>NC_083328.1:33401634-34029308 GCF_963455315.2 Globicephala melas | reverse complement strand
CACGTCTTTGTGGAACTAGAGGAGACCGGGGGGCCCTGTCACGGACAGGACAGTGCTAGGACACCTGGGGCTAATCCTGGCTGTGACTTTAAGCCCATTCCCAGGTAGGGCTGGGCCTCCCACTCACCCTGAATCCATGGGCTCTGCCACCTGGGGACACCCACAACCCTCCCCAGCCCAGCTTCCTGGGGGGCTTCACAGGGAGAAACCAGGTCCCTTCCCACCAATCCATGCAATGCCACCTCTATGACATATTGTTTTCATGTGTATACACCAGTAAGCTTAGGGTTCTTCTCTATTCCACTCTTCTCTTTGTGCTAGGGACACCCTGACTTATTCTAAGTCTTAGTACATGGAAGATAAGCGTCCCCACTTGGTTCTAGGAAACTTTCTTGCCCATTCTTCAGCCCATTAGCTCTGGAATCATTCATTGTCAGCTGTCCCCTGGGCTGCAGCTATGAACATGACTTTGGGATCCCTGTGAAGCTCATAGCCCAGAAGGGCTGACACTGAACCAGGAGTTAGTTACAATAGTATCATCTGAGTTCAAGTGTCCCCAAATCACCTACTCATAAGAATCACCTGCAGCTCTCTTGTTAAAAACACATTCCTGTGGAAACAATGCAGCATCCATCAACAGGTAAATGGATAAACACAACGTGGTCCATGCATACAATGGAATATTATTCAGCCACGAAAAGGAATGAAATTCTGGTTCATGCTACAACATGATGAACCTTGAAAACATTATGTTCAGTGAAAGAGCCAGATACAAAAGGCCACATATCATGTGATTCCACTTCTATGAAATATCGAAAACAGGCAAATCCAAAGAGACAGAAAGTAGATGAGAGGTTACCAGGGGTTGGAATGGGGAGTGATTGTTCATTAGGTACAGAATTCCTATTTGGGGTGATGAAAAAGTTTTGGAAAGACAGTGGCAATGGTTGCACAACATTGTGAATGTAATGAATGCACTGGATTGTACACTTAAAAATGCCTAAAATGGCAAATTTCATATTGTATATTTTTTACCAAAATTAAAACTCCACACACCTACTCCTGTGCCTACACTATCCTGGTGAGTCAGACTCTCCAGTCCCAGCCCCCAGGGAAGGCAGACAAGGGCCCAGCAAGCTTGGGGCACGCCCACGTCATCAGAAGTGTAAGTACTGGGAGGCCTGGGCAGGCAGCCCTGCAAGGCTCCTGGAGGAAGTAGCACTGAGGCCATGAGTGAGCCAAGCAGGCACTGGGTGCTCCCACCAATGGGGCCCTGGGCTGGCAGGTACCTGGTGGTAGTCTTCCATGTACTTCAGATGGCTCTCCTCACAGATGAGCAGGTTCAGGTACTCCTTCCAATCTGCATGCACAGCCTCCATGTGAGCCTGCCAGGAGAAAGGAGGCAGATTGCTGCTGGCCAAGCACCGGGGACACGAAGGGAGGGATGGCAGGATTCCAGACCAGGAAAGGATAGAGGAGGGGGTATCTGGCCTCTGCGTGTGTGTGGCTCCCAGCCACCTCCCGCCCAGGGGTGGGAGGAGGAGTGAGGGGAACGTGTTGAGGCGCCAAGCAGGGCTGCTGTGTATGGGTGCTCAGGTTGTATACTGCACAAGGGACAAGTAGGGGCTGTCTCTGCCCAAAGTGGTGCTTTTAAAAAAATCTCACAAAGGTACTCCCCAGATTCAAGTCCACCAGAGCTCAGAATGTGACTTTATTTGGAAATAGGGTCTTTGCAGATATAATTGGTTAAGGATCTCAAGATGAAATCATCCTGGATTTAAGGTGGGCCTGAAATCCAATGACTGGTGTCCTCATAAGAAGAGGAGATGACACACAGGTGAGAAGGCCATGTGACGACACAGAGGCAGATACAGGAGTGATGCAGCCCCAAACCAAGGAATGCCAAGGGTTGCCAGCAACTACCAGAAGCAAGGAGAGATGAGGAAGGATTCTCCCCTAGAGACCTGGAGGAAACAAGCCTGCCAAAACCCTGATTTCGAATTTCTGGCCTTCAAAACTATGAGAGAATAACTTTCCTTTGTTTAAAGCCACCCAGTTTGTGGTCATTTGTTACAGCAGCAATAGGAAACTAATACGGGCACCACATGGGCTTCAGAAGTCCAGGGACTGAGGGCAGGGCATTGAGATAAGGAGAGGACGCAGGGTCAGACAGAGCAAGAGGAGGCAGCAAAATGGAGAGACAGACAGATGGACACAGGACACCCACCTTGGGGCCTGCCTGAGTGTAGGTGGCCCAGAGCAGAGGCCACCCGGAGGGCAGGCTGGAGGAGGCGTCCCTTCCCGGGGCTCACGTACCTCAATGGATTTCCTTCCGGGGTGCTTGGCGGCAAGCAGCTGGTCACCCTCACTGTGCAGCTTGTTAATTCTCTCCTCTTTGGCCTCCAGGTTCCGGTTGATGAAATTCTGCAGCAGGGGCAGTGGAGGGGCTCATTGACCAGCCAGGCAGTCCCGTGCTCCTTCCCAGCCCCCTGGCCCGCACCCCCAGAGCCTAGTGCCCACCTCATACTGGCGCCGGCGGCTGGGGTAGTCGAGGTTGCAGTCGCTCCAGTCGTACTGCATACGACTCTGGGCCTGCTGGTCCAGCCAGTACAGCTCATTGGTGCAGCGCTGCATGTAGTCCTGCAGCGAGCTCAGGTGCTGCTGCCGTGCCTGAGACGCCGCCTGTGGGTGGGCAAGGACAGGGCTGTGGCCTCCACGCCTCCTGCTCCACTGCACTCCCTTGGATAAGTCACCTGACCGCCTCCCACCTTTCGAAACCCCTTCATTTGTTCAGCAAATGTTTTCTGAGAATCTACTAAGTGCTGGGCACGGCTCCACGCCCTGCGGATACAGCAGTGAGCAAAACAGACAAAACCCTCACAGAATTGACATATTTGTGGAACGTTAGTTTACTCGTCTGCAAAATGGGAATAACGACAGCACTGATCTCATAGGGCACCAACCCTGGCATACAGCTGGTGCTCAAAAAACATCAGCAGCTACACTTCCACTTTTTTCTTTAACATGTCATGGTGCTGGGGGATCGTAGCAAACTACCACAGGGCAAGGAGGAGGGGAAGGAGGACGGATGTCTGCGTTCCACTCTGCAAATGAGAACAGTAGTGAACACGTGTGGGGCCCACCACGTGCCAGGACTGTGCTAAGGACTTCTCCAACATCAACTCATGCAATCCTCAAAGCATCCTATGAGCCAGGGACTGGACGTGATTGTTTTACAGATGAGGAAACTGAGGCTCCCAGAGGCTCAGCAGCTTGTGCTCAAGGTTTCCCCACCAAAAGGGGTGGAGGCAGCCCAGCTCCAGAGCCTCCTACCGGCTATACTATCACCGCCTCTGCATTCTCACGTCTGAGGCGTCTGTAACGTCCATAATGAGTGTCTGTAATGTCCACAACATTTATGTATCACTTGTGCGGTTTTAAAAAGAAGACATTCTTGGGGCTTCCCTGGTGGCGCAGTGGTTGAGAGTCTGCCTGCCAATGCAGGGGACACGGGTTCGAGCCCTGGTATGGGAAGATCCCACATGCCGCGGAGCAGCTGGGCCCGTGAGCCACAACTACTGAGCCTGTGTGTCTGGAGCCTGTGCTCCGCAATGAGAGAGGCAGCGATAGTGAGAGGCCCGCGCACCGCGATGAAGAGTGGCCCCCGCTCGCTGCAAATAGAGAAGGCCCTCACACAGAAACGAAAACCCAACATAGCCAAAAATAAAAATAAATTAATAAATTAATTAAAAATTTAAAAAAGAAGACATTCTTTAAAGGTTTTGAAAAAGGAAATAGAAAAACCTCCGTTTATTAAGCAGGTGGCATTGTATCTGGCACACAGTAGGTGCTCAATAAAGAATTAAGAAGCAAGTAGTAAGATGAACTGTATCCATGGGGTCTCTTGGGGTTTTCCACGAGCACAGGGCAAACAGGGGTGCCTCTCAGGTAGGGGCTCGGGGTACTGCCTCTTCCCACTTCATCCCCCTCCGTCCTGTTTGAAGTGTTTACTGCACACACTTCTGTCCCCATGGCCCGGCTTCCCAGCCCCTCCCATCCCGTTCCCGGGGCGTCTCACCAGCAGTTTCTGGTACTTGGCCTGGAGTTCGCTGTTCTGCTCCTGAGGACGGAGCCGAGGGCATGGGTTAGGGCGGGAGTGCAGGTGGGAGCCCCTCCTCCCCGGGCCCCCCCCCACCCCTGTGCACATACCTTGCCCCCGTCCTTGGTCAGGTGGGGCCTGATGGCCTTGACTTCATTGTGGAAGATGTTGTGCTGCTCCACCTGGTGGTCCACCAGCGGCAGGTCCGACCCGAAGCTCTGGCTGCTCAGCTTGTCCTGGCCGGGCGGGCGGAGGGACAACATGCATGAGGGTGGGCCAGGGACTCAGGACTCACAGCCCACCCAGTACTCGCAGCCCACCCAGTACCCCATACCCTGGGAGCCTCGGCTCTCCTCCTCACGGTGCCGGCCAAGGAGTGAGTGAAGTGGCCCCGGAGGGACGCAGAGAGAGGCTGTCACATCCTATCTCATTTAATCTCACAGCAAACTCAGAGGCCCTCACGGTTACTGTTTCCATTTCACAGATGGGGAAACAGAGGCTCGGCCGGGGGAGTCACTTGTTTGGGGTCACCCAGTGCCCGGGGTTCTCCATGGTGGAGATGGGCTGATGAGGGCAAAGGAAGGGCAGTGGCCGGCCAGAAATCTGGCCACTGCCCCCAGCCTGCCAGGACTCCAACGAGCCCGGGAGGGTCCCAATCTCCACCACTTCTGCTGTGTGACCCTGAGCTAGGCACTGCACCTCTCTGAGCCTTGCTCATCTCATTGACACAAACATCAGGAAACACCGGGAACACAACTCCCTCCCTGACAAGACTGTGGTGCCCATTCAACGGTAGGGGCCCCCCCGGCCCACACACAGCCCCACCCCAGCTGAACCCCGGGCCATACCAGCTTTTCCTCCACCAGCGCCTCCCAGTTGACCTGCGGGTCCACCTCCTTCACTGCCAGGTTGTAGACCTGCTTGTGTTTCCCGCGGAGGTTGGTCACACGCTCCTTCAGCTGACAGATGCTAAGCGGGGAGAGTGGCCACCCTGGTTAGCGGGGCTGGTTGGTGGGTGCACTGCCCATGCCACGAGGGGGGCGGCCTCCCACCCCAGCCCCTGGCCTCAGCTTTCTGCTCAGTGGCCTGGTAGGACAGGGTGACTGTGGCCTTGGGTCCAGGCAATCACTCCCACCCTGCTCCTGTCCACTTTCCTTCATTCTACTTTCCCCCACCAATGTTTCCTGAGAGCCCTACTGTGCACCCAGACCCACAGGAGGTTCCAGAAGAAACAGGCAGATCTGCTGCTCTCTGGAGCCCACCATCCAGCAGGGCTACAGGGTGGTGGGGGCCATGACAGTGAGAGTGCTTTGTCCACATCTAAGCTGAGGCGAGAGCCAGGCGCTCAGGAAGCCAGCTGGGCATTAGGCAGGAGAGAATGTGTTCGCAAGCTTGGAGGTCAGGGGGCTGTAGTCACACTCTGACCAGGACAGGAGAGAGACACCAGCGCTCCGAGCCTCAGTTTCCCCAACTGCAAAATGGGTTGTCGTGAGGATAACATAAAGTGTTTGGCTCGTGCTGGCATCCAGTTAACCCTCAACAAACCCCAACTCAGGTTCCTGAATGCTGAGTGGCTGCAGCCCCCCTGCCCTGGTCCCGAGCAGGTCCCTCAGGACCCGAAGCGGAGGGGACCTACTCCTCGGCGATCATGTCCGCCTGGGGGTGCTTCATGTGCTTGGCGATGGCCGCGTCCGCCTCCAGCACATACAGCAGCTTCTCTGAGTCTGAAACCTTCTGCAGGGCTGAGTCCCGGTGCTCCGGCTGCCGGCCCTCCTGCAGCCGGGCCAGGTCCTGTGAGAGTCACAAGAAAGGGGCGGGGAGAGAGAGTGGGCAGGGACTCAGTGGGCACAGCTGGGATGGGAGGGACGGGAGGAGAGGGGCGAGCGATGGCTTCCCCCAGCCCTGCCCAGCCTTTGCTCAAATGCCTGCTGTGGCCGGCTCGGGACACAGCTGTGCACAAAGAGACATGGCCCCCGCCCAGCCCAGGGGAGAGGAAGACCCCCAGAAAGGCAAGTCATAGATAAACCTCACAAAGGTAACCGCAAGTTCCTACAAGTTGGTGTTTACCAAGGAAACACAGCAGAGGTGGAACATGGGGGACCTGCTTGAGCTCTGGGGGTCAGTGAGGCCCCTCTGAGGTGGTGACACAGGCTAAGAAGGAAGGAAGAAAGGGAATAGTGTTCTAGGCAGAGGGAATAGTCTGTGCAAAGGTCCTGTGGGAGGAAAGGATGGCTGTGATTGAGGCTGGAAGGAGGGACGGGGGAGGAAGTGGGAGACAGGGCCCCACCTATCCTTAAAGGCAATTCCTCCAGGGGCTCTGCAGGGAACAGGGTACAAGCTGGGAGCACAGTCGGGGGTTGTGACAGAGCCTGGGTGAGAGCTGAGGGTGGCCCACGCTGGGGTGTCACCAGTGAAATGGCGAGAATGAACAAAGTCGGTGGGCATCTGGGAGGTACAATGGATAAGTCGCTGATGAGTCCAGGGTCTCTGCTTATTTACGGAAGAACAATGAATGAGCAGCGGGTACAGCAGGTTTCTAAACACAGTCCATTAATCCACTTAGTGGACTTTCAGGGAGCATGGCTGGGCACTGTGCCAGGCCCGGGGGACCCCAGGCCCAGGGGGGATGAGTCAGAGACGGGATTGGGGGTCCAGAGACTGGACGGGGGTCACATGGGGGAACTTGTGAGGCCAGTCCCCTCCCCTCGCTGGGTCTCGGCGTCCCCATCTCTGCAATGGGAGTAAGAGAAACCCCTGCTCCAGAAGAGGTATCCAAGTGACCCAAGGACTCTCCCTTGGCAGCGAGAAGGTGGGAGCACAGATGCGGGCTCGTCAGGGACGAGCCTCAAAACCATGCAAGTGAGAGGAGCCAGACACGGAAGGCCACACTGCACGGGACCGATTTATGGGAACTGCCCTGAGTCGGCTAATTCACAGGCAGAAAGTAGATGAGTGGCTGCCAAGGGCTGGATGGGAGGGGAATCTGCAGTCAATGGACACAGGAGCTCTTATGAAGGGATGAAGAAAAGTTCTGAAACCAATCTACAGAAATGACTGCACCACTTGGTGATGCTACTAGAAACCATTGCATTGTACGTTTAAAGGGGGTGCATTTTTCTGATCTGTAAAACATGCTTCAATAAAGATGTTGAAAAAGAAAAAGGAAGAAATGGCAAAAGGAAAAAGAAGTGAACAGAAGTGATGTGGTGCCTGGTACAGTGTCAAATGACTCAACTTCCTCTCGGAGGAAGAGAAGGTATCCAGCCCGTTCTTCCAGGTCTTTCCTGGGCCGGGAGGGCTGAGCAGCAAGTGGGCCCAGCGCCCTGAGGGGCTTGGGGGTGAGGTCCACGTGGCAGAAGTCCAATGGCGCTGGGCCATCACCCCACCATGGGTGGGTCTGGCGAGTTAAAAAGTTGCAACAAAATGTCATGGTTCTTGGCTTGGGTGGAATTTTATCAGCTCCACCATCAGCAGCTGATCTGAAGCTCTGCTGGGCAGTTATAGTGTCAAAGATTAATTTTGCAAAAGGAGGAAGTAAATTAATCATTTCCTATTTCACACAGGTGCAGGTGCTGTGTGGGAACGCAAGCCCTCTCCAGCCGAGACAATAAAGAACATCTAGTGGGGAGATATGCCATGTGGGTGTTCAATAGTCAACAGTTGGACAAGACTGATCAATGGGAACAGAGGTCAGCACAGTGGTTACCTCTGGGGGATACTGATTGGGAAGGTCCCTTGGGACCTTTTGGGAAATTCCTCTATCTTGACCTGAGTAATGGTTTCAATGGGTACCTACTGATGCAAAAACTCACAAGGGTGAGCTCTTAAAACTTGGACACTTTCCATAGAGAAGTTTTTTAAAGTAAAAAAAAAAAAAATTATAGGGACTGACATATCTTGTAAATGACACACACACTGATGCACAGATGAGGGATACAGCAAATCCAGGAGATGCGGTGAGGATATGGATGTTCTCCAATTCTTCCAACTTTTCTGGCATTTAAAAATTGGGATCGACACAAAAGGTCACATGCTGTATGATTCTATTTATATGAAATATCCAGAATAAGTATATCCAAAGAGACAGAAAGTAGATTAGCGGTTGTCGGGGGCTGTGGGGAGGGGATGGGGAATGACTGCTGACGGGCGTGGAGTTTCCCTTTGGGGCGATGAAAGTGCCTTGGAACCAGATAGAGGCAGTGGTTGCACAACATCGTAAATGTACAAAATGCCACGGAATTGTACACTTTAAGTGGTTAATTATATCTTATGTGAATCTCACTTCCATAAAAAAATAGGAAAGTTCAAGAGAACGTTTGGGTAGTAAGATTAATAATGATGTTTTCTTCCGAAAAAAGGAAGGAAGGAAGGAAGAGAAAAGACAGAAAGATTATCCCATGCAGTCTTCAAAGCGTGGTTTCTTTTCTTAAGTTTGTTCATTTGAATGAAAAGAAAATAGTTCAAAATTATCTCCCTAAAACATCCTTGTTACTTTGAGTCATCACTCTAAGCAAATACAATGAGAGAGCTGGACGCTATTCACACACACAAGCAAAGGTCACAGAGACACCAGAAGGTTAACGGATGATCGTTCTCTCTGGTGGTGGAATCATACGCCATCTTAATTTGCTTCGTTATACTTGTTTATCGGTCCTGAAATGTTTGTAACGAACACATATTACTTTTATTAGGAGGAAAAAAGGACACACTCCAAAAAGCTGTTTTCATTTAGGAAAGCACACACCACCATGGCAGTCACAAGAGAGGGGACAAAAAAACTGCCAAAGGGGCTGGGTACCAGGGCAAGGCCATGGCCAGAGGGAAGGATGCTGGAAGGGCCGGCTGAGGCCGGAAAGAAAAGTGGGAGGTGGAGTCAGGAAAGGAATGAGAGAGGGGAGGGGGGACCCTGAGGGAGGGGGGGGCCCTCTTGCCTTTCCTGCCCCACTCTCCCCATGCCCCCACTTCTCACCCCCAGCTGTGCCATCCCCAGCCCACCCTTGTCCCTCAGGTCTCAGGGGGACTGGCCCTCAGGTGGGTGGATCCCTTGGCTCTCAGAGGAGTGGCAGCCACGTCTGGGCCTGGGGACAGCAGTGGGGCCAGCCGGACCTTGACCTCTCTCGTGACCTGTCCACCCTCAGCCACCCACTCCTCTGGACCCTCGTCTTAGTCATGCCTGGAATGCAGATGAAATACAGACGCCCAGTTAAATTCAAATTTCAGATAAACAATGGATAATTTTATAATATTATTATATCCCAAGTAGTACATGGGATATAATTATACAAAAAAAAAATATTTGTGTTCTAAAATTCAAACTTAACTGGATACCCTATATTTTTATTTGCTAAATCTGGCAACCCCACCTGTGGGATGCCTCTGGGGTCAGCTCTGTCACTGACATAGTCCGCCCTGGCCCTCTCTGAACCTCAGTTTCTCCAGCTACAAAAACACATATAAACTCAACCGCACTGGGCTGTGGAGGGTTCAGAGAAGAGGGGGTCATCTTAGCAGCTCACAGGAGTGAGCACGGCTCCAGCGTGGCCCATGGTGCAGGATCCCCAGGAGAACCTTTGGGCTCAGGTCGGTTGTTATCCCCATGTTACAGGAGAGGAAACTGAGGCACAGAGAGGGAAAGTGATCTGCCCAGCCTGCATCTGAGTAGTGGCAATGGTAGGAGAAGTAAGGATGATGATGTTGATAATAATAGTGAACCCTGCACTGCAGCTGCATAATCTCATCGAATCTTTACAGCAGCCCAGCAGGTGGGGACAATCGCTCTTATCCTTTCAGAGGGAATCGCATGAACAGAGAGGTAAGGTGACTTGCTCAAGGTCACACAGTAAGTGGCAAACCTGGGATCCTAACCAGAGCCTGGATCCTGAGTCTGTGGTTCTCCTCCAGATGGGGCCCATAAGCTGCAGCAACTTTGTACCTGGGGTGGAGGAGCTGGTACTACCAGCAATAAGGAGGTTCCTCTTCAGTGCATCTCCACCTGGGCACTTTGACATTTGCGGCTGGATCATTCCGTGTACGGGGCTGTTCTGTGCACTGTAGGGTGTATAGCAGCGTCCCTGGACTCCACCACTAGATACCCGCCCACTGCATTCCCCAAGTTGTGACGGCTAAAAATGTCTCCAGATGTGACCACATGTCCCCTGGGGGCAGAATCACGCCCAGGTGAGAACCACGGGGTCAGACAAGCCCCTGGTCCTGAGCAGGGCTGGTGGCACAGGGGGCACCAGGGTGGGAGATGGGGCACTCACGCTCTGCAGCTTGGCCTCCGTGTCCACGATGTTCCTCTCCACCTGGTCGGCATTCTTCTGCAGCTGCTCAATCAGCTCTGACAGCTCCTTGTTAGAGACGCTGCAGGCGGAAGAAGGGAGGTAGGCCGAGGGCCAGAGGGCAAGGGCCGGGTCCCCACCAGCACCCAGCCTCCCAGGCTGTCCCCAGCCCCAGGCTTGGAGCAGAAGCTGTCCAGTGAGCCTCAGATGGAGCTTGGCTGTCCCCCCAGGGCAACGTCACTAAAGGCACAGAAAGGAGGCAGCACCTGGCAGGGAGTCAGCCCTCGCTCTGGCCATCGCTCTAATGCTTCTGTTTTACCATGCTGGTAGAGCACACTTACCCTTTTTTTCCACATTTTTTACTGAGATGTAAAATTCACCCTTTTAAAGTGTATAATTCAGTGGTTTTTAGTGTATTCACAAGGTTGTATAACCATCATCACTATGTAATTCCAGAATGTTTTCATCACCCCCAAAAAGAAACCCCGCATCGTTTAGTACTCACTCCTCACCATCCCGCCCTACGGCCCCTGGCGACCACGAATCCACTTTCTGTCTCTATGGATTTGCCTACTCCGGACATTTCATAGAAGTGGAATCCTACAATACGAGCGAGGCCTTTCATGTCTAACTTCTTTCACTTAACAATATTTTTGAGGGTCATCCATGTTATAGCATGTGTCAGTGCTTCACTCCTTTTTATGGCTGCATAATACTCCACAGCTTGACTATCTCACATTTTACATATCCAGTCATCCACTGATAGACATTTGGGTTGTTTCCACCTATTGGTCATTACGGATCAGGCTGCTATGAACATTCGGGTACAAGTTTTTGTGTAAGCAGCATTATTAAATACCTGACACTTTTAATCTACTCACTCTCTATATTTAAATAAATTTACTAAAAAAAGGAAATTGCTCTTCCCATTGCAAACATAAAACCAGAAGTCCTTGCCATCAATGGAGGTAACCACCAAAATAAATTCCACAGAAATAAAAGGAAGGCATTAAGTTCTAGCCTGACACTAGGCCGCCTGCACACGTTGAAACTGAGCCTTGCCCTCACCTGCTTAAAAGCAGAGCTTGGCACATACTGCAGCCAAGTTAGAGCTGTGCTGGCACCAGGCTGAGACCTCCTGGGTGTTCTCAGAGCATGTGAGAGAGACCTGAGATCAGAACGGCTTTCTCACTTGGTGTTTCTGTGTTTCCTCCTGTCACATCTGTCTGCCTCCCCCGAAATCACACCACACACCACTCTGGCAAACACTACTGTGGGAGTGAAGACCTTGGCTTTGGACTCAGATGTGGGTTCTCGCTCTGCGACTTGGCCAAGCGGCTGTCCCTCTCTGTACCTCTGCTTCCCGCTGTCAGATGGACCTTTCCCAGTGGGGTGTTAGGGATGGGAGTGAGGTTATGCAGGCAAAGGGCTGGGCACCCAATAAATCTCACAAAGGTTCAAAGGTTCATGATTATAGTCGTTAAGGAGCCTTACTGATCCACCTCTGACTTTGTTTTCTTTAAACAAAGGAAGGAACAAAGACCAGAGAGGGAAAGCAACTTGGTTAATGTCACACAGCCAGCCAGCCAGCTGGCCAGCAACGGTCAAGATTAGTACTTAGATTAGATTAGTCCTCTAATCTCCATCAGAGACCTTTTATACTGGCTCCACAGTGCGGCCTGAGAAGCTAAGCACCCAGAAGCATCATTCTGCCCACACTCAAGCACTTACTATGTGCCAGGCCCAGTAATGCACACAGGCACAGCCACCCCCAGACTGGGAGGAAATCAGCATTTATAGAAATAGTCACGAGACTGAGGCAGGCATGACCAGGCAAGCCTCCTGACTAGCTTGGTAGGAATGGGGATGGTCAGTGAAGGCTTCCTAGAGGAGGTGGTGGTGGCTGGGTTCTGAAGGATGAAGAGGAGTTGGGGTTTGTGGGCAGAAGGTTCCGATGAAGAGAGGCCATAAAAGAGGCAGGTCCTGGGTGTGTTCCTTGGGGTGGGCCAGGGCAGGGCTCTTGACCGTCAAGCAGAGCGGGCAGCCAGCTCTTCAGAGTGGAATTCCTCAAATCAAGCCCTGGGACCCACCTATTGTGGCATGAAACATTCAGATTCCCAGGCACTAACCCAGAGCCTCTGAATCTGGATCTCCAGAGCTGGACCCAGGAAGCTATATTATTATTGCTACTGTTTTTACAGGTTCCCCAGGGGACCCTGATACCCTCCAGGGTTTGAGGTCCAATACCGCAGGTACTGCTGGCATGGGGGGAAGCTGGAGGGGGGTGGAAACAGGCATACAAACAGGAGCTGTGAGTCTGTCCAGCCACGTCCCAAACCTTGCCTGAGGGCCTGCTCTGTGCCAGGTCTGGACACACAGGAACTAGGGGGAAGAGGGGAGGGTCTTAGGGAATAAGACCCAGGCCACACTCTCTGCAAAGTCAACCGAGGAGGCAGCCTTTCCCAAAGTGGGGCCCCAGGAACCCCAGTCCTGTAAATCACTCCTGGAATGAAGGCTTTGTCAGTCTAGGCAGTTAGGAAAACCCAACTCCTCAATAAGTTCAGGAGCCAGTAAAGGCTCTGAGAAGTCCTGCAGTGGAGAAAGCTGGTATTCAGTGGAGCATCCAGGAAGGCTCAGAAGAGGGGACTGTGGGTGGAGGATCTGGGTAAGGAGGAATAACGCTGCCAGGTCATGGGCTGACCCCCACTGCCCCCCACCCTGGCTGCACTTCTGCCCTCAGCCCTACCCCAGCCACTGACCCCAGCCTGGCCTCAGCACTCAGACGTGTTGAGTCTCAACCCAATATTTAACCCATGACAGTTGGGGCCACCACTGGGAACCTGCAGTGTAGGTTAGGTGGAGGCCTCATCCCTGTCAGGTCCAACACAGCTCCACCTCCGGGCATGGGGCCAGCTCTCAACCAGCCCCTTCACTGGCTTGGGCAGGTTCGAGGAAAGTGCCTCCTGGACCCCACCCTGGCCAGCCCATTACTCCAGCTGAAGCCCAGCACTGGAAGGGGACACAGGGTGGGGGTGGGGGGGACAGCCAGCCCCAGGGACCTGGTGCTCCTGGTGGAGAACAAAGGACAGCTCAGTGGGAGCTGTGGTCAGACAGGCATGGGTTCCAAGTCCTGTTGGACCACTTACTGCTTGGACCATCCCAGGTAAGCACCTTACCCTCGAGGCGCCTCAGTCTCTCCATCTGTTGACTGGGGATGACCACAGAGTCACCATGGTAATTGGACACTTAGTGCACACGCTTCACCAGACATCAGACACGTTCACAGCATCCTCACCCTAAGCCCCTGGGGGAGGTTTGTGTGCCCCTTTACAGGTGAGGAAACCAGCAATTTTACTTGATAGATATCAAGAGAAATGAAAACCTAGGTCCACACAAAAACTTGTACACAAATGTTCATAGCAGCACTATTCACAATAGGCAGAAAGTGGAAATAACACAAATGTTCAACTAATGAATAGATAAATGAAATGCAGGATATCCATACAACGGAATACAGCTCAGCCAAAAAAGGAATGAAACGCTAATACAGGCTACGGTATGGAGAAACCTGGAAACCATTAGGCTAAGTGAAAGAAGCCAGAATCAAACAGTCACAAAAGATCCACTTATATGAAATGTCTAGAATAGCTAGATTCCTCGAAGCAGAAAGTAGAGTAGTAGTCGCGAGGGGCTGGGATGGGGAGGAAGGAGAGCAAGTGCTAAAGGGTGTGGGTTTCTTTTTAAGGTGATGAAATGCTCTAAAATTGATTATGGTGATGGTTGTACAATTCTGTGAATATACTCAGAACGGCTGAATTGTACATTTTAAATGAGTGAATTATATGATATGTGAGTTATATCTCAATAAAGCTGTTATCGAAAACATTTGTAAGTGATAGGGGCTTGTTTCTTCTTCCCTCAACACCTCGAGTGGTCCCTGCCTTTTTATCCTGTTTTCCATGGAGGCTGGGCCAGCTCCGGGTTATGCCCAGCTGCCTGGAAGATGCTAGTTAAACACTCACAGAGGGATGACCACGTGCCCGGCTGGTGCTAAGCAAATCACATATAGTTAGCTCATTAATCCTACCACCCCCTGAAGTAGCACTGTTCTGAGTGCACAGAGCCATTAGATAACTTGACCACAGTCTCACTGCCAGAAAGCAGGGTGGAGCTGGGATTCCAATCCAGGCCTCTGGAGAACAGTCTCAGCACTTTTGCCTTTTGGGTTTGGAGTCCTGAATGAGTGGCCCCAAAGGGTCCTGCATTCCTCCTGCCATCTAGCTGGCCATGGGAGCAAACGTGTGTCCTCTTGAGAGCTGCAGAGCCGCACACCAGGAGTAGAGGAATGTGGGCGGGTTGGGAACCCGCAGAGAGGGGGTGCAGATCCCAAGAGGGCTGGGAACTGGCTGGGCCGGTCCAGCTTTTCATCTGGCTAATGATCCGCACCAGGGTGCTGTCAGCCCCCCCAACTGATGGAGGCCCAGATACAGCCCTTCCCTAGCAACCTCTTCTGAGCCTGGTCCCACCCACGGAGATGAAAATCTCCTGGCTGAGCCAGGAGAGCCGAGGTGCCCCCAGCCACCCAGAGAAGGGACGGGACCAGGGAAGCGGCTCTAAGTGACAGGCTGAGAGAGGGACATGCCCAGCCTCCCTCCACTTACTCAGAAGTTTAACATGGACACAGGGGCTGCGGGCAGTGACCATGGGCACTGGTAGTTGCATCCGAAGTCATCCAGCCCCACCTGCTCATTACATACGTGAGCAAACTGAGGCCCTCAGAAGCGAACGCACCCACCCAAGGTCACACGGTGGGCAGCCAGTGTCCTTAGTCAGACAGGGTTCAAATCCATTTGTGTAACCTTAGAGGAGGTACTTTACATTTCTGGGCCTCGGTTTTACCATCTGTCAAATGGGCAAGATACATCCTATCTAGGTAAGTGAGGTGGGCAGGGAGGGTCAGGGTCACTTCTGGAAACACCAGAATCTCAAGCTTCAAAGACCACTTTGGGGTTCAAGGACTGAGCTGGAGGTTGGGAGCAGCCTCTGGGGGCCCATAAGCAGATTAGACATCATGTAAGCTCAAGAGTGGAGTGTCACCGGTTTTACCAGCGCCTAAAACAGTGCCTGGCACACAGGAGACACTCAACAAATACTTATGCTGTACAGCAGAAACTAACAACATGGTAAATCAACTACACTCCAATAAAAAATAAGAAAACAAAACCAAATATCCATTCTAATCACCTAGCGCAGGGGCCCCATAAATGGTGACAAAGACTATTCATGAAACACCTATTCATTGCACTTTTACTCCCTGCAGGGCTTGCCATTCAAATGAGACTGAGCCCTTACATTGCTCCCTGATCTGTGCATGGGGTTCTGCCTGTGGACCCCCTTTCTCTTCTGGGAACCCCTTCTTGCCAGTGGCGCCTGGTCCTGTAAAATAGGTTCCTTCTAAAAAAACAGTAACTTGGGGGCTTCCCCGGTGGTGCAGTGGTTAAGAATCCACCTGCCAATGCAGGGGACACGGGTTCAATCCCTGGTCTGGGAAGATTCCACATGCCGCGGAGCAACTAAGCCCGTTGTGCCACAACTACTGAGCCTGCGCTCTAGAGCCCGTGTGCCACACCTACTGAAGCCCGTGCACCACAACAAAGAGTAGCCCCTGCTCGCCGCAGCTAGAGAAAGCCTGCAAGCAGCAATGAAGACCCAACACAGCCATAAATAAATAAATAAATAAAATTTTTTTAAATAAATAAAAATTTTAAAATAGAAGTAAATGTTAAAAAAATTCTTATAAAAATAAATAAAAATAAAAATCAGTAACTTCACAGCGCTGGGGACGGCAAGGTGAACAACGCCAGGGAGAAGGTGCGTCTACATGGAGGACACGGCACTCTCTCGGAATCCTCCTCAATAACGCAAAACCTCCATGTCATCGCTGGGAGCCAGCAGACAAACGCAAATTGAGGGACGGTCTACAAAACACCTGACCAGACCTCTTCAAAAGTATCAAGGTCACAAAAGACCAGACTAAGGGTTAGACGACAGACCTGACGACTAAATGCAACCTGGGGTCCTGGAACAGAAAGAGGGCATTGGGGGGAACTGGGGAGGCAGAACAAAGTTCATAGCTCAGTTTTCTACAAAAAGGTTCCTTCTAGATTTCCAGGTTTTCCAGCAAAATCCTATAGGAATGGATGCTTCTGGGTGATGGTGTGTCCAGGATGCCCACCCGGACAAGTAGGGCAGTGGGTGCTGTGGCCTGACACCCCATCTGGTAAAAGCTGACGGGGACCCAAGACTAGGCTGTCCCCAGAAACAGCCCTCTCAGCCCAGCCCAGTCTGCAGTCAGGGGATGCGAGTGGGTTTCAAAAGCCAGGTATGGTCACACCCAGCAGACTGGGTCTGTTTCTCCAGAGAACCTGCCTTTGTTTTCTTTTCCAGGGCTGAGGAAGTTGGAGTCTGGCGAGGGTCCAGGTCCCATCTAAGGCACAACAAGGGGTCCCATTTACTTGGCCTGGTCTGCGTATGAGACTCCTGGTAAGAGGAGGGAAAACGGGGTGCAGGCCACCCGGGGGGCTGCCTCAGAGCCCCGGGGTGGGTTTGAGGACACTCGGGGACAAACAGTTGCTTTCTGGGTCTGAGCCCACAGGCACCAGCCTGGAACAGACGTCTCTTTGTATCTCAGGATGTACTCTGAGTGTTGGAACTGTGGGGAGACGGCCTGGGAGCCTCAAGTGGCATCGGGTATGCTCTCTCCGTCACCGGGAGTTAGAAACTCAATAACCACAGCCCGACCTGCTTTGCAGGTGGCCACTCACAGCCCAAGAGGTCAGCTGCAGAGTGGGGAGCTGGGGCTGGAACCCAGTGCTGTGATGTCCAGGGGGCAGCCCAGGACAGCCTGTGGTCTGGTCAGCGGGCCAGCAGGGATGCCAACTAGAGAAGTGAGGACAGAGGTGGCACTCCAGGTCACCCAGACTCTGCAGATGCTCCATATGGAGCAAAAAGAAAGAGAATACAGGCGTCTCAGAGGACCCTCAGCCCCACCCACCACTAGTCACTTCTTCTTGCTATAGTTTGTGTGGGGAGCCCCTGGCCCTTTCCCACGATATAGCTGTACTGCAGTATAACCTAGTGGTTAAGCACCCAGACCAATGGCAGGCAGCCTAGATTCAGATCCTGACACAGTCCTTGTTAAACTGTCAGTTACTTAGCCTTTCTGAGCCTCAGGTTCCCCATCTGTCACTGGGGGTCATGGCAGTCCACACCCCTCAGGGCTGGGGCAGTTAATTGAGAGAGCAGATAGAGGACTTCCCTAGTGGCAGAGTGGTTAAGAATCCACCTGCCAATGCAGGGGACATGCGTTCGAGCCCTGGTCTGGGAAGATCCCACAGCAACTAAGCCTGTGCTGAGCCTGCGCTCTAGAGCCCATGAGCCACAACTACTGAGCCTGCATGCCACAACTACTGAAGCCCGTGCGCCTAGAGCCCGAGCTCTGCAACAAGAGAAGCCACTGCAATGAGAAGCCCACGCATTGCGACAAAGAGTAGCCCCAGTTCGCCGTAACTAGAGAAAGCCTGCATGTAGCAACGAAGACCCAACATAGCCAAAAATAAATAAATACATTTATAAAAAAAAAGAGAGAGAAAGAGGGGATACAAAGTGCTGCCTTGGAGGGAGCCCGGGGTTCTCTGCTTCCACCCCGAGTCACCACCCAGGGATTTGGGCTCCTTTTAAGGAGCAGATAAAGGCCAGCAGCTAAGGCTCCATGTGAGAACCCACGGGTACGGAGAGCTAAAAAAAGACCCCGGGCCACCCACACCATCCACACCGATGCTTGTGCAAGCCCAGACGCACTCTGCTTCCACCTTGTGGATGTCACCTCGCCCGGGCGTGGAGAATTCACAAGTAACCTCAATATTTGGAAATGTCTCCTCCGACTCCTGCAGGGAGAGGCCATGCACGTATACGGGTAATGAGGCTGCAAGGAGGATGCGGCTCCCAGGCCCAACCACCTTGAGTTTGGACTAAGGATCAGGTCACTAGGTTTGGGGATTTGAGAGGTTCAGGGTGTTTCTACCATGAGTTTTGCTGCTCTGAGAACTCTCCCCTGTCTGCATCCGGGAAACCACAGGACGGAAGGGTGGGGAGGCCTCATCTACCAGGTCGTTAAAGCAGAACCCTAAGAACCACCCCAGATCCCTGCCTCTCCCTCTCCTGCTTCCACCTAGGAACAGAGCCCTGTGCTCCCATCCTCTCTCGGGCCCTAAGGTCTTCACCTTGATCAAGCGCATCACCTCTCACCTGGACCAATGCCAATAGCCACACCCAACCATCTCCTTGCACCCTGACTCTCGCTGCCCCCAGCCAGCTTCGGCACATTTATCAGAGATCTTTCAACGATGCAACCAGATCTCGCCATTGTCCGGCCTCAAACTTGCCAATGCTCCCAAACACTCTCAGAAGAGAGCTCGCTCTCCTGCCCAGGACCTGCCTCTCCCGCCCCAACCTTTGCTGCCTTTAGCTCTCCCTCTCCTGGTCACCCTGCACCAACTGGCCCATTCCTCTCCATCCTGCCTGCAGGGAGGGAAACTGAGTCAGCCTGGACCAGGGAAAGAACGTAGACTGAGTTTGGGCTCGGGCAGGTTCCTTAGTCTCTCTGTGCCCCGGTTTTCTCATCTGCAAAAGAATCAGCCCCACCCAGAGGGTTGAGACAATTCAAGGAGATGATTCTTGTAAAGCACTCTGGACCTTGGACGTGGCTGTCACACCACAAGGATTCAGGTTTGTTTCACCTGCCTACCCTTAATTTCCTCGTCCGCACAATCAGGTTATTGCATCTACTGACCGGGTAGCAAACAGAAGCGGGTGGGGTCGGCACTATGTTACTTTGCTTTCAAGGCCATCGCTGCCCAATAAAAACAGAATATGAGTATATTTGTAGTTAAGTCTTCCTAGTAGCCACATGAAAAACATAAAAAGAAACAGATGAACTTAACTTTTATACACTATTTTATTTAACCACATATAGCTAAAATGTTATTTTGACAGCTAGTGAATAGAACATTATTAGTGAGATAGTTTACATTCTTTTTTTCATAGTAAGTTCCTCAATGTCTGGCATGTGGTGTACACTTGCAGGACATCTCAGTTTGTTCTAAGCACATCTCATGTGGCTGGTGGTTAACAAATAGGACAGCACAGTTCTGGGTGGTTCTGGGGCCTCTGGACCGCTTTGCTCTAAGCCCATAGTGACTGCAGCCCATCAGTTCTGCCATAATGAAGCTGATAGATGCTCAGAGCATCCATCCACTTCACTTAGTGCCTGGTACCTAGGGACATGTAATAAAAGGTCCTTTCCTGCCACTCTCCCACCAGACCCACACAGGCTGGCCAGACACCTGCCCAAGGCCAGGTCTCATCTATGGGTCTCTGGCTGCCTGACTTCAAAACAATCCAGGGCTCCCAGCTGTGCCCATCAGAGCATGGTGCCTGGTTGTGCAGTGCCAAGGCACACAGACCACAGCCCCACACCCTTTCCCAGGCCACTGGAGCTGTAGCATCCTTGCCCATGGCCATGGGGCAGAGCCAGGGGCATGTGACCTGCTCCAGCCATCCCTCCCTCCTGCCTGAGAGAACAGCCTCTTTCCTGACCTGCCACTCCAGGGAACAGCTCACACCCCAGACACCACGGAGAGGCCACAGCTCTGCCATAACCCCCACCCCGTCGGTCACAGCCCAACTTGCTTTCTCTTTCCAGGTGTCGAGATGGGAACTGGCAGGTTAAGAGTGTGTCTGATGGGGACGGCCCTTCCTCCCTGGCCAGGGCCACCTCACCTTCCAGGCCTGAGTCAATCCCCATGTTCTGGCCCTTGATCATGTCCATGGTTCCTCCCTTTTGGGGTTAATTCTGTCTCTGTAGGTGCCAGCGGGGAGGATCAGTCTCGGAATGCCTGGAATGCACAGGAGCCCACACCTCTCCCAGGAACCAGCCTCCCCAGCCTCGCCCCTCCTAGAGCCCAGAGAAGGGGTCTGGCCTCCTACTTGCCATGTAGGCAGGCTGCCTCCAGGGCCAGCCAGGCCCTAAGCGGCTCCCAGGCAACTTCCAAGCTCATCTTGGGGGCTAGGTGGCTCCCAGCCTCCACCTCCCTTAAACACTGCCTGGCTGAGAGAGCGAAGGCTATCACTCCAGGACACCTGCCCTGCCCCTGCCACAAAGGCACACACAGTAGGTGCAAGAAATGATCGCTGAATATGAACAACCAAACACTGAGAGGACGCACTAGATGCCCATCACCCACTCAGCCCTTTCCTGCAACATCTGCTGAAATCTCGCAGCCCTGGGAGAAGGGCACCCTTATAGTAATTGGGGCGCTTTTCTTAATTCCGTGTATTACGTTATAAACTTTTGGACGAAAAGGATTTACTCATCTCTTGGGCTGGCCCTTCTGTAGCCTTTAATTCGAGGCCTTGCACAGGCTTGGGGCTCAATAAATAGGTATTGAATTGAGCAGACATTTTATAGCACGTAAACAATTCTTATCTCTCCATTTTCCAGATGAAGATAATTGAGGCTCAAACGGGTTAAGAAAACTGCCCAAGGTCACACAGTTGAAAAGTGATAACGCCAAGATTTGAACAGGTGCCAGAGCCATCTCCTCAGAACATGGGGGATGTCAATACTATTCCACAAAGTGACAGGAGATACTGGGGAGGCGGGACAAAGCAGCAAGGCGTGCACCACCCAGGGGAGCGTGATGATTTACATCTTGTTGGCATCTTTATCAGTATAATTAAACCCAGTGGTTGAGTAACAATCAGTGGTGGTAGCTGAGGGTGAGTCATTCTCCTAAGATGTCACCACAAGGGGCTCCCAGCCTGTCCCTCTGAACGGGCCATTGCAGGGAAGGAAATGGTATGAAGAAACGACACGCAGTCCTGCTTTGATCCTAACAGCCCATCATCAAGGCTGGTACTATTATTGCTTGCAGTGCAGATAAAGAAGCTGAGCCTGGGGAGGAAGGGAGAATTCCCTGGAGCCAGAAGGTCAGCGTTTATGCTGGTGACTGCTGCCACCCCCCGCCAGTTTTTCAGATCGTCAATATTTCTAGATATTCAGTAATTGCTGAATAAATTTTCACCCCCACCCCCAAATCCTTGTCCTCTCTCTGCCCCTCTTACAGGCCCTGGGGAATAAGTCCTTCTCCATTACCAAGTCATGCCACAACTACTGAAGCCTGTGTGCCTAGAGCCCATGTTCCGCAACAAGAAAAGTCACTGCAATGAGAAGCCCGCGCACCGTAACGAAGAGTAGACTCCACTCACTGCAACTAGAGAAAAGCCCGCATGTGGCAACAAAGACCCAATGCAGCCAAAAATAAATAAATAAATAAATAAAATGTTTGCTCAATTCAACACCTATTTACTGAGCCCCAAGCCTATGCAAGGCCTGGAATTAAGGGCTATGAAAGAGCCCCCACCAAAAGATAAGTAAGTCCTTATTGTCCAGAAGTTTATGGTCTAATAGGCAGGATTAAGAAAAGCACCCCAATAACTGTAATTCTAAAGATTCAGATTGCCTGGGTCAGGGTATTTTCATCCATTCTGCCCCATTTAGGCCTTGTATCCTAACTTGATTGTGAAAATACAGCTCAGTCCAATAAAATGCAGGGAAAGAGCAAGAAGGAAACAAAGAGAAAGCATGATAATAGGAAATACAAAATAATATGGCAGCAGTAGGTCCAAACACATCATTCATTACAATAAATGTGCATGAGTTAAATTCACCTGCTAAAAGATAAGACTCTCAGGTGAGAACAGGAAGACAAAAAAAAAAGCCAGCTCTATGCCATTTTATAAGGCATGTACCTAAAACAAAATAACACAGGAAGGTTGAGAATAAAAGAAGAGAGTGCGACAGACTAGGCAACTGCTGCTTTAGCTCTTTTAAAGGAAGAGCAAGGTGCATATAACTATGCACCTTGGACAAGTTATATTGCTCATATACTTAAGGCAATCAGTGAAAACATGGGATTTGATGGCTGCACATCAAAAGACTGAAGTCTGGGCCCTGCTTCACTGATTCTGACTTAACTGGTCTGCAACAGGACCTGGGCATCACCTTCAAAGCTCAGATGATTCTAACGTGCAGGCAGGGCTGGGAACAAGGGAATGAACCACAGTCTTGTGTTACAGGGTTAGGGGAGCAGATTGAGGAAGAATCCCCAGGTCTCTGCAGGAAGGAAGTCTTGTAGAAAGCAATACCCAGGAAGCACCCAACAAATACCAGATTGACTGGTCAACTGACTGATAGGCTCCCTACTAGAAACTTCCATGGTAATTAGCTGGGTGTGGAGGAATTTACTGTCTATAAATCCTGGGGAAGTAGGTTCTAAAGTGAGAGGGCTGCTGGTGTAGTAACTCCGGCTCCGTTTCATGGCCCAATCTGTTTCTGCCCAGGGAAGACCTCCCCAAAAGTGTGTGCTTTGGGGCTTTCATTACAGACACACACACAGAAGTTCAAGCCACTTTGGGTAACACCAAGGCGTGTCTTGGAGATTTCTGCAAGGTTTAAATGGGGCTCAAGCCAATCTCAACACTCCCGGTTGTTACGACGTCATTCCAGGTTTGAGACCAGTGGACAAGGAGTACTGGCCTTGGTTTATGAAGCACCTACTATGTGCCTGATGCTTCACACATGTCACGTCCAGTTCTCTCCATTATCCTACACACCTCTGATTTGCAGATTCAAAACAGACCTCCCACCACTGCTTACTGAGCACCTGCTGTGTGCTAGGCATTGTTCCAGGGATGTGGCAGTGACCACACAGCCTGCAAAGCCCCTGCCTTCATGAAGCCCAGAGTGGGGCAGGAATGTGGCCAGCAGCACAGCTGACAAGAGGCACAGCTGGACCTGGAAGTCAGGTCTGCATCTCCCAAACCCAGGCTGTTTCTATTCTACCCACCAAGCCCTCCATCCCTGCCTTTAGCTTCAGCTTCCCTCTCAGTAACATGGGGGTTTTGTTGCCCAGTTTACAGTTGAGAAGAGTCAAGCTCCTTATCCGGAGCAGCAGGACTGCAGCCCTCTCTGTTCTTGGTGGCATAAACTCAGAATCCTTCCTCAACCTTCAACTAGAACCAAAAAGTCTCCACGCCCAGGATGGAGAAGTGAAAACCTTAAAAGCCATGAGTCTGAAATCTGAGCCCAGGCTGCTGGCGCAGCAAAGAATTCTGCACGTGACTGTTTTACTGCAGCTGCTCAGCCTTCCAGGGTCAGCAGGCCTTGATGGGGTGGAGCTACTGGCCAGCGAGCAGCCCATTGTGCATTTATCATATAAGACCTGACAAACCCTCTGCCCAGGAAAGGATGGGCTGGCGACCAGCTGGGACACCCTACCAGCCAGCTCGCCTGCTCCCAGCTCATAGCAGCTGAGACTCTGAAACTCTGAGCCTCACCTGGAAAAGACAGATGAGGGTAATATATTCTAAGAAAGACAATACAGTCATAATTTAGGGAGGTTGTTCCAAGCTAGGACTCAACCTCAGAGGCTGTCATGTGTTCACACCTTTCCCAGTTCCCATCCTGTTGTCCCCTCCCCCACTTCTGAGACTCTCCCTTTGTGTCTCTCCATCCAGAAACCTCTGGCTTGTCCTCCATTTTTTAAAAAGATAAATAAATAAATTTATTTATTTATTTAATTTTTGGCTGTGCTGGGTCTTCACTGCTGCACATGGGCTTTCTCTAGCTGCGGTGAGCAGGGGCCACTCTTTGTTGTGGTTTATGGGCTTCTCATTGCAGTGGCTTCTCTTGTTGCGGAGCACGGGCTCTAGGTGCACGGGCGTCAGTAGTTGTGGCACGCGGGCTCAGTAGTTGTGGCACGTGGGCTCTAGAGCGCAGGCTCAGTAGTTGTGGTGCACGGGCTTAGTCGCTCCGCGGCATGTGGGATCTTCCCAGACCAGGGCTTGAACCCGTGTCCCTTGAATTGGCAGGCGGATTCTTAACCACCGTGCCAAGGAAGCCCTTGCAGCCTGTTTATGGAGCACACAGAAGATGGGGGATGGGACAGGGGACTCTCTGCTCAGGCCCTCCCATGCAGGAAAGGGAAGGGCTCCACCTGCCTGGAGGCAGGAAGGGGCACCTGGGGCCTCCCTCCCCAGGCTTAGGAGGATGGAAGACAGAAGACCCATCAAAAGCAGAGAGAACAAAGACCAAGGACCATTTCTGTCTTCGCACTCCTGAGACAGGCTGGGGCAGGCAGGCTGGGGCAGGCAGGCTGGGAGAGTGGCAGGTGGCACTGGCAACGCCCCGCACAGCCCTGCCTAGAGCAGAGAGGAGCTGGGACTCCTGGGTCCTCCTCCCTTGACAAAGAGCCTTGGAAACGCTCCCAAAGGCAGCTTCTCCCCCAGCCCCCAGGGCCCTCCAGAGGTCCCTCACCCTCCTTAGAGTGTTGCCTAAAAGGTATGAATTGAGCTCAGCCTCTCCCCACAAAACTCCCTGCTCCCAGATGAGTGCCCTGACCATGCCTGAAATGCCACCATTAGCAGCCATTGTTCTGTTCTGAATCTAATTTACTAGGTCTCGTTCCTTCTGCCAAGTGAACTGGGCAAGTGAGGGCAAAGCCAGAGAGAGGAGAGGCAGAAAGGGCTGCTGGGCGGAGTCAGGGATACAAAACCCAATGACTCCACCATCTGGCCTGCAGCAGTCCCAGAGACAGCTGCCACCAGCCCCAAGTACAGGTGGGGAGACCTAGTTTCCCTCCCCAGGGGCCCTGAGCCCCCCGCATCAGCCATTTGTGAGCTGTGAGCCCAAGGTGAGTGCCTTTACTATTGGCCTCAGTGTTACCCTCTGTGAAATGGGACACCACCACCAGCCTGGCAGGCTTGGTGTCAGAATGAGATGCTATAACGTCCATGGCCATGCTGGGAGCACAGTAGGTGTTGAGAAATGGCTGCGTGGACCACTCGGTCCTGGTCACCCACATGGTGGGAGGTGGGCTTTGCTGACAGGGCCCTCCCCCAAACTGTTCAAGCTTTCCAGCTTCACTGATCAGTGCATGAGTGTCTCTCCATGTGTCTTCTTTTTTTTTTGGCTGTGCTGCGCGGCATGTGGGAGATTAGTTCCGTGACCAGGGATTGAACCCATGCCCCCTGAATTGGAAGCCCAGAGTCTTAACCATTGGACCGCCAGGGAAGTTTCTCCATGTATCTTCTTTTTTTAAAAAATATTTTATTTATTTATTTGGTTGCATCAGGTCTTAGTTGTGACACAGGGGCTCCTTTGTTACGGCTCGCTGGCTCCTTAGTTGTGGCATGTGAACTCTTAGTTGCGGCATGCATGTGGGCTCTAGTTCCCTGACCAGGGATCGAACCTGGGTACCCTGCATTGGGAGCTCAGAGTCTTAACCGCTGCGCCACCAGGGAAGTCCCCCTCCATGTGTCTTCTTAAGTGGGGGTCCATGTGAATGCTGGGGTGATTTGAATGAGAGTCAGCTGACCTCCTGCCCCATTTGGGCTGTAGCCTCCACAGCTGGAAGAAGACCAGCTGCCTGGTCACCTCTGGTCTTAGCACCATTCTCATCTTTAACAGCAGTGTGTGATTACCAGTATTGGCTGCCATGATTTACTGAGCACTCACTGTAAGCCCTGGTCTGGGGCTGGGCCCATCACATGCATTATCTTGCTTGATCCACTAGTGACCTCACCAGCTGGGTGTTCCTGCATCACTCCCATTTCACAGATGAGGAAACTGAGACTCAGAGGCGTTACCTGATCTGCCCAAGGTCACACAGCTTAGGAGAGACAGAGCTGGGGCTTCAACTCAAACCTGGATGGCATCAGACTCTATGCTTTTAACCACCGAGAGGCCCAGGGTACCCCAGCTGGCTTCCAGGAGGACACGCAGCTCTTTCACCAGTCTCCAAAGCCTTGGGCCCTGCCTCCCACATAGGGCACCCCCCCCATTAGGACTGGGCCATTCTTGCAGGACTGTGCCCAGGTGAGGTCAGGAAGCGAGCCGAGGCTGTTGGGTGCTTAGTGGGGCCCAGGCCTGTGTGGAGGGGCAAAATTAGCCCCATTTTACAGATAGGGAAGCTGAAGCTCACCATGAGGCCAAATTTGTTTGCCAAAATCAAACACAGGCAGAATTCAGTCTAACTCCAGAACTGGATCTAACCACTCCATTTCTCCCAATGACAGGGCAGACACCTCCCCAGGAAGTCCTCCCTGATAGCCCAGGTCTCCCCGTAACCCTGACAGCCCTCACTTCAGACCAGTCAGGGAGCACCAGAGCCATCGGGCTGGAGACCTCGTCTGTCCATCTCTACATCCTCCCGCACCAGGCTCCCATCACCACCACGACACAGTCCTGTAACCATACTAGTAATTAAGCAAAATTCCATCAAGTGCAGAGAGACTGTCAATGTCTCTTCCACATCCACCCCCACCGCCTGGGAATGGTACCCCCTGAGTTGTGCAGTGCACTGCCTGTCCATCATGGCATCCAGCCCAATCCCAGACACATAGTAGGTGCCTATTCGAATTTATTCAATAGTTATAATCATCATAGCTGCCGTGGACTGAGGCTTCCTATAATTCTCAACCCTTCCCTGCATTATTTCATTTAATCCTCATGCCAATATCACCAGGCAGGTACTACTTTTATGCCCATTCTACAGGTGAGAAAACAGAGGCTCAGAGAGGCCAAGCAGCTCTCTCTAGGTCGCACAGCCGGGAAGCAGGGGCTGGCTGGAGCTGTACTCTCAGCCACAAAGCAGGGCGGTAGGACCAGGGCCCCTGCTGAGCTGGATACTATCCTCAGTGACCTGCACCATCAGGCCTGACCCTGTCATTAGTTCAGGTGTGCACACCAGTTCCCATACCTGTCATTAGGAACCAGGGCAATGAGAGCAGCTGAGTTCACACCCAGTTTCAGCTGCTAAAAGGCTGACAAACAGGGAGGGGTGGTTTTCTCCAAGGGGGCTCTCCATTCACTAATTTCTGTTCACTTGCGCAGTCCAAAGCCCGTGACTGCTGGGTGTGAAGGTCGCAAGTCCTGGTTCCTGGATCCCCTTTGCTGGGGACAGGGATGCTGACCCTCAGGCTGGGTAATTCCTATGTGCTGGGGGCATTCTCTCCATTGTTACATGTGCTCCTCCCAGCAACTCTATGCAGAAGATATTAGCACCATCCCTGCTTTGCAGACAAGGAAACTGAGGCTCAGAGAGGTTTCTGCCCACAGCAGATGTAGCAGAGCTGGGACCAGAGGTGAGGAGCTCCTAGCCTCCTCAATGCTGAATCTCACTGGCAACCCCGCCCGCCTTCCCCCAGACAGAGGAGGAGGGCCCCAGAAAACTCAGGGTGCAAGAGTAACTTGGGGGTCAGCACCCTGTGACCAGCAACCACATCTTAGAGTTACAGGTAAAGGGCTATGCACTCGGTAACACTCAAGAGATTCTTGTTGACAGAATTGGGCAAGAGGCAACCCCCCACCCCACAATCTGGTCCATGAACTTGTCCCCACCAAGGGGAAGGGGCAGAGGGACATGCTGGGCTTGTACGACCATGGGCACCTGGCTCCTACCCAGGGCTGTGACTGTGTGGGGCCACGGGGGTGTGATGGAAGAGTCTCTCACCCCATCTTGGGGAGAGAATCAGAAAGGCTTCCTGGAGAAAGAGATCTCTAAGCTGAGATCAGTCATTCAGCCAGGGGCAGAGGGTGGCTGCTTTGGGCCAGGAGTATTGAGAGGGGCAGGACCTGTGTCCTTGCCACCCTGAGTCCCTGAAGCTGTAAAGGATGGGAATTCCTTCCTTCCTACCCTCTGCTGGGAAGGCCAAGACCCTCCCAGCTTGTCTGGATTCATTATAACTTTTGTTAGGTCCAAGCCCAGCCCTTGGGGAACTGGATGGATGGAGAGCTGGAGGAAGGGGGAGCTTGAGGGATGGGGGAGGCAGAGGGCAGGGCGAGGCTGGCCCATCTCCTGGTGCGTGGGTGTGTTCGTGTGTGAAGGACTGGAGGGGCCCCAGTCTTGGTGGGGGGAGAACAGAATAGTCCTCCGTGCCTGGCACGGAGCATTTGATTGTGCAACGTCTGAAAGAACATTTCAGGGACTGGACGAGACCCCAGCTGGGTTTGAGAGCCAGCTGGACTCAGCCACAGAGGAACAGCACGCAGGGCCCTGCCCATTCCCTGGGGATGTGAAAGACCAGGGAGGCTTGTGTGTACGTGTATGTGTGTGTGGGGGGGGGCGGGAATCTTGGGAGGGGAGGGGAAGAAATGTCTTTGAGCTTGAAACAATGCAAAGGAGAGAGGGGGCAGTGGGGTCACAGGACAGGGGAGTTTCTGAAAGGACTGGAACTCAAAGAAATGGAAGGCTCACACTCCCCATGCCAGTGCCCAGGCCGCCTGCACCTGTCAGACAGGTCTGCCCGGACTGGACCACAGGGGCAGGGTGGGAGCCCAGGCCAGAGTGTCCTCACTTTCATCTGGGGCCTGGGAGGGAGTGAGGGACAGCTTTCGGTGGAGGGGGTGTCTCAGGTGAGGGCACTTTGGCGTGGATACTCCCAGGCAGGTGGGCTATGCAATTGCTGAGTTCCCCACCTGCCTAAAGCCCCTTGTCGAGAGAAGTCTGGTAAAGGCTCCCTCCCAGCTAGGAGGCCCCGCCCCATTTTCCTTAGAGAGAGGACAAGGCAGGGTCTGATTCTGCCCCCACTCTCGATCTTAGCATCTCCAGTTATGAAGTGAATACATTAGGCTTAAAACCGACGTGGGCTGCCGTTTCAAAGCAAACACATTGAGACACGTTATTCCCTTCCCAGGCAGCCCTGAGAACCCGAGGCTTAGAGACGCCACCAGTTTCGGGGCTTTGTGATTTTTCAGGGGGCAGCCACGCCCCTAAGAAATCACGGAGGGAGAAGGCCCCATCGTCTCTCAGCCGATGCGCAGACCCCGGGGCGGGTGGTGGACAAGGGGTGCCTCAGCCCAGGTTCCCCCAACCCGACCCCACACCGACCGGTTCCCCTGCACCAGGTTCTGGAGCGCAGGATGGCAGGTGCTGGGAAGTGCTGCCGCAGGTGGCACAACCCCATCAGGCGCCCCCCCCATCCCCGCCTGCCTGACGCCAGGAGCACCTGCGCGCTCTCCAAGAAGCACTGGTGAACGCCCGCCACTCAACGCCTCACGCTCCAGCTATATTTCACGGCCCGGGTGCGCCCCTAGACGATGCTTAGGTCCCCTGCGCACCCCACTCCCCGGCCTTGGGTGTAGCATCCTCCAGAGGACACACCACTCTCCACCCTGGCTGTGCTTCCTGGCCCAGGAGGACCCCTGGCGCAAGGGCGACCCCGCAACACCGAGGTCCCCTGTACCTCCAGCTAAGTTCCTCGCCCTCTAAGCACCCAAGCCAGTGCTCTCTGGGCTCCTAGAACTCTCCGGTGCCAAATAGCGTGTTTTCCTTCGGCGCCCCCAGCCCATCCGCATCCCCACCTTGGCGGTGCTTCCCAGCTCAAGGGTGGCCCTCGGGCCCCGCGTTCCCGCGAGTCGCGCACTCCTGGCTGGGTTCCCAGCCCCCTGGGCCTCCCAGGGCAGTGCTTCCTGCGCACCCCCCCATCCCCTCAGCCCTCGAGGCTCGGCTGTGCCCCCCACGACCTGGGCGGTGCATCCCGGCCCAGCGCGCCGCCAAGCGCGCTGCGCATGGGCGCCTCCTCACCTGCGGGTCCGAACTGTGGGGCTGTATTTGCCTTTGTTTCTCTTCTTGAAGAGCGAGTTCATGGTGGTGCTTGGGGTGGGCGGGTGGGACGTCGGGTCGCGGCGCCGGTCTGGGCACTGGGCTGCGGAGGCCCCGGCGCGCACCAAAGGGCGGGCAGCGAGCACAGGTGAGCGAGCGGCGGCGCTGGAACCCCGAGTGCTGCGCGGCGGCGGCGCGCGGTCACTACTCGCGGGGGGCGGGGCTCTCGCAGGCCACTGGCTCTCCCAGCCGCTCCCGAGAAGGTGGTGCTTACCTTCCCGGAGGAGGGGCACCAGGCGGGCGGGGCTTCCAGGCTCGTGCGGCGCCGGGCCAGATCGAGTGGGGCGTCCGCTCTGGACTGGGGGTGGGGACACCGGGTCTTGTCAGGACACAGCCCACCGCCCAGCACGGACATTCGAGATGCTGGGCAGGCGGGCGGGGGCTCACTGGCCACTTTCCCGAGCGTGCTCAGTATCCCCCTCACCCCCGCGCTCCGGGCCTGGCTCCCCCCTGACTGAGGGCCCCATCTGGCTCTCTGCTGCCCCTCTTGGGCATCAGCTCTCCCTTCTCGTTGGCTGAACCCAGGTGGGTGCCCACCTCCCAGGTGTGGCAGACACTGGATGGGTCTCTATGCCTCGGATAGCTAGCGAATTACATTCAGGTGGTAGCAGTGTCGATGGTAATTGAGAGAAGGGAGCTCTGGAGTGCGCCCGCCTGAGTTCAAATCCTGCCGCTACAGTCAGCTGACTCCTTGGCAAGGCTTCTTGCCCGTTCCCAACCTCAGTTTCCTTATTTGTCAAACAGTGATAACAACTGTCCTCCATCCCATAGGAGGTTCCTGTAGTTAATTCACACAAAGCACTTAGCACAGCGCCGGAAGTGCCAAGTTAGACTCTGTGCCAGCACGAGTCCAGGTTAGACCGTGGCCCTGTTGCGCCGTGTGCCAGTAGAGAAGGCTGCAGTTAGCAGACAGTGAACTGAGTCTGGAGGTGAGCCAGAGTGGGGCCCTGGCAGAGGGGAGGGTTCAGCACCACTCTGGAGGGCGCTGGGGGTTCTGAGCTCAGCTGGGAAGGAGGAACACACATTCCCCCGGGAGATGCCAGAAGGCATTGGAGATAAGCTATGGCCAAAGGGCTCAAATGGGGAGCAATGAGGTCTGAGAGGCAGAGAAAAAGGGGCCCCCACTGGGTATCCAGAGTCCTCAGGGCAGTCCCTTCCCCAGCTGTTTTTTATTTTAAAAATAAGGAGGTGGGGCTTCCCTGGTGGCGCAGTGTTTGAGAGTCCGCCTGCCGATGCAGGGGACACGGATTCGTGTCCCAGTCCGGGAAGATCCCACATGCAGCGGAGCGGCTAGGCCCGTGAGCCATGGCCGCTGAGCCTGCACGTCCGGAGCCTGTGCTCCGCAACGGGAGAGGCCACAACAGTGAGAGGCCCGTGTACCGCCAAAAAAATAAATAAATAAAAAATAAAAATAAAATAAAAATAAGGAGGTTGGTGGGGAAGTTGATGCCTACAGGCTTTTCCTGTCCCAGACCCCAGAGCATCTGAGAATAATGTCCTTTAGGCCACTGGTGTCCCTGCCACCAAAGGACTTCAGTTTTGAAGCGTTACAGAGACTTTAGGAAAACCTTATTCCTAAGGGGGCATCTGCAGATGGGCTTAAGCGGGTCTGTGGATCCTCCTACAGTTGCTTTCAAAATGTGTGTGTCCAAATGTGCATTTTTGGGGGGAGGGTCTATCTCTTTCAACGGGTTCATTCATTGACTCATTCAACAGACATGAACACTCTCCCAGCCTTGGCTGCCTGGTTCTTCTGCGTTGATGAGGAAAGGGAAAAACCAAAAAAACAGCAAAGAGCCTTTCTCTTAAGGGAGGGGGAATGACACATATTAATAATAATAGTAATAATAATAATAAATTGATGACCTCAAATTGTTAACCTTTCAAAAGGAGGGGGAACGACACATATTAATAATGATAGTAATAATAATAATAAATTGATGACCTCAAATTGTTAACTTTTCAAAGGGGTCTGGGGACCTAAAAAGGATAAAGGACCCTGGGGGGTGCCGCAGCTCAGGATCTCCAGGGGAGTTTGTAAAATGCAGATTCCAGGGCCTTGACACACCCCCAGCTCCTGACTGGGGAACACAGGAAGGGTCCCAGGAATCTGAACTTTTAGCAAGTGCCCCTGGTGGTCCCTGGCCTCTTATGAGAAGTCAGGAGTGAGGGATCCTGCCTGTAGCTCCCCACCTGCTCAGGTGGAGAAACCTGAACAGACCTTCCAGTCAAACCTAACCTTTCTTTCCCCTCTGAACTTGGCTCTGCCTGGCTCCTCTCTCAGACGCCCGTCCTAGATAGGGAGTTCCTCACAAGGCAGCCGAGGGCTTGAGCAATTCCCTCCATCCTGAAGGGACTTCCCTTCCCAAGTCTGAGGTTAGGACAGGGCTTGGCCGGCACCTAGAGACTGCAAGTCCAGCCAGCCGACATTGGGAGCAGGTGTCAGGGAGGAGCCAAGGCTTCAGCACACAGGCTGGGCAGGCGCAGGGACCCGGGGTCTACAGAAGCCCGAACTGTGGACAAAGCTTGCTCACCCAGGACCCCTTCCTGCACCCCAGGTGAGCCAAAGGGCTCAGGAAGGAACACTGTCCATCACCCTGCTTTATGGCACAACCCTGCGTGGAAACCCTTTTCCTTCCTTCTCCTGACTACCTTTCCCTTGGAGGCTAAACCTACCTTAGGGAATGTTCATGGCAGTAGTGTTGCCAGGGAGGAGGCCCTGGAAACAACCTGCTGGCCACTGGGATCAGGGTCAGGTGGTTAAATAACCCAGGGCATATCTACACCGGGAAGACCATGCAGCTGGAAAAGAATGAGATGTCATATATGTAGTCAGGCACCAGCAGCAAAGTGTGAGGGAGAAGCAGGGAATGTATGTGCATATACACACAGAAAACTTCTGGAAGGTTCCACAACAAACTGCTAGCCATGAGTCCCCTCAGGAGAGAAATCTGAATTTTCATTATACGCTCTTTTATAGTGTTTGGATTTTATTTTATTTTTTAAAATTTCCTTTGGATATTATTTTTATATGTACTTAGATTGCTTTTCCAATGGCTTTTTTCAGCTACTCTTTAAAAACTCATTTCAAAATGACCCAAGCCTGGCATTCCCTCTTCCCAGAGCCTTCCCTGCCGCCCTCTCCCCTGCCCCCTCCCCACTTTGTGCCCCTCTGTCAGTGCCCACTCAGTACCACACTCTATGGTACTAACCTCCTTCCTTGTAGGACATTCTGACTGGACTGAAAGATACTGGTTGATAAGGATTTTGGAAGATATAACACTTGGGCAAAATAGAACCCATGCTGAGGAAAGAAGCCTCTCTACCTTCAAGTTGCTGATAGTCTAAGGTCAGAGACAAAGATACAACAACTACAAAGCCAGACTTCCCTGGTGGTCCAGTGGTTAAGAATCCGCCTTCCAATGCAGGGGACGTGGGTTCGATCCCTGGTCAGGGAACTAAGATCCCACATGCCGTGGAGCAACTAAGTCCACGCGCCACAACTAGAGAGCCTGTGCACCGCAACGAAGGACCCTGCAGGCCGCAGAGAAGATCCCACATGCCACAACTAAGACCCGATGCAGCCAAATTAATTAATTAATCAATTAATTAATTAAAAACAAATACAAAGCCAACTGGGATGAGTCTGGGGAGAAGAGCGTTATCAGAGCTCTGAAGATGGGGAGGAGGGGGAGCAGCCTGGGGAGTCCTGGGGTGGAGTCCTCGCTCAGTCCTTTTCAGTTATGTGAACAGCTTGTGGGCAGGTCATTTTGTCTCTCTGAGCCTCAGTTTTCCTCATCTGTGGAATGGGCACAACTATAGCATCCACCTCCTAGGGTGAGATCCCATGTGTTAAGCACTTGGTATGCCCCCTGGCACTGAGTGAGGGCTCCACAAATGGGAGGGGATTACCTCTGCAGCTGGAGGCTCGTGCTCATGGGGTTGAGGGTTACAAGCAATTACAGGAACTCCTCCAAAATGTGTCAGAACTCTGGACTTCTCCAAACTTTCATATCTTCCTTCTCCACACCTCCTAGAAAAGTGAAATTTGGCTTTTGAGAGGGAACCTAAGTAGAGACCTCCAGGTTAGCAGGCTTGTAGCTCAGCTGCTGAGTGACACCTGTGACACATGATTTAATGCCATTTCTCGTTTATTGAGGACCAACTCCGTGCCAGGCAACATGGCATGTGGCCAACATGCTTCAGCTGATTGACTCTCCCCAAGGACCCATACCGGTGAAGCCTTCCCAGTCCTCCCCCGCAGGAGGAAGCTCTCTTATCTCATGTTCCAGGGAAGAGTACTGAGAGGCCCCGTGCCCAGCTGGGCTGGTTCCTGGGTTAGCCTGCTCTGGCCCCGCGCCCTCAGACCCCCACCCGCCTCCACCCTCCTGGGCTCGGGCATAGGGGCCAGGCTTCCGCTGACTAGGCTGGGCCCAGGCCAGGTGCTTCAGGGAGAATTAGCAGATTGAGGGAGGAATTTGAGTTGTGCTGCACCATCCCTCCTCCCTCCAGTCTCTAAAATCTGGTTTCTGAGCTGGTGCTGCTGTGTATGTGTGTGTATGTGTGTGTGCACATGTGTACACGCGTGTGCACGCTGCTCTGTGGGCAGGCCGGACGGGATGGGAGCTGTGACCTGGCCCTGTGAGTTCTCCTCTGGGCAGATGGGATTTGTTTGCTTTCATGGAGCCCTCTTATGCCAAGTGACTCATCTGCTCTGCCTGTGCCGTGGGGTGGGGTCTCAGGGAGAGTGTTTGCTTTCCTGCGGTTTATGTGACGATTAACCTCACGGAGATAGTACCCGTAGGGCCATCCTGTTCCCTGGCAACCAGGCCCCTGAACTCTGTCCCCTCCCTACAGCTGGGCCAGGCTGCCGGCTCCCAGGAGGACCACCACCTTCTGAAGGGTCACCCACACCCTCCCTATTTGCTGTCAATGTTTCCCCAGCAGCTGGAGAGGTGCTCACTCACTCCCTGGCTGGCTCGGGTGTTTCTGTGAACCAGTTTGAAACAAGAAGGGCAGCATTGCCCCAGTCCTGGAGAGAGGGGTGTGCAGGTTCCTTACCACAGAGCCTTTTCCTCCTAGGGCGGAGGCCCAGCCCATTCTTCTGCAGACAGTCATTCTCCCATCTCCAATGGTATGGCCTCACCCCAATCTGGGGAGCATTTAAAAATACAGATTCCAAGGTCCCTCTTCTGAGATTACAGGTGGGTGGGTCTTGGTACAGCCCAGGAATCTGCATGTTAACAAACACATACTCCCTGGGATGCTGAAGCGTGTGGGTTCCTGGGCCACCCTGAGAAACACAGCTGTGAACAGAAAGAGATGCAGCCCATGCTCAGGCCCTGGTCTATACCTGCCTGGGAAGAACCCACAGGCTGTTGCTTGAGGCCAACCTCTGTTTGAATCCTGGCTCTGCCATACAACCAGCTGTGTGACCTTGGGTATGTGGCTTAACCTCTCTGAACCGGGTTTCCCCATCTGTAAAATGGGGATGAGCCAGCGCTTGGTGATGTGTGCAGAGCACCTGGCATGGAGGTCCCTCTCCTCCCTGCCCTCCAAGGGGACAGGAGGGGGCTGACCCAGCTTCACCCTGAGTTTTGTAACATGTATTTACTTTTCTTGCAAAACAATGCAGGGGATGGAAAATCATGTTGGCCCTCCAGCCCACATGGGCTGACACACTCAGCCCTGGGCTGGGGGCCTAGTGAGCTCCCCACAGCCCCCCTGGGACCAGAGGGGAGGCTGGGCCCTGGCAGCAGGGACAGGAGAAGGTACATGGTGAGTCACCCACTCGGCCTGCCCCTGAGTCATCCCCCAAGAATGTGATTCAGGCCCCCACCGGCCCAGGGCCCCTGGAAGGCTGCCCCATCCTGGCCACCTATTTACTGCCTGCCAGGCAGCCCCACTCTGCTGCTCCCCAAGGGAGCCACTGCTCAGATGACCTTCCTGCTGGCCCTCTCTGGATGCAGGTGTGCACCTGTACACCTATGTCTGCTGTCAAAGTATTCAAACAGCTCCTGACCAGCGGTTGAATAGGGGCTGGAGGTCCTGGCCACCCTGGCCCTTGCCCCAGGACCCAGCCACTGAGGGGTTAACCCTCTGCTCAGCAGGGGAACTCTTGGACCTGGCCTCACCCACAGGCTGGCATCCACTCTGGCCCAGCCAGACTGCCCCATCATCGCATCTTGTAGATCCAGGCTTCATCTTGAACTCTGGGTGGCTTTCCAGCACAACCTACCCCACATCTCTGGACACCTCTTTTCAAGCCCATCCCTGGGCCTCTTAGATCAAGCTGTGAGGGCCACTCAGTGAGGAGGTCACGCTGTCAGGGCAGTGAGTGGAGCTGGGTGGGGCCATGGGGCCAGACAGGCTCTGCCAGGCCTGGGATCCTCGCAGGACAGGTTATCCAACCCAACCCCAAAACTCCCCTCCCCACGACCAAGCTTACTTCCTCCTGCCCTGCCTGCCAGGGCTCATGCTGCCCAGACTGGTGGGGCTACATTTCTGGGGCCAGTGTGTTACAGCCCCTGGGAATGGCCTAGGTCAGGAGGGCAGGACCCCATTCCCTCCTGTGCCTGGGGGCCTGAGTAATGGCCAGGCCAGGCCACAGGGGAGAGAATATGGAATCAAATCAGGTTTTAGCTTGAAGCCAACCTGGATTTGAATCCTGGCTCTGCCATGCGCCCAGCTGTGTGATCTTAGGCAGGGGGCTTAACCTCACTGAACCTCAATTTCTCCATCTGTAAAATGGGGAAGAGCCAGGGAGCTAAGATGTCAAATCCCAGCTCCTTCATTTCCTAGCCATGTGACCCTCTCCGAACTTGGGTTTCTCCATCTGCAAAATGGGGACTCTCTGGCACCTGCTCCATAGAGTCTTAAAAGGATTCAGTGAAGTAAGACACATAACAATGACACACAATAACAACATCTGTTGAGTGTTTACTATATGCCAGGCCCTGTGCTAAGTGCTTGGCTCAGAGGGTCGGCACTGTGTTTTCTAGCTTCGTTGAGGTGTGATGGGCGTACAACAGAGTGTATATATTTAAAGTGTACCATCTGATGAGTTTTGACACAAGCACACAATGGTGAAACCATCGCCACAACAAAGATGACAAACTGGCCCTCTTCCTCTCCCCATTTTTCAGATGTGGAAACTGAAGCTCCAAGGCATTCAGTGCCTGCTCAGGAAGGTCAGGAGGGGCCTCAGGATTTAAACCCTGCGGTCTGAGCCAGCACCCTTGTCTCCACCTCCACCACCATTCAGCAGGTGCCAGGCACAGAGTAGGTGCCCAGTGTCATGTTGAATGAATGAATGAGTGAGTGAATGAGAGGGTCACTGCACCATGGTCCTGGGGAAGATCCCCAGAGGAGGACCAACCAAGGGCTAGTAGGTCCTGAGTCAGGACCATGGTGGAAGAGAAGGGAGTTATTCGTCCATTCGTCCAATATTTATTGAGCACCTACTATGTAACAAGTCCTGCTCTAGGCACTCAGGATACAAGTGGAATACAATGGACACATGTTCCTGCCTTCAGGGAGTTGGCGGCAGAGGACTGGGGTGGGGACGGTGTAAGTATGAGGTCCCTGGTGGATGATGGCACCTCTCCCATGTCCCCAAGGATGGAGCACCCCAGGCACAGTCACAGACTGGGGGTCCCGGGGATACTGTGAGGAAAGTGTCCAGACCCCAGGCTGAGGCTGGTTGGAGCCTCTCACTGGAGGCAGGCAGGGACCCCAGGTTCCCTCCTCCTTCTCCTCCTTCCTGAGCATCACTGATGTTTCCATGGGAATCAGGTTTCTTTGTCCCGAGGGGAGGATCTTGACCTCTTGCCCACAAAGTGCCTCCCACATGTTCACCCATCCATTGATGGAGCACCTACTGTATACCCCGTCCTGGGGACACAGTAGCTAACAAGATACAGCCTGTATGCCCCGGTCTGGGACGAGAAACGGATAGAAAAGCAAGCCGACAACCGCATTTAAATAAGTGAAATGACTTAAATGCCCATCCACGGGGCAGTGGCAGATGAACGATGAAAGCATCAGGCTCTGGAAAGGTGGATGGGGGTCAGGAAGGCGGGGGTCCGTAGGCCTTGCAGGAAAGGAAGTCTAGGCTGTAGCAAGTGAACCAGTAGGTGCTGTGTTTTTGCCATTTGTGATTTAAACTAGAGCTGCCCCTATGTCCGCGAGTTTGCCTGTCTACCCCAGTCTGGACCTGCCCGGGCCCTTTGTCCACTCTCTCTGCTGAGGTCAAACATTCCTGCTCTGGACCCAGGAGGCCCAGTCACCACAGGCTGCCCTCCCGGGCCATTCTCTGGTCACTGGCTCAGTCTTAATCCCTCACCCGGGCTCAGGCCTCGGAACCGATGAGTCAACACAAGCCGGCTCTGGACAAACACCCCCTCCTCCTGGCCCTGGGGTCCCTACTCCACACCCACCCAGTTCATCCTCTTCCCAAGAAAGGGTGCAACCTCTGCTGGTCCAGGGATGACTCAGAGCAGCCCTGGCCAAAGGAACTTCCTGCAATGCCGGAAATATTCCGTATTTTAAGGGAAGCACGAGCCACGTGTAGCTATTGAGCGCTTGGAATGTGGCTCATGCAACTGGATGTTTAATTTTGTTGTTTATATTTTTTATTTACATGAACATATGACATGTTAAATAGCTGCCTTTGGGACTTCCCTGGCAGTCCAGTGGTTAGGAATCTGCACTTGCATTGCAGGGGGCGTGGGTTTGTTCCCTGGCTGGGGAGCTAAGATCCCGCATGCTGTGCAGTGTGGCCAAATAAATAAATAAATAGCTGCCTGTGACTGCTGACTGTCACATCGGGTGGCCCCAGGCAGAGGGGAGAAGTGGATGGCCCGGAACCCTGGCCTCTCCTCAAAGCAGGGGCAGCTTGGGGTAGGGGCTGGTTGGGCAGCTAGGGCCTCAGGGACTGAGCTGTGGGGGTCACTTGGGGTCTGTTGAAGGGGCCAAGTTTAGCTTTCAGAGCCTGAGGCTGTCTGCCCCTAGCCCCTTGGTCTGACCCAGCTTGGTGGGCAGAATCATGACCCGAGCTGACCTCTTGATGTTGGAGTGCCATCTCCAGCACCATGGGCCAGCCTCCTTCATCCCTCCCAGACCTCTGACTCAACGCAATCGCAGCCCTACCTCTTCCTCTGCCCGTCCCTGCTCCCCGGCGCTGATCTGACTTGGATGGGGGGCTGGCGTAACATCTAATCTGCTGAAAGGCAAGAGCGACACTCCTCCTTTCAACCTAGAGGAGTCAGAGGCCACAGCGGTCCTGGCCCAGGTCCCCGTGAACACAGAGCTTGGGTGCAGGGGCTTTGCTTTTGAAAGTGACCCTTGGGCACAGGAGCAGGGACATGGGGGAGAGCACCCCAGGAGAGGCAAATCAACCCAGGGTACAGTCGCAAGCTGGGCCCTGCAGTGGGCTAATGGTGGTCCCCCAAAGACAACAAGTCCAAGTCCTAACCCCCTGCAACATGGAAATGTGAACTTATTTGGAAAAAGGGTCTTTAAAGATGTAATGAAACTAAGGATCTCAAGATGAGATCATCCTGGATTTACCGTGGGCCCTGCATCCAACGACAGGAGTCCTTATAATAGAAAGGCAGAGGGAGACTGGAGACAGAGACACATCAGCAGAGAAGGCCATGGGATGCCCGACTTAGGCAGAGATTAGAGAGATGTGGCTTGAGGAAGGAAGAAGAGGCCACAAGCCAAGGAACACAGGCTCCAGAAGCAGGAAAAGGCAAGGAAACGGATTCTCCCCTCAGAGCCTCCAGAAGTACATCCCTGCCGACACCTTGATCGTAGCCCAGCGCGGCTGATTTCAGGTTCTGACCTCTAGAATTGTAAGATAATACATTTGTGTTGTTTTTTAAGCCACTAAAGAGTGTGCTGATCTGTTACAACAGCAGTGGGAAATTCATACATGGGGTCCCTTCTTCCCTTCCCCACAGGGGACTTTATCTGCCACCATCATGGTGACTCTGGGCCAAAGGAAGGTCATGGGTGGAGGTGGAAGAGTAGGGGGTCAGGGAGTGGGTGTCTCCTTCCCCTTCCATCTCAACGCCATGCTCTCAACAGAGTCTCATGGGAGATGGACCCTCTCTCCAAGCTGGCACTATTTACCACTATTTTGTTTCAGACTTTTCCAATGTGATTTTTTTTTTATTATTGTGATCAAATATACATAACATAAAATTTACCATTTTAACCATTTTTAAGTGCAAGTTCAGTGGCATTAAATACACTCCCACTGCTGTGCAACCATCACCACTATCCATCTCCACAACTTCCTCATCTTGCAAAACTGAAACTCTGCACCCATTAAACATTAACTCCCCACTCCCCCCTCCATGCCCTGGCAACCACCCTTCTACTTTCTGTCTCTGTGAACTTGACGACTCTAGGTATCACATATAAATGGGATCATATAATATTTGTCCTTTTGTGTCTGGCTTCTTTCACTGAGCATAATGTCTTCAGGGTTCATCCATGAACCTTTCCTTCCTTTTTTAAGGCTGAATAATTTCCGCATTATCCCCATGTTAAAGGAGGGGACACTGCAGCCACATACACTGCAGGGACACTGGAAGGTAACAGAGCCAGAACTCACACCCAGGCCAACCTGACTCCGGCACCCAGCACTCACCACTGTGCCGCCCAGCCCCCTCCCTAGCTCCCTGCTGACTCTCCTGGGGCATCCTACCTTCCTTTCACTTCCTCCCCTCCTCGCTGAGAGCTCCTGGGGCTCAGAGGCTTTACTTGCCTTTGGACCCCAACTCCACATGTAGCGCCTGCTGGAATCCCAAAGCCTGTGTGGAAGTGACTGGACTTGGGGGTGGGCTGGGGGTTGAGGTGGGTGGGGCCTGGCTGTATGGCCCTCTGGGTGAGGCTCCCCTGGACTCAGCCTCCGCTCAGTTAAAGTGGCCCAATGACCAGGACAACCACACAGAGTTGTGCAGGCTACAACCTACATACCTGTACATGGCCACACTGCCAATGACCCTGATGGCCCTGGAAGGTCCCCAATCTAGGAGGTCTCTGAGCTCTGCTCTTGGGAGGAGGAAGAAGGAACAGGATTAGGAGCAGCCCAGGACAAATGAGATGCGAGGCAGAAAGCAGACTGAGGGTTGCTGGAGCTGGGGGGAGGGAGGAAGGAGGAGTGACTGCTTGATGGGTATTGGTTTTCTTTTGGGGTGATGAAAATGTTCTGGAACTAGACAGCAGTGATGGATGCAAAGCCTTGTGAATGTACTAAAAGCCACTGAATTGTACACTTGAAAATGGTTAAAATTTGTAATTTTTATGTTATGTATGTTTTATCATAATAAAAAAAATGTCCCACTCTCTCCAGCTTCAGCACCCTCCCAGGGCCTTTATGTATTCTAGGGCCCAGATCAAGGGCCGCTTGTGTCCCCACAAGGGTCTGGACTCTGGACCCTCTCACTCCCCACCAGCTCCCCCGCCCCCTCCCCGCAGTGTCACATTAAGCTTTCCGAGGACATTTCCCTGCAGGATGCCTTCTGGGGGCATCTGTGTTTGGATTGGGCCCAGTGTTTTACTCAAATAAATGCATTACTGATGGCTGAATTTCCTGTGGCAGTGGCCCAACTGTGGGAAGATATTCAAACATGCGAGGTGGTTTCTGGAGTCTTCAAAACCCACCATACCAAAAGGCAGCTGTGGCTCGGTCATTCTCACAGGGCAAGAAGGAAGCGGCAGATAGAGGCTGAACGTCCCGCCCCTGAGACTGACTTCATGCCTCCAAGTGTTCCCATCGAATCAGCCCATTCTTTTGGTACCTCCTCAGTCCCGAACCAGGATGCCTGGATATCTTTGCAGCTCAGGCTGGGAAATCACATCTTCTGGGTACTTCCGCTGCAGCCCTGGGGCAAGAAGTCCTGGGTTTGAGTTCCTTACTAGCTGTGTGACCTAGGGCAAGTTACTCAACCTCCCTGTGCCTTAGTTTCCTTGTCTTTATAACAAGGATCAACAGAGTTTTGGCCTTAAAAGGTTGTTTGCTTTGTTTGTTTTCATTTAGGTATCGTTATATAACATAAAATTAACCATTTTAATGCATACAAGTCAGTGGCAATTTAGTGCATTCGCCGTGTTGTGCAACCACCACCTCTGTGGAGCGCAAAAACATTTTCATCCCTACAGGGGTTATTTTTGAGGATTAAATGTGTGAATGTTTGTAAAGCCTTCGAACTGTGCCTGATACAGCACGTGCCAAGTAAGTGCTCAATAAACTGTAGGAGTGATTGATAGGAATAGGAAGCACGTGGCAGGTGGTGCTATTACTAATTCGCTTCTCTTGGCTGGAGGAGGAGGGAGTGAGACTCTCATTCCCTTCTAGGCCCCATTTTCCACTTTGAGCTCTCTGTACCCACGCAGCGGTCGCACCCCTCCCCCCCCAACCCCCCCCCCCCCCCCCGCAACCCAGTGGCCTCCTCACCGGTTGCGGGCAGGGGCGGCGCTGATGGTAGCCAGGAGACCTGGAGACTCCCCGCAGTCTCAGGGCCTCTCCTCTGCTCCTCGTGACTTTTCTTGCCCCCAACCCCTTTATCTCCCACGCCAGCTCCTACTCCCCCAAGCTGCCACCTTCTGTGGCCAAGAAGACACGAGTGGGGTGGCCAGGACGATTCAGCCTGGGTGGAAAAGTATAATAGGAGCGTGAGCACGCCCACAACTGGGAGGAGCTCTTGCGAGCGGACCTCCCCCACTTACGAGAGCGCACCGGCTCCCTCCCCAGGGCTGGCATTTACTCCAAGCATCCTGGGATCCCCAGGCGCTAGGAATGACCTCCAAGATCCCCCCACACCGCCAGGCCTGTCCGCTTAGAAGAACCACTTGGGGAGCTTGTTAAACAAGCACGTTCCCAGGCTCTTCGAGCAGTGCACGGGATTTCAACATGCACCCTGCTGAGGGAAGTCTTAGGAGTTGGAGAGTTTGGGATATATTGCTCCGCCCCACCTTTCCAGGTGTAAACATCCTAATTTGTGGTTACTTTGTGCCAACTCAATGCCTTTCGTGCTGTAACAACGGCCAACAGTGTGAATGCTCACTACGCGTCCTGCACTGACGCCCAGGAGGAGCATGAGTTTCCCTGATGAACCCCGGGTCCAGCGATACACCCCGGACTCCCATCTTCCTCGACAATTCCCCTTGGTGGCGACCCCAGGAGCCATGGACTGTCGTTTGCTGCCACCTTGTGGCAGGGATGGGAACCGTGTGCTCCATTTCCATTCTTGATAACCTTAACCAAGAAAACGCAGAGTACTTACCCGTGTTCCATGTCCCCAGTAAGATCCTGCGGACGTGGGGCAGATGAATAAGACAGACACGGTCTCTTGCCCTTGCGGAGCTCACAGTCTCCTGGGTCAGACCTACAAATAAATAAAATGAATGAATAAATAAGGTGATTACAGAGTGTGACACACGCTAGGAAGGAAGCAAACGGGCTCTTTATCACAAGCTGCAACCATATATTTGCTAAACAGAGCGCTGTCTGTCTCCCTGTACACACTGTCCCTGCCCAGAACTGTGGGCCACGCAAGGGCAGGCAGCTTGTCTGACTCCCTCTTGCAAATGGGTGAAGTCACACAGTGCTGGCACATAGTAGGTGCTTAGTAAATGTCAAGTGAATGAATACACGGATGACAAGGCTGTCCAGAGCCAGCTTCTTGGCTCCTCCAGGACAAACAGATGGGGAGAAGGAAGGGAGGGCTGTGGAAGGAAGGCTGGGTCCCCGGGATCCTGGGAAGGCCGGGAGGGTTTACTTGTGAGCTAAAGTGAGAAGGATGGGAAATCGTCACCCTCCCGGGGAAGCCCCAGTCCACCCTGTTTTAAATTGTACCCTCACTCCGCTCGCTTCTTGAATCCCTTCCCTGGTTATTTTTTCACCTTGGTATTTCCCCCCATCTCACATAGTACTATACATTTGCCTTATTTATTTAATGTCTGTCTCCCCCACTGAAATGTAAACTCTACGAGGGCAAGGATTTTTTACCTGTTGTGTTCACTGATGACTCTCCAGCGCCTAGAAAGGCCTGACACTTAGCAGGAGCTCTGTAAAAGCAAGCATGTGAATGAAAGATGCACGTTGGCGTCTTAGGGCAGGGCCAGAAGGGCTCTGGGGCGTAGCCAGTGGAGGGAGCAGATTCAGAGCCCAGGAGGAGGGGGTTGACCCGAGTTAGGGAAGGGGCCAAACGTGAACTGTACTAGGGCCAGCGGGGCTGGGTGGGGCAAGGGTTCGCCTGGGAGCAGAGCTAGACTGGGGTTGGAGCCTTGGGGCGGGGTCTTCCTGGGGCTGAGCCACCCCTGAGGCTGCGTGCTTTAGGGGCGGGACCCTATGGAAGCTTGGCCTGCATGAGGAGTGGCCAGTCTGGAGAAAGGGCCGGGGTGGGGACGTGGTCAAAGAAGGATGCATAAAAATGAAGGGAGGGGCTAAGGCTGGGGTGGGGCCAGTCTGGGGCGGGGCCTGTCCAGGGGGTAAATCTGGGCGGGGCCGGGGCTGAGCGGAGAGGGAGGGCGGGGGCGGGGCCAGGCCGGGACCTCCGCTGTCCCGGGTCCTGGAGCGCTCCCCCCTCCCGCAGGCCCCTCCCTGACCGGCCCGGACGCAGGGTGTGCTGGTCAGGACGCCCCACTCTCGGCGATCGCCGGCCCGGACTGCGGGGTCCAGCGATCGCGGTTGCGCCCCGCCCCAGGTGCTGCGCTCTGGGACAGGCGGCCGCGGGGGATCCGGGCGGGCTCAGCTCCGTGCTGCCGCGGGGCTGCGTCTCGGAGACTCCGAGGGCTAGGGTGAGCGGGGCTTCGGGGGACCTGTGCGTGCATGCGTGTGGGCGCATGCATCAGTGTGTGTGCGTGTGTGTGAACCTCTATGCGCATCCTAGAGGGGATGCTGTGTGCGAGCATGGAGTTGAGTAGGTGCGTGCTCCAGGGAGCTGGGCGTGTGTGCAAAGTTGAGTGCGTATGCAAGGGCGGTCTCGTGTGGGAGGGGAGTCGTGCATGTGTGCGCGTGTGTGGCAGAGACAGTGCGTGTGAAATTTGGTGAAGACTGTGTGCGTATGTTAGGGTGTCTTGGAGGAAAATGGGAGGGCAGGTGCAATGATTCTTGGGGGGACTGCAGGGTCGGGACGCCCATGGTAAGCTGTGGGGTGCAGTGGGTGAATGAATTGTGGGAGTGTAAGAATTGCGAATGTGTGTGCTTCCAGGTGGGTGGCTTTATGGGGTTTTCCGGGGGCCCTCAGCATGAGGATGGAGGAACGTTTGGGGGTACTGATTGCTCCTGAGGAGTGAGTGTGGTCTGGGGCATTGAGTAATGGACAGGGCAAGTGTTTGGGGCATGGCCCAAAGTAATTTGGGAATCACATCGGCCCCTTTGCTTTGAGGGCAGGGGAGATGTGTGGATGGGGCCAGAGGGATGGGCCTGCCCCTTGCTGGGGGAGCAGTGGGCAGGGTTCCTGCTTCCCGTGGAGGGAGCTGCTCCCTCACCAGATACCCTCACCCAGGCTCTGTGCCCATTCCTGCCTGGCTGGCTTCCGCTGGTGGTCCTGCGAGAACATGGTGCAGAAGTACCAGTCTCCTGTCTGCGTCTACAAGTACCCATTTGAGTTGGTCATGGCGGTGAGTGACCTCTGACCCTGGGGCCCCTTGTGTAACAGTTGGAGGGAAACAAGAGGTCAGCTATGATGGGAGGGAGACGGAGACCCTTGGATCCCCAGATCAGAAGGAATTAATGAGCTACTCCACTAACCTTGTGGGTCCAGCTTCTAACCAGGCCATCCCACCTTTCCCCACAACTTCTAGAACCCTTGCCCGCTGACCCAAACACAAGGTCTTTCTTTCTTTTCCTTACTGAAGCTTATCTGTTTGCATCTTGATCTCCTTTGTCAGAAAACAAGGATAGCAAGGGCTGAGTTGTTTGCTGGCTGTCGTTTTGTGTACTGATAGTAATAATAATAATAATAATAATGGTACATATTCTAATGAGGATGATGACAGCAGCCATTCACTGAGGGTTTGCTAAGTTTACATACGTTGTTTTGTTTAATTCCCAGAAGCTCTTATTATTCTCATTTTACCTCCATTAAACCAAAGCTCAGACAGGTGAAGGAATGGCCTTAAGTTCTGTGGCCAGGAAGAGGTAGAGCCGGGCTTGGACCTGCACGGGGACAAGGGGGTAATTCCAGGACCACAACACCCCCCATGTCCTCCCTCTGCTCACACACCCCCTCCCCTCCCCTTCAAGGAAGCTGAGACCAGGGGGAGAGTGGGCACGTGTGGGCAGGAAGGGTCTGAGAGCAGTTGTCTAACTATGCAACATAGAATTGTCTCCCAGGCCCTCCTGGATCAGTGGTCTGTGCACCGTGGGGCAGGTGCTGGGGACAGGCAGACGTGGGTTTCCTTCTTGGTGCCAATCACTCTGCCTCTCAGAGCTTTCCTCCCCAGTAAAACAGAGGCAGTGCTATGGGGTTGTGGTGAGGAGTGAATGAAATAGTGCCCGGTGCCTCTGGCTCAGTGCCTGGCACACAATAGGTGCTCACTAAATGCAGCTGTCCCTGTTATTACACCATATGGTGTTTTAAGTGATTGTACTGAAAGTGTAAGAAACACCAGAATCCACCCACATTGTCCTCATCCCACCCTTGGTTGCTTAATCCCAGCCTTCTTTCCAAGGACTTTGATATCAGTTGACAGCTCTGTGTGTGTGTCCTCCCCTAACCTATTCTATGAATCTACCTACGTATGTCACATAAAAGATGAAAAAGCATCATTGCAGTAATCCATACATGTCGTGCTGTAATGTGTAGATGGGTCCAGGTCAGGAAAGAAGCAGGAGCAGGCCTGGGCTTGTACTGACAAGCTGGGTGACCTTGGGCAAGTTACTTAACCTCTCTGAGCCTGCACTTTCCGTCTCTAAAATGAGGATTACATGGTTTCCAAATCTGGGGGTCTGTTGTGGATTAATTGAGTCAACACATGTAAAGCTCCCAGTACAAGGTCTGGCACAGACCAAATGCTATTACTGTTATTGTTACTGTTATTGTGTTGTTGTCTGTGTGACTTTCCTTCATTTGTAATGGGGGTGGGACACCCCAGAGACTTAGGGATGTGCAGTCAGAGGTGCTGCGTCCCTGCCGTTGCCTGGCTGTGCTCTGGCTGTGTGTATTTAGAAAGTCACTGAATTTCTCTGAGCCCCCATTTCTTCCTTTGTGAAATAGGCCTGGTTATATGCACCTCATAAGGTTGTAACTAGGATTGAAGGTGATTGTAGCGCATGTGTGGTGGGGGGTGGGGGAGGGGAGGTGGCCAGCACAGGGCCTGGTCTATACTTAGTGGACAATAAATGGCAGCTAAATATAAATAATCATCCTCTGTCTAAGGCTCCAGACAGCTCACATATTCTGACCCTAGGACTCATTCATTCATTCATTCATTCACTCAATAGAAGAGAGACACTGTCCCCACTTTTCTGGGATAACCTATGGCCCAGAAAGCCATGAAGCCAAGAAGCTGAGACAAACGACTATAGAATGGAAAACTAGCAAATTTTTATTATTGCATGGGCTTAATAAATGTAAATTTAATGTAGTATGTTTAGGATTCTCAAAAAAATATTTACAATCATTGCATTTTAAAATAAAAATGCCTGCTAAGACTTAAGACTTAGCACTTAAGATTGTATTAATAGGACTGTTGGAATATGTGAAGTGTATTTTGTCAGCTTTGAGTTCCATAATTGACTCAGTTTACTCCCCTAGCTGTTAACAATCTCTAGGGGTTGATGGATAAATGCTTGTGGGTACAACAGGAAACAAAAGTTTTCAGATATTTATTATCTGTATTGTACTAATTTGTCATTTGTATTTTTCAAATACTATGTCGCCTTATCTCCATACAGTCCTTGTTGGTGAAAGGGCCCCAAACTGCGCCAACATTGTCGACAAAGCCACTTTGCCGACTGTTTACAAAACATCATTGTCCCCAGAATAGCTGCATAACTCAACATAACTTACTCGCTGTGCGGGCACAAAAGGGTTTTTCTGCACTTAATGTCGGTCTTTGTTTCTCAGCTAAACACTTGCCCTCAGTTTGGGTCAGATGCCAGGGAAGTTTCGGATGAACTCAGCTATTTTGACCACATCCGAGTGACCAGACAAGCTGGCTTTTGGTTTTTCTGTTTAACAAAACTGACTTGAGAATCAAAGTACCCCTTCACTTCTTCAGAAATCCACCAAACCACTGAAGTTCACAAACCACTGAAACTGGGTTTGTGGAATTGGTTATAAAATAGTACTAAGGCAACCTTTCTAGATCCAGCTTAAAATTAAAAAAAAAAAATATTTCTCTCTTTCATTTCAAAAATGTAACTAACCCACTGAGTGGGTATCTCTCTCCTTGGGCCAAATTCCTTGACGTGAATTCTGTTTCTGAAGGATGGAATTCTAGGGACCTTTGCTTTCTCCTTTCTTGATAGTATTCTGTATTATTGGGTTCAAAACAATGAGCTTGTATTATCTTGGTAAGCAGAGGAATACAATTAAGACAATGGAGGCAGCTGCCTATCAGGGTTGGAGAGAATCCCTTGTCCCTTTGAATGTGGGGTCCCCGAAGGTGGGGGGTCTTTGTGGAGATCCCAGTATGTAGAACACAAAGACCATGTTTTGGACTGTGGACTGTGGTTACTTGAGCCCTGAAGGCCACTCTCTGGTCAGCCTACAGCCTGTTGTGAATGATTTCCAGCTCATCTGGGCTCTTCTCCTGAATGGGTGGAGGTTACGAGCCGGATCCTCTAGCTGGGTCCCTGCTCCAGTTTCTTACCTGTGAAATGGAGATAATAAAGGCCTCTGCTCCTCAGAGAGCTGAAATGAGGATTAAGTGAAGGGACATGTGTACCCGGACAGAGCCTGGCATGTTGTTTAATGCTCATGAAATATCCCTTAAGTGTATTATTATCATTTATTGTTTTAACAGCTTTTAAGAGCTGTAACTCACCTACCATACAATTCACCCATTTAAAGCGTCCAAATCAAGCAGCCGCATAGCACAGGGAGATCAGCTCGGTGCTTTGTGACCGCCTGGAGGGGTGGGATAGGGAGGGTGGGAGGGAGGGAGACGCGGGAGGGAGGAGATATGGGAACATATGTATATATGTGTAACTGATTCATTTTGTTGTAGGGCAGAAACTGACACACCATTGTGAAGCAATTATACTCCAATAGAGATGATTAAAAAAAAAAAGGGTCCAAATCAAGGGTCTTTACTATATTCATAGAGTTGTGCAACCATCACCACTGTCAGTTTTAGAACATTTTCATCACCCCAGAAAGAAAGCCCATACCCTTTAATCATTATCTCCTAAACTTCCCCGTCGGGCCTGGCCCTTGACAACCACCAATCTACTCTCTGTCTATGGTTTTGCCTATTTTGGACATTTCATATAAATGAAATCATACACTATGTGGCCTTTTGTGACTGACTTCTCTCACTTAGCATAATATTTTCAAGGTTCATCCAGGTTGTAGAATCTATCAGTATTTCAACCCTTTTTGTGGCTGAATAATATTCACGTTATGTGGATAGACCACATTTGTTTATCCATTCACAAGCCTATGGACATTTAGATTGTTTCAAATTTGGGGCTATTATGAATAACGTTGCTGTGAACACGGATGCACAAGTTTTTGTGTGGGCCTATTCCTTCCAAAGAAACCCCTGCTGTGAATGGTGGTTGTTATTTAGAATATTTAGGCAGATTCTATTTTAAATTTTATTTAACAAACATGTACACAGCACCTACTAGTTTTGAGTCCATTCAAATATTAACTCATGTGCTTCTCAGAACTACCCTATGAGCTAGGTTCGTTGGGTAACCCCATTTTACAGTTGAGGAGACTGAGGCACAGAAAGGATGAATGGATTATCCAAGGCCGCACAGCAAACACATGGCAGGTGTGGACTTAACTGCAGGCAGTTTGGCTCCAGAGTTTACATCTCCAACCATGAGCTCTGCTGTTTCTCAGGGCTGAGGATCTGAAGTTATTGGGGTGGCCTCTGGGCCGAGTAAGCCGTCCCATGGGGCAGTTACCATCAGGTTTGTGTCTGGAATGTCCACACCCCATCAGAACCCTGCAAAGGAGAGCAGAGCCAAAACCTACAGTCCCTGGCTTCTTGGAGGGCAGCTGATCACAACAGTCCAGAAAGGTTTAACGAACACCCTGTGTGCCCACCCCCTCCGGCCAGCTCAGAGGCAAGTACTTTAACAGCAGCCTCAGCTGCAGCAGAAGAGGAAACTGAGGCTTAGAGCGGTTAAGGAGACTGTCCCTGTGTCAGTGTATTTGTTTGCTAAGGCCGCGTAACAAAGCATCACAACTGGGTGGCTTAGAACAACGGAAATGTATTGCCTCCCAGTCCTCGAGGCCAGAAGTCCAAGATCCAGGTGTTACCTGGGTCGTGTTCCCTCTGAAGGCACTTGGGAAGGATCTGCTCCAGGCTTCTCTCCTGGCTTCTGGAGCTCCTTGGCTTGTGGTGGCATAACTCCAACTTTCACATGGTATGTTCCCTGTGTGTGTGCACTTCTATGTTCAAATTTCTTCTTTTTTTTTTGTTTTTGGCCACGCTGTGCAGCTAGTGGGAGCCTAGTTCCCCGACCAAGGACTGAACCTGGGCCCTGAGCAGTGAGAGTGCAAAGTCCTAACCTCTGGACCGCCAGGGAATTCCCTAAATTTCCCCTTTTTACAAGGACAGCAGTCATCTTGGATTTGTAAGAACATCCTAATGACCTCATTTTAACTTGATTACCTGTATAAAGACCGTATTTCTAAATGAGGCCACATTCTGATGTACCCAGGGTTAGTTATCCAACATAGCTTTTTGGGGGGACACGATTCAGCCCATAACTCTCAGTCAATGGCATCATTACTAAATGGCAGAGATTCAAATTTAGGGAATCTGACCCCATAGCCTGAGCTCACAGCCAGACATCCTGGATTCTGTCTCTGATGTTCAGTGAACATCTATGTGCCAGTGGCTGACGTGGCTTCAGAAGTAACCCGGCTACCTCTTGTCCATCCACTGCCCAGGGGTCCCTGTGGGGCTCAAAGCCCTGTGGTTTTGTGGTCATCTCAGATTCTGCAAACCTAAAGAAGGAAGACGGCGTGATAATTTCCTAAGCAATAGGCTGGCTGTTCATCCGGAGGAAAGGTTATAGAGGTGAGGGCTGTTGGTAGCAATTAAGTGTTAAAATATTTAAAGACCTGGACTTTGTATTGATAAACAGCTTGTAAGTTAGCAAATGGGTTATTAATAAGGAGCAGCCTCTGAAGGTAAATCCTTGCAGCCCAAACCAACGGCAGGCAGTTAAAGTTGGAATCGTTGTTATGGATGTAGTTTTAATAAAGCAGCTGGGGCCTTATTTAAATGAGTTTAAATTAGTTCCCTGGAGCCTGTCATCTGATCCCGTTGCTAACAGATTAAGGGAAGCAACATTTTCCACCCTGGATTTCTTACAGGGCCCTGACGGGCTCTGATCTGGGCTGGGAGAACGGAGGTGATCCACTGCCCAGCAAAGTAATCTGATTTCAGGGGGCCCCGAAATCAACTTTAGGCCCTCATTCATTAGTTTATGCATGCGTTAATTCTTGCACGTATGCATTCCATCAATATTTATTGAGTTTCCACTGTGTGCCAAGCACCCTGCCAGGTTGCAGGAGCTACAGACTAGGTGATTCTTAGCACTTCCTGAAATGCATCATTATTCTGTTAATTTGCTTGCCTACTTGTTTATATGGAATTTGCTTGTTTATTTGTTTATATGGGTCTTTTTCATTACATTAAGCTTCAGAAAGGGGGAGACATGGTCTGTCTTGTTCTCGTTTTGTCTTGACCTGGTTCTGCTGACATGATCCCTTCCTGCCCTCATAGAGCTTGCAGTGTGTGTGTGTGTGTGTGTGTGTGTGTGTGTGTGTGTGTGAGAGAGAAAGAGAGAGAGAGAGAGAGAGAGAGAGAGAGAGAGAGAGAGAGTGTCCAGGCAATGTCATGTAGCAGGATTTGTAATTGGGGCGGAACTTGTTTCTTTGAAGAAATGAATGTGGCTTACTTAGTTGGGCCCCTGTGATTTAGAAAGTTGTTGGTGGGGTCAGTTCATTTCTTCAAGGACTTTCGGCGCTTGGGAAGGTGTGGAAAGTGGATTGGAGGGGGCATTTCCATCCCAGAGGTAGGGAGAGCTTGGGGAAGCAGAGTTGACCAAGGCTGGGTGCATTTCGGAGACACTTAGAAAACCTAAAATAGCATTTCGGGACTTCCCTCGTGGCGCAGTGGTTAAGAATCTGCCTGCCAATGCAGGGGACACGGGTTCGCGCCCTGGTCTGGGGAGATCCCACATGCCTCGGAGCAACTAAGCCCGTGTGCCACAACTACTGAGCCTGCGAACCACAACTACTGAGCCCACGTGCCACAACTACTGACGTCCACGCACCTAGAGCACATGCTCCTGCAATAAGAGAAGCCACCGCAATGAGAAGCCCGTGCACCGCAATGAAGAGTAGCCCCTGCTTGCCGCTTTCTAGACCCAATGCATCCATAAATAAATAAATAAATAAATAAATTTATAAAAAAATAAAAATAAAATAGCATTTCCCTCCCATCATGATCCTGACATAGCACTAAGTGTCAAAATACTCTGGGTTGGCCTCACTGCCGCCCTGCCTCTCCCTGAACCATCAGGGGTACCAGCTGATCCCGGAAGTCCGTGGGAGCAGGGCATGTTCACAGGAGAATTGTTCCCCACTCCGCTCCCCACGAGTGGGTAAGAAGCCACAGCAGGCTTTTGTGCAGTGCCCTGGCCCAGCGGAGGGGCTACACATTCCCGCAGGGCCAGAGAGGCCAGACGTTCCCCTGGCATGACCTCACGAGGAGGACACCAGGTCCCAGCCAGGCAAAGGGAGGCTGGTTTCCTTCCTCTTCCTTCCTTCCCTCCTTCAGCAAATATTGGCTGGGTGTCTATGGTGTCCCAGGTGTGCTACGAGGCCGCTGGGGAATCCAGTGGGGAAGGAAACAGACCTAGAGACAGAGGCATTGACTATAAACAAATAAACACAGACATGATACCCTACTCCAAATCACAATCTGGTAGGGCTATAAACCATCCAGAAGATGGCTTACCCTCTTAAAAAACTGTGGTAAAATATACATAACACAAAATTAACCATTTTTAGGGGTACAGTTCAGTGGCATTAAGTGCATTCACATTGTTGTGCAACCGTCACCGCCATCCATCACCACAACTTTTTCATCCTCCCGTACCGAAACTCTGTCCCCATTAAACACTAACTCCCTGTTCTCTCCCTCCCCCAGTCCCTGGCAACCACCATTCTACTTTCTGTCTCGATGAATTTGACGACTCTAGGGACCTCATATAAGTGGAATCATACAGTATTTGTCCTTTTGTGTCTGGCTTCTTTCACTGAGTATTATGTTTTCGAGGTTCAGCCACGTTGTAGCGTGTGTCAGTATGTCATTCCTTTTTATGGCTGCATAATATTCCGCTACATGGCTGGACCATATTTTGTTTTTCCATTCATTTGTCAATGGATATTGGGGTGGTTTCCACTTTTTTGGCTACTGTGAATAATGCTGCTGTGAACATGGGTGTACAAATATCAATTCAAGAACCTGTTGGTTTACCCTCGTCCATTAAAAAAAAGAAATCTGTGTGGTGACTGGCACTGTGCTAAATGCCTCACACACCTTAACTCCCTTTAATCTTTTCAACACCCCTTACAGAGTCGGTATCATTGTCATCATCATCATCCTTTTCTTTCTGAGGAAACTGAGTCTCAGAGAAGCTAAGTTGAGGTCACCCCGCTGGCAGGTGGCAGAGGCAGTGTCTAAACCCCATGCGTTGCCTTGTCTCTGCCATTTCACCATATCCCAGCCTTGCCCCTTGGGTCCTTCTGACTCTTTTGTCTCCATCGTTTTGTCTCCTGAGCTGCCTTTGACTAGAATAGCAGCAGGTTTCTCAGCTCCAGGGCCATCTGGGTACAGCTGTTTCTATAGATTGTATACAGCAGTCATTTCAAAATGTTCCAGTGATGTTGCCCTGGTTCACCCACGTCTGCTCGTCTTCATCAGCGGGGATGTAACTACTGCCATCGGGTGTCTGATGGCTCCTTCAGCAACTCTGAGCAACTCTGCCAAGAGCTGGGGGATCCACACAATGAAATATTATTCAGCTGTGAAAAGGAATAAAGCACTGACACGGGCTACAACACGGATGAACCTCAGAAACATAATGCTCCGTGAAAGAAGCCAGACACAAAAGGCCACGTATTGTATGATTCCATTTGCATGAAACGTCCAGAAAAGGCAAATCCATAGAGACAGAAAGTGGATTGGTGGATGCCTAGGGCTGGGGTGGGGGGAAAGGGCAGTGACTGTGATGGGTGTGGGGTTTCTGTGGGGTGATGAGACGTTTTGGTATTAGAGAGTGGTGATGGTTGCAAAACTTTGTGAGTGTTCTAAAATCCACTGAACTGTACATTTTTATTTTTATTTTTTTAATTAATTAATTAATTAATTTTGTCTGCGCCAGGTCTTAGTTGAGGCACGCAGGATCTTTGTTGCGGCATGCGGGATCTTTAGTTGTGGCATGCGGCCTCTTAGGTGCAGGTGCGGCGTGTGGGATCTAGTTCCCTGACCAGGATCGAACCTGGGCCCTCTGCATTGGGAGCGCAGAGTCTTACCCACTGGACCACCAAGGAAGTCCCTGAACTGTACACTTTTTAAGAGTGCATTTTATGGTATAAGAATTATATTGCAATTTAAAAAAACAGTTGGGGGACCTGAGAGGATTGATACGTCTGTCCTGGGGTCTCCCAGGCTTGTGGGGGAAGCTGGGGGTGGACAAGAAAGTCCCCTGAGGAGTGTGACAGGGAGGGTACACTTTGTGCAATGGTCACGGTTGTCAGTGCCAAATCCAGCCTGCAGCACGGAAAGAGAAGGTGAAGTGTTGGACTAGAATATGTTGGTGTGGTTTGGATATTCTTTTCCCACTTTTGGCGGAAGGTTTGGGGTAAGCAGCATTCCAGCTTCCTTTGAATTTGCATGAGGAAGAGCAGGAAGGAAGGAGGGAGGGGAGGGGAGGGGAGGAGGGAGCAGCTGTCAAGTGATTAGCAGAAATAGCTTTTCTGTACTTTATAGAATCTCACTCTTTTTTAAAATTTAAATTTATTGAACAAATGCTTATGTAGAATGAACCATGTGCCAGGCACTGTTCTCAGCACTTAACCAAAACAGGTTCCTTTATTCCCCTGATGGCTCAGTATGGCAGCTACTTTTCTTATTCTCCTTTTAACAAATGAAGGAAGGAGGGAACTGAGAGCTTGATGACTTGTTCAAGGATACAGAGCTGGTAGTAAGCAGAGTAGAGATTCGAACCCAAGCCCCAGAGTCCACAACCTTCATGGCTAAGCTACACTGTCCTTCACTCCTTTATCATGTACTGTCTATTGAGTGTCGACTGCATGCTAGGTATTTTGCTAAGCACTAGGGATTCAGGGCTGATGACTTTTTACTTCAGCAGTTGTGACACGGGAAAGAAGGAAAGAGGCACAACTGAGCACTCATTGGGAGGTTTCATGATTACTTCCCTTTATAGAGTAATCATGTTATAGACTAATCGTGTTCTCGGGGAGAAACAGGAAGTACTGTGCTCAAGGTTACCCAGCCTGGAAATGGGCAAGTCTGGCTAGGAATCTAGGCTCCCCTTTCCACATGGTTAGTGTGTTGATGTGGATTTTTGCAGGATGGGCAGCTCGTAGGAGACCTTCAATAGAAGTTTCCACTGGCCTCTGCCTGCCCCAGCCCTGTCCCTGCCTGGGCAGGTTCTGAGCCTTGGACCAGCTCCCTTTCTGAGCTGGCATGCGTGGGTGTCCCTCTCCAATCACTTGGCGGAAGGGCTGAAACCAAATCCTTCTGCTACCCTGTGTCCCCGAGGAGGCCACAGCGTGTGTTTGTCCAGCTGGGAGAAGCTCAGGCCTGATTTGTGGGGATAGCAGTCAGCGTCTGAGGCTCTCAAGTAGGGATAAAACTATCTGTGTGAGCTGGTTTCCAACACAGGGAGGGTCCTGTGAACTACCTGATCCTGTAAGACCCTGTCACCTGCCAAAGGCAAAGGGCCCCTGATCTGAGGGTTTTGGGCCAGCAGGATTCAGGATTTCCAAAACACTGACATTTGTGATGTAGCCAATGTCCACTGAGAGGCAGGACTGGGAGGTTCAGGGTTGGGGGCTGGGTCAGATGGGCCTGCGATCCAACCCCACCACTTCCTGGCCCTGTGACGCCAGAGGCAAGTCACTCTGCCTTCTCGAGCCTCAACTTGCTCATCTGTAAAATGGGGAAATACTAGTTTCCATCCCAACGGGATGTCATGAGGACAAAATGGTGCAGTCAGCCCTCTGTAAATGTCACCATAACAACGGTGTCCAACACCAGCCCTCACAACCCCAGGGAATCTCTGGCTGACAGCCTCTGACCCTGGAGAATTAGCACTGGGGTAGACTCTTTATTTTGGGGCCCCCTGCCTTCCAGATGGAGCCTGGGCTCTGGGGTCCCCACAGTGCTTGGGGTGGCACCATTGTTGAAACAGCAGTGCCTTCCCTCACACAGTCAGGGAAAGCTGTGTCCAAGAGCCCGTCTGCTGCTGATCAGCTCCGCCGTTATCTGGGGGTGCCAGACGGGATTCTTCCAACAAGAGGTTTGTAACAACAGGAAGTTGGTGAAGTTCGGTTGGCTGTGTGCACTGCACTAACGGCCTGTCATTTCTCTCCCTGGACCCCTTTCTTGGGGCTTTTTGGGCCATTGGCAAGTTTGCATTCTTTCTTTCCTTGCCCGTCGGCTTTTCCTTGTTAGCCCTAGTTAGCCCAAGAACTGAGATGGGCACATGTCTGAGTTCAGTGCCGAAAAAAAAAAACACATAGCCCAGGCCTTGGGTATGCCATGTGCAAGCACGTATATGGTTAGAAGGTGCCATAAGTGCTGCCAAGAAAATGAACAGGACAGAGAACAGTACAGGAGGCAGTGTTGCAGGGATGAAGGTAGGGGAGGAGGTCCCAGGAAGGGGGGCTGGCACAGATGAGTCCCTGAAGCCAGAACATCTCTTGAGCCTTCAATCCAGGTCTCCTACCCTCTGGAAGCCCCTGTGACTCAAACCTCTCTCCCCCTTGGATGTCAGGTGGATTGATTAGTGTTCCAAGAAGAGGGAGCAGCAAGTGCAAAGGCCCTGTGGCAGGAACAAGCTTGGTGGGTATATTTGTTTCCTGTGGCTGACATAACAAAGTACCACAAACTGGGTGGCTTAAATAGCAGACATTTTTTACCTCATAGTCCTGGAGGCTGGAAGCCTGAGATCAAGGTGTCGGCAGAGCTGGTTCCTATTGAGGGCTGCGAGGGAGAATCTGTTCCATGCCTCTCCCCTAGCTTCTGGTGTGGCTGGAAATCTTTGGTGTTCCTTGGCTTCACCCCAACCTGTGCCTTCATCTTCACATGGCATTCTCTCTGTCTGTGTGTTTGTGTCCAAATTTCCCTGTTTTAAAAGGATGCCAGTCCTATTGGATTAGGGGCCTCCCCCCTACTCCAATACGACTTCATCTTAATTAATTACATCCACAACAAACCTATTTCCAAATAAGGTCACATCTTGAGGTACTGGGGGGGGGTTAGGATTTCAACCTATGAATTTTGTTAGGGGTGGATGACACACAATTCAACCTATGACAGCATGTTCCAAAAACAGCAAGGCTGGAGCAGAGAAAAGGAGGCTGCAGTGGGAGGTGGGATGGTGGAACAGAGTAAGGAGTGTAAGAGTAAGAGTGGGATTTGTTCCGGGCATCTAGGCCTGTTCTGAGTATGTCATTCCATCTGGGGAGCAGGAGAGAGACTGCAGAACAGAGGAATTGGAGATGCTCAGGGGCAGTGTGGCCACTGCTTGGCAGGAGTTGAAGGACTGAGGGTAGAGAAATCAAGACCACATGGCCCCGGGGGAAAATGTCTGGGCTGTTTCCAAGCTGCTGAGCAAGGGGTTCCTGAGGGAGCAGGGGCTGGGCTGGCTTGGGATTTAAATCCGTTCACCATATTGCACTGTGTGACATTGGATAAGTTACTTAGTGTCTCTGGGCTCCAGTTTCCTCATTTGTCAAATGAGGGCACCATTCAGAGGATTAAATGGAAGAAGGCACACAGCTGGAGGAGCAGAGTCGAGGCCTCACTGTGTGCCAACTGCTCTGAGACGTGGTCTAGTGACATCCTTACCACCAGCCCATTTTATAGATGTTGAGATGGAGGCTCAGAGAGGGCAAGCGACTTGCCTAAGGTCATGCAGTGAGAAGGTAGCAGGAACTCAAACTGAGCCTGACCAGTTCTGACACATGCACCCTTTTCCCTCCATAAACTTTCAAAAAAAGGTCAGCATCCCTCTGCCCATCACGGAGGTGGGGCAGAGCCCAGCTCCTCTGGCTCTCCCTCTGCTCAGAAGGGGCTGGGAGGGTGTTGTTTGCAGTTCTTGAAAATGTGCACTGTGCCACCATTTGAGTCCTGTTGCCTGGAGAATAAAAACCCTGGGTGCCTACTATGTTCCAGGCTCTGCCTGAGATACTCAACCTGGTATATACCCATTTTCCAGATGATGAAATGGCTAAGAGAAAAGAAGGGACTTGCTTCTTCTGGAGGTGGAGCTGGGCTTCATGCCAGGCGCCTGACCCCACCCCAAGCTCTGCTTACTTTGCTATGCAGCTCCTTCCTCAGTGGAGAAATGCCTTCCTCTGAAAGAGGGCTCAAGGTGGCCTGAGATGTGTAGGGGAGACACAGTTCTCAGGGGGCCTCCCTTGCCAGCCCTGAGGCTAGACCCCCAGGAGTGCCATTGTGCATTCTCCCCTGAGGAGAGTTATTCTAACCCTGGGGTGTTTGTACAAAGCAACCAGCCTCTACACATGGAGGCAGCCCTGTCCTCCTGACCCTGGCGGACGATGTGCTGGGCTGGCCTCGCGGGACCTTGAGTGACACCAAGAGCACCAAGCATCTCTTCCTTGTCCCTCCTGCGTCTCTGCCCTTCTGAGCTGGGTGGTCCCGCCTCCCTGCCAGGAGCCAGGAGGGAAGGGAAGGAGGTGTGTGTCCTCAGATGCCGGCACTATTTTTGGAGCTCACTTTGATCCTTGCTTCTGGGACACGTGGCTGTGACAGGCTCTTGGAGCAAACCCTGCTTGAATACAGTCAGCCACGGATGCTGGTATGCCCCCCGGCGGCTCTGACCCTGGCTCTTCTGGCATTGAGCTCTCATCCTCCAATCTGGATGCTTTTTCTTTCTTTTACTTGCCTAACTGCCCTGGCTAGAACCTCCAGGACAATGTTGCATGGAAGCAGCCAGAGCAGACATCCCTGCCTAGTTCCTGATCGTAGGGGGAAAGTGTCAGTCTTTCACCATTGAGTATGATGTTAGCTGGGGTTTTTGTAGGTGCCCTTTGTCAGGCTGAGGAAGCTCCCTTCTATTCCGAGTTTGTTGAGTGTTGTTTTTTATTGTTTTAATCATGAAGGGGTGTTGGTTTTGTCGATTGCTTTTTTCTAAAAGATATCTTCTTTTAAAATGCTCCAAGCCATATTTAAAATAGATAACCAACAAGGACCTACGGTATAGCACAGGGAACTCTGCTCAATATTCTGTGATAACCTAAATGGGAAAAGAATTTGAAAAAGAATAGATACATGTATATGTATAACTGAACCACTTTGCTGTACACCTGAAACTAACACAGCTTTGTTAATCAACTATACTCCAATATAAAATAAAAAATAAAAGACAAAAATAAATAAATAAAATGCCCCAAGCTAGCCCACTCTACCTTCCCAGGGCAAAAACTCAAACGTAGAGTCAAAACGTGATTTGCCAAGTCATAGCTCAGGCACTCCTGTGTCACTGCTCTAGAATAGATGTTAAGACGGTGGTCTTGGTAATACAGGCAGTGGTCACTGCTCTTTGCACAGGCCAGGACTCTCTTCTCTTCTCTGGGTACCCCCTCTCGGAATTGAGACAACAGCCCAGTGAGGGCTGGAGGGAGAAAGGTTGTGCTCTGGCTGCCCCCAGCCCCCTTGGCGCTCACCCCCGCCCCTCTGTCCCCAGGCCTATGAGAAGCGCTTCCCCACCTGCCCGCAGATCCCGGTCTTCCTGGGCAGCGAGGTCCTACGCGAGTCCCGCAGCGCTGATGGGGCGGTGCACTTGGTGGAGCGGAGCTGCCGCCTGCGGGTGGAAGCCCCGCGGCTGTTGCGGAAGGTAGGCGCGGAGGGGGTCCTGGAGAACCAGGGACCCCGCGGAGGAGGGGACCGGACGGGTGGTAGGGGATGGCGGGCGGGGAACCTGGGACCAGGGTGTGGGTTCAGGCGTTGGAGTGAGTGTGTATTGGTACCCGGAGGGCGTTCTGGGCTGGTGGCTTCCCGTGTCCAGGAGAGACGAGGGCCGGGAGGCTGGGCTGAGACTGTAGGAGGACCAGAGACAAGAGGGAGTCCCGGGGTCCGGGAAGTCGGGGGAAGGGGGAAAAGTCGGGGATCCGGGCTCTGGCTGGTGGGCAGGTGCGGGGCAGGGGGCTGGGGGTCCCGGGGTCCGAGGGTGACAGGCGCCAACACTCTGGGTTCGCGCCCCCAGCCGCCACCTCACGTCCAGCACGCACGTCCCTGCTGCCCTGTCCCTGCAGATTGCAGGCGTCGAGCACGTGGTCTTCGTGCAAAGAAACATCTTGAACTGGAAGGAGAGGACTCTCCTCATCGAAGCGCACAACGAGACCTTCGCCAGCCGCGTGGTGGTCAAGGAGAACTGCAGCTACACGGTGAGCAGCGGGCTGGAAGCCCCGATATATATGTATTAGTTTAAGCAGTCTCAAAAACTGCTTGGGACATACTTACTAAAATATTATTCGTGTTTATCTGAAATTCAAGTGTGACTGGGCATCTTGTATTTTATTGGCTAAATACAAGACCCTGCCTCCCCACCCCCTTAATGAAACTGTGCCTCAGTTTCTTCACCTGTAAGATGGGGTTAATGATTGTACCTACCACATAGGTTGTGGTGAGGATTAAATGAAGTAAAATATCTGAACCCCTTAGAGCAGTGCCTGGCACATACTAAGTCCTGTATACGTGTTAACTTTTTTTTTTTTTTTTTTTTTGCGGTATGCGGGCCTCTCACTGTTGTGGCCTCTCCCGTTGTGGAGCACAGGCTCCGGACGCGCAGGCTCAGCGGCCATGGCTCACGGGCCCAGCCGCTCTGCAGCATGTGGGATCTTCCCGGACCGGGGCACAAACCTGTGTCCCCTGCATCGGCAGGCGGACTCTCAACCACTGCGCCACTAGGGAAGCCCACGTGTTTAACTTTTTATAAAATTTTTTATTGGAGTTGATTTACAATGTTGTGTTAGTTTCAGGTGTACAGCAAAGTGAATCCGTTATACATATATCCACTCTTTTTTTTTTTTAGACTCTTTCCCATATAGGCCATTACAGAGTAATGAGTAGAGTTCATGTTAACTTTTAATGTAATTAATGATAATTATTATTCTCCAGTACATACTGATTGAGCGCCTACTATATGCCAGGCAACCTGACAAGTCCTGGGCACCCAGCAGTGGACCAATCTGCCTGACCATTGCCTTCACGGGACTTCCATTCCAGTGGGAGACACAGATGAGAAAAAAAAATCAATATATACTTACAACTTTGTCACAGTACTAAGAAGGGATCCAGAGTTACAGAAAATAAGAGGAGGTGACAGTGTCTTAGGTAACAGTGTCCCCCAGGCCTCTCTGAGGACATGCCGCTGAAGCTGAGATCGGAAGGATGAGAGGGCTGGGAAGAGAGTTCTGGAGGAGGAAACAGCATGTGTGAAGACCCTGAGGTGGATGAGGGAGGTCTGAGAATGGGGGCTGCAGGGGCCGAGTACTGCTGGCCTCGGGGCTGCAGTGAGGAGTTTGGAGGCATTTGCTGGGATGAACCCAGCTCTGCCACTTTCTTGCTGAGTGACACTGGGCAATTGCTTCCCCTCCCCGGGCCACCCTTCCATATCTGTAAAATGGGGACAGCAGCAGAACCCGCCTCACTGGGCACTGGGAGAAGCAAATGAGGTAATGTAGGTAAAGCCCCTTAGCTGATGCTACATCCCAGATGGTTAGCTCAAGGTGGTAACTCCAGGGTAAAAAATGTGGCCCATTACAGGTTTTTGTTTTTTTTTTTAATTGGTTGTGCCGCATGGCTTGCGGGATCTTAGTTCCCTGAACAGGGATCAAACCTGCGCCCCCTGCAGTGGAAGCATGGAGTTCTAACCACTGGACCGCCAGGGAAGTCCCCTGGGTGTTTTTGATGTGTCTTTGCCCAGCCTCCTGTTTGGGAGACCTTGCCTCATTCACCTGTCTGGTCCCTAGACACTTTGTGTGGTGCCTCGTATACAGCAGGCATCCAGTAAATTCTCACCGCTTTTTCCTTCCACATTTTCAGCTCCTGTTGGAGCCTCCTAGAAACTGAGTCCAGGATGTTTACCTCTGGGGAGGTGTTGGTGGTAGTTTTTTATGTCACTTTTAGTGTAGTGTTTCTTAGAGTGAGTTCTGCCAACAGCTGGTGAGCAGTATCACCAAGGCTGCTTGTAAATACAGATTCTAAGGCCCTACCTTGGACCTGTTCAGCCCAGGCATCTGCATATTTAACAGATGCCCTGCTAATGCTTCTGCCCACGGAAGTTTGAGAGGCACTAAGGCTGGGTCTGCACAGTAGCTCTGTCCATGAAATTTGTCTTTGCTTACATATATATGCATATTTATTTATAATAAAGATATGATATATAAATACATATTTTTTAAATATAAAATATAGTATTTATGTATAATTTATTTATAATGGTATATTAAATATGTTATTTAAATATATTACTACGTATGTACAGTTTTTAAGGACGGGAACATTGGTCTCACTTTCTTTTGGTCCCTCCTGAGAGGGCTCTCTGTTCTCTAAGGCTTTAGACCTTGCATTGTTCTGGGCAGGGCCCTTTGGTACTGCTGCTGCCCTTGGGTGTTGCCAGGCTGTGATGTGCTGTCCACTGCATGCTCTAGCTGGTCCAGGTCTCCAAGAGAGCCCCCTGGGGAGGGCACGGCGTCTCCCACACTGAAACCATGTCACTGCCCCTGCCTGGCTTTCAGGTCCACCCTGAGAATGAAGACTGGACATGCTTTGAGCAGTCTGCCTCGCTCGACATCCGGTCCTTCTTTGGCTTTGAAAGTGCCTTGGAGAAGATCGCCATGAAGCAGTACACAGCCAACGTCAAGAGGGTAAGAGACGGGTTCCATAGGTCCTGCAGAGGAAGGTGCACAGACCTCAGAGCCTGCGGATCCCGATCTGCCACCCCAAGACCCTTAACCTTCCTCAGCCTCAGTCTCCTCATCCGTAGAATGGGTATTCTAATCAAAGTCATATCACATGAGATAATGGATGGAAAGCACCCGGTCCATAATGGGGGCACCATAGTCATTGTCCTAAAGCTCCTAGGCTTGGGCAGTAAACTCTCTGGACAGAGGGACATTGTGCACTGCTTGGTTTAAAGATCTCAGACCCATCACTGAGTGGAGGCCTGTTAGTGTAGTGAAACAGGTGAACTTAATTTTAATAATATATTTTATCCACGTATTATCAATATAAAACTTATTTGTGCGCTATTTTACATTCCTCGTTTGGTACTATGTCTTGGAAATCCGGTGTGTATTTAACACTCCCAGCACATGTCCCTTTGGACTGGCTGAATTTCAGCTGCTCAGTAGCCACATGTCAGGCTGGCTGGGGCCGGAGCCAGGAGGGGGCGACTCCCAGGCTGAACTCCGAGGTACTGATGTGTCTCTCTGACCTCCAGGGGAAGGAGGTGATCGAACATTACCTGAACGAGCTCATCTCCCAGGGCACCTCTCACATTCCCCGGTGGACACCTGCCCCGGTCCCAGAGGAGGACACCCACTCCCAGGCTGGGCTGAGGGATCCTGGCTCCCTGGAGGTCTGCGGGCCTGGTAGTGCCCAGGGCCCTGCTCCCGAGATGGTCAGTACTGATGGTAGGTCTCAGCCAGCCAGCCAATTCTGTTCTGGGGTCTGCAGCGTGTTTGCTCACTCTTGGGGGGAGGAGGTGGGGGTGGGGAGAGTTACCAAGGGTCCCCTTGGTGTTGGGACTCAGCTTCCTCCCTCTCCTGGCTGCTTTGCCTTCTCTGTGCTCCAGCCCAAGAGGCAGAACTGACTTATTTCTAGATCAGGAATTGACTGATCTGGTACCTCAGGGCTGCCGTTTCCTCTGTTTTATTAATATTCTATATTAAATGAGTAATGCATGATCGTGGTAGAAAAAAATTGAAACTGCTCAGAAGATGTGAAGTAGGAAGTAAGACTCCTTTCCTCTCACTGGAGGCAACTACAGTTTTTCCTGAAATTATCTAGGCATATACGTACATAATACGCACACACACGTGTATACACTCATACACACATGTGTAACCTACACTGAACAAATGAGAGCATATATACATTCCATTCGGTATTTTGCTTTTTTTTCACTTACTAATGTTGCTTGAACAGCTTTTTGTATCAGTGCATGTGTATTGGCACTTTGCAGTATTTTGTGGTGTGGTTGCACCATTATTTATTTATTAATAAAGATTGATTATTTATTATTTTAGGTTTTTTTTAGCTAGTCTCCTATTGATGGACATGTAGATTGTTTCCATTCTTTTTAAAAATGCAAATAATGTGGTACCTCTTTTACTTAAGGTTTTAAAAAATATTTTCATGAGCATATATATATAGCATATAATTTTGAGTTGATTTGCTGAGTCAAATGTTATATGCAACTAAAATTTTGGTAGATTTATCAATTAGGCCTGCAAAGAGGTATAGTAGTTAATGTTCCCACCAAAAATATGTAGCTGCATCTATTCCGGACTTTACCCCAGCTACCTCGAGACTATTAGTAAATGTTTTAAACTTCTGAAGGGCAAAGAGCGACCAATGGTAGATTAGTGGCCATTTATTTCTTTATGAGTGAGGTCGTTCTATTTTTTCATGTTTGGTTTTTTCTTTTCTTTCTTTCTTTCTTTTTTTTTTTTCTGTGAATTCCTGTTCTTGTCCTATGTCCATTCTCCTGTTTTTCCATCAATTTCTTATTGCCTTGTAAGAGCTCTTTGCATATTAAGGCAATTAGCCCTTTGTCATATTTCAGACTCTCATCGACATGGAAAATGTTCACAATATAGTGTTAAAGGAAAAAACCTAGGACACACAATTGCACATGCCCCATGAATCCAGTTTTAACCATGTACACTAATGCCCACAATGACTGTTTTCTCTTTGGGGCCACTGAAGTGTAAGCGCTTGCCTGACACAGAGATATGCCACAAAAATACATCTGGGGCTGTGTTTAGGGAGAACAAAATTCATTTGTTCAACAAATATTTATTCTTCACCAACTGTGTGCACTAGATGGCTGCTGTTGTGCGTGTGCTTTTAAAATATTAAATTTTTTTTTTTTTTTTTTACTGCACTTCTGCCCTTTTCTGTGCGCACACTCTGTGTGTCGTGCCCTGTGCCCTCCCCATTTTGCACTAGGCCTTCCCTTCCCTTTCTGTCTGTGCTGTCCACCAGCAGAGCCAGTACTCAGGATGGCTGGAGGGAGGCAGGATCATGCCCCTTCCACCCTGCTCTGTGTCACTGAGCCTTTGCTCAGAAGGAGAAAGGGGCCTCACATCTGCCTGGAGGCCGGAAGGAAGCTGGCGTCTACTGCCTCCCTCGTGTTTCCTCCCTCATCCCCTCCTTGCCCCCTCCCTGTCTTCAGCATCTCTGCTTCTGACCACTCTGAGGTGTTGCAGGGGCTGGGTGGTCCCTCCACAGCATTCCTCCTGACTCTGTTTACCCAGGTGGCTACTGGTGCAGTTGCCATGACCACCAGCCCTGGGCTTTTTTTGTTTTGGAGGGAAACGCTGGGTCCTGCTGCTGGATGTGTAGACATTCTGTTTGTTTTCTTATTGTGCCCTCTGCACACAAAGAACAGTCTATGCCCATGAAGGCTGCTCTTTGTGGACCATCTGCACCCAGGGCTGAGATGCTAAGATGCTGAGATGCCTCACCATGCCAGCATCCGCCACCACAGCAGTTCAGAGTGGGCAACAAGACCTCAGCTCCGAGTCCCGCCTCTAAATGCCGGCACATGCTGACCTCAAACAGCCCAATTGTGCGAGACAGGATTGAACAGTGGGCATGATCCATGCAGCTCTCAGGCTGTATTTTGGGGTCAGGGCTTTGTCTACCCAAAACCTCGAACCCCACAATGGGGCTGGGAGGTGGAAAGGCAAAAAGGACTGGTACTTATCCGCTGCCTCCTTTATGCTGGGCACACCACAGGCATTTACCTGTTTGAGTTATGGAACCTCTCTTGGCCTCAGTTTTGTCTTCTCTAAAGTGGGAACGATAGTGACACCCGCCTCCCAGGGCTGTTGGGAGCTGGCTCAGATGATGCATGTCAGTAGACATGAGCTCATGTTGTCAGTAATCTTCAGAGGGTGGGGCAGCTCCAGAGGGTGGGAATTTTTTTGTTAATTGGAGTATAGTTGATTTACAATGATTTTAACAACAAAAAATGATTTATTTGCAACACAGCCCAGTCCCCATCATTTCAATACAGCACAGGAGTAGGAAAGAGTCACACTGCAATCATCACACTGCCAAGCTGCTGAGGGATCCTGGCTCCCTGGCTTCAGTTATACACATATGTATTCTTTTTTTAATATTCTTTTCCATTATGGTTTATCCTAGGAGGCTGGATATATTTCCCTGTGCTGTACAGTAGGACCTTGTTGTTTATCCATTCTAAATGTAATAGTTTGCATCTACCAACCCCAAATTCCCAGTCTATCCCTCTTCCTTTCCCCCTCCCCCTGGCAACCACAAGTCTTTTCTCTATGTCTGTGAGTCTGTTTCTGTTTTGTGGATAGGTTCATTTGGGTCATATTTTAGATTCCACATATAAGTGATATCATATGGTATTTTTCTTTCTCTTTCTGACTCACTTCACTTAGTAAGATAATCTCTAGCTGCATCCATGCTGCTGCAAATGGCATTATTTTGTTCTTTTTTACGGCTGAGTAATATTCCATTGTATATATATACCACATCTTCTTTATCCAACCATCTATTGATGGACATTTAGGTTGTTTCCATGTCTTGGCTATTGTGAATAGTGCTGCTGTGAACATAGGGGTGCATGTATCTTTTTGAATTACAGTTTTGACTGGGTATATGCCCAGGGTGGGATTGCTGGATCATATGGTAACTCTATTTTTAGTTTTCTGAGGAACCTCCATACTGTTTTCCATAGTGGCTATATCAACTTACATTCCCAGAGGGTAGGAATTATCTTGATTTCTGAGGGTCAAAGGGACACATCACTCAGCACAGTGAGATCCAGGCTTGCCCCAGCATGAGTTTTTAGAATCACCTTGGAAATGGGTTGGGAACACTAGAAGATCTGAAGACCAGTGGCTAACTGGTGAAAGGGTCACCGTGCGCTTGGAACTACGTTTAGGATTCAAGGTAGCCAGTAAGGCAAGGGTTTCAGAAAGGGTAGACCATGCAGCATCTCCTGCTGTCCTGAACCCCCTTTTCTCCTCCAGGGGACAAGCTGGATGCAGACTACATTGAGAGGTGCCTGGGCCATCTCACACCCATGCAGGAGAGCTGCCTGATCCAGCTGCGGCATTGGTTGCAGGAGACCCACAAAGGCAAGGTGGGTCAGGGCTGGGGCTGTAGCGACTCAGCCTCAGGCATGGGGGGAGGAAGGGCCAGGTAAGTAAGTCTGTGTAATTAGCAATGCTGGACACTTCTATTTGGCCTTCTCTTGTTATATCTTGTCTCATGCATTCTGTACGTAGCACTGATAGCATGGTTTCCCATCCTTGGCATAGTTGACATTTGAGGACGGACAGTTCTTTATGGGGGGCCGTCCTGTGCACCATAGGGCATCGGGCAGTGTCCCTGGACCCCACCCATGAGAGGTCAGGAGCTCTTCTTCCCCAGCTGTGACAACCAAAAGTGGCTCTAGACATCGCCAATGTCCCCTGGGGAGCACAGTCATAGCACAGTCACCACACAGTCACTATGTTCACAAAACCTTGCATACTGTTCTTTTCTAAGAGATTTAATGATTTGCGAGGGTTGATTTTTGACTGCACCTGGGCTTTGCCTTTAGACTCTAAGCCCCACTCATGAGTGTCCACCATGCCTGTAGGTCTCAATCACGGGCCTGATCTTCAGCTCTGTTGAATAAGAGCTTCCAGCCTAGTCGTGAGTTGCTTGCCCTTCCTCCCCTCCCTCCACCGGGGGGCAGACAAGGGAGTTACTTTAGTGTTGGGCTGGGATGTAACCTGTTTGCCTGTTTCCTCATCTGTAAAATGGGTACAATGTGAGCACACCCCCTGCCCCCAGAGTGAATTACAAGGGACAATCCACTCCGTGTCTGGCTTAGCACAGCACTCAGGAAAGTGCACTTTTTATGGGGGCTGGCTTTCCCTTGACTGTTGATACTTGCCTGAGGGAAGGAAGGAGAGCGGTGGGCTTTAGCTTGTCACCTCTGCATGTTAGTTAGAGTCTGGGTTATATGTGTTAGGAATGCAGCTTGAATCAACTAGAGAAAAAAAGCGGGGGTAGGGGTTTAATTGGCTCATGTAACGAACTGTTAAGTGGGGTGTGTTAGTTTTCTGGGGCTGCTGAAACAAAATACCACAGACTGTGTGTCTCAAAGCAACAGAAAGTTATTCTCACAGTTCTGAAGGCCAGATGTCTGAAATCAACGTGTCAACAGGGTTGGTTCCTTCTGGCGGCTGGGTGGTTGGGGGAATCCGTTCCATGCCTCTCTCCTGGCTTCTGATGGCTGCCAGCAGTCCTTGGTGTGTAGATGCGTCACTTCCAGTCTCTGCCTTTGTCTTCACGTGGCCTTCTCCCCTTTTTACATTCTGTGTCTGTATCCGAATTTCCCTCTTATAATAAGGACAGCAGACATTGGAGTAGGGCACCCCCTAATAGAGTACGACCTCATCTTAACTAATTACTTCTACAAAGAGCCTATCTCCAAATAAAGTCACACTCCGAGGTTCTGGGTGGACATGGTCTTGGTGGGACACCATTCAGCTGACCACGCAGCCTGTCTCAGGGATGTCCCGAACCAGGACTTTTTTTTTTTTTTAATATTTATTTATGTATTTGGCTGCAGCATGCAGGATCTTGTTAGTTGTGGCACGCGGGATCCTTGGTATGTGGGATCTATTTCCCTGACTAGGGATCGAACCCGGGCCCCCTGCATTGGGAGTGTGGAGTCTTAGCCACTTGACCACCAGGGAAGTCCCATGAAACCAGGACTTAAATGCTGTCGAGACCGCTTGGTTCTTGTATCCGTTTATGTCTGCTTCATCCCCTCAGACATGCTTCCTTGTTGAGCTTGGATCTGTGGCTGCTTACAGCTTTTTTTTTTTTTTTGCGGTACGCAGGCCTCTCACTGTTGTGGCCTCTCCTGTTGCGGAGCACAGGCTCCGGACGCGCAGGCTCAGCGGCCATGGCTCACGGGCCCAGCCGCTCCGCGGCATGTGGGATCTTCCCGGACCGGGGCACGAACCCGTGTCCCCTGCATCGGCAGGCGGACTCTCAACAACTGTGCCACCAGGGAAGCCCTGCTTACAGCTTTGAGTCTCCCCTTTGTCTCGGTAGAAAAAGGGATTCATGCCCCTTTCTTCAGATTTAAAATTGTCTAAATGCTCTGATTGGCCTGGCATGGATTTTGTCCACCGGAGGCCGTAGGAGTGGGGTCCTGTGATTGGCAACGCTAACTAAAACCACCGCTGGTGTTGGGAAGGGGGTAGGAAAAGCAGTTCCCCAAGAGAAAAGAGATGTCACCGCCAGCACAGGAGGGGAAGTTAGGAAGCCCAAACTCAGACATTCACTGCAGTCCACCCTTGGCTGCTTCGTGGTTGAGTTTAACGTCCTTTTCCCAGCTAAGTGTTTGTCAGATAAGACAGGAGACTCATTTTCCAGTTTCACCGCCGGGCTTAGGGAATTCCACGCTAAAGGCTTTCTCCTCCTTCTCTTCTCAGATCCCCAAAGACGAGCACATCCTTAGGTTCCTGCGGGCTCGAGACTTCCACCTGGACAGGGCCCGTGAGATGCTGTGCCAGTCCTTGAGCTGGCGAAAGCAGCACCAGGTGGACCTCCTCCTTCAGACCTGGCGACCCCCTGCCCTCCTGGAGGAGTTCTATGCAGGGGGCTGGCACTACCAGGACATAGGTGCGTCTCTTTACCTACATAACATGGAGTGTACACTTGGGTCACTGTCGAATGCACGTTGAATGCCCCTTTTCATCTTATCATCTTATTATTTTTCCTTTTGGCTCTTCTGGGCATCTGGAGATGCCTTTGAGGTGATAACCCAGCCGCGAAGGCAGAGCTGGAATAGACGTTTGGGCTGGAGACAAGATGTTTCTCCCAGGGGCTGGGTCAGCCCACCATTACTTTTTGGCTGCATGAATACTGACTGCATTAGTGTCCTGGGACTGCCTTAGCAGATTACCACAAACTGGGTGGCTTAAAGCAATAGCAGTTTATCCTCTCATTGTTCTGGAGGCTAGAAGTCCAAAATCAAAGTGTCAGCAAGACGGTGCTCCCTCCGAAGGCTCTGGGGGAGATCCTTCCTGCCTCTTCCAGCTTCTGGTGGCCTCAGGTGTTCCTTGGCTTGTGGCCACGTCACCCCAATCTCTGCGTCTGTCTTCACACAGCCTCCCCTCTCGGTATCTCTCTGTGTCCTCTCCTCATCTTTTAAAGACTCCGGGTCACTGGATTTAGGGCCCATACTGATCCAGCATGATTTCATCTTGAGATCCTTAAGTAATCACATCAGCAAAGACCCTGTTTCCAAATAAGGTCACATTCTGAGGTTCTGGATGGACATGAACTTTGGGGAGGACACTGTTCAACCCACTACAAATATCATCTCTGGATTTTTTATTAATCTGCCATTGATGCCAGCGCCTGTTATGCTTTTCAATGTCCTTTAGTTAAAAATTCATATGTATTGATTAGGGCAAGTGCTTGAGTCTCCTGAAGAACCGGTTGACACGCTTGCTTTCAATATACAGTCGGTCTGTGTTATTCATGGATTCTGTATTTGTGAATTTGCCTACTCACTAAAATTTATTTGTAACTCCCAAATCAATACTCAGGGAGCTTTCACTGTCCTTCACGGACAGAGTGACGAAAAATCTGAGTCACCCGACGTGTACATCCATCCCCAGCTGAGGTTGAACAAGTGTCCTTCTGCCTCCTTGTTTCAGCTCCTACTGTAAATGAGTAGCCTTTCTGCAGCCTATCTAGTGCCATTTCTTTTTTCTTGCATTTTGTGCTTTTTTGTGTTGATTTCGCATCGTGCAGAAGCACTGTGTTCCTAAGCGCACGAAGGCTGTGATGCACCTTCTGGAGAAAATTCATGTGAGATAAACTCCATTCAGGCACGAGTTACAGTGCTGTTGGCCATGCGTTCAACGTTAATGAATTAACAATGTTAATTAAACAAGGTGTCCTCAAATAGAAACACACGCAGAACAAAGTTACACACTGATCGATCGACTGACAAAAATGTCACGACCAGAGGCTGGCAGAAACTTAACCTCCTATTCCCCCCTTAGAAGCAGTGGTTCTGAGTTCCTTGATTCAGTGTTCGAGGTGACTTTATAGAAATTAACTACCGCAAATAACAAGAATTGATTGTACATATATAATATATATGAAGGATTATGTAAAAGTATGTAATTCTGTTTTCCTTTTGTCCTCCACTTGCTCGGCCCCGCCCCAAAGATGGCCGCCCCCTGTACATCTTGCGTCTGGGCCACATGGACACCAAGGGCTTGATGAAGGCCGTGGGGGAGGAGGTGCTGCTGCAGCATGTGAGTTGGGGGTCCCCGCTCCTGGGAGCCCCCGGGGTTTCCTGCGGCTGGAGCAGCCAAGTGAACATTCGCCAGCACCTTCTCTGCTTTCCAGGTTCTTTGCGTCAATGAGGAAGGACAGAAGCGGTGTGAAGGGAACACAAAACAGTTTGGCCGTCCCATCAGGCAAGAACCCAGGCAAACTCCCCCAAACAATAAAAACAGCCAAAGTTCACTGGGCATGGATGCCGTGCCAGGCAGCCTGCTAGATGCTTTACGGAAATGTCCTCACCCAATTCTTACAGTTACCCTACGAGGCAGGGGCTCTCAGCATCCCTGTTCTTTATGGAGGGGAAACTGAGGCTCAGAGTGCTGAGGTCTTCCGAGGCTGCTGAGCGGGGAAGGGGCAGAGCTGGAGTTTGAACCCGGTCCTATCTGGCTTGGGCTCGCGGACTTTCTCCCCGTGCCATGCAGCCTCCTGGACTTGGCTTTTCGAGACCAGCGCTCCCACCCCAAGAGCCACCCTGCCAGTGTCCCAGGCAGGTGGACCTCGCAGGTGTCATGGCACATCCAGTGACCCACTGCCTCCTCGGGCTGCCCCAAAGTCCTATTCCTGAGCGGAGTTTCCCACACCAGTCCTTACAGTGGCATTGCCCCCAAAGGTACTTAACCTTTCTGAGCTGTGGCTTCCTCTTCTGTAAACCCTTCCTAGGGTTTCTTTATGGCTTATCAAAACCAATGACTTAATGGGAATTCCCTGGAAGTCTAGTGGTTAGCACTTGGCGCTTTCACTGCTGGGGCCTGGGTTCAATCCCTGGTCAGGGAACTAAGATCCTGTAAGCCATGACTTTAAGAGGTGATGCCAACACCACATAGCACTTCCTGTGTAGCAGGGACTCTTCCAAGCTCCTTGAGTCATGTCACCCTATCACAGCCTATAAGGGAGGGACAGGCAGGACCTGCTACTGAAGTTTTTATCCTGAAATATCCTGATCTTTGTGCAAATTAAGCTCCTTTGCTATTTAGAGCTTTCCTAAAGGGGCATCCATTGGGGTTGGAGTGGGGAATCGATCAATCATCATCCTGGCCAGAAGCGGAATGCCCCCCAGATGGCTCAGATGACAGGGTGTCATGAAGGCACTCCTAGGAGTGGGTGGGCAAGGTGAAGGGAATGAAGCTGGATGGACAGGCTCCCGGGGACCACTTGCTGCAGCCAAACAGTCGTTTTCCTAATGAATTGGTTCTAATGAAATGGAGGCACAAAGAGGTTAAGTAACTTAGCCAAAGCCACACAGCACATGCCAGAGCTAGGATTTGAACCCAGGCCATCTGGCTCTGGAGTGTGTGCTCTATTTAGCAGTCAGCATCTTTTCAGCAATTAGTAGTAAAAACTGGCTTTTAATGAGCATGTGCTATGTGCCTGTCCTTGCAGAGAGCTTTACGTAGACCATCTCATTTAATCCTAACAATGGATGAGCTGGGGACTGTTACTGTGATTGCCGCTGTCCTGATGAGGAAGTGCCTGTGTCACACAGCTCTCAGGCACTTGAATTTGGGTGCTTAGCCTTGGTGTGCACACTCAGAACCTCCATGTCACGTGGCCTCCCCACGGTGGCAGGGTCCACAAGAGTGCCCTGTGGTCCCTGCCCCTTCTGCTCCCAGCGCTGCCTTACTGAGCCTCTCCCTCCATCCCTGTCTGTGGGCTCCCAGGTCCCTGAGGATGGTGTTGGGGGCCCTGGGAGGTGGCCGAGCGAGGTAGAGTGAGGGGGCATCTTTGCCGCAGCTCCTGGACCTGCCTGGTGGACCTGGAGGGTCTCAGCCTGCGGCACCTGTGGCGGCCAGGGATAAAGGCCTTGCTGCACATGATCGAGGTGGTGGAGGACAATTATCCTGAGACCCTGGGCCGGCTGCTCATCGTGCGAGCCCCCCGCATCTTCCCTGTGCTCTGGACGCTGGTAAGAAAGAGCAGGAGCCTGAGATGGGAGGGGCCCTCTGTGAGCTGCTCCGCCCGATTTTCCTGCATTGTTTCCTCTAATTACCAGCTTTATTGAGATATACTTCATTTCCCATAAAGTTCACCCTTTTGGGAGTTCCCTGGTGGACTAGTGGTTAGGATTCCGGGCTTTCACTGCCATGACCCGGGTTCAGTCCCTGGTCGGGTAACTGAGATTCTGTAAGCCGCGTGGCACAGCCAAAAAAAACCCCAAAACAAACAAAAAGTTCACCCTTTTAAAGTATAGAATTCAGTGGTGTTTAGTGTACTCACAGAGTTGTGCAACCATCACCACCAGCTAGTTCTAGAACATTTTCATCACCCCAAAAAGGAAGCCCTGTCCCCATTAGCAGTTCCTCCCCATTCCTCCCCCCCGCCCCCTGCAACCACTCATCTACTTTCTGTCTCTGTGGATTTGCCTGTCCTAGCTATTTCATGTGAGTGGAATCATACAATGTGAGGCTTTTTGTTTCTGATTTCTCTCACTTAGCATAATGATTTCAGGTTCATCCATGTTGTAGCAAGAATCATTTCTTCATTCCTTTTTATGTCTGGATAATATTCCATTGTATGGGTGGACCACATTTTACATGTCCACTGTCCTGCTTCGTGGACGGGAGAGCCACACTTAGAATTGTACAACATTCCTGGGACTGCTGTGAGCTGATTCCGAAGAGCGTTGGGATCCTGTGCTATTGGGATCTTAAAACTTTTTGCCCACAACCCACTTTATGTGGCCACCTGGTCTCCTCGTGTGGCTCGTGCCTATACACACACACACACACACACACACACCCCCGAAACAACAGATTCTCAAGTGGTGGTTATCGTAACTACTTACAACATGCTCTTTGCTATTCTTTTCTAGTCCGCTCCACTCAAAATAGGCTAGTCACAGAGCTAAATTGATATCACAACCACTACCGGATTATCACTTGCAGTTGAAAACCACTGCCCTGAGGCCTTGCTCCCGAAGTGTGGTCTGCAGGCCAGAGCAATGTCAGGTCCCTCTCCATCCTACAGACTCGGGGTCAACATCTTACCGAATGCCCTCGGGATTCGGTGCCTGGGAAAGCCTGAGAATCTCTGCTCTCCCTAGAGGTTCAATCAGGGTAGATTTGTGAGTTGAAAGTTAAATGGATTCAGTGTTTTACTAAGTGCCTGCTGTGTGCCAGGCACCTCTCCAGGCCCTGGGGATGCAGAGTGTGTACCCTTGCGTCACGGGGTGTGGGGGGGAGAGAAATCCAATAGCCCCACGTGAGTAACTGCTTCATGATGCCCTGTGACATGGGCTTGGGGACGTTCAGGGTTCTTGGGGAGACTAAGTCAGGGGGCGAGGGGGTGTATAATTTAGGTTGGGGAGCTGAAGACGCTTCCACTGAGAAGGTGACATGGGTTGAGACATGAGGAAGGAGTGGGAGTCAAGTGGGAGAAGGGCGGGAGGAAGGGTGTGGTGGGTAACCTGCACAGCGCGTACAAAGGCCTGGAGGCAGGGCCCGGCTGGGTGCTTCCGAGGGACTGAAAAATCAGTGGCCAGAGGAGGCTGGGAAGATGCTCAGGGCCCAGTGCCTGCAGAGTCCAGGCTGTGGCGAAGATGGGACCTTGTCCTGGGGCAGTAGGGAGCCATGGCAGGACTGTTGGAGGAGAGGACATGAACAGACTTCTGGGGCAGAAAGTTCCCTAGCTTCTGGGGCTACTTTACAGCTCCGTTGGGGATGGGCTGGGGAACAGGAGCTGTGGGAGGGACAGGCAGGATCTGCTACTGTAGCATTTTATCTTGAAATATCCTGATCTTTGTGAAAATTAAGTTTCTTTGCTGTTTGGAGATTTCCTAAGAAGATGCACGTCAGGTGGGGGTGGGAGCCAGTCGGTCGGGGTCCTGGACAGAAGCAGATTCACCCAGGTGACTCCAGTGGGGGTGTGACACAGCATAACTCCTCAGGGGTGTGGGCAGGATGGGGAGGCCCCAGGGGCTGGCCACTGCCGTAAGCCCTGACGACCCCAGGGCTGGAGGGACACGAGGAGGGAATGTCCTTGTTACTGGAGCCCTGAGAGAGCTTCGGCAGGTGAGGGTGGCGCAGGTGAGGGTGGCGGCTGCCAGGGGCACCGGAGCAGGGAGGGAGCAGGGAAGACGCACCCACCTCCCATCTCCTGCTGCCCCCGCCCCCCTTCCCCCACTGGCCACACCAGATGAAAGCCAGTGCACAGAGCCAGGTTGCTGAGGCCCACAGGGACCACCTCCCGGGATGGGGGCTGAAGGAGTGTGACCCACACAGGTGGGATTTCTAGTTCCCAAATGATTTTTTAAAAATATTTATTTATTTAGGCTGCACCGGGTCTCAGCTGCAGCACACGGGGTCTTTGTTGCAGCATGTTTAGTTGTGGCATGCAGACTTCTCAGTTGCAGCATGCATGTGGAATCTAGTTCCCCGACCAGGGATTGAGCCCAGGCCCCCTGCATTGGGAACATGGAGCCTTACCCACTGGACCACCAGGGAAGTCCCCCAAATGATCTTTTGCCTGTGGCATTCCTTGCTGAATTGGCTTGTGCTCTACTGTGCTAAGTGCCTTCCTCCCTCCCCCTTCCCTCCCTCCCTCCCTCCCTTCCTTCCTTCCTTCCTTCCTTCCTTCCCCAACTATTTCCTGAGTCAGGCACCACCCCAGCATTGGGATGCTGTGAAAAACCAGACTGACGTGCAGCTTAGAGCTTGGTGTTGAAATACTTTCCATCCGGGATAAATGAAACATGGTCATCCACACAATGGAATATTATTCAGCCATGAAAAGGGAGTTCTTTGGTTTTCTTTTTTATGTTTTTAATTAATTTTTATCGGAGTATAGTTGATTTACAGTGTTGTGTTAGTTTCTGCTGTACAGCAAAGTGAATCAGTTGTACATATACATACATCCACTCTTTTTTAGTTTCTTTTCCCATATAGGTCGTTACAGAGTATTGAGTAGAGTTCCCTGTGCTATACACTAGGTTCTTATTAGTTATCTATTTTATATTTAGTAGTGTGTATATGTCAATCCCAATCTCCCAATTTATCCCTCCCCCCCCATTTCCCCCTTGGTAACCATAAGTTTGTTTTCTACATCTGTGACTCTGTTTCTGTTTTGTAAATAAGTTCATTTGTACCACATTGTTAGATTCCACATACAAGTGATATATTTGTCTTTCCCTCTGACTGACTTCACTCAGTATGGCAATCTCTAGGTGAAAAGGGAGTTGTGACTCATGCTACAATGTGGCTGAACCTTGAAAACATGACGCTCAATGAAAGAAGCCAGTCACAAAAGGCCACGTGTTGTGTCATCCCATTTCTATGAAATCTCCAGAATAGGCAAAAAAAAAAAAAAAAAAAAAAAAGCATATTGGTGGTTTCCAGGGGCTGAGGGGAAAGGAAAGGGGAGTGACTGCTAACAGGTCTGAGGTTTCCTTTTGGGGGGAAGAAAATGTCTTGGAATTTGAGGTGATGGTTGCCCAACATAGTGAATGAACTAAAAGCCATCAAATTGTTCACTTTAAAATGGTTAACTATGTTCTGTGAATTACACTTCAATTAAAAAAAAAACAACGTTCCGTCTTGCCCCATCTCCCCCTCTCAGATCAGCCCCTTCATCAATGAGAACACCAGGCAGAAGTTCCTCATCTACAGTGGCAGCAATTATCAGGGTCCCGGAGGCCTTGTCGACTACCTGGACAAAGAAGTGATCCCCGACTTCCTCGGGGGAGAGTGCCTGGTGAGGCCCCAGCCGGCCCTGCGCTTACGGCACGGGGAGGGTCTGTGGCCTCCGAGAGGCAGGGCTGCGGATGGGAGGTGGGAGGAGGGCAGGCCCTTTGTGTGTGCTCTGACGTGGGGAGGGCCTTGCTGGCTCTTTGGGGCAGAGCTTGTCCTCTTTGAAGGAGGGGCCTGACCTTGGTTCTTTCAAACATAGTGAGCGAAACAGAAGTTTCCCGAAAGCTCAGAGACCAGGCCAGGCAAAGGCTTCCCCCTCTGTATTCCCATCCAGGACGCTGCTAGGCAGCAGTTAGAGTTTAGCTGCTGGCTTTGCACACTCTGCTGCAAGGGGAGGGGACTCAAATGTCCCAGCGGCCTGAACCCCGAAGCTGGTGTACCCAGAGGGACTTATCCCCAGCCCACAGCCTCATGGCAGGGGATGATCAGGAAACTGTTTCCAGGGGAGGCGGCCCCAGACCCCCTTTTTCCCCCCAGACCACTTTTATTGCCTGCCCTGGAGGGTGAGATGCTAGGCAGGGGTGACCCTATCTCATGACTGTGGGAGGGCAGGCCTTTTCCTTTCTCCAACAGAAATCTCAAAGAGCAAGCTTTCACGATTTCAGGGTAAAGAATGACGTTTCCTGGGCTTCCCTGGTGGTGCAGTGGTTGAGAGTCCGCCTGCCAATGCAGGGTACATGGGTTCGTGCCCCGGTCCGGGAAGATCCCACATGCCGCGGAGCAGCTGGGCCCGTGAGCCATGGCTGCTGAGCCTGCGCGTCCGGAGCCTGTGCTCTGCAACAGGAGACACCACAACAGTGAGAGGCCCGTGTACCACAAAAAAACAAAAAACAAAAGACAAAAAACAAAAAATGACGTTTCCTAGGAATTTTGCCAAGCTTACCCAGGTCTCCCCAGTTGTCAGGATATATATGCATGTTATAAGTGTGGTTTCAGGGGTCACAGAGCACCTTTCTATAGGTCAGCCAGGCCTGGCTGGGCCCTGACTGTCTCTGCTGTCTTTGTCCCCCAGTGTAACGTCCCTGAAGGAGGGCTGGTCCCCAAGTCCCTCTACCTGACGGAAGAGGACCAGGAGCACAAAGACCAGCTGCAGCAGTGGAGAGAGACCTACCAGTCGGCCAGCGTGCTCCGCGGGGCCCCCCATGAGGTGCCGGGGTCCCGGCCTGGGCGGGCCTGCTGGGCTGGGTGTCGTTGTAGGTCAGGGACCCCGAAGTGGAGTCTGAGTTGAGGGTTCTTGTGCCCGTGATGTGTAGAGGATGAGGGCTCAGGAGAAACCTGTAAGGAGGGCGGGGCAGAAGCTAAGCCAAGAGCCGGTTTTAGCCGCGGTCTAGCCCAGCCTGATCCGTGAGGAGAGCATGGCAGGGGGCCAGCCTCTTGTACCCTCATATCATCCAGTCACTGGCTGTGGGTCACCCTGCGGTCACCCTGCTTCAGGGTGGATCCTCCCAGGCATTTTTCAGACAGGGGTGGTTCTGTTTGTCCAGAGCAATTCTTGGACTTGGGGTCAGGGCTGAGGGAATGGAGACTGGGGTGGGCACCCACACCCCTGCAGCCGACTTCCCCACCCCGGCTCCCGCCAGGCTGGACGTTCAGACCTCACCTGTCACCTGTCCCCACGTAGGTCGCAGTGGAGATTCTGGAGAGGGAGTCAGTCATCACCTGGGACTTTGACATCCTGCAAGGGGACGTGATGTTCAGTCTGTACCACACCAAGCAGGCTCCCAAGCCGGGCCCCCGGGAGCCTGGTGCCAGGGCTGGCGGGCAGCTGACAGACAAAGGCTGGGCCCTGGGTGCAGATTACAGCCGTGTGGAGGCCCCCCTCATCTGCCGGGAAGGGGAGAGCATCCAGGTTCTGTTTCTTTCTTTTTTTTTTTTTTAATTTATTTATTTTTTTGTCCATGTTGGGTCTTTGTTGCTGTGCGTGGCTTGTCTCTAGTTGCGGCGAGCGGGGGCTACTCCTTCGTTGTGGTGCACGGGCTTCTCATTGCCGTGGCTTCTCTTGCTGCGGAGCACAGGCCCTAGAGTGCATGGGCTTCAGTAGTTGCAGTGTGCAGGCTCTAGGGCGCATGGGCTTCATTAGCTGTGGCTCGCAGGCTCTAGAGCACAGGCTCAGTAGTTGTGGCGCACGGGCTTAGTTGCTCCGAGGCATGTGGGATCTTCCCGGACCAGGGATCGAACCTGTGTCCCCTGCATTGGCAGGTGGATTCTTAACCACTGCGCCACCAGGGAAGTTCCTAGGTTCTGTTTCTTCGTTCATTTATTCATTCATCACTCAGGACTGAGTGTCCACTGTGTGCTGGGTTCTGGGGATACAGCAATGGACAAACTGGACCTGGTCTCTGGCCTCAGAGACCCTGTGGGACAGTTGGGGAGAAAGATTCTGGCAGGGCCCCATCCTCAGAATTCCGAGACTCTTGTCAAAGATGCAGGTTGCTGGGGCCCACGGCAGGAGGGCCGGCTCAGAACCTCTGGGCGTGGGGCCTGGTGTCTGTATCCCTCACCTCTCACTGTGATTCCTTATGCACAGTCACGTTTTCAGAACCCAGGCAACAGAGAAACTGTAGGTCTGGGAACAGCACTCGGACGTGTCACCAGAACGTGAGCCACCCTGCTGACCCCCACATTCTCCATGAGGCCAGTGCTTGCAGGTCAATCATCACCGGCCTCAAACACACACGCACCCACGCACGCACTGGCGAGCAGTGCAGATCTTACTGGAGGTCTCCTAAGGGAATTGAGCAGACAGCTGTCACATCATACACCAGCACCCCCGCCCCAGGGTCCCACCGAACATCCCAGCCCTTTTTCAAAGTTGCTCTTCTTATAAGAACTAACACCCTCCTGGGCTTCCCTGGTGGCGCAGTGGTTGAGAGTCCGCCTGCCAATGCAGGGGACACAGGTTCGTGCCCCGGTCTGGGAAGATCCCACATGCCGCGGAGCGGCTGGGCCTGTGAGCCATGGCCGCTGGGCCTGCGCGTCCGGAGGCTGTGCTCTGCAACAGGAGAGGCCACAGCAGTGAGAGGCCCGCGTACCGCAAAAAAAAACCAAAAAACGAAAAAAACCTAACACCCTCCTTTCTTGCTGTCCCTCTGCCCTCAACAAACTCTAAGCACATTTAAGCTCCCTTTCCAGGTCTCCTCAATTTGCAAATCCCACTCGGCAGGACAAGAGCCCAACAAAATCCAGGTGTTTAACCAAACCACACCTCTGTTGTCCTATAGCCGCACCCCCTAGGCCTTGACCCCCACCCCCCATCTCGATTAAGAGGAAGGCTCTCAGCTGCCAGGGATATGGGGTAACAGTAGAGGGGAAGCAAAGGTGGCTTTGGGACACCCCAAAAGGAAGGATTTGCTGGTGGACTGGTTTAGAAAGGTCTCCTGTTCCCTGGTGGACCAGGGCCTCAGGGGCGTGGCTGCTGTGTTTCAGGGCTCCCACGTGACCCAGTGGCCTGGCGTCTACCTGCTCCAGTGGCAAATGCACAGTGCCCCTGGCCACATGGCCTGCAGCCTCCCGGGCGTGGAGGATGTCCTGATGGCCCTGCACAGCCCTGGCCCCAGGTGCAAACTCCTCTACTACTACGAGGTGCTGGCGTCTGAGGACTTCAGGTACGAGGGGCCCCCGACTCCCCTCCAGACCAGGCCCACAGCATGCCTGAGGCCACTTCCTTCTGGGCCAGGGACACTGGATTCACCTCCTCTGCTTGCCCTCAAGCTTCTCCAGGGGTGGGGCCCTGGCATGGGTGTTGTTAAACTTGCCCGTGGCTCAGCGCCCTTTCATGAGCGAGCAGATCGCTGTGCTGCTTCAGCCTCAGCTGCAGAACCCTGCCTTCAAATGAAGCCATGCACAGAAGCCTAACATACCAGATTGATTGGTGGGGGGAGAAGGGGAGCCTGAGCCCTCCTATGTGTACCTCCCCTCACTCCTAGAATTCCATAAAACTGGGTTTGGACTGCTCTAGAACATTCTAGAATAATGCCTCACAGACAACTCTCCCCAAGTGTTGCTGTCAGAGAGACAGGGATGTGTAGTGGTTAAGACCTCCAGCACTTCCTGGTTGCTCTGTGACCTCAGGCAAGTCACTTTAGTTCTCTGAGCCCCAACTGTTAAATAGGAGCCCCTACATCATGGGGCTGTCCTGAGGATGAGATGGTTGGGGGAAGCCTGCCCTTCACCTGAGCATACAGTAAGCACTCAATAGTGGTTTCTTCCATACCTTGTGTTTTATCTTTTAAAAACAAGTGTGATTTTGCATCCTGCTTCGTGATATATCTGTGTAGTTTCCTTCTAAAAATGATGCTTTAAATTGTTTACCGATGAGTAAATTTGAGGCTCCAAGAGGGTACTGAGTCTGGACCCATATCCAAGGCAGAGCTCCAGGGATCCTAGGGGCACATGCAGCTGGCACAGGAAATGCTGGGCCTGGGGATTCCCTGGCGGTCCAGTGGTTAGGACTCCACGCTTTCACTGCCGAGGACGTGGGTTCAATCCTTGGTTGGGGAACTAAGATCCCACAAGCCATAAGCACACCCCCCCAAAAAGAAAAGAAATGCTGGGCCAGCATCTTTACTCCAAAGGGAGACCCCACAGGGTGTCAGAGGGTGGTGATTCCCTTTGGGAAGCAGCCTGTTTTGGCCATTGGGGCTCAATGTGGGAGAGAGAGACTGAGGTCCAGAGGCACTCAGACACACAGACACCTGCCTCTGGGGTCTGCTGCCGTCGGAAGGGCAGGTGGAGGCTGAGGGGTGGGCCGGATGCTGCTTGCCAGCCTGTCTTGTCTGGTCAGTGTGGGGGAACCTTGCTGCCCTGACCTTCAATAGTGTCAGGAGAGAACCAGTTCAAGGCTGCTCTCAGTGGGCAACCGGTGGCCCTGGGGAGGCCAGACAGATAGGGTCTGCCATCATGGAGCAGGAGACCACGTATCCACACCCGAGCACCGATAGATGCCATGAAGTTATTCCAGCCTGGGGTCCTTGCTCAAGGTCACACTCCAGGAGGTGCTAGAGGCCTTAACATAGGGCGCTGTCAGAGCCCAGGACCAGGCCTGGCACAGGGTGGGCAGGGGTGCGGGGGTGTGGGGGAGGTGTCTGGGAAGTGACATTGGAGTTGAGATCTAGGCAGTGTGCACACGATCACCTGGAGGGCTCGTCAAAATGCAGACTCTGATTGTGCAGCTCTGGGGCGGGCCGGAGAGTCTGCAGCTCTAACAAGCTCCAGGAGATGCTGGTGCTGCTGGTCCCCGGACCACACTTTGAGTAGCTGGGCCCTAAGGCTGCACTCTCCAACCCGGTAGCTCCTAGCCAAAGGTAACAATTTAAACATAGCGATTAGAACTAAATAAAATTAAAAGTTCGGTTCCTGGTCACACTAGCCACATCTAGAATGCCCAGCAGCCCCATGTGGCCAATGGCAGCCGTGTTGGATGGCGCAGATATGGGACATCTGTTATTTGTCATAGCAGAAAGGTCTCCTGGACACTGCTGCTCCGTAGTCTGGAGTGGGATTTGACTGGGCAAATTGGGCAGGAGAAAAAGGCTTCTGGCAGCAGGTGTAGACACACAAGGTCCCACGATGGGAGGCAGGTGTCAGAGGAGCTGAAAGGAGGCAGAGAGGGGAGGCTGGAGATAACGGGGTCCCCTCTGCGCCATGCTAGGCCCCCGGGTCAGGGAAGCCCCTGAATGGTAGGTGGAAGGCTGGGCTCTTGCGGGGAAGTGGGTGCAGGGAAATGGGCTGGGCTTCGTTTCTCATCACAGCTTCACTTGCTTTTCCCTCTGCACTTGCCCTCTGTGCCTGGGGCGGTTACCAGCCTTGTGGAGAGGGCCCTGGGGCCTCATTTGCACCCAGGGCTGTGTCACCACCAGAAGGCAACGTGCGTGTGCTTCCTCCCCAGGGGCTCCATGTCCAGCCTGGAATCCTGCACCAGCCGCTTCTCCCAGCTCAGCGCCACCACCTCCTCCTCCGGCCAGTCCCACAGCAGCTCCCTGGTCTCCAGATAGTCAGGACCGAGCCCTGCGGGGCAGCCTGCTCGCCTCCCACATCCACAAGTATCCACGAGGCCTGGGACCATGTGGGCTGCAGCCCTGGATCTGAACATAGCCAAAGTCGGGCTGGCTGGAGCCCTGTGGGCTCTTGAAGTGGTGAGAACAGAATCATCTCCGATGGGGCTTCGCGTACGAAAAGCCAAGGGGTGGGCTAACCACGTTCAGGTCTGGGGGCTCAGGGATGTCATCAGGCTCAGTGCCCCCCTGCACCCCGCCACCTCTGGCTCTGCTTCCCTGGGGTGGCCTCCCTCTCAGGGGCCTCCTAAGACTATTGGGGTTCCCCCCATAAGAAGCAGGAATGTTGGGTGTTCGCCATAGCATCTAAACCCGTAGCGATGCCCTGGGTCCCAGGATATGCTGGTGAGCAGTCATTTGAGTTACAGGCCCCACTCTGTGGGGGAGCCGCCTACCCTGGACTTGAAGTTCATTTTCCCAGCACATGACTGGGCAGGCCTAACCCTGACCACCCCTGACTTGAAGAGGGTGGGAAGGCCCAGGTTTTCTGCTGAGTTCCAGGCAGTGATAAAGCGGCTCTGGCTATCTTTATACACTCTGGAGGTCCCTTTCTCTCCTGGGAATCTGTTTAATTGAAATTTTTTGGTTGTAAGTCACCTCCCAGTGGCTTAAACAAAAAAGGGTGACCAATCATGTGTGCATGTAACTGGCCAGTGTAGGAGGACTTGCTTCAGGTAAGGCTGGATCCAGGCTCTCAATGTGTCATCAGGACTCCCCTGTGGGGTGGGGGCTATGACTTTGTGGAAGCTGCCCTGGGGCAAATCTGACCCCCAGAACCAGCTCCAATATTGAAAGACCTTCCCCGAGTTCCTGCATGGGAGGGGTGTGGGTCTCCTTGGGGTCTGAGGACATTTTTCCTTTCATTTCCTGGGCCTGCAAAAAGGCAACAGGTCAGAGGTCACCACTGGCAGCCTGCAGTCTGATCTGGCCTGCTTTTAATTTTTTTGTTTTTTTGCGGTACGCGGGCCTCTCACTGTTGTGGCCTCTCCCGTTGCGGAGCACAGGCTCCGGACGTGCAGGCTCAGCAGCCATGGCTCACGGGCCTAGCCGTTCCACGGCATGTGGGATCTTCCCGGACCGGGGCACGAACCCGAGTCCTCTGCATCGGCAGGCGGACTCTCAACCACTAGCGCCACCAGGGAAGCCCCCGGCCTGCTTTTAGTGTTTTTGTTTTTTGCCTAAACAAAAGGTTTAAAAATTGGGGCATTTCACACAGAAATCAGGATTTACAGCTTCACTTAAGCATATAGGAGTGTTGGCCAAACAGAGCCACTATTGCTGTGTAAAGACAACACAGCTGCGCCCCTGGATGGGGCCACCCCAGTCCCCACCCCTCTCTATCAACCCACCGCTAGCCCACATCACTCACTTGCATTATCTGCCTGGGAGGGACTTCACTGAAGTAGCTCCACAGTCTGGGGCGAGAGACTCAGCGTTACTCTCATCTCACAGCTTTGCTTACAGTTGGGGTTGTCTCTGGCCGACACCCAGAGTCGCTGGGCCTTGCCCAAGGGGTGGGTTCACAACCAAGGGGATGTCACCTCCATGCAAGCTCGACATGACGGGGCAAGGACCTACTTCCATGCCACCCTCAACCCCATACCTGGAGTAGAGGGAAGGAGCCGTCCTCAGAGACCCCCTTCTCCCTGCAGAGAGGGAGCCTTGCCCACCTTTAAGGTTTTCAGTTCACTTCTCAGATATAGGAACAAAATCCCAAACTCTGTATCCTGCATTAAGGTGTATGTGTACATGCATGAGGGAGAGAGAGAGGGAGGAAGATTGGAGACATTCTTAAAACTAATTGCTCCCATGTCACCAGGCGTTTATCGCTGGGAGCAATCTGCAATATTTTCAACTATCTTTAGGTGAATTTCTAGCTTGTCTCTACAAACTAGAAGCATTTTGGGGTAAGCTGCCCTGGCACTCCCCGCACACTTAGTGTCTAGGACTAGCCCCCAGTGAAGGATGGAGAAGCCTTTCCTTCACTTGAGTTTATAAGTAGCTTTTGACAAGTGGAACCTGGATCTGCTGATTCCAGAGAGGAAGGTCGGCTATCAGCTGTGCAGACTTAGCAGCAGCAGCGATAAGGAGCCTCAGCCCTCTCTTTTTGAGAGCTTGCTCTCCTCCCCACCTCGGGAGAGCCCCAGCTTCAACAGGTTTAAGCAACAAAGGGAATTCCCTGGCTCCTGTAACTGGGATGGCCGAGGGTGGTGCTTGCTTGCTTCAGGTACGACTGCATGCAGGAGCCCAGTGTCCTCAGGCTCATGTGCTGATCCTTAGCCTCACCCAGGCCTCTTGTTTCTGCATCACTTTGCATGCTGGCCTGTCCTCTTGTCCACCTTCAGGGGAAGGTGGCTGCCAGCAGCCCCTAGCCTACAACCACAGGGCTCTCAATCTCTAAGCCAGAAAGAGACTCTTTCCATCTCAAATCCCAGAGAAGGCTCTGACTGGCCCTGGGCAAGTCACGTACTCACTCTTGTGGACATACTGGCCAAGAGGCTGGGGGTCCTGTGACCGACATTCCCTCCAGAAGCAAGAGTGGAGTAGGGGAGGGCCAGTCACCCAATGGACAAAGGGAGCTGGGCCACAGGAGCAGCAGGTGGCCACAGTGGCATCTGCTATTGTTCTTCTGTGCTGGAGGTCCCTGGGGCCCATGTTGGAGCATCATCAGTCAGTAGCCATTCTTCTTACCTTTGGGAGGCTTGGGGTTAAAAATCCCAGGAAGCGCTGCCAAACTCTTGGCTTCTGAATTCCCCAGACCCCAGGGCTGGAAGCTCCTTGCCTTGGTTTCTTCTTCCATCTTGTTCATTAACCTATTGTGGCCAGGACAGAAATGGCCCATTAGCAATAGGACCTGCCCAGGCACTGGGTTTAGGAGCCTGGGTCATAAAATCTCGACAAAGTGGGGTTCAAGCCGCAGCCATCCTTTCACTAGCTGTGTGACCTCCAGCAGGTGACCTAACCTCTCTTTGCCTAAATATCCTCATCTGTAAACTAGGGATAGCAGAGCCTACCTCATTCACTGGGTTGTAGTGGGATGAAACAAGAGTGGCTGTGAAGTCCTCAGCCTGGCACATGGAAAGCTCTTGATAAAAGTCAGTGGTTATTCTGATTATTTAATGCTTCTCATCCAAAGACTCCAGACTTCCTGTGAGGACATCCGTCACTGTTTTACACACTGTGCATCTGGAGAAAAGTGGGAGATTGGGATACTAGTTACCTCTGACTTTCCCTTTTTAGAAACTGCTTGTGTTCTCTGGGCACATCCACTCATCTGTAAGAGCATCATTCCAAGTGGTGTTTCCCTCAACAAGCTACAGAATGTTCTCCCCACGGGTTGAGACTTTTTTTCCTACCCTGCATCTGGAATTTCTCCCCCTGTAAAATGAACTGATCACACAGTCTGTTTCAGCCAGGAAAACACGATGTTTCTTGTTCACCGGATCGTTTGCTCCAACCAGAAGCATTAAACGTTTTAGATTTGGATATACCTCTGTTGTCTACTTCCTAGAACCCTGGAGGTTTCCCTGGATTTGTTCAAGAATTACTCAGCTGTTGCTTAAAAGACTCAAGAGCATGTTCAACAGGGGTGACATCACCCTTAAGGGGTTGCAGATTGGTTCTCGGAGGGAAGAGGGTGGCACAAAAAAATCACGTTTTTAACATATAAAGCACAAATATAGTGTATTAGTTTCCTAGGGCTGCTGTACCAAATTACCACAAAGTTGTAGCTTAAAACAGTAGAAATTGATTCCCTCACAGTCTGGAGGGCAGAAGTCTGAGATGAAGGTGTTGGCAGGGTTGTGTTCCCTCCTAAGGCTTTAGGGGAGGATCCTTCCTGCCTCTTCCAGCCTCTGGAGGCTCCTGGTGTTCCTTGGCTTGTGGCCACATCACTCCAGTCTCTGCCTCTGTCTTTACCTGGCCTTCACCTCTTTGTGTCTTCTCTTATATAAGGACACCCAGTCATTGGATTTAGGGCCCATTAAATCCAGGATGATTTCATCTCAAGACCCTTAACCAGTTACACTGGCAAGAATGCTACTTCCATGTAAGGTCACATTCTGAGGTCCTGGGTGGACATGAATTTTGGGGCGACACTATTCAACCCACCACATATGCATACAGTGCATGAACAGACACATGTGCAGTTTTCAGTGTATTAAATGCGGGCCTCTAGGCCCCACTCATCACTGCCAACACCGAGTCTTGGGAGTGGGCTCCTGGATTCTACTTGCCAGGTATCCAGGTGAAGGTGAGGGCCCTGCTGTCCATCTTCCTGGGCTGCTCTGCCCTCTCCCCTGGGTTTTACCCAAGTCCCAGAGTTGCATCAGAGGACAGCCAAGTCCTGACATCAGGAGGGGGCGGGGGCCTGTCTGGGGTGGCCCCTGTCCTTCCTGCGAGTGCCCCTGGGACACGGAGTAAGGTGTCACAGGCGTCGTGGAATTCCCTTTTTTTTTTTTTTTTTTTTTGCGGTACGCGGGCCTCTCACTGTTGTGGCCTCTCCCGTTGCAGAGCACAGGCTCCGGACGCGCAGGCCCAGCGGCCATGGCTCACGGGCCCAGCCGCTCCGCGGCATGTGGGATCTTCCCGGACCGGGGCACGAACCCGTGTCCCCTGCATCGGCAGGCGGACTCTCAACCACTGTGCCACCAGGAAGCCCGGAATTCCCTTTTTTTTTTGGCCGCAGCCGTGCAGCTTGCAGGATCTTAGCTCCCCGACCAGGGATTGAACCCGGGCCCCCGGCAGTGAAAGCGCTGAGTCCTAACCACTGGAGGGTCCCTTGCTTTGGAGCAGGAGGCCAAGGGCTGTCGGGGTAGCAGAGGAGGTGCGGTTCCTGTGGCTGCGTTCGGCGCCCCCCCATCCCCCCCGCCCCCACCCGCCCGGAGAGGTAGCAATCAGCTGCTGCTTTTCCACTGGTTGCCCAGGAGCTGTTGGGCAGGGGCTCTCACAACAGCCAGCTGCCATGGGTGTGGCTAAGAGCTCCCTGTGGCAGGCGAGCTGGGGTCAGGTCTGAGCTGGGGTCAGGTTCCACTGCTGACGTCTGGGAGGCCCCTTGGGTTTTCGGTCCAGAGAGGGCAGAACACAACACACCCAGCCTCCCTGTGGCCCAAAGGCTTCCTCTGGGACCAATTCTCCCTCCGAGGCCAGGGGCCTCTGCAGAGGAGGCGGGTCTCAGGGTGCGAGTAGCTCTTGTGGGAGTTTGGGCAGAGCCTGGAAGGAGCTGGAGAGAGCCGGAAGGAAAGGTGCTGGGTGGCTCTCAAACTTCTCCCCAGCCCATTTCCCCTCCCCTCCCTTCAGCACCCACCAAGGCACTGCTGAGAAATGTGGGTCCCCAAAAGGCACAATTTGAAACCCCTGACCTAAGAGTCCTGGAGCCAGGACACAGATCCTTCGAGAATCCCATGAAAGCTGTGGCATCACACTTGAATCCCGTTTCCATTTCAGGGCCCCTGAGCCCACCCGTTGACCCCAGGATTGGAATCTTTTTCTGGGGTCTTTCCAGATACTAAAACTAAATAAGGAGCAGCCCAGCAGCTGAGACACATGTCACCATGGCAACTGCCCAACACACAGAACTCTTGGGGTTCCAAGTCAGGCCCCCAGGACTTCTAGTACACATTCTGTGCCCGGGAGTCTTCCATCCCTCCCATGGGGTGGGGAGGGAACACTTGCACAGCCATAAGTAGCCCATGTTAACCCCGACCAGCAGTACCAATGACTTAGGCTCCTGTATATTCGTGTCACAGGTGTTCCCCCAACACCACAGGTAGGTACTGGAATCTCAGACACTATCTTGCCTCCTGCTCCATGTCCCATCTAAGCTCTGCAAATTCCCAACTCCAAAATGTCATGAGTTTCAGATTCTTGGGGTTCCAAGAGACCCCAAAATCCAACACAAACTCTCTCAAGCAAAATGGGGATTTACTGGTCCATGTAATTGGGAAGTCCAAGAATGCTTCAGGTATAGCTGGATCCAGGGGATCAAATATCCCCCTTTCTTGGTTGGGTTCTTCTCCATATTGGCATCACTCTCCTCCATGTGGCCCACACCCTGGATGCTGGACAATCCTGGCAGAGTTTCTCACCCCCACTTCCAGCAGAAGTTCCACGGTGGGCTCTGATTGGCCGATTGGGACAGATGCCTATCTCTGAACCATCCACTGAGACCACCTGGGACTTGGAGGGAGGTGACAGTGCCAGCCAAACCACAAGGATGGAGACTGGGGGAGAGGTATTACCTAAAGGCAACGTGAGGGAGGCTCTCGGCTGTGGCTCTCGATGCCCTGCCCACCTTCCCTGGGCAGAGGACATCTGGATATATGAACCTGCAACCCTCTCTCTGATGGCTACCTCTTGTGGCTGGAGCATCACCCCGTCCCTGAGAAGGGCAGACTGGAAGTGCCAGGGAGTTAACCCCCAGGAGCAGTTCTCAACCTGATGAATGAACGTAGGCTGATAAACACCCTCAGCTCCCTGTGAGCAGGTGGCCAACTCCGAGGTGTTCTCTCCACCCCCCAGAGGTCCCAGGGGTTGAGCCTGGCCGCCCACAGTGGGAGCTGCTCACTCAGGCACCGTGTACGGGCTGCCTTCCCTTCCCAGACTCACTTTTCTGTCCCCCAGCAGGGCTTCCTGGGGTCGCCTCCCAAATAAACTACTTGCCCTCACATCCCAGTGTCAGGTTCTGCTGCCAGGGGACCCAGCCTAAGAAGGGAAGTTACTGAAAGAAGAGAGACTGGATGCTGGGCAAAGATAGATACCAGTGGGTCTTCCCCGGTGGTCCAGTGGTTAGGACTCAGCGCTTTCACTGCTGTGGCCTGGGTTCAATCCCTGGTCGGGGAACTAAGATCCTGCAAGCTGCACAGCCTGGCCCCAAAAAACAAAAAAAATTAAAATAAGTAAAATAAAAAAAGATAGATACCTGCTTGTGACAAATTTTTTAAAAATCCATGGGCCAAAAAAAAAAAAAAAAAAAAATCCATGGGCCACAGGGAGGGTGAATGTGGGCAGGACTCACATGGCTCAGAGTGTCCTAGGGACCCTCAGGCACGCCACGATGGACCCTCCCCAGGTACTGCTGTGCTCTCTCTGGCCTGGAGTCCACTAGGCCTGTGCCCAGCACTGTAACTCTCCAGCCAGCTGCCAGCACAGTTGAGAACAAAGATGCCCTCAGTGGACGTCAGACCCTTCAAGACCAGGGTTTCCACAGCTTGTTGCCTCAGGATCCCCGGGGGTGCTCCCTGTAGATTCCTTGACCCCCCCCCCCCCAACTCCCGCCCCTGAGATTCTGATTCAGTGGGTCATTCTGGGGGAATACATTCAGACCTGCAGCCAGGCTTGGGAGCTGTCTTAAGAATATGCCAAATTGGGCTTCCCTGGTGGCGCAGTGGTTAAGAGTCTGCCTGCCGATGCAGGGTACACGGGTTCGTGCCCCGGTCTGGGAAGATCCCGTATGCCGCGGAGCGGCTGGGCCCGTGAGCCATGGCCGCTGAGCCTGTGCATCCGGAGCCTGTGCTCTGCAACGGGAGAGGCCACAACAGTGAGAGGCCCACGTACCGCAAAAAAAACAAAAAACAAAACAAAACAAACAAAAAGAATATGCCAAATCGATTCTAAGGTGCCTGGGAACTTGTCCGAGCTCTTGAAACTATTTCCTACCCTTGAACACTGGCGGCAAAACATCAAAGCAGCCCAGGGGTTCATTAAAAGAAAGCAAAATATGGGACTTCTGTGGCAGCCCAGTGGTTAGGAGTCTGCGCTGCCACTGCAGTGGGCATAAGTTCAACCCCTGGTCAGGGAACTAAGATCCTGCATGCCACACGGCGTGGCCAAAAAATAAGTAAATAAAAGCAAAATACAAAACTAAACTTCCAGGTGGAGATGAAACACAAGGTCCCTGGAGGAACACGTGAACTTGGTTGTTTATATTTCTGGAAGGAGGAATAAAAACCTGCTCCTGGATCTTTGGACAAGTGGCGGTCAAGTTCCTGGACATGCTGTGAAAACCACTCCCCTCTTTCCTCCAACCTGGTCACAAACTCAGGATGGGGGCTGAGTGAGAAGGGAGAACTTTTGGTGGCTTGGTGGTGGGTATTGTGGGCTGTGGGCTGATGGGTCCACTAGGTGCTTGATGAGATGTGCCCCAGGACACCGACAGACCCTGGCCTGTGGCACCTACTGTAGGACCCAAACATCCTGTTCCCTGTAGGGAATGTCGCAGGCTGGCACGGCAGCTCTCCACACCCTGTCTCCAGGAGAGACAAAGACATACAGACCCACAGATGCATCCCTGCAGGAACTTGGAGGCTGGGAGCTGGCCTGTGATATTTCACTTCTCTGACCCGAATACTTCCTTTCTAAAGTGAAATTAGACCTGTGTTACAGTAGCTCAGCTGCAGTGATGGGTTCAGTCAGCCTCCTGCATTCATGTTCCTTTGCAGCTTTTCATCAAGGGGTGAAGCTTCAAGAGGCTTTGCATCTCTCCCTGGATCCCGATCTCCACATTCATCCCAAGCCTGAGCCAGCCCCCTGGAGGATGACACCACGCGGACCAGAGCTATGTCCTCAGCTGTGGCCACCCCAGACCAGGCCCCAGCTGGCCCATTAGCTGATGGCAGGCACATAAGTGAGCCCAGCTGGACTCACTGATCCTAGCCCAGATCAACAGAATCACCCAGCTGACCTTAGAAGCACAAGAAACAATTATTTTTCATGAGAAGCAATGACTGGTTGTTTAAAGCCACCAGTTTTGGGCTTGTTTTCTGCACAGCACTAGGTAACCGCTACAGTTACAGTCCAAGATCAAGGTGTTGGCAGATTCCATGCTTGGTGAGGGTCTGCTTCCTGGCTTGTAGACGGCCATCCTCTCACCGTGTTCTCACAGCCTTGTCCTTTTGTGTGCACGTGGAGATGGTGCTCTCCTGTCTCCTCCACTTCTTATAAGGGCACCACCCTCATGACCTCATCTAAGCCTAATTTAATTAAACCAAAGGCCCCACCTCCAAATACCATCACATTGGGAGTTAGGGCTTCAACATACAAACCTTGGGGGGACGCAAACATTCAGTCCATCACGTGCCTGGATCTATTTGAGGATCTGCTGGAAACAGCAGCACCTCCCCCACCTCCCCTCCCCCAAAAGCTGCTAAGCACACAGTGTGATATTATATTCATGGGGCAGGGTGTCGCCAGGCACTTCCTAAAGACCCTTCGAGGCCACAAGTTACAAACTCTAATACTCGCCGGGATGCAGGTCACAGGTGAGGGAAGCCAGCTGCTGGGGCTGTTATGAGCTGGAGAGGACAGATCCAGACGGCACCAGCCAATCTCAGCTCGGACAAGTCATTGCCTCTTTGCTGCGGCAGGAGGGCATCAGCTGGGGCTTCGAGTTCTTTCTTTTAAAGAGAAACCAGAGGACTTCCCTCGTGGTGCAGGGGTTAAGAATCCGCCTGCCAATGCAGGGGACATGGGTTTGAGCCCTGGTCTGGGCAGATCCCACATGCCGCAGAGCAAATAAGCCCATGCGCCGTAACAACTGAGCCTGCGCTCTAGAGCCCGCGAGCCACAACTACTGAAGCCCATGTGCCTAGAGCCCGTGCTCCACAACAAGAGAAGCCACTGCAGTGAGAAGCCCGTGCACCACAACAAAGCGTAGCCCCCGCTTGCCACAACAAGAGAAAGCCTGTGCGCAGCAACGAAGACCCAATGCTGCCAAAAATAAATAAATTTATATATATATAAAAAAAGACAGAAACCAGAAAACTGGAGTTAACCTCTTGACTTTTAAGCGTTGGTAACTAATTTAAATTCTACTAAAACATGGTGCGGACTAAACTTTCCTCTTTCAAAGTGTGGTCCAGACACCTGCAGCCATCACCTGGGAGCTCAGTGAGACCTGCAGACTCCGAGGCTCCAGCCCAGGCCAGAATCTGCATTTTTAGCAAGCTCTTCCAGGTAATTCGAGTACACTTTAAAGTGAGAACCCGTGGATTAAACAAAATAGATAAGGGAGCTGGACATGCCCCTGACTCAGGTTAAGCAGCCCCACCTGTCAAAATCTAGGGGTCCCTCAATTCCACGATTCCGCATTCAGATGCCGCTCCAGGGGTCCTTTTATTATATCAATTTATTCAAGTGGTAGAAAAACCCTTCTGGCGGCAGGACAAAATAGAGAGCCTGTAAACATGATTTCACCCCTCTTCCCTTTAAGGAGCTTCCCATGACGGGAAATAGAATTCTAGTTGGCAAGTTCGGTGATGAGGTCTATAAAAAAGGGTCCCTCGATGTGGCCATAGTCTCTTCACCCCATCCGAGGGGGCTGGCTGGACCCTGCCACTTGGCCACAGTTCGGTCATCATGAGTTCCACTGGCAGCGCCCCTGCCCCAGGAGGCTGGAGGCTCTTTGGCAGCAGCAGGACAGGCCCTTGGGGGACAGGCCTCGTGAGCGGCAGGCACAGGCAGGCGGGGAAGGAGGCAGCGTCTCTCCAGGGCGCGCTGTATCGCTAGGGTTGCACGGCAACGCCTGCACGGCAGGCGGCCAGGTGAGGGGCTGAGGCACAGGTGCTGTCAGAAGCCTGGCTTGGCACGTGGGTCGAGACCACCCAGATGGTCAGTGGCCTTGGAATTTCCCCTGCAGAAGCCAGAGCTCATGGCAACGAGCCTCCAGAACAGGTCATGATGGGCAGCTAGAGGCTTCAGTCCTTGAAAGGGTTACAGGTGTCACCCGGTTGCTCCTTCTCAGCAGCCAGGAGCTCCCCGTTCATCTCCTGCAGTGGGTGGTAGACGTAGGCCCCATCCAGGTGCCGGCTCCTCGCTGCCCTTGACCCGAGGAACAAGGACACGTTTGCCACCGTGCTGATCAGCAGAAGGAAAACTAGGGCCAAGGTGATGGCCAGCCAGGTGGTCCTGGGGGCAGGAGAGAAACCCCGAACGGGGACACTGTTGGGCACTTCGGGCTGGGGGTGTGCTGGAGGGGCTCCCTCCCTCCCCTCACTTGGCTCCTCCTCCCAGAACAGGGGCACAGGGTCGGAGGCCTCCAGGGACCGCACACTGTCGAGGAACAAATGGGCCTGGTGGGGTGGAGGGCACACTCCACGCATGTTCGGGAGCAGCAGGGACAGTTGTTATGTGGCCGGTGCGGCCACATCTCCTGATATTTCAAGAGCAGCCGTGGAAAAAAAAAAAGATTTTTACATGAACGTTACTGAGTTTCAGATGTTGCTAATAAGTGTAAATTTCAATGGGTACAGGCCACATGTAATACAGCTGGGGACCTAATCTGCCCCGGGAAGCAGCAGTTTGCATTCTATGCTTCCGGGGATGTTGACAACAGAGGCTGGGTTCTCTCCAGGGTCCTCAAAGCACACAGAGCAGGGAGGACCCACACCCCTTCCTCCAAGGCAGGGAGCTGGCGGGGATGGGTGGGGTCCTTCAATGATCTTTTTTCCTTCACGTGAGTCTTTGTCTGAAGCCCTCAATGCAAAAGCAGACTGCTCGGGCGGCAGGGCCTGCAGCTGTGCCCCTCAGCACCCCATGGCACCCCTTCCCTCACTGCAGGTCTCACACCCGAGGAGGCTGAGCTTGGGGTGCAGGGCTCCCGGGAACCACTGTCCCTGCTCCGCTGCAATTCCCAGCACACTTCCAGGATTTTCCTCCAGGCCCCACCCGACTCAGGGTCAGGACCTCCAGGAGGGATCTGGGATCTGCGTTTGTGATGAGCTCCCAGGTGCTGCCTCCAGGACAAGGCCAAGGGGCTTTTCGTTCACACCTACGCCTGCTTCCCACTTTGAGGGGACGGGGCTGGGCCGGGCACCCAGGGGGGGCTATGGGACATGAGAACCATGAGAAGAGAGGTTCTCCAAGTGGGGCTCCCAGACCGACAGCATTGGTTCTTGAACCCAGCTCTCTCTTTTAACACACTCCTCTGCAGGTCAAGTTGAAGACCCCCTGCACTAGAAAATAAAGGCCCAACACGAGGGGTGAACACCCCCAGGTGTCAGAGAAATGACGTGAACTGCTCAGGGCTTCATGCTTCTTGCACCGGAAGCTGAGAAAAAAAGCCCACACCCTGGCCCCTAGATTCCACTGGGGTGGTGGCCAGGGTCCTTCTCAGCATCTCCCTGGACAGCACAGGTGGCTGCGAGCATCACCTAGGACTCTCCCTGTGCTTATGTCAGAGAATTGTCATCTGGTGCCCAGCTGCCACTTCCTAGCCCTGCCCAGACCCTGAGCGGAGGCCACGCCTCAAAGGCAGAGGGAGGGGGGATTCCTCCCACCCCTGTCCCAGCTCCCAGCAAAGTACCTACCTGGTGAAAAGGGAGAGTTCTCCTGCCCGCAGGGTGTCCTCGGGTAGCGGGAGACACTGCTTCACTGCAAGATGCCAGGGAGAGGCTGAAGGTTGGGAGAGGAGGGGTCTGCCCCCTGCTGTCCCCGGGGAGCCTGGGAGGGCCCGTACCTCGGGAGAGGATGCTATTCAAGGTGCGTGACCAGGTGAGGCTGCAGTTGCCGGTCTGGGGGTCGCAGGGACACTGGTGCTCACACTTGCAAGGGCTCTGGCAGTCTGGCCCGTACCAGCCGAGGGGACACTCTGCAGGGAGGAGCCAGGAGGACAGAGGTGGAGGCATCAGTGGCAGGGCCTCTCTCTGCACTGCCGGGATGGGCCCAGTGGTGTGCTGAGCTGAGCGGATGCAGAAGCATCCCCTGGGCGGGGCTCCCTCTTGGCTGAGTCAGGGGCCCTTCCAGCTTACCCTGCATACAGATGTCGCCAGTGAAGCCAGGGGGACAGGTGCAGGTCCCCCGAACTGGGTCACAGGTGGCTCCATTATGACACTGACACTTCTTGGCACAGTCCTCCCCAAAGGAGCCGCTGGTGCACGCTGGGATGAGGGAAGCAGGGCCTTTGCAAAATCTGGTCCTGCCCCGCAACCCCACCCCAGGCTGGGGCCAACAGGATTGCAAACGCAACTCTCTCGCCCCAAGTGGCCCTGTAGGTTCACATGTTCTCCCAACAGATAGTTCTGGAGAAGTCGGTACGCGGCAGGCCCCGAGGCTGTGATCTCGTTGAGGGCAGGCAGCCAGCAAGCCAGAAAGCAGGTGTCAAAGGACAAGGGAGGACACACGCTGGAGGGACGGGACCGATTGTGGCAGCAGCAAAGCACTGAGGAGGTGGGGTGGGGAGGCCTCTGAGGACCTGACATTGAGGCTTGGAGAGCAGGGCGTGGCTGGAGCCCTCAGGGCCTGGCAGGTCATGCTGAGGAGTTCAAGTTTTTCACTCAGAGCCAAAGAAAGCCACTAAGGATTTAAGCTATGGAGGGTTATGAGTGCGTTGAGCTGTGTCCTCCCAAAGATATGTTCTAATCCCCAGAACCTGTGAATGTGAACTTATTTGGAAATAGGGTCTTTGCAGATGCAATTAAGTTAAGGATCTTGAAATGAAAACATCCTGCACTTAAGGTGGACCCAAGTCCAGTGGCCTGGGGTCCTTGTAAGAGGACAGAGCGGGAGACTGGAGACAGACAGGGGAGAAGGCTGTGCCTGTGAAGTCAGAGGCAGAGATGGGGTGATGCAGCCACCAGCCCAGGAATGCATGGGACCCCCAGAAGCTGGAAGAGGCAGGAAGGACCCTCCCCCAGACCTTTCAGAGCCAGTGCAGCCCTACTGACCCCTTGATTATGGAGCTCTAGCCTCCAGAACTGTGAGAGAATAAAGTAATGTTTTAAGCCTGAGTTGGTGGAATCTGTTGCAGCAGCCCCAGGACACTAATACAGTGATTTACACGTGAGGCAAAAGCATGAGACAAGAGGCAAGCGACTTGCAGACCAGGAGGCAGGGATAAAGGCAGCTGAGGCTCGCAGCTGCCAGGCTCACCCTCTCCCGTGTGCCCAGGGGGCTGGGGAGGAGGCTGGCCTGGTGGCTTTTACCTTCACTGCAGTTGGACCCTGTCCATCCAGCTTCGCAGCGGCAGCCGGCTGCCAAGACAAGACCGAGAAGGTCAGGTGAGGGCCCAGGCAGGGCTGGGGCAGTGAGAGCGGGGAGCCCGGGATGGAGCTGCCTCCCAAAGAGTCCCACTCACTCTCCGTGCAGAGCCCATGCTGGCTGCAGTTGGCGGGGCCACAGTCCAGCTCGCTGCAGGCGGCGCCCCGCCAGAAGCGCCCCGTACACTGGCAGCGCCCCTCCACACAAGTCCCGTGGCCGTTGCAGTCAGACGGCTGGCAGCGGGGCTCGTGCACACACACCACGGTGGACACATGGCGAGGACAGCGCCACATGTTGTCCTGGCTGCAGAAGAAACAGGAGTGTGAAGAGAGGCTGAAGTGCTGGCCACCCCAGCAAACCCTCAAACCCCCCCACTGCAGCCCCTGAGGGCTGCCTTTCCCTGCCTCTCTTCATTGTCCCTTCTCCAGCCTTTTACAGGTTCTTCTCACCCCCAACAATCCCTTCCACCCCAGGGCCTTTGCACATGCTCTTCTATGCCCAGAAGGCTCTCCCATGCCCACCTAGCCCCTCATCCTCCAGATCTCAGCTCATGCTTCACTATCCTCAGGTCTTTCCTGACCAATCACCCCCTTCCATCGGCCTGGGCGGTGCTGGTACGCTACATACACTTCCTGTAAGCAGCGAGAAGCAGGGGTCTTGGCTCCTCCTGCTCTCTGCTGAATCCCCAGAGACGGGCACAGAGTAGGTACTCAATATTTGTTGAATGAGACAGTCGGGGACAAGCTTGGCCTTGGACCTCAACAAGGGCGCTCTGGTATGCTTACCAGTGATCGGATGGGTAACTGGCCAAGGTCCCGTTGAGCACGAAGGTGGCAGAGCCCCCTCCGTCCAGGTTGATGGCATTTACCACGTTCTGTTTCAGCAGGAACTCCGCCATCTCCCACAGGTTAATGCTGTGGCACAAGACCAGTGCTGCTGACCTTGCCACAGCCGTTTCTGGGTTAATGCATCTTACTTTCCACAGTGGACAGTATCACACACCCACTATGGCAGGCAAATTTCTAAGTGCCCCCCGAAAGGTGTCCTGTCCCAATCCCGGGAAGCTGTGACTATAACAAGAGATCACTCTCCTGATCCTGTTATGATACATGGCACAGCTGTCTGCAAATGGGCACACTGTCCTGGATTATCTGGGTGGCCCCGATGGAATCACAGGAGCCCTTAAAAGCAGACAGCTTTCTATGGCTGAGGCAGAAGAGGAAGTGAGAGAGATTGGAAATACAAGGGGATTAGACGGATTTGACACATCTTTGCAGCTTGAAGATCTACAAGAGGAGGGTATATACGTAAGGGGGAACGTGGGCGGCCTCATGAGTGGAGAGGCCCCCAGCCAGCAATGACACAAAGACCTCAGTCCTACAACTCCAAGGAACTGTAGTCTGCCAACAACCTGAAGAAGCTGGGAAGAGGATTCTTCCCCAGAAGCTCCAGATAAGCACTCTGCCTGGCCAACAGCTGGGTTTTGTCTGTGGGACATCCTGAACAGAGAACTCAGTTGGGCCCCCCCACCCACTGACTCCTGACCTACAGAGCTTTGATCTAACAAATCAGTGCTGCCTGTGCTAATTTGTTACACAGCAACAGCAGACTAGCACACTCACTTTACAGAGGAGGAAACAGCAGCTCAGAGAGGTCAAATGACTTGTCTATGGCCACAGAGCCAGCAGATGGCCAAACTAGGATTGGAACCGAGGTCTACTCCCAGCTAACTTTGTGATAATTTCCTTTCACCCCAATCAGCGCTCAGGAGAGATGAGGCCCTAAGTTGGCGAGACTGAGAGCAAGTGTGTGGAAGATGATGAGTTCTTGGAAGTGGGACAGATCTAGGGACCCTCTGCCTGTGGGAAGACAGGGAACAGATGGCTGTGAACATCCCCAGGGAACAGCTGGAGGTCAGAAGGGCAGCTGTTGGTGGGCTGGAGTTCCTCAGAGCAGGACTCAGCCCAGGCCTAGAGGCCCTGGCTCACGGCACTCACCCCCGCTGCTCCGTCTGCCCGTCCACGTGGAAGAGCACCAGCTGCCCCTCCCGGTCGTGGCCCACGGCTGTCCTGGCTGACATCACGTTCACAAATTTGCTGAAGGAACCTGAAGGAGAGGCAGCCTGGCTGATCACCTGGCCCTTCGGGAGGCCTACTAAGCTCTGCCTGCCACTTCCTGCCAGTCACTCTCCACAGAGACATCACTCTCCACCTCCAGGTCTATGCATGCAACATCTCTCTTCCCGTGCCCCGCCCCAGTCAGTCTCCGCAGAGTAGCCAAAGGGCTGTTCTTCAATGTAAATCAAGATCAAACTCCAGGTGAAAATGCTCCAACGGCCTCCACTGTCCTTAGAACAAAATCCAAATGCCTTACCAAGGCCTGGGATGACCTCCTTAGCCTGCTTCTTCTACCTCATCTCCTGGGGGCCCACGCCTCTGAACACCCTGCAGCCACTTTCTACTTCTGGCTGGACTGCACTTCTCCCCAGCTCTTCCCATGGCTTGCGCCTTCTGGTCTAAGTCACCTCCTCCATGAGGCCTTCCCTGACTGCACAGTCTAAAACAGCCCATTTCCACATCAGGGCCATGGGGAACCTTCCCTGTCCCAGTATTCCATATCCCAGTGGTTCTCAAAATTGAATGTCAATCAGAATCACACAGGGGGCTCCTTAGAACACACACTCTTGGGCCTCAGCCCCAGGGATTCTGATTCTGTAGCACTGAGGCACAGGGGTAGGGGCTGAAATTCTGCATTTATAACAGGCTCCTCGGTGATGCTGATGCTGCCGGTCCACAAACATTTTAGGAACACTTCTTTATTCTCTTGTCCATAGCTCCTTTCCTCCAACTTTTTCTTTCTTAGCACTTACCACTTCTTTCCAGTGTACTTAATATCTATTTCATTTCTTATATAGTCCACAATGCAGGGATCTTATCTGCTTTAATCCCCACTGATCCCCAATACCTAGAATAGTACTTGTTGAAAGACTTCCCCCACCACCCCACTGGTCCTGGTTTTCAAGAGGCTTGTTGCCAACACCCCCACTCATCACCCACATCTCATCATACTCATTGCCCGTCCCCCACCTGTCTCCTGTGTCTCATCGCACTCAGCCGCCTGACTCTCGTTAATGTAGATGCTTCCGTTGCGAATCAGCCACACGACCCCGCTCAGCAGCTGCACAAACGGATTCTCAGTGTCCAGCACCTCCTCTTCAGACAGGTACCTGGACACAGGGAAGGCATGAGATTCAGTCAACAGCAGTGGCAGCTGCAGGTAGTGCCCTCCCCCCCACACACACTACCCCCGCCCGCCCCACCACCTGGCTACTTGATTCCTCCTCATGCCCAGGAACCTGCCTGGTCCTGGAAGCAATCTTTGCAAACAGTCTACGCATCCCAATCTACACTTCATTTAACAGAAACAACCATCCCCAACAGATCACAAGTCCACCTATGGCCCTTGTTCTCTCAGGCCGTCACCCCAGCCAAACTACCATCTGATGCCTGCAACAGCCTCTTAATTGGCCTCCTTGCTCCTACTACGGCCCAACCAGCCTAGTATCCAGCAGGGTCAGAGCAAGCTTTAAAATGACCCAAGTCAAAATAAATAAATAAATGACCAAAGTCGGTCCTATCCTCCTCTGATATTTTGCTCCTTCCTTCGGTCCCTCACACACACCAAGCCCCTCTGCACCTCTGAGCCTTAGTGCTTGCTGTTCCTTCTGACTGCAATGCTCCTCCTCCAGTTCTGACTCTGGCTGACTTGTGATTAATTTTCATGTCTCAACTCAAAGGTCACCTCCTCAGACAAGTCCTTCCTTATCACCTTCCCGAAACTCAACACTCTATTTACAATCTGTTCAACGCTTCACTGCACATATACCATTTGAATTAACTTAATTATCTCCCTGGGTTTTGTTTATTTTTCCTAGTAATGGGGTGGGGGGGTAGTGTCCTTTTTTGAAGGCAAAGGCTGTGCTTGTTCACAGCTATATCCTCAGTACGCAGCACATTTACCGACCCAAAGCAAGCGCTACACGATACTGTAAAATGAATAAACTCTACAAGGAAGGTATTACTTTCCCCATCCTGAAGATGAGAAAACGGAGGCTCAGTTTGGTTAGGGGACTTGAACACGGCGGCACGGCTACACCTCAACTCTCAGGCCCTCTGCTCTAGAATCTAGGGCCTAGACAGTCACGGGACTCCCCGCCTCCTCACCCGGTGACCAGGGTCCCGTCGCGGCGAATCCCGAACTGCGCGTTCTGCAGCCCCCCGGCGCTGCTCACCCGCCGTCCGTCGCTCACAACGTTCCCCAGGCACTCGCCCGTATCCATGCGGAAGAAGCCGCCATTCTGGGCGACGCTGCAGCCGGCCGCCCGCGCCGTCTCCTCCACGGTGGCGCGGCGCCTTGAAGCGCAGCCGCCGGGCCCGCCGGGCTCCAGCACCGAGAAGGTGCGCAGGGGCTCGGCGGCCCGCGTCAGGTGGCCGGCCACCGCCCGGTCTGCGAAGTGCGAGACGAAGATGCGTACGTTGGGGCCGCGGGCACCGGCGTTTGAGGGGGACAGCGGCCACCTCTCGTGCTCGCGGCTGCCGGCGCGCACCCTTGTGCAGTCCCGGGCAGAGCGCGCCCGCGTGCGGGAGTAAGGCAGCAGCAAGTCATCGTCGCGGGAGGCCCTGCTGGGATGGGGCAGACCTGAGCTCGGAGTGCTGTGCCCGGGTCTGGGGGACCCCCCCAACGAGGCTTGACCCAGGCAGCTGTACTCACCCCGAGCCGAGGTCGCCGGACGCCTCACCGAGGAAGCCGCGCAGTGAAATGAAGAAGAGAAGGCAGCGACCCATGGAGGCCGCCATGTTGGACTCGGGCCTCCGGTCACGTGGGCTCACCCCACATGACTTAGGACTTCTGGTGGCAGCTTTTAGCTCTGAATTGCTTATACTTTTCTGGATATCCCAAAATCTCTTCCTGTAATTTACTGTGTTATTTTAGAAGGGGCGGGCGCTGGGGCGGCGGGAAGTTTTCACGTTGATGTAATTTGAAGTCTATGGAAAGTTAAAAAAAGGTAGTATAAAGAATTCTCTTACACTTTTTACTTATCTTTACCAATTGTTAACGTTTGCGCTTTATTCATAGACTTTTTTTTTTTTTTTTGGTACGTGGGCCTCTCACTGTTGTGGCCTCTCGTTGTGGAGCACAGGCTTCGGACGCGCAGGCTTAGCGGCCATGGCTCACGGGCCCAGCCGCTCCGTGGCATGTGGGATCTATCCCGGACTGGGGCACGAACCCGTGTCCCCTGCATCGGCAGGCGGACGCTCAACCACTGCGCCACCAGGGAATCCCCCTAGCTTTTTTTTTTTTAATGCCCATGTGCACGTAGCCTGAAATCAGCACCACAGACACACCTGGACCTATAATAAGTTTCCAGGTCTTTTCCCAGACATGAGATTAGTGTCGGGGCTCCACCTGACACATTTAGTTATGCTCACACTGAAGCAGAACAGGAGGGAAGAGAAGCAAGCTGGGAATGAGAGAAACGTTGATGAGCCAGCCCCCCACCCCCACCGCACCCCCCGGCCCCGCCAACTGCCTCGGGACAAGCTCCCAGGGAATGCGACATCCTCACTGTGCAGGAGCAGGTAACATTTACCTGGCACTTACTACATTACAGGTACTGTTCTCAGTACTCTACAGACATAACTGTCACAGCTGTGGAGGTAATATAGAGATAGGTGCTATAATTATCCCAAGTGAAGTTGTCTGAAAGGCTGAGGAACAAGACTCAACTCCCCACTCAACTGCACTCTAAATTTATTCATCTGCTCCGAGCCTGGGTCCATCCCAGCCCCACATCCCCAGCCCTGCTCCCTGAGGGGATGACACTGGATTGCTTTGCTTGGGCTGCCTCCTTCTCAGGGTGTGACCCAGGTCCCAGGACTAAGGAAGGAAGGACGAAAGGCGTGCGTTTCACCTTCCTGGCAGGTGGCAGGCATGGAACCATCCTTGTCAGTGGCTGCTGGGTGGTGGTGGTGTGGGCGGCCGCAGCTCTCCGTCTGCTGGCGGGAGTTCCGCCAGGACGTAGATGAAGCCGCCCAGGGCTGCGACAGCCATGGCCGTGTTGTGGGAAGAGCAGCCATCTGGGGAGGCACAGGCCCTGCTGTGAGTGCTGGGGGGTGGCCACCGTTCCATTGGGAGTACTTTTCAGATGTTCCCTCGGCCAGCCTGGGGACGTGTGGCCACCAGAACTGTGTTCATCACTTGTCCCCTGGCTCAAAGATCCCCTCTCTGCCCTTCTTTGCTCCAAACCCCAGTGCACCAACCCCTCCAAACTACATTTCCCAGACTGCCCTGCCCACCACAGGCAGGCACAGGTGGGATGAGGGGAGAAGCCAGGGTATTTCTCCCCTTGCCCCTCTCTGTCTCCTCTGTGTCCAGCCTCTGCAGGCTCCGCTCACCCCATCTCCTCTCACGGTCCCTCCAGCTCTGCCTCCAGGGAGGACGGGGGCTTCCTGCAGTGGTTAATGTCTGTGTTTTCTCACCTTTTCTGTTTCCAGCTCTTGCAGCACCTCTGAGTTCCCTATATTCAATTCCCTCTGCTGAAGTTCCTGATGCAGGTTCTGTTTTCCTGACTAGACTTTGACCGAGAGCAGTTATCTCTGTGACTTTCAGTGTGTAATACACTGAAACTTCTCTCTCTCTTTTTTTTTTTTTTTGCGGTACGCGGGCCTCTGTGGAGCACAGGCTCCGGACGCGCAGGCTCAGCGGCCATGGCTCACGGGCCCAGCCGCTTCGCAGCATGTGGGATCTTCCCAGACCAGGGCACAAACCCGTGTCCCCTGCATCGGCAGGCGGACTCTCAACCACTGCGCCACCACGGAAGCCCTGAAACTTCTCTTTTATGTTCCCTTCACTGGAGACAGCATCTCTGGACTCCCCACTTTCAAAGAGGAGGGCATCAGAGACTCCTACCCTTCCCTCTAGCTCCCAAACACAAAGGCCCCCCACCCTGGCTCCTGGGTGATGCTGGGAGCCTGTTTTCCTTGAATGCAAGCCGTGTGTATCCTTTCTAGGTTTTGGTTTCATGTCTTGGGTATTTTCATTACCTGTAAATTGTTTTTCTCGCCTCTTCACTCTTCTCAAAAGAGTTGGTACTGAATGGCTTTGGGTAATTCTTCATCTTCAGCAGCTGAGAGAAGAATGAAAGGTGAACTTCTCAAGATGGATTTTTAAATATTACTGGCTAAGCCCCCTACTCTTCACAACACCTCAAGCAACTCAAGTCTTCTCTTGAATCTGGAGGCACTTCTGGAAGTTTCCTCGTGCCCCTGGGTAGAGATACTTCCACACCACCTCAATATGCGTCTACTGATGTTTCCCAAATTGTGGTCCCCCAATCACCCATATCAGAATGGCCAGAGGAGCTCACTGAAAATGGGGGTCCGCAGCCCCTCCACCTGCTGAATCTATAGGTCTGGAGGCCTGAGAATCTTCATTTTATAAACGCCTCTGTCTTAAAACAGACTACCTTATTTCAAAAGCTTTGGTCTTTGAGCATCCTAAGCTTCTCATTTGGGAAGCCAGCATTTACTGGGAGCCTTGTCTGTACCTGGCAAAAGCTAGGTGGTTTCATATGTATTATGTCTACTCCTCGTAGCTCAGGAAGGTGGAGATTATTTTGCTCATTTATTTATAGACAGGAAAATTGAGGCTCAGAGAGGTGAAGTGATATACTCCAAAGAGGACCAGCTGTCTGGTGTCACATGGCTGGAAAGGGGCTGCATCCTCTGCCTTTCCACCCTCTGCTTCTTCTTCTTCTTCTTTTTCTCTATTTCTTCTTTTTATTCTTTATTTTTTTAAATTTTTGGCCATGACTCGCGGCATGTGGGAATCTTAGTTTCCCGACCAGGGATCAAGACTCCATGGAAGCATGGAGTCTTAACCACTGGACCGGTGGGGAAGTCCCAGCTTCTTCTTTTTAAAAAAATTTTGTTGAAGTACAGTTTACAATGTTGTGTTTAATTTCTGCTGTACAGCAAAGTGACTCAGTTATACATATACATATTCTTTTTCATATTCTTTTCCGTTATGGTTTATCATAGGATATTGAATATAGATCCCTCCACCCCTGCTTCTGTGTCACCACCTCTCAGACATCTCCCCTGACTACTCTGCCTAAAGAAGCTTCTCCAATGTTCTTTTCTCTCTCAGCCTGATGTATCCTTCACAATCATTATCAGAACTCGCATTTCACTTACTGGTTTGTGTAGGTGGTTTCTGTCTCTTTTCCTCGTTTCTCTTTTCCCTGCCTAGTTTCTCCAGAGCCTAGAACTGTGTCTGGCATATAGTAGGTGCTCAGGGAATACTTGATGAAGAAATGAATTTGTTAACACAGGTGCAGGGGTCCGATATCTTCCAACAAGACCGCCCCTCATCCTGCAAAGTTTTGGCTTCCAAAACTCTGAGCCTATTTCCACGTGTGTGTGTGTGTGTGTGTGTATGTGTGTGTGTGCATGTGTATGCATGGACATGCATGTTGCACACCTCTCTCTGCACCCCCCCAACACCAGTACATCCTTTCCCCAACTGGCATAGAAGCCCAGTGCCCCCACCCCCACCCCTGCTCCCAGCCAGGGAGGAAGTACAGCTCACCTGGCTTCCCAAAGCATCCTTTCTGTGGCTTCTGCCAGCTGAGAATGGCCTCCAGCCACCGGAGTTTATAGAATTTGGAGAAGCCACTGATTCCACAGAACGTGACTGGAAGCAAAGACAGGGGACCCTCTTCAGGCCTATCCCCCAGGCCCACCTCTTCCCCCTCCCCAAGGCCACCATGGTGCCACCTGCTAGAGAGGGGTGGCACCAGCAGGTGAGCACTCAGCACAGTGGCTGCAAGGAGGCAGCCCTGAGGGTCTGCCTTAGTAAGCAGGGGCCCCCAAACCTGGGTCCTGCCTTGTTCAGTCTTTCCAGAGCTCCGTCACTGGGTCAGATTTTGGGGGCAGCAAGCAGTCAAAACAGTGGCAGATAAAATACAGGATGCCCACTTAAATTTATTTCCAATAAATGATGAATAAAAAATTGTTAAGTAGGACTTCCCTGGTGGTCCAGTGGTTAAGACTAAGTGCTTCCACTCTTCCACTGCAGGGGACGCAGTTTCGATCCCTGATTGGGGAACTAAGATCCAGCATGCCACACGGTGTGGCAAAAAAATTTAAAAAAAGAAAAAAATTGTTAAGTATAGCCCATGCAATGTTTGGGGTACACTTATACTAAAAATGTATTCGTTGTTTATCTGAAGTTCAAATTTGCCTGGGCCTCTTATATTTTCATTTGCTAAACCTGGCAGCCCTAGTGTATGTGTGTGTTTGTGTGTGTGGCCGGAATCAGGGACACCCTGCTGCTTTGTTCCTAGAGCAGAATGCGGGGGGCCCATTGTTTTCTATGAAGAGGTCCCGGGTGGGGTAGGCGTATCCGATGGCCTCAGCTCTCCGGTTCAGGTCCATCATGTTGGCACAGAAGAGGTTCATGTAGCGCTGGCTCTGGCGGAACAGCCCCTTCGTGCATTCCGTCTGGGGGAGCAAACACCAAGAGACAAGGAAGTTGGTGGTCTGAGCGATTCATGCACGCTGTTACAGGAAAAGACCTGCTGTTCTGAAACGGTTTTTTAAGTGGCTGCCTTTGGGGCAAGTCCTTTCCCTTTTCCCAAAATTTCTTCCCTATCCACACTCCCAGCCTGGTGGGGCTTAGTCACCGGGGGACAGAGAGAGCTGAGTTCGAGCCCCGGCTCTGCAGCTTAGGAGCTGTGCGACTTCCACCCCCTAAATTAACCTTTGTGAGCCTCAAGGGTTTTCATGGGGAAAGGGCGATGCCGATGGGAGCTGCACCCGAGGGGCGCTTGTGTGTGTGTGTTGGGGGGGGGGACCGGTACCATAACCTGGAAGTGCCTGACACGACGCCCGACACTAGGGGGCGCTCTAAAGCGCTCTGTCACCGCATTCTGACTTCAGCCTAACCCCGCAAGCAGGCAGCTACAGTGCAGCTCAAAGCCTGGGCCGCGGAGCGGTTGCACGGAGACAAGGACAGGGGATGAGAACAGGCTTTGGAAACTTCTATAGCAATATGTCAGAGCAACTTTCTATCTGCTGAATCTAGTAATCACAATAACTTTCCTTGTAACTTGGCTTTTATTGTATTTACAAAAACACTGGGCTGTGACAGCTTACAAATAAATAATAATAAAAAAATCTATTAAACAAAATCAGCAAGTTCTTTCTTGGCTAAGAATTTATGGACATTGAGTAACATTTTTGAATAGAGATAGCAAGCCCTACTTTGTATATAAATAAATATATGTTTAAAATGAGTATTTAGCGAGAGTTCCCTGATGGTCTAGTGGTTAGGATTCGGTGCTTTCACTGCCATGGCCCGGGTTCATTCCCTGGTCAGAGAACTGAGATCCCACAAGCCCCATGGTGAGGCCAAAATAAAATAAAATAAAATGTGTATCTAGCAAATCTTGTGCTTGGAAGAGTGTTTGGGCACAGGAGAAGTGATGGTGGGGCTCTTTTGGTCTTGGTTTGGTTTTCTGGAAGCAGCTAGCTACTGACTTTGTTCTAAGACCTTTTTCCATCTGTTGTTTACTGAGTTCTTTCTGCTGCTTCACTCTCTCTTCTTCTAATACCCTGTGATCCAGTTCAGCATGCAAAGTGCAACAGAACCTCATCCCCCCCCCCACCGCCCCACCACACCACTGTGGTTGGATTTCATGGCTGAACAATGACAGGCCACTCACTTCCGCCTCCTGAGGTCTGAAGCAGGGGTTTAAAACCTGCTTATTTTCCAGGTGTGAACATACGAAACCACACTGTCACGAGCCCCTTTCAGTCATTCTTCCTCTTCCTTGGGCTGTGGTTGAGCCCACGCCAGGCACTCACCATTCTGGCCGAGAGGAAGAAGAGCAGCTGGTGAGACAGACAGTAGCCAGAGCAGCCGGGCCTGGTCATGAGGGTCTTGCAGAAACCGGAGAGCCTGCAGGGCTGGCTGCTGCTTGTTCTGTGGGAGAAGTGGTTCCAAGCTGTTAAAAGTGTCCTGAATGAAGCCCGAGGGCACGGAGCCTTTCCTGGTCCTGATGCCCCCTCTAGTTATTAGACCCCCCAGTAGGGTCCAGGCACACAGCCATGCCAGATAAACACAGGTGTCCTGTGTCTGGATTGGCTAAATTGTTGCCCCCGGCCCAGGGGAGGCGATGCTGGAGCTATCCTGAGTTAGGGGAGCCACCAGGAGCTGCGACTTCCCATTTCTCCATGGGACCCCCAAGTACCATGTTTCCCAGAATTGCCCTAAACAGCAGATCCCTGGACCCAGAACAGCAGATCCCCGGGCCTGGCATGCCCACCCCCCTGTGCCAAGCCTGCCCCATGGAAGGGACAGGGCAGGTCCCTCACTGGAGCATAGCCCGTCTGCAAGCCCAGCTGTGTCCTGGCCCAAACACCTCTCTGAAGGATGCTGAGAAGGTGGGAGCTCGGGCACCTGCTGCCCCTTCTGCTCATGGGTTTCATGGGTCCCTGCACCTAGGGCTGCCCCTTGGGGGTTTGCTCCAAGCCCACTGCACAGCAGGTGAGCTAAACTAGGCTGGGTCCTTCTTTCTGGGGCCTACAGCGCTGTCCTGCCTTCTGGGACTGGTTCTCCTTGCCAGATGCAGTTCACATTTGTTCTACAGAACCATAAAACAAATGTGAACTGCATCTGGCTAAGAGAACCGGTCCACCATGGGAGGTCAGCCCCCTGCGGTGGGGTCAGGGAAGGTTCTGGAGGAAGGATGCTGGAGCTGGCCCTGAAGTGTGAGCAGAGTTACTTAGGCACATGGCCTGGGACGGGGCAGGGTGGGAGGAGGCCCCACAGAGGTGACTGCCAGGCACAGGCAAACGCTTAAAGTGGGAGGGAGCCAGTGCCTTTGAGAGTCTGAAAAGAGGCCCCAGGGCTTGGACCGGAGTGGCCCGGGGACCTGGAAGGGCAGAGGAGTTGGGGCTTTTCCTGAGAACAAGGAAGCTTCGCACTGGGGTGGGGTGTTCAGATGTGCTTTTTGGAAGGATCCCTCTGGTGTGGGGAGACCAGCCAGTTGGGGAGTGCAGGGCGTGGAGGTAGGTGTTTGGAGAGGGCTGGAAGCCTCGGGTGGAGAGAGGGGGGCTGACTCACAGTGATGGGTGGGAGAAGGAACAGCTCTCAGGGGAGCTTGCGCCTGGTTTTGCCCAAACCCCTGGGAATTTGGAGAGTGAGTGGGATGGGAGGACTGGCGGAGGGCAAGCACTTTGGGATTTTCAGGAAGCGGGGCCCATCCAGGGGGCCACCCGGTTCCCAGCAGCTGCACCAGGCACAGGTCACTGTGCTCCTCTGAGAAGGAGTCCTGCTGCTCAAACGTGGAGTAGACCATGGAGGCCTTGGTGCGGGTCCAGATGTGCGGGAGCTTCCAAAACCAGGCTCAACCGCTGGCTGGAACTCTGGCAGAGAGGAGAGGGTTGCAGGGAGACCCAGGAGCAGTGGGCCATGCTGAGCTTAACCGCCCCCCAGGTTCCTGTGGTTTTGAGCCCACGAACTGGCTGTCCCTCCCCTGGCAGCCCTGAGCACACTCGGGTGCCTTCAGGGCTCCAAGCCTTGCCTGAGGGTTGGACACTGCATTTGAAACACAAAGGAAGCTCTTTCTCTAAAAAATTTTTTAAAAATCACTAGGAACAGTGTTGGGATGGGCTCTGACTAAATCTATCACATCCCATGGAAGCTTGAGACATATAAGTAGGGTTAGTTGACACCTTTTGTTCCATTAGAATGTGGAGCTCTTATGGAACAGACTTCACGATGACACGGGCTAGGATGGTCTTAAGGACCAGGCCTGGGAGAGGGTGGGGGACGCCGACTGCAGAGGGACAGGCCGAAGCTCGGGAGGGCTGGGGTCTGGTCATGATGTCTGGCCAGTTATCTCCCCACTCACCCCCACGGACCTGGGAGCTGGGAGCCTGGGAGGCAGGGCTGGACCATACAAGGAGCTGGTTTATTTATATATTTATTTATGGCTGTGTTGGGTCTTCGTTTCTGTGCGAGGGCTTTCTCTAGTTGTGGCAAGCGGGGGCCACTCTTCATCGCAGTGCGCGGGCCTCTCACTATCGCGGCCTCTCTTGTTGCGGAGCACAGGCTCCAGACACGCAGGCTCAGTAGTTGTGGCTCACGGGCCTAGATGCTCCGCGGCATGTGGGATCCTCCCAGACCAGGGCTCGAACCCATGTCCCCTGCATTAGCAGGCAGATTCTCAACCACTGTGCCACCAGGGAAACCCCTGTTTTTTTTCTTTTAATTTTATTTATTTTTTTTGGCTGCATCGGGTCTTAGTTGCAGCATGTGGGATCTTTCGATGCGGGATGCGGACTCTTCATTGTGGCACTTGGGCTTCTCTCTAGTTGTGGCGTGAGGGTTTTCTCTCTCTAGTTGAGGCGCGCGAGCTCAGTAGTTGTGGCACGCAGGCTTAGTTGCCCCGCGGCATGTGGGATCTTAGTCCTTGAACAGGGATCGAACCTGCATCCCCTGCATTGCAAGGCAGATTCTTTACCACTGGACCACCAGGGAAGTCCCTTTTTAAAAAATAAGTTTGGAATAAGATCGTTTGAGGGCACACCTGCCCCCTGAACTGAACAGAGGATTTCTTAGAGTGGAGCCTGTCCAGTAGGGACAGAATATGAGCTGCAAAGGGCGAGCTTCGTGGGTGCTTCAAAATCGTCTAGTGGCCACATTAAAAAAAAACAAAGAGAAGCAGGTGAAATGAATTTTAACAATCTATTTTATTTGAACAAATAGATCCCAATATCCAAAATATTATGTTTTCAACTTGCTGTCAACATGAAAAATCAATAAAAATTAATTATTTGCATTCTTTTTTTAATATCATTTTTCTACTACTAAGTTTGAAATCTGGGGAGTATTACACTCGTGGCACATTTCAGCTCAGGCTGGGTACATTTCAAGAGCCCCACAGCCACGTGTGCTTCTCGTATTGGGACAGTGAGGACTTAGCGCCCTCATGCAGCTCACTCACTGTGAAAGTACATGTGTTTCCCTGCTTTGTCACTGTTGGAGTACTGGGTGCTGTCCCGAACTTCACTGGGACTACTACGTGTATGCATGCCATATGCCCTTTCTAAAAAATTCTGAATTCAGAAACATATCTGGTCCCCAGGGTTTCAGTTAAGAGATTATAGATCTGTAAGAATAATAAAAATACCACCACCAAAATGGGCATCTGATGTTCCTTGTGGGCAGGCTCCAGGTCAGGGTTTCTCAATCTATTTTTCATTCTTGCCCTTCTCCAGCCTTTTAAGACATTTCCCCGTGAACATTTAAAAATAATAGCTTTTTTGAGATATAATTTGTTACCGAGTCCAAGCTCGCTCTGCTCGCTGCACAACAGGCCAATGAGTGGGGAGACGAAGTGTTGAGGGAAGGAACACGACTTTATTCGGAAAGCTGGCAGACCGAGAAGATGGCAGACTAGTGTCTCTGGTAAACCATCTTATGGAGTTTGGATGCCAGTTTCTTTTATAGTACAGAGAAGGGGAGGAGATGAGGAAGTAAAGTAAAAAGGCCATAATTGCGAAAATCCCCTGGTGAGGGGATGTGTTAATTTCTTCTTTCTTGAAGCCATCCACAGGTTGGGGGGGGGGTTCAGATTATCTCCCTGTGAGCTGAACAGAGGCACTTTAGTTTAACTTTCAGGCAAAGGGGCAGGGTTCCCTGAGGCAGGCCATTATGTATGATTATAATAACAAAAGCAACGAAAAGCAAAGGTTAAAGTCAAAGAAACAGATTGAACATGGAGTCCAATTTAGCTCTTCCCTGTTACAAATTCACATGCCCTTTTAAAGTATACACTTTGGCAGTGTCTCTTAAAAGTATATTCACAAAGTTGTGCAAACACCACCACTGTCTAATTCTGAAATATTTTCATCCCCCAAAAAAGAAACCCCACATCCATCAGCAATCACTCCCCATCCCCCCAACCTCAGCCCCTGGCAACCACTACTCTGTTTTCTGGTTCCATGGATTTGCCTACTCTTGACATTTCACACAAATACTCATTCAATATATGACCTTTTGTGTCTGACTTCTTTCACTGAGCATAACGTTTTCAAAGTTCATGTATCTTGTAGCATGAATCAGTGCTTCATTCCTTTTTTATGCCTGAAAAATATTCCATTGTATGGATAGATCACGTTATCCATTCATCAGTTGATGGGCACTTGAGTTGTTTCCATCTTTCTGCTACTGTAAATGATGGTGATATAAACATTCATTAACGGGTTTTTGTTTGAAAACCTGTCTTCAGTTCTCTAGGGTATACGCCTAGGAGTGCAATTGCTGGGTCACATGGTAACTGTACGCTTACGTTTAACTTACTGAAGAACTGCCAGACGACTTTCCACAGCAGCTGCACCATTTTCCACAGCCACCAGTGATGTGGGAGGGTTCCTCCTGCACAAGTTTTTGTTCAGAACTCCTGTGAAATTTTTGTTTGGCTGCACTGTACAGCATGTGGGATCTTAGTTCCCCAACCAGGGACTGAACCCATGACTCCTGCATTGGGAGCACAGAGTCTTAACCACTGGACCACCAGGGAAGTCCCTGTTGAAAATTTTTTTTTAAGATTTATTTATTTAATTTATTTTTGGCTGCATCAGGTCTTAGTTGCTGCATGCGGGCTCTTCGTGGTGGTGCTTAGGCTTCTCTCTAGTTGTGGTGTGCAGGTTTTCTCTTCTCCAGTTGTGGTGTGCAGGCTCCAGGGCATGTGGGCTCTGTAGTTTGTGGCATGCAGGCTCTAGTTGAGGCGCGTGAGCTCAGTCGTTGTGGCACGAGGGCCTAGTGGATCTTAGTTCCCTGACCAGGGATTGAACCCGCATCCCCTGCACTGTAAGGTGGATTCTTTACCACTGGACCACCAGGGAAATCCCCAGGTGAAATTTTAATACTGCAGATATATTGCATATTTATTTGTGTGCCGTATCTATATCTGCACTTTATACATAAATGAGTATGTTTTTCTTTACTCCTCAAGAACCGTTTTTTTCTGGCTTGGGTGTGTCACTGAGAACGACTGTTCCAGGTGAAGCCTGTCACCATCATCACTTGTTAACCCCTACAACAACCCCTCAAGTGGGTACTATTCTTATCCCCTTTTGTACCTTAAAATCTGAGGTTCTGGGGGGAAAGTGACTTATTTTGACCCCCTGTCTCACAGCTAGGATGAGGTGGTTCAGGGATTCCAACACCTGAGTCCACATCCTTTTTTTTTCTTCTTTTTAAATTTTTATTTATTATTATTATTTTAAAATTTATTTTTGGCTGCGTTGGGTCTTCGTTGCTGTGCGCAGGGCTTTCTCTAGTTGTGGCGAGTGGGGGCTACTCTTCGTTGCCCTGTGCGGGCTTCTCATTGCGGTGGCTTCTCTTGTTGTGGAGCACAGGCTCTAGGCACGTGGACTTCAGTAGTTGTGGCTCACAGACTCAGTGGTTGTGGCATGCAGGCTCAGTAGTTGTGGCACGCGGGCTCTAGAGCACAGGCTCAGTAGTTATGGTGCACGGGCTTAGATGCTCCGTGGCATGTGAGATCTTCCCAGACCAGGTCTCAAACCTGTGTCCCCTGCATTGGCAGGTGGATTCTTAACCACTGCGCCACCAGGGAAGTCCCCCGAGCCCACTTCTTAATCGTGGAAATTCTGCCAAGGTTCAGCCTCCTGTCTCTGGAAAGGGAAACAGTACCCTCTTGACCTCTGGGAGGACTGAATTTCATGTGTGATGTTGGCCAAGTGGGCAAGCAGTACAAGCAGGACTGGCTTGTGATGCATCCTGCTTCTCTATCTCCCTAGAGAAACGATCCCAACGCCTTCCTCAATCAGGCTTTCATATTCCAGGACGAGGCGTTTACCTCTGGTTTGTCACAACCATGGCACCTGGTCCTTATCCTCTTAGATCATGAGAACAAGAGGGGCTCTCTGAGATGTGAAGTCCCCATCCCTTAATTTACAGGTCAGGAAAGCCAACTGATAGAGAGTGACTTGCTCAAGTTCAAGGCACCCTGAGGCCAAGGTCTCTGGATCCCAGCCCCGTCCCACCTCAGAGGGTGCCCGGAGTGGGCAGGGCATGCGTTCCAGCTTCACACCCTTGGCAATGTAACGGAAGGCAGTGGCCTCCCTGGGAACTGGGGCATTAACGAGGCTGCGCATGGTGTCTGTCTGCCCATCCCTCCATCCGTATGTATGTACTCGTCCTTCCTTACCCTCTTCTACCCTCAGGTTTCAAGCCCTGCCTCTGCCACACACTCACTAATGTTGTGACCTTCAATGACCTCACCTGTAAGAAGGGGAGTCACAGGGCTATTGGGAGAAGCAAAGGAGATACATGCCAAGTCCTGAGCTGGGTTCTAGGGTCCCTGGTGTTGCCCCATCCAGGCTCTCATCAAGGGAGGAGGCGCTGTGTCATTTGTCTAATATGTGGGTGGGTGAGGTGGGGCTGAGGGCAGGTGGTCGCTGTGCCTGACGTGCAGGTTCTGGGGCAGCTCCCAAGGCAAGGGCAGAGGGGGTGGCTTCAAGGGGACCCATTTCAAAGTCAAAGCGCTGTCACATAGATCCACACAGAACTCTTTAGTGTGGTTACTTTGGGAGGTGAGACAGGAGGGTCAGTGGGGAAATTTTCCTTTCTTACTATGAATACTTAAAATCGTTCTGGTTTTTAGTTCCTTCATTGTCCTTCTCTCTCTCTGTCTCTATTTTTTCCTTTTTTTTTTTTTGGCTGTGCCACGCTGCTTGTGGGATCTTCATTCCCCTGCCAAGGATTGAACTCCGGCTCTCGGCAGTGAAAGTGCAGAGTCCTAACCACTGGACTTCCAGGGAACTCCCTCTTTCTCTTTATATTTTAAATGTTTTATTCAAGTACAACATACATCCTGAAAAATGAATAAGTTTGCTTTTTGATGAATTTTCCCAAATGGACCACACCCACCTTACCAGCACCCAGATCAAGAAACAGACCATGACACCCCCACCAGCTCTCCACTGCCCCCTCCCACTCACTCCCCGACCCTCCAAGGCAGGTCACCCCTCTAACTTCTAACAGTAAAGAGTAGTTTTGATTTACATAATGGAATCAGCCAGTATGCACTCTGGCTGGTCTCTTTTCTCAACATTATGCTTATGCGTTTCATTCAAATTGTTATCTCACTATATTTTAAATTATTTTAGAACTTTGAAGAAAAAAATGTTCCTAGATCCCTACATAGTAACAGCTTTACCTTAATACCACTAAACCTCCGCTCCCAGGTTGGAGGTTCGCGGGCCCCGGCTTAGGGAACAGGGAACCACGTCCCCGCCTCCCTTCTCTCCACCCACCTAGGAGGCTCGGTCTGCGGCTGCGGACAGCCGGCACAGCCGGCGGGAGCGCGGTCACGTGACGGTTGCCGGCCCGCCAAGATGGCGGCTTCCTGCGTGGTCCTGCTGGCGCTGGCCCTGACGCTGCTGCTGCTGGTGGCGTGGAAGCGCTGGCGGTGGGGGCGCGCGGCCCGCCACGTGATTGTCGTGGTGCTGGGCGACGTGGGCCGCAGTCCCCGCATGCAGTATCACGCACTGTCGTTGGCCAAGTGCGGCTTCTCCGTGACCTTCTTGGGGTTCTGCAGTGAGTGCCCCGGGGGCCTGGGAGGGAGGCTGCTCTCTCAGCCTTTGACCCTCGGCTTTGACCGCCCCACGGGGGCCGAGGCGGGGACGCCCCTTTACCCTCTCCTCCGTCGGGCAGCTCTCCGAGGTTGGACGAGCCGGGTTGTGGCCTGGACAGCGGTTGCCAGGTTTCTGCCCAGCCTCTGCTGGGTGGGTCCCTGGGAACAGTCAGCATTAATCGAGCTCCTGCCATATGCCAGGACTGTGCTAAGCTAAATGAACTCAGTGCATAGTCTCACTTATTCCTAGTAAGTGGAAAGATGGACTGGAACCCGGGTGGATGTGATCCCAGGGCAAGTGCTGGTAAGCACATCTCTGAGGCTTCTTTTGTCAGGCAGTGTCTGAGAAGACAGGCAACTTGTCTCCTCTCCGTTCCTCACCCTCAGCGCAGAACTCTGCAGGCAGGAGGTATTTCGTTTTCGCAGGATGTCCAGCGTTTTTCTCTCAGTGTGCAGGGGCAGGGGTGTCTGCTCCTCCATCTTCCCCCACTGTGACATCTTTAGAAGGTAGCTCTATCCCATATCAGGGGAAAAAAGGAATAGCACTGGTTGCCTCTGGTCCCTGTTTAGAGTCTGCTACCCCAGGGTGAGGGGCTGGAGTGAGACTTCCTAGGGGTCTCCCTATGGTGTGATAATTCCACCATCCAGGGAATCTAGGTCAGCTTGAGTGCCTACTATGTGCCAGGCATTGTGCTAAGTAAAAATGGATAAGATTCCAGCCCTCCCTCTGTGGGTGGTCTAGTGGAATCTGGACAAGAACTGGCCTCATTCTCTGTTCTGGCTACTGAGGAACAGAGAACAGGGAACACTCTCCCCTATTCACCCTGTGGGGCGGGGATCATCTGACTTTAAATTAGATCATCTTCTCCAGCACATTAAAAGGGACATTCTTTTCAGCCTCCAAACCCCACGATGAGCTCTTGCAGAGCGACAGAATTCAGATTGTGAGTCTGACAGAACTTCAGAGACTTGCAGGTAGGAAGCAGTCAACTCCCGATATCTCTGAATCTGTGTGTGTGTGGGGGGAGGATCTGCAAATTGCCAAGAACTCCTTTACTAGTGATGGCTGTATTCTGACTTGCAGTTGGGCCCCATATTCTCCAGTATGGAGTCAAAGTTGTGTTTCAGGCAGTGCACTTGCTGTGGAAGTTGATGTGCAGGAAGCCAGCAGCTTACATCTTTCTCCAGGTACGTGTCAGCTCCACCTCCCGCTGTGAGAACCACTGTTTTAACAGTTTTCTTTACTTTCCAGTTTTAAAAAATGTACAGATTGGTAAATGCATATTCACATGTGTGTGTATAAACTTTTAAAAACATGAGTAGGAGCCTATGGTATGTGTCCATTCTATTTATGGTACTCATCCCTTCTGTTTTTCAGTGTTTTACAGATAGTCTTATTTTGTACTTGTTACATATCTAAGTGTTTTACATGCATTATCTCATTTAATTCTTCACAACAATCCTGAGAAGTAGGTTCTTGTGTTACCTACACTTAGAGATGAGGGAACCTAGACTCAGAGAGGCTCTGTAAGTAACCGATTGTCACACAGCTAGGAAGTGCTGGAGTCAGGATTTGAACCAGGTTGTCACTCTAGTTCTGGAGTTCCACTCTTAACCTCTTACCTTGACTGCTTTTTAACGTAGAGAAGCTCCTTTTTTTTTTTTTTTTCTGCGGTACGCGGGTCTCTCACTGTTGTGGCCTCTCCTGTTGCAGAGCACAGGCTCCGGACGCACAGGCTCAGCAGCCATGGCTCACGGGCCTAGCCGCTCCGCGGCATGTGAGATCTTCCCGGACCGGGGCACGAACCCGTGTCCCGTGCATCGGCAGGCAGACTCTCAACCACTGCGCCACCAGGGAAGCCCTCCTTCTTTTAATTGACTGTATTGTATCCTGATATGAGATGTATCCTAATGTATTCATTTAGTCTCATCTTAATGAGCACTCAGATTCCTCCTGATTTTTTTTTTTTTTTTTTGCGGTACGCGGGCCTCTCACTGTTGTGGCCTCTCCCGTTGCGGAGCACAGGCTCCGGATGCGCAGGCTCAGCGGCCATAGCTCATGGGCCCAGCCGCTCCACGGCATGTGGGATCTTCCCGGACTGGGGCATGAACCCGTGTCCCCTGCATTGGCAGGCGGACTCTCAACCACTGCGCCACCAGGGAAGCCCTTCCTGATTTTTTTTTTTTTTTTTTGCCGTACGCGGGCCTCTCACTGTTGTGGCCTCTCCCATTGCGGAGCACAGGCTCCGGACGTGCAGACTCAGCGGCCACGGCTCGCGGGCCCAGCCGCTCCGCGGCATGTGGGATCTTCCCGGACCGGGGCACGAACCCACGTCCCCTGCATCGGCAGGCGGACTCTCAACAACTGCGCCACCAGGGAAGCCCCCTTCCTGATTTTTTTAACCTAAAAATTAAAAAAAAAATAATTTATTTATATTTATTTATTTTTTTTGGCTGCATTGGGTCTTCATTGCTGCTCAGAGGCTTTCTCTAGTTGCGGTAAGCGGGGGCTACTCTTCGTTGCAGTGTGTGGGCCTCTCATCGCAGTGGCTTCTCTTGTTGTGGAGCATGGGCTCTATGGGCTCTAGAGCGCAGGCTCAGTAGTTGTGGCGCACGGGCTTAGTTGCTCCGTGGCATGTGGAATTTTCCCGGACCAGGGCTCGAACCTGTCTCCCCTGCATTGGCAGGTGGATTCTCAACCACTGCACCACCAGGGAAGCCCTTTACTTTTAAAATTGTATGGTGAAGAGTATCAGTGAACATATGTCTTTTGCATGGGTTCTGTTTCTTCCTTGGGATAAATTCCTAGGACGGGAAGTGATTGGTCAGAGTCCATGCACTTTAAAAATGTTGTGATGTGTTACTGGATAGTCCTAGAGTAAGGTTGGGTCAATTTATCCCCCACCTAACAGGGAAGCCTCTTCCCCCCATCCTCACCACCACCAGGTATCATTAGGTGTTTTAGAGTTTCCATTCTGATAGGTGAAAAATGGTACCTCCTTGTTCCATTTTTTGTTTCCTTGAATATCAGTGATCTTGGACTTATCAGGTTGGTCAATTTTCTTTTATGACTGTTTATACCTCTTGGTGAGGAAGAGGGTCTTTCTTCTGCTTATCGATTATCAAGAGCTCTGTAAAGATAATTGACTCTTTGCCACGTACGTTATTTTTACTTGGTTTATTCTTGACCGTGGTCTGGTTTCCTTCTCTTCCTTCAAGTCTCTCTTTCCCAGAACCCTCCGGGCCTGCCCGCCATTGCCGTGTGCTGGTTTGCAGGCTGCCTTTGTGGGAGCAAGCTCGTCATTGACTGGCACAACTACGGCTACTCCATTATGGGTCTGGTGCACGGCCCCGGCCACCCCCTTGTTCTGCTGGCCAAGTGGTGAGAGTCTGGGATGAGGGTGCCGACATTGTCCCCAAACTGTGGTGGGAAGAAGGGCCGGTGCGGAGACCCAGGGAAGCTGATTCCTGTGTGCCCTGTGGGGGTGAGGGCAAGGCTGGGGAGTTGGACTGACGCTGGTGACAAGTGATAGAAACAGGCCTGAGCAAAGGAGGGCATTTGTTGGCCCATGAAACTGAAAAGTCCTGAGAAATGGCTGACTTTGAGCTCAAAAAAGGTGTCATCAGGACCCCTCTCATGTCTCTCCACACTTCCTCCTAGAGGTATTTCTTAGGCTCTGGAAGCCCCTCGCTCTCATCCCCACCCCACCAGGCTCAGTGGAGAGAGCAGGCCTGTGGTTGGCTCCTGCTCACCTGGCGTCCTCTGACGCCCTCTGAGCCTGGGGGGCTTCAGTACCCCGTTGTCTCAGGCTTGGGACAAGTGCTCCACTGGAGAGCTGGGGTCCCAGATGAACCCGTACCAGATACCCAAATTGAAACTGGGGACTGCTGCTGGCAGATGGGGACGTGGGTCACAGTCTGCTGCAGCTGATGAGACAGGGAGAGGGAAGAAGGGCCTTGGGAGCAGGTTGGACCTGGAGGAGGAAGCAATGTTGTGTTCTGAGTCCGAGTTATACCATCTGCCTCGGTGTGGACTTGCAGCCTCAAGCCGTTGGCCGGCTGTGGCGTTTCCCCTGATGGGTCATTCGTGGGTGGTGGTCTCAGCAGCAGTCAGTGAGCGCTTGCTGCATGCCAGGCCTCAGGCCAAGCCTTTATCCCATTCAGACTCCAGTGCTGCCCAGCAAGGGTGTCCTGTGATCGCTGTCTTTTTACAAACCAGGAAACCGAGAGCCCTCATGTCACTTGCCACACAGCTAATACATGTGAGCTCCACAATTCCATCCCAGGCAGTCCAGCTCCAGAGCTTTCTCTGCATCCTGAGTGAGGAACAGGCCGTGGTACCTACACACGCGAAATAACCCTGTTCATTTCCAGTTCTTTTTCAGTCCTGCCCTGTCACCAGGGCTCAAGTCTCTGTTTGGAGCTAATCTGTTGATAACGCCTTTCTAGCATTTGCTAAACTCCCTTTGTAACCCATTGGGAGTGAGCCTCAGCCCCACAGCCTTTGCAGGGAATAGTGCAGTGTGGCTGAGATTTAATAACAAGATTTTATTGTATTTCTCCTTCATTTTATGGCAAGAGAGACTGGATTTTCCATTCTGTAGTGATATATGGTTTCTCTTGAAAGTAATTGTATTTAAGCTGAAAAGCAATCTGATTTAAAGAAAGGTGTGCGGGAGGTAATAGTACAGGTGGTAGAACTCTGTGCAAACATGGGGAAGGTGCCTCGCCAGTGACCTGATTTGGGAGATCCCAGCTCTGCGGCCTCTTCTGTATCATAAAGTGTTGAGTCCCATGGGGCTGGGGTGGTGGTTCCTGGCCCAGAGAGCTCTGGGCTGACCACTGATATGTCTTTTCAGGTATGAGACGCTCTGTGGACGCCTGTCCCACCTGAACCTGTGTGTGACCAATGCGATGCGGGAAGACCTGGCAGAGAACTGGGGCATCAAGTAGGGGCGTTGGGAAACGAGGGGTCCCTCCCAGCGCCGTTGACTCCCAGCTGCTGTGTCATGTTGCAAGGCATTGGGAGCTCCCAGGGTTCCGGGAGGTGGTTACTGGTTTGGGGAGGCTGAGGGAGGAGGAAGCTAGAGTTTCTTTCCCAGCCAGCCAGATGGTCCAGGAAGTGTTCATGTTAGAAATTCTCTCTGTGCTTCTCCAAGTAATTCTAAAGCTTATTGTTGAGACTTGGATACCTAAGCACCCTTCTTCTTCTGGATACTTCTGGGTCTTATGTTCCTTAGGCCTTTCTTCGCCCCTCCCTAGAGCCCCCCAATGATCTCTTTGCAGAGCTGTGACTGTCTACGACAAGCCAGCATCTTTCTTTAAAGAGACGCCTTTGGACCTGCAACACCAGCTCTTTATGAAGCTGAGCCGCACCTACTCTGCATTCAGGGCCTGGTAAGTCTGCTGTCTTCAGCTTTCAGCTGCCTTGTTTTATGCTCGCTGCTGACCTGGAGATCTAATCCAGGGGATGGCAAACTATGGCTGCAGGCCTGCTGCCTGTTTCTGTAAATAAAGTTTTATTGGAACACAGCACGTTCATTCATTTACATGTTGTCCTTGGCTGGTTCCACACTACAAGAGCAGAGCTGGGCTTTGCAATGGACACCGTATGGCTCCCCAAAGCCTACAGTGTTTACTCTTTGGCCCTTTAAGGAAGTGTTTGCCCTGTACTAGGCTGTGGGTGTCCTTACCCTCCTGCCAGTGGTTCCTGACCACATGGCGGGGTCTGTGCATCTATGTGTTCTCTGGGCATCTCCCAGGGGTAAGGAGAGCCCTTCTGAGCGGCTCTCCATACAGCTGGTCTTTGTTCTTCTCAGTAATGTGGGGGCAGTTGGAGGGGTCACAGCGTCCTCGTCTTAAGTCTAGGGGATGATTAGAACAGTAAGCCCTGTGAAGGCAGGGGCTGAGTCGGCCTTGTCTGCTGTTGCGACCTCAGCACCTAGCAACACATAAATACAGATAAGAGAGAAAGCAAGGTGCAGGTCTGTGCCCAAGGCCTTGGGTGGTAGGGCCACCTGGTGGCTCTGACGTGGCTGCACCCCAACAACTGGGAGCCTGCGGGCCTCACTCTGGTGGGAGAATGGCCGTTCTCGGGCCCAAGGGCCTGCTCTGTGGCAGCTCATGGGCTCTCTCTGCTCCTTCAGTTCAGAACCCTTGGACTCGGGCATGGAGAGGTCGGCCTTCACGGAGCGGGATGCCCAGAGTGGAACAGTGACCTGCCTTCCTGGGCGGCCGGCCCTTTTGGTCAGCAGCACGAGCTGGACAGGTCTCAGGACCCGCCCGGGCGCTTGGGGCTTGTATGAGCACCTGGATGAGCCTGTGTTCTCGCCGCTGCTAGGCGTGCACCCCACATGTATTTGGGGCCTCGATGAGAAAGGGGAGCACATTGAGCTGGGTGGGGAGGCATCTAGAAACTGGCCCGTGACACTCGGTTCTCTTTTCCCGTAGAGGATGAAGACTTCTCCATCCTGTTGGCAGCATTAGAAAGTAGGTGTATGGCTGTGACCAGGAGCTGGGCCTGTCGGGGGCTGCTGAGCTGCAGGATGCTCACCTGGCCTTGCGTGATGTCCTTGGCAGAGTGTTCCTGACCCCAGGGCCAGGGCCACTGGGTGGAGGTGGCAGGCGTGAGTCCCCTTTTGGGTCAGTGAGTGACCAGCCTAGCTCTGAATTGCCACCTCCAGGAGAAGGGATTGCATGGTTGGGAGCAGTGCTCCCTCCTCCTCTCCCTTCCCCCATCCCCTCGCATCAGCCCCTCACTCACCCGACTACATGATCTTGGTTATCATATATTTATTTTCCTAAACACAGAGTTCGAACAGCTGATCGACGATGGAGAAAGCCTCCCTCCTCTGGTCTGTGTTATAACAGGTACCCACCTGGGACCATCCCTGTTCCTGTATCAAACGGGGCAGTGGAGGCATGTCAGGCCTGTGATGTTTGTTGTCTCGTTAATTCTCACCCCAACTCTGTGATGTATGGTTTTCTACACCAGCTTGACGGGGAGGCTGAGGCTCAGAAGGGCTTCGTGGCAGAGCATGGAGTCTAGATTTCAATCTCAGATAGCGTGACCTCAGAGATTCTGAGCTTTCTACTTCACAGTGGTTTCCACGTATCTTTTTTTTTTTAAAAATGAGAGTCTGCTCTCCAATGTCAAACTGTTTCCAAAGGAGCCGGGTGAAGAGAGAGAGGCAGAGGAGATTTGGTTGGAGGAGGAGGGTCCTCAGCCAGCTGCCCCACCTTGGACACTCCTCTCCTCCAGGCCCTTGGACGCCCAGGGGCGGCAGGAGCCCACTGCTCATGCTGTGCCACCTGGGGATCTGGGCGGGGCACAGGGGCAGTCTGTGTGAGAAGCTGTATTGGTGGGCACTCTGGTGCCTGGCCAGAGTTTATCCTGGCTGTGTTCCCAGCCCAAGGCCTGCTGGGGGAACGGCCATGGCCTCAGCAGTCGAGGTGCACACCCCTTGGGGGTCGTTTCTGGAAGGGGTCTGGATAGGGGCCTGATTGGAGCTGCTGCCTGTGGGCCTTCTGCTCACACCCTTGCAGGGGCTTCTCAGGCCTGGGGCTGGGGGACAGGGCCAGACGTGGGCCCAGTGCAGTGACTCCGGTTTTCTCTGTAAGGCAAAGGGCCTCTGAAGGAGTATTACAGCCGCCTCATCTGCCAGAAGCATTTCCAGCACATCCAGGTCTGTACCCCATGGCTGGAGGCCGAGGACTACCCCTTGCTTCTAGGTAAGAGGCCTGCAGGGGGAGGGCTGGGGTTTATAAGGGAGAACCTGAGGGCAGGGGACAGAGTTTTTCTGAAGAGGGCCAGATAATGAATGTTTTACCAGGTTCTTTTGCATATTCTTTGTTTTTTTAACCCTTTAATGATTTCAAGCCATTGTCTACTCAGGGGCCCTACACATGTAGGTCTCAGGCTGGGATGGGCCCTGGCTGGATTCTGGGAGAACGAGGCTGTTTCCTGGTGTGCCACCTCCCTGCCTGTTTGCCAAGGTTACGTCAGAGTGCTCTTGGCCTCCACGGCCTCCACTCACCCTGCTCTTCCCTTGGGCAGAAGGGCTGGGCGGGGCTTGGGTTGGGGTCAATTCCCAAGTCTGGGAGGTACAGAGACCACGAGGTAAACAGTGTGGACTCTCCAAGTGTGAAGGGGCAGCCCTCCCTTCTCTTGCGTTGTTGATCCCTCGGGGAGGGCTTATTGGCTGGGTGCCTATAGGTCTCAGCAGCCACTAAGCTGTCTGCGGAGTGGGAGGCGGGGAGCCTTTGTAGGCAGGAGCTCCAGCGGCACTGAGTGATGTACGGTTGCTTCCTTGGCTTTATATTCACAGCGACAGCTGGTTTTCTGTTGGGTCTGCTTTGGGTTCTTTTTCTAATTATTGTGATAAAATACACATAACAAAATTTGCCATTTTAACCATTTTTCCATTTTTAAGTGTATGCAATTGAGTGGCATTAATTACACTCACAGTGTTTTGCAGTCACCGCCACTGTCTCTTGCCAAAACATTTTCATCACCCCAAGCAGAAACTCAGAACCCATTAAGCAATCATTGCTGCGGCTTCTTTTAAAATACAGCGTGGTTAAGGAGAAAAAGGGGGTCAGTTTAAAGAAAAACATTGGTGACGGGCAGGTCATTTTCAGAAAGGGCCGAGAGGCCAGGAGCGGCAGGTGGGAAGCACCTCCGTGTCCCAGCCTCCTGCCAGGCTGCTTGGCCAACCCCAGGCAGTCGTACGTGGGGTTGGGGACTTTATCACCCCCTTCCCACTCCTCCCCGCAGGCCTCGGTCCACAGTCCTGCAGGATGTGTGGTCACCGGGCGCACAGCCAGAGCTGATGGCCCCCTCATCCTCGCCCTGCAGGGTCTGCAGACCTGGGCGTCTGCCTACACCGGTCCTCCAGTGGCCTGGACCTGCCCATGAAGGTGGTGGACATGTTCGGGTGCTGCCTGCCTGTGTGTGCCGTGAACTTCCAGTGGTAGGAGCGGAAACCCAGTCCTCCCAGGGTTAGGTTATCAAATCAGCAGCTTGGGGGGAACCAGCAGAATTGCCCGGGAAAGCTTCCTGGAGGGCTCCACCTCCCCATCTGTGCAGCTCTGCCACCCAGAGGGAGCAGGAGCCCTCTGGTCCCTGTGGGCGGGCTGGGCCCCACCAGACAGGGTGGCTTCCAGTTAGAGCTCGTGTTGAATAAAAATTGGAGTCTTAAGTACTCTACTTGGGGGCTTGTGCTCACAGGGTGCAATGGTGGCTGGAATTGCCCGCACAGCCCACATGGACTTATTTCTCTCTCTGTCCCTTTAGTCTGAGCTCATGTAGTTGTGTTCGAATCAGTTGAATGAGTGTATTTCTGTCTCCGCTCTTCCTGGCAAAGATGGGCAGGAGAGGGCATTTGGAGACGGTAGTGTTAGAAAAGGTTCTAGAAACAGTGGCCCCACCATGAGCTGAGGAGCCAGCTTCTGAATGGGAAATCCAGGATGTTGGAGCCCGGGTTCAGATAGTGTTGGGATCAACCCCCTGATCACCTCTGAGCCTGCCTCCAACAGGGCTGCCTTTTACCTGGTTTCTCTGCTGTGGAATTAAGAAAAAAAAGGCAGAACTTACTAAGAACGTTCTCACTGAAGAGAGCATGTAGCACAAAAAGTCCACATACCCCTTTACTGTCCCTCCTTCCCCAAATTGGTTTGGATTTTTAATGTGTATCCTGCCAGGTCTTTTTTCTATTCAGATGCCAAATCTAAGAACAGGCTTCCTGAAACCAGACTGTTCCTGCCTCCAGCTTAGCCTGCGGGTGGGGTGGAATTGGGGGGGAGCAGGTGGGCACCTTGGGTTCTGTATCTCCTCCAGGCAGCTCTCAGACCTCCCCTGATTCTCTCTGCAGCTTACACGAGCTTGTGAAACACGAGGAAAATGGCCTGGTCTTCGAGGACTCAGAGGAGCTGGCAGCTCAGCTGCAGGTAGCGTGTCTGCTCCCACACTGCGGCTTGCAGGGTTTTGGAGATTCCTTGTTCCTGCAGCTGGGTGGGTGGCCCTGGGCTGTGTATGGGTGAGCGGGCAGCGGTCTCATTGGCTGGGCCCCATTGGGCCCCGGAGGGATCAGGGCTCGCCCCACCTGCCGTCTGGGTTTATGGAGCTCACACCACACAATGATGCTAGAGCCAGGTGGACTGTGCCATTTAGGGGGTGATTGGATCTGAGAAGGGAGAGTGAGGAGCGAGGGAGCTTCCTGGACTGGCCTTATGAGATGGGTGGGCATCTTCAAAGGATACTTCTTTCTTACTACAAATTACAAAAAGTAACACGTCATCATTCTTGATCATTGAGACCAAGGGCAACAGACTTTGGAAGGGCTCAGAAAAAAACATTTTAGACTTTGCCATAGTCTCTGTCAGAACTACTCAACCCTGTTGTAACGTGAAAGCATCCACAATCTGTGGATGAAGGGGTGTGGCTATGTTCCAATAAAACTTTATTTACAAAGACAGGCGGAGGGCTGCATGCAGCCCACAGGCTGGCGTCTGCAGACACCTTAGTTTAGCAGAGCTGGAAAGAATGCAGGCATCACCTAGTTCTCAGTACGTGGGCAGGACAGTGCTGGGTAGAGGCCAGCTCTTGGTGGAAGGAACAGCAGAGCATTGCAGAGGCAGAGGCGGGGGGCTGCCGGCAGAGCATGGGGTGTGGATGGTGAACACTGCAGCTTGGCTGTGCCGTCAGGTCGGAGCAGAGCAGGAGATAGAGTGTAGCTGGGCCATGAAGGCTCCCCTGTGCCTGGTGAGGGAGGGGGGCTTGCTGGGTCAGGGACATTGGGGTCAGAGCTGTTGAGAAGGGTTAGTTAGCCAGGCCTGATGTGGAAGCTGGGCCAGAGCGGGAGTCCCGTTGGAGACCCCAGGACGCTGGTGGTGGTTCTGGAAGTGCGGTGAAGGAGGGAGGGTTTTGGCAGAATGACTGTCCTGGCAGCTGGGCTTGGGGTGCAGCAGGAGCCTGGGCTGCTGGGAAGGAGGAGGGGCAGCTTGGGGTGGAACCTGGGGTGGGGGCAGGAAGCAGTGATGAGGTAGTTCTGGTCTTCTAGATGCTTTTCTCAAAGTTTCCTGATCCTGCTGGCAAACTGAACCAGTTCTGCAAGAACCTCCGGGAGTCAGAGCAGCTTCGATGGGATGAGAGCTGGAAGCGGACAGTGCTCCCTTTGATTACGGACACGTGACCCCTCGGGCCAACGACTGAAACTCCTGAGGTGTCCTGTGCTGGACATCATAGAGAGACCCTCAAGCTGACACCCCTCCTTACCTTTCATCTTCCTCCCCAGGAGCTGGCCCACACTCCCCTCCTCACAGCCGCCACTGCTGGCCAGTCCCTGGGCAGACTCTGTAGATCAGCGCCTCCTGGTGGATGGAAGCTGAAAGGCTGGCAGTGGGCACTGCCTGGGGAATGAAGTTAACTTTTAATAATCAGGAGTTTTTGTTGACCAGGAAGCTGGCTTAGCCTGCTTTCATCTTTGGAGGCGCTGAATCCCTTCTCTCTTTTCTCTTCCTGTCTTATGAGTCTTTCTTTCCCCCAGTTTATGACTTTTCTGTTACTTGTGTCGTCTTGAACATCTCTGCATCCTTGTTTTGTCTCCTGGTGTCTGCCTTTCCCAGAATTGCTTGGTTGTGTCCCTAATATTTTGATTCCTGCCTTGAAAACAGACTTTGCAGCCCACCGCCCTGCAAGGGCAGTCAGATGTGCCACGTGTGCAGCGGGCTTGGCTCCGTGAGGGATTTGCGTCCAGGTTGGGGGGAACATACTTGGTTTGTTTTTTTATTTGCGCGAATGAAATGCTTATCTCTGAGCCAAAAATTTCATTTCTGATTTATGGTGATTTTCTTAAGGACTAAGCCAGCTGGCAGAGAGGGGTCTACACGCTTGAACAGTTTATATTTTATTCGAACAGTTTGTGGTTCCCGATTCAGAATTTAACATTCTTCAAACATTCAAGTCCAGTGCAAGTTTTATCACATTCTTTCCAGAACAGTGATTTAATTTTCACATTATTCTTCAAAACCATTTATAAATCTACAGCATTAGTTTCAGAATTGCCATCTCCGAGTGCTCTTCGTAGGGAAACAGTTTCTGGTCGTGACGAGGCACTTCTTCCCACGGGATTCCAGCCCGGCCTGGAGACAGAACGTATGCGTCTCAGGATGTGGGGTTTGGGGATGGGACACCACCCTATCAGTGTGGGGCTTTGGGATAGGCCTGGGGGTGTGGGGGGTACAGACTACAGATTTCCAGGCCCCATCCAGACACCTGGAATCAGCCTCCAGGGGTGGGACCAGGAATCCCATTTGTAAGCAGCTCACAGCAGCCAGGTTTGCTGCGTCTGCCCACTGGGCCGTGTGCATCCCTGGAAAGTCATGGCCCCGTCTGGGTCCTCCATCCTGTTACCGGGCACAGCTCAGTAGGAGCTGAGGTTTGAACCCACGTCTGCCTGACAGCTCAGCCTGGTGCCTTCAGAGGCTGGACCTGTATCAGAGGGGCTCACGTCCTCTGTGTAAGCACAGATGTCTGACGAGCCCCTGGCAAGAATTGTTTTGTCATCAGTTTTTTAGGAATGAAAAATTAGTATTTATAAGAATAAAATACTAGACATACAGTGTATAAGTGTCATGATACTACCGTCCGGGTATAACATGTTAATAATAATGTTAATTGGTGTGTATGGAGTTTCCCCATATGTGTATTAACATGACAGTTATTTTTTAAAATAAAAATGAGCTTAAAAAATGAGTTTATACTGTATATGCTGTTTAGCACTCAGCTTTCTTAAAATACAGCGTGGATATTTTTTCACATAAGCATCTGAAGGACTTCGTTATTTCTCGAGGCTGAACACCCGCTGTCAGTGGGACACGCTGTACAGGAGTGGGCGCTGGTCCTCTCTGTCAGCAGAGGCAGCTGTGGGAGAGCTTTGTTTGGGGGGTGGGGGATTGGGGCAAGCACAGGGCTCTGCACTGCTGCCCAGTCATGTGTGGGAAACCCTGATCAGGCCTGGCTCGTGGTGAGGACTGCAGAGTGGGGGTCATGGGGTGGGGGGTGGAGAGTGGGGGCCAGCTGCCTGGCTTCAGTCCATGGGTGCCTGGGTGATTACTCAGCTGCCCTGCACCCTGGTGTTTTCACAGGTGGGACAGAGGATGGCAGCAGCCCCCCCCACAGGTGCTAGAGGGGCTGACGCAGGTCAGGTCTGAGAACAGTGCCCGCCTGCAGCAGTGGCAACTCAGGCAGACCCCACCCCCTTCTCTAAAGCATCCCTCACTCTTCCATTTACTATGTGCTTGATCTAGTAACAGCAGCTGCCGTTTTCCCGAGCACACCCTTCGTGCCAGCCCTGTTCCACCTCTGAGGTGGATGTTTCTGCTGTACAATGAATGAAGACCTGGAGAGGGGTGGCCCAGCTCCACCTGGGACCCACCTCCAGAGCCTGCACCTGACTGCTGTGTGGCCAGAACTCATCTACCCTGACACCAGCTGGCATCCACCATCCTTTCCATTTTACAGGCAAGAAAACTGAGGCCTGAAGTCTCTGAAAACCTGCCCTAAACACACAGTAGGACTGCTGGTCTCAGACTTCTGAGATCACTGCGTCAGCCATCTCCTCCCCAGAGCACCAACTCCCTGGCCCTGGCTCCTCTGCTGACCTCCTGGGTGGAGGGTGGGGGGTCGTTGGCCCAGCACATTGTGGTCTGGGGCTTCCTGGCTTGTCTCCAGGGCCCCATTCTTTTACTTTCCTGATTTCTGCCTCCCTGGAGTCCTGTGTGTGGCCAGTGCAGTGGCCCTGCAGGCCTGGGTGGCAGCCCCTCAGAGCCAGCAGCCCAGCCAGGGGCCCGGGGCTCACCCAGCTCCGTGGTGAACAGCTGACATGTCTCCGGGTTGCGGATGGTGAAGGCAACGTAGGCGTCAGGAACCCGCTGGTCCTTCTGGCAGGCAGAGAGCTTCTGCAGGACCCCGACCAGGGAGAGGACAGTTTCTGGGCAATATAGCACATCTGCGATAAAAACCCCAGGTTACTGGAAGGAGCTCCTCCAGGACCCCAGGATAGAGGCCTCTGGGTTGTGCCGACATGGGCTGCAGTGTGAAGGCCTGGAAAGCAGCAGTTCTATTAGGTTCGTGCTGTTGGACGGTAAGAAAATTACGGGGGTAAAAAGAAAAACCCTTAGCAGAGAAAGCTGCTGAAAGACACTGCAACACATGAAAAATATCCAGGACTCACTGGTGTTCCTTTAAAAGAAAAAATCAATTCTCTGCCTATGGCCTGTTTAGAAGATGCTTAATGAAGCAAACCCTGACTGCCTCAGACTTCTTGTTTCCTTCCTGTGGGGGGCAAGCCCCCTCCCGCCCACCAGCTGGGCCTGCAGGGGTGAGCTGCTTAGCCTCTGTGCTCCAGCCGCTCTGGGCCTGGGTCTCAGGGCCATGGCCAGGCCAGAGCACAGTACCATCGGCCAGATGGGGCTGGGTGAGCGCCGTGGAGGGCAACGGTCCCGTTGGTGCCCACACCATATGCCCCTTCCCTCAGGGGTCCCATCCTTGCACCAGAGTGGGTGGTCCCTCCTTGTGGGACTCGTTTTGAGGACCTAGGACAGAGATACACAGGCAGAGCGCCTTTGGCCTCAGGGACACACAAGCGTGCACGGAGAAGGAAGCAGGTGCTGACAGAGGTGGGGCCACCCAGACCTCCTTCCCCGACCCTCGGCCTGGCCCAGGGCATGCAGAGGAATCAGGATCATGCCGTTCTTTGTGGTCCTGAAAGGACAAGGCTGCTGTGGCCACTTCCACCCCCATCTGAAGACAGGGGGTGTAGGTGGGGCCAGCTCGGCTCCCTTGCTTTGTGGGGCTGCTCTGGCCTATTCATTTAGGTTCTGGATGGCAACTGAGAGGCCTCCCTCAGGCTGCTGGAGAGGGACGTGAAGTCTGTCCGCTGGGTTGTGGCCTGGCTAAGACTGGTCACCCTAGTCTGGTGCCCTGGGGCCTGTTCTGTTCATCGCAGGCCTTGCTGGGAAGAGCTGGTTCCTTTATAGGATGGACCATTAGCGTGGCAGTAGGCATGGCCACTGTCTCAAATGGGAGGGCTGTGGCTTTAGGGCACCCAAGAGGCACGCTCTGTGCTTTGATGTCACCCTGGAGGCCCACACGACCCAAATCCCATCATTCCTCCCACCAGGCAGCACTCACTGGTGGGAGGTGGCTCACTGAAGGTGGCTCACTCACTGGCTGGAAGGTGGTCCCCTTCCCAGCACTGAAAGCCAGGTGGAGCTTCAGGGAGGCCACACTCCAGTGGCCTAAGCTGGGCGGTACCTGCGGCAATGACGATGTCCGGCTGGAAGGCAGCAAGCTGAGGGACCGTCACAACATCCCAGTCCACCCGGGCCACCATCACCCTGGGGCTCTCTGCATCGGCGGTGTCGTGTTCTGGGTGCTGGGCCAGGGCGGCGACATTTGGCTCCAATGAGAGGCCGTTGAGAAGGACGTTCCCTTGGAGCTGCTCGAGGACATGGCTGTGATAGTCGCTGAAGACGTATGCTCTGGGCCGGCACATCTTGCAAATGGCCAGGCCCGTGAGGCCGGCTCCACTGCCAAGCTCTAAGACAGTCCTGCATGACAGGGAGAAGCGGCTGTGTCTGTGATCCCCCTGTGGCAAACCTCCCTGGTGCCCAGCCCTGCACCCCCAGGTCACCTGTGAGCAAAGCCCGCTGGGTTCTCCATGGCCCACTCTGCCAGGTAAAGCGCGGCATTCCACGTGACCAGGCCCGTGGTGCCGTGGGAAATGATGGCCGTGCTCTCGCAGAGTGTGATAGAGTCCCCGGAGGGCTAGGAAGAAACAGGGAGAGAGAATTAATCCAGCAACCAGGGCAGGTGTGGATCACATAAGGAATTAGGATTTGAGTCTAAATGTGATGGGGAGCCACTGGCGGGTTCTGAGCAGGTGACACAACCCTCGTGAGGTCAACGTGTCAGTGGGGACAGAAGAGGGAAGCAACAGGGCACGTGGTAGACCCGAGGACAGTGACCCCAGAGCCCACCTAGGAGGGAACCTGCCTGCTCCGGTAGTGGGGGTGTGAGGGCCCCGAGGCAAGGCCTGAATGGCTACTCGAAACACTTAGAAATGTGTGACAATAACAGAAAACATCATTTCAGGAATAAAGGCTACTCAAAAAAGCATGAGCATAACAACAAACCAAAACATAAAAACAGATAAACCTTAAAGAGAAACAGGAAGTGAAAAGGAGCAAAATTTTAAAAATCAAAAAGAAATTAAGAGATTGTCATGGGTTCAATCGTTTCCCCCCAACATTCATATGCTGAAGTCCTAAGCCCCAGCAACTCAAAATGTGACCTTTTTGGAGATGAGGTCTTTTTTTCCTCCTTTTTTGGCTGCACCGTGCTGCTTGCGGGATCTTAGTTCCCCCGACCAGGGATTGAACCCCTGCCTTTGGCAGTGAAAGCACGGAGTCCTAACCATTGGACCACCAGGGAATTCCTGAGGATGGGGTCTTTATAGAGGGAATCAAGTTAAAATACAGACATAAGGGGACCCTAATCCAATCTGACTGTGTCCTTATACGAATAGGACATTAGGACACACACGCGGGGAGAAGATGGCCATCTGCAGGCTGAGGAGAGGCCTGGAGCACATCATTTCCTCGCAGCCTCAGAAAGAAACAACTCTGTCGACACCTTGATTTTGTACTTATAGCTTCCAGAACTGTGAGATGATAAATTTCTGTTGTTTAAGCCACAAATTTTTAGGTACCTTTCTAATGAAACAAAAGCAAAGAACAAATACTAAAAATTATAATTCAAGAAAGCATTCCTGAGAAAACAAACAGATTTGAAATGAATATTGAAAGAGTATACACTGCACCTGAGGTCACTGACTCAGAACGATCACAACCTCGAGACGTAGTCTAATAGAATTACTGGACTTTAAAGAAAAAAATGCTTTGGCTATCTAAGAGAAAAGGGCATGTGACATAAAAGGGAAAGAAAATTAAATTATCATCAGGCTTTTGCACAATGATGCTTTATGCCAAAGAAAGTGGAGGAATATATTTAAGAGACTCAGGCAGAGAAGATGTGAGTCAAGATTCAAGTAAAAATGGCTCAATCTGTTATCAACATGCAAGAAGTCCGGGAAGGTCCATCCGATGAGCCCTTCTTAAAGAACCTCCTAGAAAATGAACTTGAGACAACCAAAATGGCTACAGAGACATCAATATACGGACCAATACAGAGACTGAAAAGTAACAGACTACGGTATGTGCCTGAGGTCGGTAATGTTTCCACCCGTATCCCTGGACCTGTGATTGTGTTGTGCTTCTTGGCAAAGGGACTCTGAAGATTCATTTAAGGTTACAGAACGTGACATGGGGAAATGATCCTGGATTATCCAAGTGGGCCCGATTTAATCATCAGGGCTGATGTTTGGGAGATGCAGAAGAAAAAGAGGCAGGAGGGATTTGAGGTGGTTGCTGGCTTTGGAATCAAGGGGCCATGAGTCAGGGGGACAGGGCGGCTCCTAGAAGCTGAGAACAATCCTGGGCCAAGAGCCAGGAAGGAAATGGAATCACATTCCTGCAGCTGCAGAAAACGCAATTGTGCCAATGACCTGAAGGGCCTGGAATGGTCCTCCCCCGGGGGCCCAGTCCTACAGATACCCTGATTTTAGCTCTGTGAGACTCAAAGAAGAGTAAGCAGCTGAGCCCAGCAGACTTCTGACCTACAGAACTGGAAGATAGCACATTTATGTTGCTTTGAGCTGCTTAGTTTGTGGTAATACTATGTAACGGCTCTATGATGTCTATGTAGGGAGAATGAGGGTGGCACATATAAAAATTTATGCTGTTTTCAGTAACCACAGTTGGTGTGAGGGATTAGTGCTGTTGTTCTGAGATCGCTGCACGCACGAATAATACGGGATAAGCCAAAGGCAGTTGGGGGATATCCTAACATCATCCCTATGCTCTTGAGAACCAAAATTTCCAGAGCAGAAGAAAGGAGATAGGGATCCAATGCCGAAGAGGCTGAGTGAAAACCCTTCTGATCCTGAATCAGAAACATCGATATGGACTCATGAGGTATTTTCTCTTAAAAAGTATGGATATGTATCTCCACCCATATCCTAGCTCTGTCCACGGAAAGGCCTAGACAGCAGCAATGATCATCCCTAATGCCCAGACTGTGGTCTCTAAATATCATTTCCCACTAAAAGAAACTAGGGCTTCTTGAAGACATGGCTGATTCCAGGTCTGGGGCAGGAAACATACAAGATGAGTCTGGAAAAGCTTGACATAAACTAAAGTAAGAAAACTATGAGGTGATGTCAAAGGACCCAGAAGCCTATTTGAGGGGACTTCCCTGGTGGCGCAATGGTTAAGAATCTGCCTGCCAGTGCAGGGGATACGGGTTTGAGCCATTGTCTGGGAAGACCCCACATGCCGTGGAGCAACTAAGTGCATGCACCACAACTACTGAGCCTGTGCTCTAGAGCCCGCAGGCCACAGCTACTGAGCCCGCGTGCCACAACTACTGAAGCCTGTGCGCCTAGAGCCCGTGCTCCACAACAAGAGAAGCCACTGCAATGAGAAGCCTGCGCACCGCAATGAAGAGTAGCCCCCGCTCGCCACAACTACAGAAAGCCCATGCGTAGCAGTGAAGACCCAATGCAGCCAAAAATAAATAAAATAAAATTACTTAAAAAAAAAAAAAGAAGCCTATTTGAAGTGACTCAAAATAGCACATTTTGAGCTTCAGTAACGATGCGATTTGCAATGGTTTGAACCCCTACTGGGAATGACAGGAAACCAATTCACTATCTTGAAAAGGAAAGAAGTCTGTATTCTGCCTTTCCTCTACTAGCTGTACCAGTAGGTAACCAAATACGGATGAAAGGAGGCACTTCCTTATAAAATTTTTCCAGCTAATGAATGAAAACAAAATGATAGAAAAATCACTGGGACTTCCCTGGTTGTGCAGTGGTTAGGAATCTGCCTGCCAATGCAGGGGACACGGGTTCAAGCCCTGGTCCAGGAAGATCCCACATGCCATGGAGCAACTGAGACTTTGTGCCACAACTACTGAGCCCACGTGCCACAACTACTGAAGCCCGTGTGCCTAGAGCCTGTGCTCCGCAACAAGAGAAGCCACCGCAATGAGAAGACCGCGCACCGCAGCGAAGAGTAGCCCCTGCTCACTGCAACTAGAGAAAAGCCCGTGAGCAGCAACGAAGACCCAACACAGCCATAAATAAACAAATAAATAAATAAATAAGAAAAATCACCTTTTTGCATCCTTCAATGAATTAATGAGTCTAAGCTTTAAGCACCCACAAGTGCTACCATGAAGAGGATAAAAAAGAGATGACGTGACTTCTAGGACCCAGGCTGTTTTCTTGCCAAAGGGGTCAAACAGACAAGAGTCCGAGTGGGCCTGTGAATCCAGCCGCCAATTTTTGGGGGACAGAGGACAGAGGAACAAGCTGAACAGCACCATGTGTGTGCGACAAAAAGCCAGCTTGTGGAAAGCTGTCCAGGCCAAATTGCCAGGAAGAGCTGGGGGGACCTGCGGATGAAGGGAAATTTTGAGCCAGACCTAGTTAATGGGCAAGACTATGCCCAGAGGTGCACATGGCAGTGGTACGACCTCAGTGATTACTCTGAAAGAGCGGGAGGGCTGGGATGGGTCAAATGAGGGCTTTGTGGGCTGGCTGCCCAAGTCCTTGGCTAGATTGGCAGTTACCGTGGTGGCCGCCTTGCAACAATTCGATAATCTAATTCTTTTGCATGGTTTTCTGTGTCTTTGTTTTAAAATAAAAGGTTAAAGAAGAAAGAAAACAAAAACTGTTGTGTGTAGAATGGACTTCTGTGGGGTAAGAAGCCAGGTGACCAGTGAGAAGGCCAAGCACCAGGTCAGCCTGGTGATGGTGGCAGTGGACAGTGGGGAGAGACAGCTGTCCTGTAACATCCATCCATCAAATATTTATTGAGGTCTGAGCGCCAGATCGCTGCTGTGCAATTCATGTGTGTTACCTAATTTAACGCCAGTCACCCCGTAAGACAGGTGTTATTTGTTGAAGTGCTTGGTTTACAGGTGGGGAAACCGAGGCTCAGGAAGGTTAACTGACCTCGTCTAAGACTACAGAGCTGAGGAGTCAGGATTGAAGCCACATGAGGCTGACTGGAGCCTGAATCAACTGTGTGTGTGTGGAGGAGGGCGCATGTCTCCTACCAGCAGGTAGCTCCGGTGGCACTGGGTGGGCTCCTCAGCCGTCAGGACCTCCGCCAACGCCTCGTACAGCTCGTCCAAAGGCTCCGTGTGGATAGCCTCGTGCTGGGGGCGGGCAGGGCGAGAGCTTCAGCAAAAGGATTAAGTTGACCCTCGTGAATCAAACCAAGGTTCCACCTGCTTGCTTTTTTTTTTTTTTGTGGTACGCGGGCCTCTCACTGCTGTGGCCTCTCCCGTTGTGGAGCACAGGCTCTGGACGCGCAGGCTCAGTGGCCATGGCCCACAGGCCCAGCTGCTCCGCGGCATGTGGGATCTTCCCGGACCGGGGCACGAACCCATGTTCCCTGCATCGGCAGGCAGACTCTCAACCACTGCACCACCAGGGAAGCCCCCACCTGTTTGCTTTTACTATGACTTGTAAAAATGGCTGGAGGATTTTCACCAAATTTGGAGGGGAGACTTGGGATGTGATTGACTTAATACAGATCACTTGGTGGGGGGACCTGGGGGACCTCAAAGAGAGGTGTAGAGAGGGTGAGGGTGAGGTGTAGTGTAGGGCAGGAGAAATGGGATATGTGAGAGCTGGCAGGACAGAAGGAGAAGGTGGCATTTCCCACATTCAGGGGTTCCTGGTAGGAGTGGGAAGGTTCCATGGGGGACCAGGACCACAGAGATGCAGCCACTGCTGGAGACCCCTCAAAGCACAGAGGAAGTACCCTGGCCCCTCCTTTCCTCCCTCCCTCCATGGCTTCTCATTGGTGGAACTCAGCTGGGAGCAGTTGCCCAGGGAGCCCCCTGCTACACGGGGATCTGTAGAGCAGGCAAAGAGTATGGGATGGATCTGGGCTCCAACAGGCAAAGCCCACGTTTGGAGAGCCAGCCAAGTCCTAGATGCTGCCTGGTTACCAGATGGCCAGTGCCCATCACTGACCTTTCTGATGAGCTCTGAGAGAAAACTCCAGGCATACTTCACTGAGGGTGGATGCTTCATGCACAGAGGATGCTTCACGGTCTGTGACGAGGAACACAGTGTGGGTTGCTGGAGAGACTCCGCCTTAAGTCTCCCATGAGCTTCAAGTGAATACAGGGCAAACCCCAGTTATCCGATTCCTGGAATTCTGGCCCTGGGTGACCCTTATGCATCTGAAAGAGTTTAACATATAAGCCCTTTCCTAAAAATATTTCTCCACTACAGTGGCACAGACCATGGCAGTGTTTCTAATGCCCTTTCTGGGCAGGAACATAGGGCATACAGACTCAGGCTAACACCCTGCTGTAGGCTGAATATTTGTGTCCACTCTACATTCACATGTTGACTCTAACACCCACTGAGATGATATCAGGAGGTGGGGCCTTTGGGGCGTGATTAGGTTATGAGGGTAAAGCCCCCATAAATGGGATTAGTGTCCTTATAAAAGAGACCCCAGAGAGCTCCCTTGCCCCTTCTGTCATCTGAGGACATAGCCAAGAAGACAGCGTCTTTGGACCAGGAAGTGGGACCACACAACACACTGAATCTCCTGGTACCTTGATCTTGGACTTCACAGCCTCCAGAACTGTGAGAAATAAATTCCTGTTGTTCACAAGCCACCCAGTCTGTGGGGTTCTGTTATAGCAGGACTAAGACATCTCCCTTCCCAGAGCAGCCAGCAGGAACTAGAGTTTGTAGTGAGGACAAATGTGGGACTGTCTGGCTCCATGGAAGGGGTGAGAGCTCCAAATGGTATGACAAGGCAGATTCAGCACCTGCCCTCTTGGAGATCACACCCCCGGTGGGGTGCTGCGCTGACCAGGACAGAGGAAGGTGGGGACTCTGCCTGGGATGTAGTGGAGAGGGATGGGGGCTCTGAGGGCAACACTTCGGCTGAAGCTGAGAGAAGCAGAGAGCAGGGGAATGAGTTCCAGGCAGCTGGGTAGCTTGTGCAGGCCCCCACCTGGCATTTTGGGAGGGAGGGCAGGGGACGGGAACAGTGAGAGTAGGGCCTGTGTCACATGGGACCTGCTGGCTGGAGGGATGTGATTTTACTCAAGGGCCACAAAATGTCCACACAACTCTTCAGGGGCTTGGCGGGTGTTAGGTTTTAACCTTGGGGTGAAAAATCAGAGCAGACTGCATGACAATGGCCTCAGAGAGGTCTGAGCTCACAGTCCTGAACTGCTGGATCTCCTGGGAATCTTCCCTAGCTTGTGCATCTTCTCGACACGGTGGTCAGATGGATACTCTTGGTTCACCCTCCAGACAGGAATTCTGACCCTGGGCTCTTTGGACAGGACCAGTGGTTGGAGGGGTGTGTATGATTCCCATGCATTTGTACACAAAATGTACTCTTCTGGAGCATTTTTTCCTTGGGGTAGTGTCCACACCTTTGGGTTTTCAGAAGGATTCATGACCCGTAAGAGGGTAGAGAGCCCGGATGCACTGTGATGTACACCTGACCCACATGGCCAGGGGCAGGCAGAGTGGGACAGGCCGGGCAGAGTGGTGGTCCCTCCTCTACCCACACCCAGATGCACCTTAGAGTCCAAACCCCACCTACAAAAAGCAAGGGCCCATCCACAACTAGAAAAGACACACTGGTGGGCAAGACTTGCCTGCTTCTTTTCCCCTTAAACGTTAAAAAAAAAAAGTCTCTGAGCAGCTAGCAAATGCTAGAAGATGTTCCTACAGCTGTCATCTCCACTTTCTCTGTGGACGGTTTAAAAAAACATCCCCCAGGTTCCCTCCTCTCATGCAGCTTGTTGTATATTCTGATGTCTTTATCTAAGAAAACAAAAGAGCCGGAGCTGTCTGAGGTACTCACACCCAGATGCAGCGTCTTTCTTTTTAAAGGATACGTGTGCACCTGTTACGTCTTCATGGGCAAATCAGGCCACTGATGCGTGCCAGTGATTCTGTGATTCTTACCTTCTGCAAAATATCCAGCAGCAGCTCAGTACCTGATGAGTCCCTTAATTTCTCTTCTAGGCTCTATTCAAAGAGAGAGGGGGAAGAGAAAGAAATCTCAAGGGCATTATCACAGGAACATTAAACATGCAATGGGACATGTTGGCAAAGTGCTAAGTGATCTCTCCCCAGGGACCTGGGGCCAAATGATGTGGAAGGCACAGGCAGCTGAAAGCCTGACCTTGAGAAGTTCCGGGTTACACCTGGATGAGTCAGAGAAAGAACATCAGAAGACAGACTCTTGGTTTGCATTAGCCCTGGCAGCTTAGCCTTGCCTGGGTCACAGACCAGCTCTGTGGCTGAACTAGAATTACAGGGGGAGCCACAGCATTAACACCTGGTGGGCAACCTGAAACCTTTCCACGGCAGGATGGCTGCTTCACTGTTCAGGTCCCGGCTCCTGTCACCTCCTTGGAAGGCCTTCCCGACTCTCCTAAATTGATGCATTTCCCTGTTTTATTGACTTTCCAGCCACCATCATCTCCCCGTGTTTTCTTGCTTATTCATTTACTTGTTTATTCTCTGGCTCTCCCATCTAATCAGGGCTTTGTCTGTATTCTGCTGATACTGGTGCCTGGCTTGTGGAAGGCATTCTGTAAACATTCGTTGACAGAATAAAAAGTACTAGCTAACACATATTCATGTAATCCTGACAACAGCCCTATGAGGTTAAGCATCATTATACCCCCATTTTACTAATAAGAATATAAAGGCACAGAGAGACGAAGTCACTTGCCCAAGGTCACACAGCTTGTGTGGGGTGGGGCAGGGCCAGAATTCAAAGCAGGTTGTCTGTCTCCCAGGTCTGAGTGCTCCAATGCTGCTGTCAACTTCTTTTCTAGTCAAACCAATGGTAAGAACAGTTCTCACCACATGGGTGCTGTGGGTGAGCCTAAGTGAGCACTTAGCATGGGACTGGTGCAGAGTAAGCACTCACTCATGAACAATTATAGTCGATATGAATTGGGCCCAATGGATGCTGTCATGAAAGTTTAAATTTGGGGTTAAAAAATGTACACATTCCTTTCTGACGGGAAATGATCTCCCAGAATGCTAAATGGTTTATGTCAATGAAACACAAATGACTAACCTCCACTCTTAAGATGGGGCAGACCTGGGGAGGAATATATGTTCAAACTGAGTCATCCCAGTGGGTTCACCGCACTTGAATTATGGATTATAAAGGACGCAGCGTCATTAGAGCCCTGGACTTGGCAGAAAGAAGCTGCTGCCTCGGCCATGCGCCTCTGTGTGAATGGCAGGTCCCCAGGGCAGGGAAGTGAGCTTTCGTCTCTTTCCTGGACTGTTTTGTACCTCCCTGTCTCTTCCATCAGCTGCCTCTGAGACGGCTTTGTCCAATGCTGCTGACACAGATGAGAACACCCAGGCCTGAGGGGTCTGTGACCTGCTCGCTGAGTTCAACGCAGCGTGGTCTCCCGCTGCCCTGAGGACGTGGGCTGTTTAAATGAGCAGCAGCAGCTGTTACCCAATGGCCAGGATAATAACTGGCTAAAAAAAGGCACAAACTGTCCATGACCTTAAAAACCCAGCGAAAAAAGGAGTTGGGAGGAAACCCCGCATTCCTTCAATTCGTGGGACTCGGTCTGCAGAGACAGCGGAGGGCGGGAAGGGCCCAGGGGAGGACGGAGCTGGGGGCTGAGCGCAGGGTGGGCCCAAGGGTGCTGAGGTGGACCTCCTGCTCCCCGCCGCCAGCCCGCGCTGGCCCCAGCGATGCCCGGGGAACCGGACGTGATGCCGGGGCCCGCGAGGGAGCAGAGGCCGCCGCGTGGCGGGGCGAGCAGGGGTGAGCCCGGAGCCCCGCTCCACCGCGACCCCGGCGCCCCCCACCCGCCTTCCGCGCTCCCCACCGCCCACCTGCCAGGGGAAAGAGCTCAGGGCGCGCGCCGCCAAGAAGCGGCGCTCGAAACTTCGCAGCAGGGGCGCAGCCTCAGCGCTATCCTCAGGCGCCATGGCGGGGCGGGGACGGGCCCCGGCGTTGCCCGAGAGAAGCGGAGAGCTGGGCTGCGCCGGGAGGCGGCCCGAGGCAACGCGCGGAGCCGGGGTGGGGCTTGGGGCGGGGCCAGGCGCCGCTTGGGTCCTGGGAGGCGGGGCTTAGGTAGGGAGCCGGGGTTCAGCAGGCGGTGCCAGCCGGAGGTGCCTGCGGAGGTGGGGTGGGGGTGGGTCGAGGCGTTGCAGGGGTCCTGGGAGGCGGGACTTGGGAAAATTGGAGGCGGGCCCTGAAGGCGGGCTCTGGGGCAGATTTGGGGCCTGGGAGGCGGGACCAGGGTCGGAAGGGGCGTGGCCAGGGTTTCGGTGGGGGCGGAGTCAGGGTTTGGCGCCAGGTTCCTCTGGGCGGGGCGGCGAGAGCTCCCAGTCAGGCCAAGGGCCAGGTAACCATTCTCGCTCTTCCAGAGCCTTCTCGAGGGTCTTTTTTGGCAGGAGCCCTCTGGGCAGACGCGTCGTCCCTTGGGCTTAATCCTAGCCCTCCCCCAACCCCTCTGGGACTGCGCCCTCAAGCTCAGCCTCGGGTGCGGGCGTCTCCTCAGGTCTGTGGGCCGGTGGGCTCAGACTTTAGCAGACTTTTCTCGCCTTGGTAAAAGGCACCGACGCAAAGGTGTTGGTTGGCAAACTGCCGCGTACACGGGGGCAAGGAGAGACCGAAGAAAGCAGCAGGCCCCTCCAGGTTGGTAGGTGGCAGTTTTAATAAGTGAGGGAACTTACGAGGCATGTCGTGGGCACCTCAAGGAGAATAGATCGGTGGGTTGGTGGTCCTAACCAGTCTTAACCAGCTTGAACTAGAGACAGCTGATTCCAAGTTCCTGGAAAACAACTTGGGCAAACATCTTATTGTTTAGGCTACATCTTATTGTTTAGGCTACGTCTTATTGTTTGGGCTTAGAGGACTTGCCAGTCTTTTATAGCAAAAACTAAAGCGAGCTTGAGCGGTGAAGGCAGGCTACAGGTGTGATGGATTTAACAATGATCACCCTCGATTTCATTGACCTCTCAATGACGTCCTGCCTCTCCACACACTCCTGCCAGAATCTTAACAGTTTATAGCGAAGCCTTAACGGAGTCCAGTCAGTACACAGTCCAGTATCTCCACAGAACATTGCTCTCTCAAGCCTGCATTTTTTTTTCTTTCTTTTTGGCCGAGCTGTGCGGCATGCAGGATCTTAGTTCCCCCACCAGGGATTGAACCCAGGGCCCAGCAGTGAAAGAGCCAAGCCCTAACCACTGGACTGCCAGGGAATTCCCTAGGCTGCATCCTTGAAACAGCTTCTGTTGTGGGAACGGGGCAGAATGTACTTCTGAGGGCGTGGTGGGGTGAGGAGACCCTGGTTGACTGGGACCGGCTCAGAGGGTCAACCGGCGGTCACCTTGTTACCCAACAGGTTCGTTTGCCAGAGGCGCAGCAAGCCAAACGCTGAGGCGCCGATGTTTGCAGCAGAGAAAGGGTTTATTCACAAGGTAGCCGCGTGAGAAGACGAGAAAACAAATCTCAACCCTGCTTCCCTGTGGGTGAGGGGCTGGCGTATTTATGGGCTACAGAAGCCGGGTAGTCTGGGACGTGGAGGGCGTGGGGTAAGGCGATTGTAAATAGGAAAAATGTGAGGTAATGGTCGTTTCACGCAGGTGCAAATGAGCTACAGGCATCTTCATGGGACGCTTGTCCAGAAAATGGTTAGCAGGTTCTGAGGGTGGGGTTTTTGGCCCTCTGACGTCAGAAGGTCAACGAACGGACACTCGCGCATGCCCAGTTGGAGGGTCGGTGGTCCTAACCAGTCTTAACCAGCTTGAACTAGAGACAGCTGATTCCAAGTTCCTGGAAAACAAGTTGGGCAAACATCTTACTGTTTAGGCTATATCTTATTGTTTAGGCTACGTCTTATTGTTTAGGCTTAGAGGACTTGCCAGTCTTTTATAGCAAAAACTAAAGCGAGCTTGAGCGATAAAGGCAGGCTACAGGTGTGATGGATTTAACAATGATCACCCTCGATTTCATTGACCTCTCAATGACGTCCTCCAACACAAGGTAGGAGCCCCTGATCCCCCAGCCCCAGACTGGGGTTAGAAACAGACCCCAGTTAGGGTCTGTTTCTAACCCATAGAGTCTTTCGTTCACCAAATACTTATTAAGCGCCAACTATGTGCCTGGCACTATCAGGCACTGAGGATGCAACAGTGAGAAGAACCCGAGTGGTTGCTGCTCTCCAGGGGTTCAGGGTCTCGTGAGGGAAGTAGGTATTGAACTAATTATCACACAAACAAATAAAGAAGTACAATGGCAATATGTACCGCGCCGGTGAGCACATGGAACTATGAGGGCTTAGAGTAGTAGCTTTGACTTTGCAGGGAAAGGAATCCGGAAGAAGAGTAAGAGTGGTACAGAGGTGGGGATGGGAAGAAAAGAAAAAATTTACTTTCATTTGACCTTATTATGTCTTGAGTGAAAAGCAGAACAGTGAAAGGCACTGGTGCTGCCTCTGGAGTTTGAACTGTGTTCAAAGTCTAATACATTTACCTTCACAAATCTCTCATAAAACTCCATTTGGAAGTGTCTTGGGAGCTAATTTGTTAAATGTGCTTGCACAAGGTAGATGAGAAGGACAGATGAAATCTTATTACCCCTTTCAGATGAGAAACACTTGAGCCCTGCTCAGCTATGAGAACGAGAGAGGAGAATTAATTCTAATTGAATGCATTTATTCTCTTATATCTGTTCTTCTTCCACCAGAACCACGTGAGCACAGCATCTGACACAAAAATTGTCTTATTCCGTCAACACTTGATTTATAAAGAGGACTGACTGTGGTTATTGCTGTGTTTTTACGCGGAATTAAAGGTTTCTGGGTCTGAGATATTGCATAAATCCTTTGAGTCACAGCGTCCTGGGGTAGAAACACCTGACATATGATATGGTTGCATCTTGTCCTGAAGGAACGATGTCAGAGCTTGGTCAGGCATACTGGTTCACCTGTGCTGTTTTGATCAGCTTTCTGCCTGCAGGAGACAGTGAACACCAAGAGGAATGGGTCAGTTAAACTCATAAATACCACACTTTCTATTAACACACATAATAGCTATTAATTGCCTTTCCTCTGAGGAGCAAAAGGACATGCACAGTTAACACCAGAGTAAGTGATACTGCATGATGTTATACTAAGATATTAATATATCTAGGCTGGTCCAACCTTCCTGATGCCATAGATAGCTAGCAGATTGGGGAAGAACCCTGAGTGGGCCACACCACTGACCTGCACACAGAAGATACCTTTATCTTTGTGTGCGGGCTTTGGTGTGGGGACAAAGATCATAAGGTAATACATCTCAGATCTGAACTTGGAAGGATCAAGGCACTGAAGGGATTTGTAATGTCCCATGGACCTCACAGGTGTGGTGTGTTCAGGTGTAAGTGAAGATTAGGACTGCTGTTTAACATAAAAAGTGAAAATTCCAGGTGGTGTTGATGTTTCAAGAAGCATTAGGGTATATCCAATTAGTCCTGTCAGTGGCAGAGGAGATGTGTACGTGCACATGTTATAGTAAAGATTCAGCGTCTGGATTTGAGGCTTTTTTTAATGATGATGATAAAAAGCTAATGCATTTTAACTGTATGGAATGGTTGCCTTTTAGAAATTATGCTGTGGGACTGGCCATTCAATGAGTACCTTGAGGTTTTTCCTTTATCCCTCCTATGGCTAATGGTTTCTGTAGAAAAGGACCAACTGATTTCTTTCTGAAATGTTGCTTCAGGGTGTAGAGACCTTTATAGGTCATGTTTCAACTTATAGGAAAATTTTATAGTTCAAATATAAATTATGTTAAATGTGGGCTTTGTAATGGAGTTAAGGTTAAGTAAAGTTCTGACTTTCCTTAGGCTGTTTACAGTATTCAGGAGGCCCCCTTACTGTTGAGTCAGGGGCTCTTTGAACGTAGAGAAACGGTCAGGATTGGGTGTAATAAGCGTTGCGGGAGGCTCAATCTCCTTATATAACTTTGGAAATGTAGAAAGAGGTGCAACAGGTCCACAGAATGCTTTGGTTGGTGGCAGGACCAGTGTTATGGGTTGAATTGTGTTCCCCCAAAAGGATATGTTGGAAGTCCTGACCCCGGGTACATAGGAGTGTGACCTTATTTGGAAATAAGGTCTCTGCAGGTATTATTAAGATGGGAGGAGGTCATACTGGAATACAGGGGGCCGTAAATCCCATGACTGGTGTCCTTATAAGAGGAGAGAACACCATGTGAAGACAGAGACACAGGGAGAAGTTGGCCGTGTGACGGTGGAGGCAGAGATTGTGTCTACAAGCCAAGGAATGCTGAGGATCGCTGGCAACCAGCAGAAGCTAGGAGAAGCAAGGAAGGATTCTCTGCTACAGATTTCAGAGGGATCATGTGGATACCTTGATCTCAGACTTCTAGCCTCCAGTTCTGTGAAACAACAAATTTCTGTTGTTATAAGCCACCCAGTGTGTGGTATTTTGTTACAGCAGCCCTGGGAAGCGCATGCGACCGGAACATAATTTTTGGGGCCCAGTGCAAAATGAAAATGGGGCCCTTGTTAAAAAAAATCAAGATTTTTGAGATCAGACCAAGCTGGGGGCTGTTCTGAGTCCTGGGCCCTGTATGACTGTCCAGGATGCAAGCCCACGAGGATATCCCTGGTTACTGGGTTGTCAAAGTGCTGGACCCCTAGGCACTCAGGAAGTGGTTGAAATGGATTATTACTATGTGCACTGATCAACCACAGAAAACCCGCAGAGACTACTCACTTTTTTCCCAACCAAAGGCCGTGAATGTCACACCAGCAACAAAGAGAACCACAAGAACTCCTGTGACAATCCTGAGACCGATAGCTGTATTTTGGAGAGCAGATGCCCTCTGCATGTCCGCTCCTGTTAATAAAAAATCAGATGGTTTTAAATGATCTGATTAAGAGGCTGCTCCTGGGTCCCTGGAAAGTTTCCCATTGAGGTGCTAGTGAATATTAATTATGGAAACAAAATGTACATTTAACCCAAGGAAGTGCTCACTGTAGAGAAATCTCTTAGGGCAAGTCGTTGAAAGACGATTTACTAAACAACCTATTCGCCAAATGACCCATTTGCCTAGTGACCACTTTGCCAAAAGCCAATTCGCTGAAAATCAGTTGGTGGGATGTCCTGCTTATCAGTAACTGGTGGTCAAACACACCTTACCTCAGGCTCCCAGGACTATGGGACAGGCGGTAGGGGCCAAAGAGTTGTAGCAAAACTCTAAAACTTAAAAAAAAAATTCTCAATAACTTAGAGAATTGCCATCCATTCACTTAGTTTTCTGCAAAACAGCCTGCTTCCAGTAAATTCACAAGAAGATTGTGGGCAGTGGCTTGGAAGAAAGGAAAAGGGTGCAGGAAGCTGTTCTTTGTACTCCATTTCAATTAAGTGTGGTTGCTCTAAGCATCTGATAAATCATCCGGCAGTGTTCTAAGTCTCTCCCCGCAAAAGAAAAGCTGGCCAGTGTTTGTAAACAAATGAATTCCCAGAGATGCTTCCTTTCTTCCTTTATATCACCCAGATTTAGGATTTTGAAGTCTTCAGAATTCACAACCTCATTTACAGGAACCCCTGCCCCTCTTTTTAGCCATGAGTAGAGTGCTAAGGCTTCGTTCTTCCCCTGTGAGCAGCTTTCTTTCCTCCAGGCACCCGCATGCACAGAGTTGCTGAAGGAAGGCTGCTATTCAGAATCTACAAGGGGTATCTGGGCGCAGACTATGCATGCTTGCTGAGGCTCAGAAGGATTATCGCCTGACTTCCTCTATGGAGAGCCTTCCTTCTTGCCCCACAGGCACTATATAAAATGTCACCAACACAGCGAGGGATTTCCTACTTCTTCTGCTACCTGTTCAGAGCTGCTGATGATAATCTTGTGCTGGGGGCACTGAAGCTGCCAGGAAACAGGATTATTCTGCTTGACTTTTCCCGCATTCAGGAAACCCCCTTTTGAATCTTTTCTGTCTCAGGACACACTACCAATCTCTTAGTGGTGGCTTTTTTATCACACCTGGCTGCTGGTCATAAGCGTCTATAAGCATTTCCTGGGTGACTGCCAGGGAGCCACTGTGGGGCACAGGGGTAACCCCCAGGAGCTTCCACATGAGGGGGTAGATGTGGATGCTGTCAAAAGGCTCAGCCAGGTGATTCTTCTTGAGATCTGGCCCAAAAGCTCTGAATATGATCTTCATGTCCATGTAGACATTATCAAAGCCATGATCTCCTTTGTTGAAATATAATTTGCTAAAAAATAATAACAAAAGAGCCATTTTAGATTCCAGTCCCCTGAAAGAAAACTGCCCTTTAGTTAATGTCATGCTTGTTGGATCCAGGAAGTCTTTGAAAACTTAAATGACAAGGAAGGACACTGCTGTCTGCAGTGGCAGAGAGAGGAAGGAATGGAAGATCTTTAAGGAAGAGAATAAAGAAAAACATACCCATTAGAAACAGCATTAAGATAGTAATACTGACAGTTATAATAGGCTTAAACATAGAGGGCTTACTGTGTACTGTGAATTGTTCTGAATGCTTTCTAAAGTGAGGGCACTATCATTATCATCCCCATTTTACAGCTGAGGAAACTGCCCTGAGTCATGTAGTAGCCAGTGTTGGAGCAGGTATCTGAACCCAGACTGGTTCTAGAGCCAGGTATGTTTCTTAAGGCACAGAAGTGCATCTATCTATCTATATCATTTTGGAGTCTGGGAGAGGATTAGAGAGGAGGGAGTAAGGACTGTAGGTAATTGTTTAATGAATGCTGGGTTGGTTTTTGTCTGTCTTCCTTTTCAAATGACTAGGTAACATCAGTCACAGCACAGCACTGTTTATATTTTCTTAGGACCAACATATATTCTGGCATGTAAGACATGTGATGCTCTGTATATTGAAAAGTTGGTCTCCTAGTTGGCTTGTTCAGTATAGAAAGCTCTTGTCTGTTCAGCTTAGGCTCCCTCACCTGTCTAAAGAAACTGGTCCAACGGCCTTTGAGGCCATGGAGCAGCCTGTTAAGAACTGTTAAGTGCCCCCCAGTGATGGCCTCATGTGCTTTGCAAGCTCCTCAGTCCTGAAGTGAGAAGAGTCACGCCCATCAAGGCAGGCAGGTGGGTGGGAATCTGAGGAGTGGATTCAACGAGGGCACTGAGGCCCAAAGGATTTTCTGTCTAATGGTCAGTTTTCTGGAAGATTAAACTGATCACAGCATCCTGTCTCTCAGACTATCTAGTTGGTCACTCTGGGAATATGACTGTTTGATTAAATGTCTTAACATCCCTCTCAACCTGTTACATCATGAACCAGGTTTAAAAAGAGGCCAGTAAAAAAAAAAAAAAAAGAGGCCAGTGACTATGGAATCTGTTCTTGGCAAGGCCTTATTAGCTCCAGGCCACTTGAAGGATTACAAAATACCAATAAAGTGTTGCATTTTACTGTGAATGTTTCCACTAACAATAAACAATAAGCTTATGAGTTTTCCCATATGTGTTATTCTCTGGACTTGTAGCAAGCTGAGTATACAGATTGTAAACATAATGTTTGACTCCTGTTCATAGCCTTAGACAAGGATTCTTCAAGCTGTACCTGGGATGGTCTTCTGTCACGTGATGTTTTGAACACCTAAACTTTGTTCTGCCATGAATTATTGGTTAGTAGTTAAAAAAAAAAAAAGACCTCACTTATGTCTCACAATTAGCATTGATTTTGGTACTTTCTTCTTCAGGCTTCCTTATTTTTTTCATAATGGCTTTGTTGAGATATAATTCATAAACAATGCAATATACCCATTTAAAGTATACAATTCAGTGATGTCTGGTGTATTCACAGTTGTGAAACTATCATCACAACCAATTTTAGAACACTTACATCCCCCCAAAAAGAAAGCCTGTACCCTTCAGCCATTACTCCCCATTCCCTCCAACTTCCCCTGGCCCTAGACAAACACCGGTCTATGCCCTGTGTCTATAGACTTGTGTATTCTGGACATTTCATTTAAATGGAATCATACAATATGTGGTCTTTTGCATCTGACTTCTTTCACTGAGCATAATGTTCTCAAGGTTCATTCAAATTATAACATGTATTGTACTTCGTTTCCTTTTAATCGTTATGTAATATTCCACTGTATGGATAGACCCTAATTTGTTTACACATTCGTTAGTTGATGGGCATTTGGGTTGTTTCTACCTATTGTTTATTATGAATAATGCTGCTGTGGGCATCTGTGTATAAATTTTTAAGTGAACAGGATTGCGTATTTCTGGATATATGCAAATGGGAACCAGAAGGTGTTTTTTTGGGTCAATCTCTTGGTGATTTGTGCATAATGATCAAACACATAGGCTTGGGTTCAGACATCAGCCTTACAATTCTAATTCCAAATCACTTCTCTCTAGCTTTAGTTTCTTCCTCGTTAAAATGGGGAGATAAGAATACCTATCTTTAGGGTTGTTGGGAAGACAAAAATGAAATAACTCATGTTAAATTTTTAACATAGCTCTGGACACTTAACCTTGGTCAGGGATGTGTGTCATTATCATTGCATAATGGTAACGTGGGACAGGATGGGTTGTCTGGGATGTGGGGTGGGGGGTGGGGAACACTTGGAAAACAGTGGGTTGCAACTCATCATGCATGCACTTATGTTTTAATTTTTTTCAGAACGGTCCTTCCCTAGTGACTGCCTTCCAAATTCAAGATGGAATTTATTCATTTTAGAATCTACTCACCCCATTGATGTTATAACCAGAGTCAGCATACATCACGATTGGCAAGACCCACTCGTGTTTGGCAAAATGGAAGCGTTCTGGAAATTCCTCCCTCTTGTAGACATTGAGGTGAAGGTGTGCATTTTTCAGCGCTTGGTAAACGGCTTCCTCTTGCCCTGGTTTGGGCAGGAGCATCCCAAAGCTGCCATAGTCCACAATATCAAACTTGACCAAGTCCCTGAAGCTGATGTAGTTGGTCAGGAGGATCTCAGTGACTTTGGGCTTCTTTTTCACAGTGGTCATGCCGTGGTCAGATGTGATGATGACGTTGAGGTGCTCAGTCAAGCTGTGCCTCTCAATGGCTTCCAACAGGTACCCGATGGTTCTGTCGATTTGCTGAGTCATCACCCTCCTGTTCTCTGTCTCGGGCCCAAAGCGGTGTCCCACATTATCCGGCTCTCCGTAGTACAGAGTCGCGAAGTCAAAGTCTTCCTTACTGAACCAGTTCATGACGGTATCCGTGTTCTCCCTCCACTCCGTCTCATTGCTGTCTGGGTCAGTGTACGGCTCCACCAGGGACCGCTGGACGGCCTCCCCTTTGTACTTGGCGCCTCCCCCGGGATAGTGGAATGACGCTGTTTTCCTCCCCTGCAAGTGCAAGAAGAAAAGTCCATCAGGGACATTTCTCCTATCTTTCTCATAATGTGCAAAGTCCAACGTGTCAGCATCCCTGCCCCAGTCCAAAGGTATGGAAAACATGTGGCTTCAGAGTCGGACAGGATTGGGCTTCGTTCCTGGCATCACCAGGATCTCGTGGAATCTAAAACACCGTTAACTGTGAGAACTGCCGTTATGTTATGTGCTCCTATGAAGAAAAATGCTGCCTATGAAACCACGACACTCCAGTGACTGGCATATGCGTTCCAATTTGAGACTGCAAAATGAAAAAAACAGTTCCTTAGAATGGAAGAAAAATGGCACTTTCTAAGTTGGTAATGGTGAGTGAGTTTAATCTCTTAGTGCTTCAGTGTTCCTACCTGTAAAATGCCAAAAAATTGATGGGATTTTTGTGAGGGTTAATCCAGGTAACTTTAAGATAAAGTATTGGGCACTGTGTTTTGGCCATAGTAGGCACTCTTTTCTTTGCCTCTAGACCTAAGAAGCCACCACAAGCCTTCCCCGGTGTGTGCAGTGGACAGCTATTATGATTGCCTGCCCAGCACCCCCTCCCCTGTCTGCTGGTTTGGAGCATCTGACATCCCCTGGTAGCTCTCCTCCCTACTCTTGCTCCACGCAAGATGTGTTGGGTCCACATCAGGCTCCAGAGGTGGGATGTGGCTCTGGCCTGGCCAGTCAGAGGACGCTGCATCCCCTGGCCATAGCAATTGGTTCAGCCTTGGGCCCAGGTCCCAGTCAGAGCCAATGAGATAAGATCTGTGGATTTCCTCTGGGGCTGTTGGAGAGGGGAGAATCTGCCTAACTGGTTCCCATGTATAATGTTTATAAAATTTGGGGGTGTTTGTGTGAAGGGGAGACTGTCATCTTGTTCCCTGTGCAGATGTCTGTTCAGCCACTGGGCTTGACGCCCAACCCAGAGGCAGACAATAGGGCAGTTAAAGGTGTGCTCGATGCTGGATTGCCTGGGTTTATCTTTTCTCTCCCACTTGGATGCATGTCACTCAGATGCTCTCCACCTCTGTTTCCTCATCTGTAAAGCGGGGATGTTAATGCTACCTCGTATGGTGGTTGTGAGGACTAAATGCATGTGGAGCATGTTAGTTAATGTTCAATGAGCTCAGCTTTTAGTTTCCTGGAGAGGAACAAAGAGCAATGGGCCAGACCGCATGGTCAGATGAAGAGGGGGCAATGATTATCTCCTCCAGTTTCTGTCTCCTGAGGGGTCCTGAAACTGGATCTGAAATGTGCCTGTAGACCCCAAGGTTGGAATCTGCAGAAGGAAGATGAGATTGGAGCCTCCAGTCACGGCAGAAATGGCTGCAGCATGGGGCATGGGATTCCTTACGTCAGAGGAATGGGGTGGGTCAGCCATGAAATGCAGCTGAGTCTTATAAGGCCTGGGCAGGTCCTGGGGTTGCTGCTTGACCCTGAAGCCCTTGTCACTGGGGCCCAGTGACCTTCACCTTCTATGTCAGGCCATGGGCAACTACACAGGGCAGTAGATTATAGCCAACAGGAAAAGGGCCCTGGCCTACCACCAAGCCATCATGGGAGGAGCTGCCATCTCTTCCCTCTCCTTGTCACCAGTGGGTAAACCAGGGAAAGAGGTGTGGGGGGCCTGAGAGGAGTAGACCATACTCCTTCCACCCCAGGCTGCTGGGGCCACCAGAGGGTTTACGGTGAGGGTAGGGAGCATGCGGGGGAGCAGAGCTTTGACTTGGTTATAAGGTGAAGGATTTACTCTGAGCCAAACTGAGTCTTCAGGCCAAAAATGAGGCTGTGTTAACAACACAAGTGATTTCAAAGTCATGAAAATATTAAATGATTTGCTCCCCAGCAGAAAGCTAGATTTTGACAAAGCTTGGTAAAATTGTTAGGAAAATAATTTTATGTACACACACCAATGAGTTAACAATAAGATGGACCCATCTCACTAAATAGTTTCTGTTGTAAAGCAGCTCCTCAACCAGGACTGGGCACATAGTATAAGCTGGATAGATTTCTGGTTCCATGAAAGACTGACCTGCTTATTTGGGGAGTAAGTATTTTCCTTCATCTTGGCTATTAACTTGAGGGCTGTTCTGGGACACTTCTGGGACACCCAAGATTTGGATGTTATGAAAAACACTGTAAAGTTCATTGGCTTTAAAAGAACGAAGAGAGGGTGCTGGTGTGACGGTGTCAATTTGGTATGGAGAACAAATTACAGGGAAGAATTGTGGGATAGTGGCACCTGGGTTGTGGCTATCTGGTCTACAAATGGGCAGAAAAGTATAACTAAGCATAATGCCAAAACTTCCCATGTACCATTTGAGAGAGAGAAGCAGGAAACAAATTTGGAAGTTGTAGGGGATGCTGTTGGTACCCCACCAAGATCCCCTTACTGGGCCTGCACCCACACACATTTCTGTGAGGATGGCGACTAATGTTTCTCAGTTCCCCCATGTTCTGGAAAATTCCCTTGCCAAGTGGCCAAGTCCTGCCTCACCTGGGCAGGTATCCTATACTGCTCCTCTATCCCCAGCAGCTCATGGCCAGTGATTGACTTCAGGACATAAAGCCAGCTCCCTGGCTTCAGGGTGGGATGACTTGGGGGTGCAATTCATGTTCCAGTGCTCCCCGTGAGATCAGGCTGAAGCTGGTCTCCAGCTGAGGCCACGTCTCACTTAGGTCCTCCTCCTGCCCTGTCAGTTTTCCTCACTCCCATCTCCTGAGAACTCTCCCTCAATACATTATGAGCACCACATCCCTGCCTCAGGCTCTGCTTTTAGGAAGCTTGACTTAAGACAGAAGTCTTAATACTAAGTACTTTGCGAGGTTCCAGAAGCTCTGCTATCCATAGCTGTAGGTGAAATATTGTCCCCTCTGCCCTCCAGCATTCATTTCCTATTTTGAGATCCAGTTTTATTTTCTCTAAAGCACTTTCCCCAACCTGAAATTACCTTAATTTGCTTACTTTTTTACTATCTAGTTCTCTCCTCTAGAATGTGAGCTCTGGGAAATCAGGGGCTGTGCTGATCTTGTTGAACGTACTTTTCCTGGGACCTAGAACAGGCCTGGCTCAGAGTAAGTGCTGACTGCTGATTAAATGTGGGTTGAATGAATGCATGAATCATGTCTCCTTTTAGGGGTGGAAAACCCATCCTATTCTCACTCTTGATTAACTTATGGAAATAGTTACAGAAATGCTTTTGCTTTTGGGTTCTAGCATCTTATTTGTAACCTCTACAGGTAACACATTTTCCTTTCTGATAGTAGAATTTCTATGGTTGCTTTAACTTGCAAATCCTCTAATATTTATTGCATTTCTGATTGGCATTAGACATAATTCTCAGTTTTTAGCGACGGTACTTTAACATCCGTGGAAACTGACTTTGCTGTCAAGTATGGAATTGGCTGGAAGGATGAAGCTTCTAACGTTTTGTAGAACATAGTTTGACTATTTTATTATTTAGAATAAGCTGACATTGACATTGTGAGGGTCTTAGACAGCCCTGCATATCCAGCATGTTAAATCTCAGATGTTCCCAACTTGAAATTGTTTTCTTGTGCTGTGTTCTCAACACATATTGTTTCTTTCTTTCTTTTTTTTTTTTTGTGGTACGCGGGCCTCTCACTGTTGTGGCCTCTCCCGTTGTGGAGCACAGGTTCCGGACGCGCAGGCTCCGGACACGCAGGCTCAGCGGCCATGGCTCACGGGCCCAGCTGCTCCGTGGCATGTGGGATCTTCCCTGACCGGGGCACGAACCCGTGTACCCTGCATCGGCAGGCGGACTCTCAACCACTTGCGCCACCAGGGAAGCCCTCTTTTTTAATTTATTTATTTGGCTGCGTTGGGTCTCCGCTGCTGCACGTGGGCTTTCTCTAGTTGCAGCGAGCGGGGGCTACTCTTCGCTGAGGTGTGCGGGCTTCTCATTGTGGTGGCTTCTCTTGTTGCGGGGCATGGGCTCTAGGCACGTGGGCTTCAGTAGTTGTGGCATGTGCGCTCAGTAGTTGTGGCTCGCGGGCTCTAGAGCACAGGCTCAGTAGTTGTGGCGCACGGACCCAGTTGTTCCGTGGCATGTGGGATCCTCCTGGACCAGGGACTGAACCAGTGTGCCCTGCATTAGCAGGTGGATTCTTAACCACTGCGCCACCAGGGAAGTCCCTCAAAACATACTCTTTCTTTAAAGGTATCCCAAGCTGTAGTCTTAGGAAACTGTGATTTTTCTCACTTGGTCCCATAGGAATTTGAGGATTTATGCTGCTCTGTGAAATGAGCTTCAGAGAGAAATGTGTGTGTGAGCATGTGTACACACAGACACAGACACACATACACACACAATTGACTCTGTTTATTTGGGACCTATGATAAGCAAAAGTGCTATTTTCTACAGATTGTTTCTACTTCTGAGAAACAATCTCAGCACTTAATTGGATGCAAAAGAGTGGGTATTTACTATTCTACCCTTTAATTAGCATAATCAGTGTTTCCAGTAGCAATAGCAGTTGGAAAATCGCTAGTTTTACTGGGTGCATTATCCTTCCTTAGTGTAGTGTTGCATCAGTGTGGCTATTACTCTTAAGTTGCTTCTTTAAAACAGAGTTGGTACTTCTTATGGCAAAGCCTGACTGTTGGGTTTTGTACAGAATCTACCAAAACTCTTCAGAACCAATCGTTAAGGAAAGAGTTTTAGTTTGTTTTTTTCTGTCTTGTTTCCTTTTTTAGGGGACTGAATTAATGTCAAAAAGCGCACGGGTTTTAGGAAGGCCTGTGAAGTGTTCATCACAGTTGTGCTTTGGTGGAGAGTATATTTAGTGGTTTAGGGAAAGGAGTTAGTTACTTGTTCTAGGGAATGGCTGAGAGGAAAGAGATGGACTCCATGTTTTTGAAATTCAGAAGTTGAGGTTGGTTCTGAGTGTTTTCATTGCTTTTCTGTATTCTGGAGGCGTCACTGAACAGAAGGAAGCTAGATGGCCAAGATTCTGTGTTTTCTCCCCCTCCCACACATTTTCGGAGGTCGGATTATTATTCTCAGAATCTTTATGATGTGTGATAGACACGGATTGAGCCAATACTGGGATGCATTATGTTTCTATTAATACTTTTCTAAGCAGAAGCTGACGGCACCCTCTTTCTCACACCTCTTCCAAGTTTGGAAGCTATTGTCTGGAGACCTGGCTGACACCGAGAACCGTAGCTGCCCTCCCCACCCTCTCTCCAAATCCCCTCCTGGTGGTAGCCTACCATGGTCCGGTCTTGGAAGACATGAGAATCTCACCCATATCATCCCTCTGCCATTTCACATCTTAATATGATCTGTGGCTCTTCCATAGAGAGGAGAAACATGCTCCTAGGTTTTTATGGTTTTCCTGGGTCTCACAGTCATGGCTGTCTGCCTTTCTCTGAGAATTAGGGCTTACTGAACTTGGTGAAACACCTCAGCCATTGATCAGGTTCAGTTATCCCAGGAGCTCATTTAAAATCCCAGCCTGCTCTCATTGGAGCCTCTCTGTTCATAGCCTGACCATTGGGGAAGTCCTGATGGACTGGATACACTCGTGGACCATGGATGGTGGAGACAAAAGTGGTTGGGAATCCCATCTCCTAGGCATCATCTGCCAAGGGACACCGATTCTCATGAATCATGATGGACTCTGGCAGTATTAATGGCACTGACGGAAAACATTTTAGTCCTATTAAAGGTTAACGCATCAGTCTCCACAAAGCCTGCCTGGAAGAGACTCAGAAGAAGGAAGGAATTTTCCAATGATGGGTACAGGGCAGGCCACCCTCCTGCAGCCCTGCCCGACAATGCAGATGTGTCCCCGAATGGCATTTGGCATTTGTGCCCCTGTTTCTGGGGTGGGAGGGGTTGACCTGGGGCCGCAGGTTTGCTCTGATTACAGGAGCTTTTGCACCACCTCCTCAGGGAGCTGGCTGATGGCCCTGTCCTGGGCAGGAGCTGCTAACGGCAGAACGCGATGAACCAACTTGACATTCGCTTGCCAAACAAGTGGTGTGTTGTCAGTCGCCTGGCCCTGCACCAGACCCTCTTTTTGCACAACTGCTTATGAATTCAGCAAAGAAGAAAAGCACTCTGATTATGAATTGAGCAGGAGGAAACAAAGCCCTGCAAATAAATGACAAGGAGACAAGAACCATGTATAAGAAAACACCAGGAAGGGAGAATGCCACCAGAAGCCTCATGCCAGTGAACAAATTCCTTAGCAAGAGAGGCCCTGGGTTTTGAATAGTGAATTAAGGAAGACTATCCAGACCTTCTTAGCAGCTAGGCAGATACAAGATTCACTCCGAAATCCATGACTAGATGCTTTGGCCACTGAAGAAATATTATGTCATGGTTAAGAGTTAAGAGTTGCTGAACCCAGAGTGAGTTCACATCCTAGCTCTGCCTCTCACTAACTTTGTGACTGTGAGAAGTTGTGGTATCACCTGGTGCCTCAGTTTACTCATTTGTTAAAGGGGCATAACCTTAGCACCCACCTCAGGGTTGTGATAAATTAATATACGTAAAGCACTTAAATCAGGGCCTGGTGCATAGTGAGTGTTATGGTTGTTATTTTTCTTGTACGGACAGTTTATTTGCATGGTCTATGCCTCAAAGTTTAAAAATGTTGGGGCTTCCCTGGTGGCGCAGTGGTTGAGAGTCCGCCTGCCGATGCAGGGGACACGGGTTCGTGCCCTGGTCTGGGAGGACCCCACATGCCGCAGAGCGGCTGGGCCCGTGAGCCATGGCCACTGAGCCTGCGCATCCGGAACCTGTGCTCCGCAACGGGAGAGGCCACAACAGTGAGAAGCCTGTGTACCGCAAAAAAAAAAAAAAAAAAAAAAAAAATGTGACAGAAGAGGAAGGACTCTAGAGCCCAACACTTAATGAACCTGAGGTAGAGTAGGGTCATTGACAGCCCCCTGTGATTCTTCTAGAGCTGTGTTGTCCAATATGGTAGCCCCTCGCCTGTGTAGTATTTAGATTTAAATTGAAATTAATTAAAATGAAATACAATTAAACATTCAGTTTCTCAGTCTTACCAGTCACATTTCAAGGGCTCAATTACCACCTGTGGCTTGTGGATTCCACATTGGACCATGCAGAATAGAACATGTCCATTATCACAGAATGTTCCATTGGATAGTTCTGGCCTACAGCTGTAGTGACCTGTAGCTGAAGTCCTGCTAAAATGGTTCAGCTTCCATTCATAAGAATGATCATTTCAAGCAGTTAGTGCCAAACAACTTACATGCGTTATCACAGTTAATCCTTCCAACAAGCCTATGAAGCAGGGATTCTGGCCATCCTCATTCTATGGGTGGGGCAAATCAAGCACAGAGTGGAGGTCATTGCTGAAGGTCACAGAGCTGGAGAAGGGTGGAGCTGGTTGGACCCTGCTCTGGGAGTGTAAGTCCACAGACGGTTCTGAGCTGCTGCAATTATACCCCCTTGCAATGTAATGTGCACGGCATGGGCTGGGAGCACAGAGATGAAGTGTCAGGACCCGAGGAAGCTTTGGAGCCAAGGCTGGTGTCTTGGGGGAAGAGGAGGAGGATCTGTTCTGAAGTGATGACTCTGGAAGCTCATTGAGAAAATGCAAAAGCTGGTAACAGGTTTGGGGCTGGGAGTTCAACGCACTAATTTCATTTCTGCCTTTTCAAAGCAATAATGAGTGGCTGCTGGGATACTTTCAAGCAAATGTTCTCATCAGAGCTTTTCATGCCTTGAGTGGTCAACTTTGTTCCTAAGGGATTTTATGCCTAAGTCAGAGGCAAGTGTATGAAGAGATATTTATTAAAGAGCTGCTGGGTCCAGACCCTATGATGAGCCCTGGAGGTACAATCATGATTAAGCCAACTCTGCCCTCATGGAGCCTCATCCATCCATAAGAGCTAAAACTTACTGAGATATGCCTTAAGTGCACATCTTATTTAATCCTTACATGAACTCTATTAAATAAGAGCATCATCATGATCCCTATACCACATTTAGGGAAACAGATGCTTAGAGAGGTTAAGTCATTTGCCCAAGGCCACACAACGTCTAACCCGCCACCCACATGCCTAGGAATGAGAGACGATGTCCCAGGAAGTCAGCCCAGGGTTTCTGGTGGTACCTGTCTCTGGGCTGTGATCCAGAGGGGGAGAATGCCATTGTCCTACCACTCAGTCTTGTTCTGTGTGGTCTTGATGGAATACTTCCAGAGTGTCTCTGTGTTAAACATCATGTTGTGAATGACTCTGTGATCTTCGATCCAGCAACCTTGGGAATAAAGGAGAGAAGGTACTGTTAAGTTCTATGAACGGATGCTGCCAGGGGTGTCCATGTGTTCTTAAGACCACCTCCCCCAGCATCCTTCTGGTTGGGCTACTTAATCCTGGGGCTGTCCCTCTGGGCTTCAGACTTGTTTCTCTGGGATGCAAACATTGGCAGCCACAAAGGAAGGGTCATCACATCTCACACCTGTCAGATTGGATCTGCTCCCTGGAACAGACCTCACAGCCCTGGGAGAAGTTGGTGGAAGCTGATGAGGGAGCGGGGAAGGCAGGGGGTGGGGAGGCCAAGTTCCTCGGGTTATTCTGTGTCCAGAAGCTGAGAACCTGGGATTTGGACACTTCCTGTGGGATGAGTTTCCTCATTTGCTTGTGACGATATGATTCTGTATGGAACATCCAGTGGGCCTGATTCTCGGCAAACATCCCAGGGTTTCTCCTAGGATTCCCATGGGCTGCACTGTTTGAAGCAACCAAGGGAATCAGGAGGGATTTCATTCTTTCTTTCTTTCTTTCTTTCTTTTTTTTTGCCACGTGGCATGTGGGATCCTCATTCCCTGACAAGGGATCAAACCGGCCCCCCCCAGCCCCCGCCTCACATTGGAAGTGTGGAGTCTTAACCACTGGACCACCAGGGAAGTCCCAGGAAGGATTTCTAGACGTAGATGGGTGCAGACTTATTTCTTTCTGCTTAGGGAAAGAAGACAGATACTGGGGGAATGTAAGCTAGATTGTTCTTGAGAACATAGCAATTGAACCAGATATGGAAAAAACCCCTGTGATCTTACATTGCACCAGTGAAAAGGGGACTGCACGTGGAGGCCAGTCTAAAGAGGGAGTTGAAAGATCCAAGGAGAGAGCTGAGTGTCCACTCCCTCGCCTCCTGGGAGATGGAGCCTCTGGGTGACCCTACTGACTGTAATAAGATAGTGATGATGTCTCCAATGTCCATGGTAAGAGGGACATTCTGTGACTAGAACTTGATGGTCATGGGCACAGAGAAGGGAAAAGCTCTCCACTTGGTCAGAGTCGCTGCCAGACTGCTGGTGGGTAAAGTCCCCCTAGGGTGGCCAAAGCTTTCAATGGGGAAGAAGCAAACACAGTTGTGTTTTTATTGTTTCTGCCTTGCTGGCAGGCCTGACAACCAACCACGAGTGGGGTCACCAGAAAGAAGTTGTGCTGCTGCCAGGGATTGGGACCTCGAGGTGTCAAGATTTGGTCAGGGATCAAGTCAGACTGTTGACAGGGGAAGAGCATGGACTTAGAGTCCATGAGAGCTGGGTGCCAACCCTGACCTGGCTTCTGAACTTGTTGTGTGAACTTGAACAAGCCTTGGTTTGCATGTGTAATGGGGGGTAGATCTGTGTGATGGAATCATGGCACACATTTACCATCATGCCATACGCCAACGCCTTTTTCTGAGTTACTTCGGGAACATTAACTCATCTAAAGCTCCCAATAGCCCTGTAAGGTGGGAACTATTATAGCCCCCTTAGAGCTTTCCCTCTTTGCAGGAAACAGAGGCACAGAGTTTACTCAAGGTCATAAGGCAGAGTTCGGTGTGGAACCTGGGAAATTTGATTACAGCCCCTGCTCCTCCCTACCCCAGGTAAAATTAACATAAAATTAACCATTACCTTTTTTTTTTGGGCTGCACAGCGCGGCATGTGGGATCTTAGTCCCCAACCAGGGATTGAACCTGCACCCCCTACAGTGGAAGTAAGGAGTCTTAACCACTGGGCCTCCAGGGAAGTCCCAACCATTAACATTTTATTTTTAAAAATTTTTATTTATTTAGTTTTTGGGCTGCGTTGGGTCTTTGTTGCTGCGCGTGGGCTTTTCTCTGATTGCGTCAAGTGGGAGCTACTCTTCGTTGCGCTGTGCGGGCTTCTCATTGCGGTGCCTTCTCTTGTTGCAGAGCGTGGACTCTAGGTGTGCGGGCTTCAGTAGTTGTGGCACGTGGTCTCAGTAGTTGTGGCTCATGGGCTCTTGAGCGCAGACTCAGTAGTTGTGGTGCACAAACTTAGTTGCTTCGCAGCACGTGGGATCTTCCCAGACTAGGGCTCGAACCCTTGTCCCCTGCATTGGCAGGTGGATTCTTAACCACTGTGCCACCAGGGAAGCCCCATTAACATTTTAAAGTGAACAATTCTGTGACATTTAGTACATTCACAATGTTGTGCAACCTCTTTCTAGTTCTAGTACATTTTCATCACCCCCAAAAGAGACTCTACCTGCTAGCAGTCGCTCCACAGCCTTCCGTTCCCACGGCCTCTGGCGGCCTCTAATCTGCTGTCTCTATGGATTTACTTATTCTGGACATTTCATAGAAATGGACTCATACAATATGTGGCCTTTTGTGTCTGGCTTCTTTCACTGAGAATCATGTTTCCCAGCTTCATCCCCATCATAGCATGAATCTATACTTCATTCCTTTTTATGGCTGCATAATATTCCATTGTCTGGATAGACCAGAATTTGTTTATCCATCCATCAATTGATAGACATTTGGGTTGTTTCCATTTCTTGGCTGCTATGGATAATGCTGCTATGAACATTCATGTGCAAGTAACTGTTTCAGTCCCTGCTTTCAATTCTTTTAGGTCTAAACCTAGGAGTAGAATTCCTGGGTAATATGGTAACTCTATGTTTAACTTTTTGAGGAACTACCAAACTATTTTCCACAGTGGCTGCATCGTTTTACATTCCCACTACCAATGTTCAAGGGTTCCAGTTTCCCCACATCCTTGCCAGCACTTGCTATTTTCCTTTTTTTGATTATGGGCAACTTAGCAGGTATCAGTATCTCATTGTGGTTTTTAGTTGCATTTCCCGAATGCCTGATGATGTTGAGCATTGCACCCTGTGAATACCATGAGTGAGAGTACTCTGTTAGGGGTAGGTAGAAGCCAAATGGGCAGGAATCTTTGGAGCCTCACAAATGAATAATGGAAGGCTCTTGAAATCTACAAGAAACCCTCCTGTTGTTACAGCTTCCTGATGGCTGAGCCATGCCATCGCAGCAGACAACATGGAAGCACAGAGGTAATTCACCCAGGGAGTGCTCCTTTGCCTTTTTTTTTTTTTTTTTTTTAAATCTGTAGTATCCTGAATCCCGGTCTATGTGACTCTCCACCGAGTAAAGAGAAAAAAAAAAAATCCCTCCGGAATTATGAACACCTGCCATTTCACCTGTTCTAGTGTTTCTCCATGGTATTTTCTACCATCAACATTAGAATCAATTGAGTAGCTTGTTAAAAACACACATTCCCAGGTCCCCACTGTAGCCCTTGCTGAATTTACAGTCATGGGGTGGGGTCCAGGAGTCTGCATTTTAACAACCTCTCCAGGTGGTTTTAGTGCCTGCTGACATGTCAGAACCACTGGTTCAGGGGCTGTTTGTCATTCACACTTGCATGTGGATTAGTTCCAGCAGACTGCCCCTTGCTCCAAAATCTGGGTTGACAGTAGCCCACTGCCCCCCTCCTTAAGGGACCAGCGGGAGGGCAGGCAGCCATCAGAACCTGGATCACTGTGGTATCTGGGGAAATATAGGGGTCCAGAGCCACTGGGAGGATGTGGCAGGAGGGATTGGAGGAAGCCACGGGCAAAGAAACTTCCTCTTCCCTCAACCTATGGATTCTGGCTTCCATGCCCTGGGACCCAGAGGTCAATTATAGCCTCAGTTAAGTAGGCTAGCCTGGAAACCAATCATAGCATCCATTTCCCCCTCAAAGCGATATTACACAAGTTTCAAACAACTAACCTAAAATGAGCTCAGGGAGCATGACCCTTTCATTCTGTGGCATGGCTCGTCCCAGTAGTTGTACAAAGGGAATTGTCTCCGTGGTGTTTGGGTTATTTCCACCCTTGACACTTAAAGGCATGTTCTAAATCCAGCCGGTGACTGGGGACCACTCATGAGACCCAGCAGTTTCCACTGCCATGTTGGTTCCTCCTTCCTGCTTCTCAGGCCTCTTTATCCCGGTCAAGGGCCAGTTATGGAACGTGGGCAAAACAAGACAGAGGAGAGGGGAAGCTAAGAAACAAGCAGCTGCAGGGAGCAGCTATCATGGTTTTACTTGAATTGCATTTTCTATTCTGGAGACCATGGGGGAGACCTGGCTGGAAAAACTACGTGAAGGCGATAGTGTTGGCTGTGCCTGGAGTTCCAGAGACTGCAAAGGAGCTGGTTTCACTTGGGTCACGTGATGCTGCACAAGTGAGGCTGGGCTTGGAGGCAGGACACCTGGCCTTGGCTCTTGTAAGCCCTTGCTCTCTCTCTGGGCCTCAGTTTCCCTGTATATAGAATGAGTGTGGTTAATGGTTTCCAAGGGCCTTTCTGGCTGTATCATTCTGAGAGTCTGTCATTACTGTCATTTCAGTGTCTGGTGACGTGGGTAATTGTGCAAGTGAAACAGGAAGTAGGATGAGCTCTCCTAGTGAATGGGATTCCTGCTGCTTGCTAATTATGCTTTAATTAGGGTACAATGCATACTCCCACACTGTATCAGTTATGGCAAGGTACAGGTATTTCACCCAGCCGAACATTTCAGGTCTGGGAAAGAACCAAGCTAGATTCAACTCCTTCTCCTGGTTCTCAGGGACTGATGTTTATTTATTTCCAAATACTTGCACAGTGAATTTAGGAAACCAGGAAGTCTAGAGTTTGATCCAACCCCTTACTTTCTCCCTTTCTCAAATATTTTGAGCCAAGTACTATCTTAAACTGTCTCATGGTATTTACACTCTAGGGGGCGGGAGAGAGTTAAAAAATAGAGTGTGTTGGTGCCTGCAGTACTCACAGGTATTTTCTCTTGGAATTCCCCTACTCATAGGCCCTGCTGAAAGGCAGGTTTAGGCACCGTATTTGTACCAAGTCTCTTCCCTGTGTTCAGTTGGTTGGCCGGAAACCCAATTCTGTCTTTCTCAATACTTGAACCAAGAGACACAGTAACTAACCAGCTGGTGGTGGGCTCTGCTGTCTCCCATGAGGAACCAGTAGTGAAAAGAGAAAGGTGGTCACGAGCGAGGGAAGCAGACAAGAAAGCCCATGGGGCTGATAAGAAAGACCACAGGGCTTCTGAGAGCCAGAGGAGGAAGTTTGGTTTCTATAATTGCAGTTTCTATTCCCTGATTCCCTCTAATTTGGTTCCCATGCTCATGAGTTTGCCTGATAGAGCCTTGCCTTCTGTTTCTTACAACTGTTGCTCCCTGACGTGGCTGAGAGTAGGGCTGTGCCTTATTTATTTTGGTGTTTCCCTGGCACAAAGCAGAGACCTGTGCCCTTAGTAGGCATTCAACAAATGTTTGTTGGATTTAATTGAACAAATTCCATCCCATCCTCTGCCCCATATGTAGGTGGCCAGGTACAAACTGAAGAAATAGGAAGCAGACCTTGATTTAGTCCAAAGTCAACTTGGGAAAAAAATACTGTAGTGGGATGAAAATAAACCTATACATAATAGTTAAATCATTAAATAAACCTATAAATTAAACCTTTAGTGGAATTAAAATAAAATGCATAACCTAATATACTCAATAAGAGCATCTCCCTTCCCCCCCGCAAACATTTGCTCAATTCCTACCTACTAATTTTCAGGTGGAACAGTAACTATTTGCCAATAGACCATTTGGGCATAGACACACTTTATCATGCATTCAGTTGTTTAACAATATTTTAAGGACCTACTTGTTTCATTCAGTAGTTCCTTTGAACCAACCTACCATATTAAGCTGTAAACATGTCTTCATTTTCCTCCTGATTTGTGGGGTCCAGTGCTTCATTAAGTTCACATTCCCCAAACCAAAGAAGAAAGGTCTTATTAACCAGCTAGTATGAAATCAATGAGGAAGAATAGCTGCTAAATCAAGTCAACCAACCACCTTAAATCAACCCAGTGCTCCAATCTCAAGCAGACAAGCTCATTCAGACCTACAGCCAAGACACTGGTGGAAAAACAGCCCCCACTGGAGCTCAAAACCACACTTACCCAAGTCTACACATTCAGAGTCCCACCCACTGATGATTCACTAGACCTGTAATAAAAGTGCTGGGGATGAGAACAGGTGGCTCAGTGCACCAGTTGAAATTTAAAACCTTATCAACTCCTGCTGCAGACATGAGGCTTGACCCCAACAGGACACCGCACGATGGGAGCCCTCTTCTGGACGGGGAAATAAGACCCTAGTGCCCATTTTACCAAACCGCTCTTGCTCATATGTGAGTGCAGATGTAAAGTGCTGACTGCTTCTTTTTTGGCATTGCTTTTTAATTATGGCCATCAATAAATCATTCTGTCCTTGAACAAGACTTGAGAATGGCCCTAAGGCAGAGGCACGATTCCTCAGGAACTAGGCCAACAGAGAATGGGTTGCTCACTCCTCACCTCTTCCTTTAATCTGCTGTCAGAAACAGAAACGTTCTCTCTTCAAGAAGCCTTGGAAGCAGACGGAAGCAGACGACTGCACTTGCGTTCCATCTGGGAAGTCTGTTAATACACAGTTCTACCCTTGGCCTGCCTTACCAGCCACTGTCACAGAAACGGGATCTCCCCTCTCTTCTGCATTTTTTTCTGACTCCATTTCCCCCTCTTACTGGTGTAGTGGGCTGAATGGTGCCCCCCACGCCTCCTCAAGGATATGTCCATATTCTTATTCTCAGAACCTGTGAGTGTTGCCTTATTTGGAAACAGGGTCTTTGCAGTTGTAATTCAGTTAAGGATTTTGAGATGAGGAGATTATCCTAGATTATCTGTGTGGGCTCTAAGTGCAAAGATAAGTGTCCTTACAAGAGGCAGAAGAGGAGAAGGCACAGACAGAGAAGGCAATGTGACCACAGAAGCAGAGATTGGAGTTATGTGGCCACAAGCCCAGGAATGCTGGCAGCCATCAGAATTGGAAGAGGCAAGGAAGGCTTCTTCCCTGGAGCCTTCAGAGGGAACACAGGCCACTGACACCTTGATTTTGGACTACTGGCCTCCAGACTTTCTGTTGCTTTAAGCCACCCAGTTTATGGGACTTTGTTACAGCAGCCACAAGAAACAAATACACCTGAGCCCTCAGTCTCCGGTGGTTCCAGTTTCTCCTCTCATTCAAGGCCTTGGAATCCTGAGCAGTCATGATTTTTTGCTCCACTGCTCTGGTGTTTTGGGCCAACCCTTCCTCTGTGTGACGCATGGACCTGCAGCACTGGTATCACCTGGGAGCTTGTTGGAAATGCAGACTCTCAGGCCCCACCCCAGACCCACTGAACCGGAGTCTGCATTTTAACCAGATCTCCAGGTGATTCATATACATGTTCAAAATTGAGAAGCACTGGTAGGAGAAACTCTAAGGTGTCAATCAGATCTTTTCTCCAAGTATCCTAGTTTCTTCATGTCATATCTGTTAAATATGACATGGAGGTTTTGTAAAAACAGACCAAACTCTTAGGTTAGAACTGCATGCTGATGTGTCATGCATAATATGACATGATGTCTGAAATTTGCTATAAAAGATTCAAGGAAGGAAAGAAGGAAGGAAGGAAGGAAGGAAAGGAAGGAGGAAAGACAGGGCCTTGGGTGAGGACAGTGGAACAAGACTGGCAAAATGTGGACACATTTTTGCAGCTCAGTGCTAGGTACACGGGGCTTCATTGTGCAATTTTCTCTGCTTTTTTCTGCAAGGTGGAAATTTCCCTAGTGAAAAGTTAGGGAATATCCTAGTTTCCCAGCCTTCCTTATTTTCAGTTTTTTTCCATGAATCCATTTTTATCCCTTCATGGAAATGGCTGGTGTTGGAGGGACATCTTTTCTATCTCAGTCTGTGGTTTTCTTTGCTCTGTTTGTTCATGTTTGTGGTTTTGCTGGCTTTCAGGACTTCTTTCAGCAGAAAATTGTTTCTGGGGGAGCAGGATGGGAGCTGATTAAGGTTTATGGCATCTTCTAACTGGGTTTCCAACAACATCTGCTGGGCTTGTGTTGTTACCGGCAGCAGGAATTCAATTTCCTTTCTCTTTCCCTACCTCTCTTACTTCTTTCAGATTTTTTGTTCACTGGCTAGAGTATCATGTATGTGACCTTTGGCTCTCTGATTTACATGTGATTTGCATATTACACATCTAGTCCAGAGGTTCTCAATTAGGGGGTGATTTTTACCTCCCAAGGAACATGGGGCAGTGTCTGGAGACATTTTTGACAGGCACAACTAGGAGAGGGATGCTGCTGGAATCTAGTGAGTAGAGGCCAGGGATGCTGCTAAACACTCCACAACACACAGGACAGTCCCCCCAAGGCAAAGAAGGATCTGGCCCCAAATATCAATAGCGGGACGTTGAGAAACCCTGATCTAGTCTTAAAAATCATCCAAGCGCATTTCGCCACACTTTTTTTGCTCTGTCCCATGAAGGAGAGGTGGACTCATGACTGATTACAACATCTCTGAGGAATTTTTACTTCTTATAAGTTGATTTTGAGATAGAATATAAGTGACTGCTCATTTGTGCAAGTTGTGCCCTGCACACCTTCAGGGGACACCATCCACATAGTATTCATGAAAACAACCCTTTCAGAATTGTGAAGCACATGGTCTACACAGCTATAAGTGGTTGCTCCAATTTTGGGGTTGCCCTGGGGGTTCTGGAACTGGGAGAGACTTTATTTCTGGCCACCATGAGCCCTGAGCACGCCAGAGAGTGTCCTTTCAAGAAAAGAGGGAATGTGGAACTTTGAGGACCTCACTTGCATTATTCTAGACCATTGTCTCGTTGTGGAACGTCTCCTTTTCACCCCTGGGCCATATCCATTTGACTAGATCTAAAATTGTCAGATTATAATATCATGGCTTTTGTTTGAAACATGGTGGTGATGGCTTCTTATTTTCAGTCAGTTCCTTGGGGGAGGAAATACAAGCTGCTGCCATAAGACTTCCTATCCACCCACTATTTGCTTGGCAGGATTGCCATAGTTTCAGCAGCATAACTTATTCTTGCTGGTCTTCAATCACTTTGCAATAAAAACTGTGATTGCAAAAATGTTCATTGTCATTACCAATGATGGAGCAGTAAGTACAGGCTTCTGGAGAGGGAGAGGGAATTGCGTGACTTAAACTAGCAGAATGAGTTGCTCACCCCCAGAGAATGGCTTTTCATTTTGGCAAGGTCTGAGGGAAATTATGACAGAGTTCAGTGACACAGAGGGACAGTGCTGGGAGGTGTGGTCACTGAATCCACTGGGAGCCTGTGCCCTGTGGGCAGCCCCGTGGATGGAGTTGGGGTTTCTTGGGACTCAATAGTACTCTGGGTCATCGACTGCAACTCGCCCCATCCCCACGCTGTTGGGCTCAGGCTGGGTGGTAGATCACTGAGCTTTCTGCCAGTCCTTCTTCCATTGTTCCTCCCTCTGATAACAGTCCCTGACTTTCCACTTGGGACCCACTACCATCCCCCCACAATGGGTGATGTGGTTTGTGTGGGACTTGCCATTCCCCACCCTGACCTGGGGGTGGGCATGTGGTCCCAGCTTGGGTGGTCAGCATCATTCCATCCCCCCACAGAGATTGGTTCTGAGAAGCAAATTGGTCCAATGAGAGTCAATCTTGGGAATTTTGTGGTCACTCTTAGGAAAGAGAAATAGAGAGGAGGAGAGGGAGAAGTAAAGAGAGAGCTTGATCGTTCTGATGATATAATTTGAGGATCTGGATGTAGCCATGCCTGTAACTATCAATTAATTATGTGTTATGGTTTGAACTGTGCTCCTCAAAAAAGATATGTTGGAGTCCTAAACCCCAGAGCCTCAGAATGTGACCTTATTTCGAAACAGGGTCATTGTAGAGGTGAGGTCCTACTAGAGTAGGGTGGGCCCCTAATCTGAGTGACTGGTGTTCTTATAATAATATGGTCATGTGAAGACGGAGACACAGGAAGAACTCCATGGTTTGGATGGAGGGTTGGAGGGATGCATCTACAAGCCAAGGAATGCCAAAGATCACCAGCGAACCACAAGAAGCTAGGAAGAGACAAAGGATTCCCTACAGCTTTCAGAGGGAGTATTGCTCTATCAACACCTTGACTTCAAACTTCTGGCCTCTAGACTGTGAGCCAATAAATTTCTGTTGTTTTAAGCCACATAGTTTGTGGTGCTTTGTTATGGCAGCCCTAGGAGATTAGTATAAGTACTTTCAAATTAATAATCTTCCTCTTCCTCCTCCTTCTTCAAAATCATCATCATTATCATCGCCTTTGTCTAAGCAATAGAGAGGGTCTCCTATGGATGTGGAGACTGTGATGTGGGGTGTCCAGCCTCCATGGTCAGTCAGTGCCCCTCTTGCATCAGCCCCTAGGCCTCCAGGGTTAGACCATAATTCTGGGGCTTTCTGGAGCTCCATGCTGGGGCATCATCCTGTTACCTGTTGCCTTTACACAAAGACTGATGCTCACCCCCTGGTTGTCTGGGCCCCATCCAAGACCTATTCATGGTAGGCAGAATTAAGATGGCCCCAAGATTCCTGCCTCGGTTATATACACCTTGTATAATTCCCTCCCCTTGCACATGGGTGGACCTGTGGCTGGCTTCTAACCAGTGGACATGGAAAAGTTGAAGGGATTTTGCAGATGTAACTAAGGGCCCTAACCAGTTCACTGTGAGTTAATCCAAAGGGAGATTATCCCAGGTGGGCCTGACCTCCTCAGGTGTGCTCTTAGCAGAGGGTCTGGACCCAAGCTGCCATGGGTTCTACAGCTGCAAGGAAATGAAGTCTTCCAACAATTGCGTAAGCTTGGGAGAGGACCCCGAGCCTCAGATGAGACACCACCTCAGCCGGCACCTTGATTGCAGCCTTGTAATACCCTGAGCAGAGGACTAAATTCAGCTATGCTCGGACTCCTGACGACAGAGAGATAATAAATGGGTGTTGTTCTAAGTTGCAAAGTTTGTGGTTAATTTTTATGCAGCCATAGAAAATGAATATGGCATTCCATTTTAAGGAACTACCAGGTGCTGTGGCCAAGACCCCTGTGTGTGTGTGTTTCTCTCTGTGTGTGTGTGTGTGTGTGTGTGTACATGGAGGTGGGGGATGATGAAGGGTGGGGGATGGAGCCAGGTGGGAAGGAGAAAACTACCTTGGAGGAAGTAATTGCCCTTCTTATGAGAGAGAAGAGCAGTTTGAGCAACATGCAGACCTGCCCAGTGCCCAGCCCTGGGAGCTGGAGGGAGAACATCGCCCCCAGTGTCAGGTCTTGGGAGCCTCCACCCTAGACAGAGGCCCCACTTCCACTGTCTTGCAGGTGGTGCTGGGGGCCAAATACTTGGAGGAAAAACATACCCTTTATAAAGATGCAAAGATTTTCTCACGTGAAGAGATGATGAGGTAGGATATTTTGAATTAATAGTCAGCTTTATTTTTAAAATCCTCTCTCCTGTATTCTTTCCTTCATTCAAACAGTCAGGATTTTTGTTTTTCATGCTCCGAGGAAAGGATGCCATGGGAGAAAGTGAAGAAAGCAGAGACTCCTTCTGGCTTTGGGGTGTCACACGCTCAGCCCATTGTGGGAGCCATGGAGGAGTTCGGGTGTAGAGGAAGGTTTGGGGGGGACCCAGGGGAGTAAGAGCAAATCTCTCCTGTCTGATTCCCTGAGAGAGGAAGGAAAGAGGTGGAAGGATCCCCAAGAAAGGGGCTGTTTGTCCTTTACTCTGGTGGAACTCCAGAGAGAAGGAAACACCCCCCACAAAAGATCTGTGGGATTTGGGAGCAGAAAGGGTGGGAGCCCGAGCTGTGCGTCAAGCCCTAGAAAGACGGCCAGACCCTGGAGACATGTAAGTGTGTAGCTGCTTGGCCCAACAAGAGATGCTCAAACAGTATTCGTCAACTGAAAGGATGAATACATTGTAAGCCCTCTACAAATTCTCCGGGAAGACTTTCTTCACCAGCATCAGGAAAGCCGATGAGGGTCCATGTGATTCTAGCTCTGGGGTGAGGGCTCAGCTATTCACCACACCTGACAGCCCCCAGGCATGGAGAGGCCCTGCTGCCCAGATGTGGACCCAGGGGGCCCAGAGTTCTGACCCAACGAGCCAAGTCAGCTAAGCCTTATGCCCAGGGCATGGCCTCTCCCTGCTGTGCTCCCTGCCTGGGACCACCTGGTCCCTAGCCCCTTGGACTCTGTCTAGGAAGCTTGGAGGGGTGGTTACGTGGCTTCTCAGACCTGAGCCCTTATGGGAGCTGCCTCCTTGTGCAGCTGAGCTGAGAATCAGGGAAGCAGCATCATTTCCTCACCTCTCCTCTGAGTTAACTTGCTCCAAGGTGTTCGTAAGAACTCCATTTAATTAGTCGTTGGGCCCAGAGAGCCCCTTTTATCATACTTTGTGTCAGGCCTACCCCTGGAATCTGAAGAGGTCTTTGGGTGCTGGCAGCACCAATTTTTACCCATTATTTTTTCTGTTACGGATGATGCTTTTCCAGTGGACTGGAGTCAGACAGAGGTCGGCTTGAGCCCAGCTCATGAAGACAAGTGCTGGTGCTTTTGCTGGTTCTAGGGTGGCATCTGTGTCATTAATACAGCATATTCAGGATGTCTACCCACTGCCTGGGAGCTCTGAGGATGTGCAACATTTAAAGGTATTTGGAATACCTTTGGACTACTTAATTAGAAGGAAGGACACCAGAGGGCTGTAGGCCTGCTAGAGGCAAGGATTGAGGACCAGTGTCTGGAACCGTCCAGGGCTGAGTTCAAATCCTGCTTCTGCCCCTCAGCTGCTGTGGGACCTCAGGAGAGATTTGTACATTCATGGACCCTGGATATCTCAGTTGTTCTGACTTCTTATCACTGTTACAAGAATCGAAGGATATGATGATCGTGGTACTTGCTGAGCATTTTTGTAAGCCAAGTAGTGGTTCAACCACTCAAGACAGGGGTTTTCAGGACTTCCCTGATGGTGCAGTGGTTAAGAATCTGCCTGCCAATGCAGGAGACACAGGTTCAAGCCCTGGTCTGGGAAGATCCCACATGCTGCAGAGCAACTAAGCTTGTGCACCACAACTACTGAGTCTGTGCTCAAGAGCCCACGAGCCACAACTACTGAGCCCTCGTGCTACAACTACTGAAGCCCACGCTCCTAGAGCCCGTGCTCCGCAACAAGAGAAGCCACTGCAATGAGAAGCACGCTCATTGCAATGAAGAGTAACCCCTGCTTGCCTCAACTAGAGAAAGCCTGAGCACAGCAACGAAGACCCAATGCAGCCAATAAATAAATAAATAAAATAAATTTATATATATATTAACAAAAGATGGGTTTTCAGCTGGGGGCCAATTTGTCTCCCAGGCAGCTTTGGGCAGTGTCTGGGGACATTCTTGGGAGGAGGGGGCACTCCTGGCACCTAGAGGATAGAGACCAGGGATGCTGTCCAACATCCCACAGTGCACAGGATGGCCCCCACCACAGAGAACCATCTGGTCCCAAATGTCAGTAGTGCTGAGGCTGCAAAACCCGTTTTAAAGCAGTGACTCTCCACCAACTCAATAAATGGCAGGTCGGTTATAAATAAGGGGGACAGAGGAACATGTTTTTTCTATAAGGGGTGAATTAAAAAGAGTACCTTATATTTATAAATTTTGTTATTTATAGGCAATACATCCACATGGTCCAAGATCTAAAAGGTACACAGGATGTACAATCCAAAGTCTCCCTTCTACCTCGTCCTCTTCCTGGAGGAATCAGTGTTACCAATTTCTTCTTTTTAGAGGTCCTCTGTGCATCTATAAGCAATTGTATGCACATATATACACACATGTTATACACACACACATATGCATGCTACACATATTCTTTGCATCTTGCTTTTGTCACTTAATCCATCTTGGAGATAACTTCTTACTGGACACAAAAAGCTTCCTCAGTTTTCCTTTTAAAGGTGACAGAGTATGCCATTCTATGCATGTCCAGTATTTTACTTAACCACTCCCCTCTGGATGGATAGTCACGTTGTTTCTATTTTCTTTTGCTCTTACAAACACTAATGTAATGAATATCTTTGTATGTACATCATTTTCCACCAAGCAAGTATGTAATGGTAGGATAGAGTCCTACAAGTGGAATTGCCAAATAAGAAAGTTTTGTGCATTTGTAATTGTATGGGATGTTGTCAAATTACGTTCCACTGAAGCTGTACCTGTTTCCATTCCCTGCTGGCAGTGAATGTAGGAGAGGTGTTGGGGGGATTTTGTAATTTAAAAAATTTGTTCTCACTGTTTGTATCTTCTCATCAGAAGCCTTCTGGGAATAAATAAAAGGTGAGTGTGCCTTACCTTACAATATTTTGTGCCCATTGTATTTTCAGCATTCAGGGACCCAGAGTCTGCCCATGGGAGATCTTTTAAGTGTTATGAAGTTAATGCCCCTGGAAAGTGGCGTTCGCTTTCTCCAGAAACGGGCTCTTTAGTTCCTGCTTCCTGGTGCTAATAGTTCCCGAATGACTTGCCTCTCAAAGAGTTTACATGTAGGAAAATCTCTCTCAGCAATCTCTCTCTGAGTGGTTGCTCAGCTTTATTTTTTGAGTTTCTGATTCAAACGCACCTTTGAGAGTCAGGTGGAAGTGATGAAAACCTCTTCCAGCAAAAAGGCACCGGCAGTTTGCCCATCATGTCAGAGGTTCCTAGAGCTGCCCTCGGACCCCAGTGAGTGGCTCTCTGGGTGGGGGTAAGGTTCATGCTACCAGCACCCCTCCTTGCCCTGCGAGAGGGGTCTGCAGAGTCCCAGCTCAGAACTGGGCAGAACCAGTTTTGTGTGGCCAGGGACACCCTTGTTCCTAGACTGGCTTCTCCTTTCCCACTTTCTGACCGAGTGACTGGTCAGTTACTCAGCTTTGCTGAGTCATCGTTTTCTCACCTGTGGCCGGGGACAGTGCTTGCTTTGCAGTATCATACTGGTGATAATGGAGGCAAAGCACCTGGCACAGAGCCCTGCATCAGGCTCACATTTGAGAAATGGAAGCTAATGTTAGTCTTATTGTAGTGGAATCCTTTGCATCCTGACTGCCTCCTTTTCTTATTTTTTTTCCTTTTCTTCCCCCATCCTCAAAGATTTTTATTTAATTGTTATGTGGTAGGGCCAAGTATTTTTATTTTTTAAAAAATTAATTAATTTTTTGGCTGCGTTGGGTCTCTTTTGCTGTGCACAGGCTTTCTCTAGTTGCAGCGAGCCGTGGCTACCCTTCCTTGCAGTGCGTGGTCTTCTCATTGTGGTGGCTTCTCTTGTTGCAGAGCATGGGGTCCAGGTGCGCAGGCTCAGCGGTTGTGGCTTGAGGGCTCTAGAGCACGGGCTCAGTAGTTGTGGCACACGGGCTTAGTTGCTCTGAGGTATGCTGGATCTTCCTGGACCAGGGCTCGAACCCGTCTCCCCTGCATTGGCAGGCGGATTCTTAATCACTGCACCACCAGGGAAGTCCCTATTCTCAAATTTTTATTGGAGTATAGTTGATTTGCAATGTTGTGTTAGTTTCAGCTGTACAGCAAAGTGAATCAATTATACATATACATATATCCACTCTTTTTTTTTTGCGGTACGCGGGCCTCTCCCTGTTGTGGCCTCTCCCTTTGCGGAGCACAGGCTCCAGATGCGCAGGCTCAGCGGCCATGGCTCACGGACCCAGCCGCTCCGCAGCACGTGGGATCTTCCTGGACCGGGGCACGAACCCGTGTCCCCTGCATTGGCAGGTGGACTCTCAACCACTGCGCCACCAGGAAAGCCCTTTTTCTTTTTTTTTTTTAAGATTCTTTTCCCATATAGGCCATTACAGAGTATTGAGTAGAGTCCACTGTGCTATACAGCAGGTTCTTATTAGTTATCTGTCTTATGTATAGTAATGTGTAAATGTCTTTCTGTCTCTCTTTTAGATTGGAATCTCTTTATTTGCTTAGTGGCAACTGAGATTCTGGAGCAATCACGTTCCTTTCTGTCACAAAGACCTTGTACATGCTGTTCCCTCTGCCTGGAATGCTTTTCCTTCCTCTGGACTCCTGAGGTCTCTTTCACTCGCAGCTCAACTGCCCCTTCCTCAGAGAACCCTTCCCTGCCTCTCTGAGTTCAAGTCAATTTGCCCTTGCTGTCTTCTCCTGGAGAAGCTCTTCTCTTTCTTCTTGGTGCCTCTCTGACTTGTAATGACATCTGTTGGTGTGTTTACTTGTCTAATGTCTGTCTGTCTCCCCCGTTGGATAACATGCTTCAGGTGAGCTGGAGGTGAGCTTAGGCAAAGGCCCTGAGGCCGGTGGGAGCTGGTTGGAGGCCCAGGCAGGGGACCTTTGTGATCTGGAGGGAAGCTTGTGAGGGGAAGAGAGATGAGAGAGGTCAGGAGAGAGCAGGTCGGGGGCCAGGCCATGGGGACCTTCTGGATCACTGAAAGACAAAATTTGAATTCTCTTCAAAGATCATACGTGTCCCTCCAATGCACCAGTATTAAGCAGGGGAGTAACCTGATCTAACTGATTACTTTAAACTTTAATGTTTTATTATTTTTATAAAATTCTTTTAATGATTTACTTTTTAAAAAGATCACCGGCCACGATGTGAAAGGCGGGGTGGAGGGTAGGGAGGAGGGTAGGGTGGAGGGTAGGCTGGGCCCGGGCTTTGGGGAGATCCCTTAGGAGGCTGCAGCCGTGGTCCCCATTCTGCCTGCAGGCCATGGATTCTAGAAACAGCCCTGTGCATCCCTTAGTATTCTAAGCTAGTGCTTCTTCCAGGGGGTGACCCCAAGTGGCATTGGCTGCCTCGGTCTCCCCAGAGATGACTGAGAATCAGCTCTGTTTCAGGGAACTACGGATGCGGGGTTTCCGCCCACATCATGGCCTGGCTGCAGGGCGGAGCTTACCTGAGGTGGTGGTGAAGTGAGACGGGGAGGTCATTGTCATGAAGGGCGGTGTGAGGTACTTGGCCTTCATGCCCTCCCGGCCAGGTGGTCCATGTTGGGGGTGTCCACGTCCTGGTCGTAGTCCTAGCGGAACCCATGAAAGGAGATCAGCAGCAGCTTGTGGAAGCTCTTCCTCCTGGGATGGGGTGGCAGCCGGCCCAGCCCAACAGGACGGGCAGCAGCAATGCTAAGGCCCTGGGCCCCGTCATGTCCCCAGTGCCTCACACGCTCACATCGCTAAGTTCACGGCCTGCTCCCACTTTCTCCCTTTTTTTTTTATCTGCAGTTGATCAAAGTCCACATTGATAATTCTGCTCCAGCTCTGCTGTGGATTAGAACACCTGGAGCGTAATGAGTTGGCACGTTCGACGTGATGGAAAAGTTCTGGAGGTGGATGGTGGTGGCGGCTGCACAGCACTGTGAATGCACTTAATGCCGCTGCACTGTGCACTTTAAAAAGGTAGAAAATGCTAAATATTATGTGTATTTTACCACGATAAAAAAAGACAAACAGTGTGAAATATTTTGGACTCTTACACGAATTCCACTATTGTGAACATTTGGAGAACAAATTAGATTGGAACTTTCCTTTACTCAATATAGCCTGTTTTTATAGGGAGAACAAATTACTGTTCATTATGACTATGGAAACAACCACTGTGGATTGAGTGCCCAGAGGGCTGGGAACTGTATATACATCATCTATTCTATCCCATTTAATTTTTTTGAAACCCTAGAAAGATTATTAGTTGAAAATTCCCTATAAGAATTACAAAAAATCATTGTGGTCCAATAACAATAAAATTTACCATTTTTTATAGGTCAGAAACTTGGTTCTGTATAAAGAAAGGAAGAACATCAAAGAAGGAATAAGTAAAGGTAAATGTAAAATTAAAACTTTTGTTTTCCTTCTGTTTAGTTGATCTAACAGGTAATAGTTTGTTCACACTAGTAATAACAAGGTATTTAATTATGTATATATCATATGTATGTGTATATATGTAAGTAGAGAAATACTTAACGTAAATCTAACAAAATATGTATGAGATCTATATGAGGAAAACTAGAAAACTCTGTTGAATGAAATCAAAGAACTAAGTAAATGGAGAGATGTTTCATGTTCATGGATGGGTAGGCTTAGTATCATCAGAATGTCAGTTCTTCCCAACTTAATCTATAGATTCAATGCAGTCCCAATCAAAATTGCAACATTATTTCATGGCTATTAACAAACTGATTCTAAAGTTTATATGGGGAGGCAAAAGACCATTCTACTCTTGTTTGTATGAGTTCAACTTGCCATTTCTTTTTTCAGGTTCCACATATAACTGGTATCATGCAGTATTTGTCTTTCTCTGGTTTATTTCATTTAGCATAATGCCCTCCATGTTCATTTATGTTGTTGCAAGTGACAAGATTTCCTTCTTTTTTAAGGCTGAATCATATTTCAGTGGTCTGTGTGTGTGTGTGTGTGTGTGTGTATGTGTGTGTGTGAGAGAGAGAGAGAGAGAGAGAGAGAGAAAGAGAGAGTATCACATTTTCTTTATCTGTTCATCCATTGACAGGCCCTTAGGTTGTTTCCATACCTTAGCTGTTGTGAATAATGCTGCAATAAACATGGGAGTTCAGATCTCTCTTTGAGATTAAAAAAAAAACATTTTAATCATTTGCAAGTGGACAAATTTAGTGACATTTAGTACATTCACAGTGCTGTGCAGCCATTACCACTATCTAGTTTCAGACTATTTTCATCACCCAAAAGGAAACTTCATACCCATTAACAGTCACTCCTCATTCCTCCCTCCCCCAGCCCCTAGCAACCACTTATCTCCTTTCTGTCTGTTTGGATTTACCTATTCTGGACATTTCATATAAATGGAATAACATAATATTTGGCCTTTTGTGTCTGGCTTCTTATAATGAGCACCATGTTTTCAAGGTTCATTCATGATGTAGCATGTGTCAGCACTTCATTCCATTTCATGGCTGAATAGTATTTTTATATATCCATTCACCGGCTGATGGACATTTGGGTTGTTTCCACCTTTTGGCTATTGGGAATAATCTGGCTGTGAACATTTGTGTATGAGCTTTTGTTTCAATACTCTCTGCTTTCCACTTACGTTTTTCAACATATTTATGAGATGGTTTTTACTTTGTAGCTGAATAAACAGCTCAGAGAGGCTGTAGAACCTCTCCAAGGCCACACAGCAGAAGTGAGGCTGGGACTGTAATTTTAATACTTGGCTACACATTTGCTGCACACAGGGGTTTAAATTCCCCAAGGGAACAGGCTTAAGCATCCACCCATCCACCCCACATTTATTGAGCACATACTATGTGTCAGGTGCCAGAGGCACAGAAGTATAGATGTCAAGTTTGCCTGTGGGTGGCTTGCCTGTGGGTGTGGGACAGGCAGACAAATAAGGGGGTCCTGCCAGAGGTGTGAATGGGAGGTGACACAGGAGAACAGGGAGAGGGTCCTAACTTGGAGAAGCCAGGAGGAGGAGGGCTCCCTGGAGGAGGTGGTGCTAGAATTGAGTTTTGCAGGCTGGGAAGAATTAGCCTATTGGAAGCATCTTCACTCAGCCGCTCATCCAGATATGACAGCAGTCTCCTAACAGATATGCCTGTGGCTGCTTTCTACAGGTACATGGATGACATTTACCTTTGCAGCTTTGGAGAGATCTGTGAATTGTATAAAGATGTCACCAGTGGGTTTTCTAGTGACAGGAGGTGACAGTCTGCCTAGGTTTTCAGGTGAAGTTTTCAGAAGGTTTTTATCTTGATGTGGGTGGACTGTGGGCTGGATATCAGACTCAGAGGAGATGACCCATTTCCCTCTTCCTGAAATTGCCTGATAATTCTGTTCCAAGTTATTTGCTTAGGTTGAATTTTTGGGGTGAGGACGTGGTGTGTCAGGGGTGCTCCATTTTGTATTTGCATAACTTGGCCTCTCTTATTAATTAGCATGGTGTTTTGCTATAAAAGGGAATTTTGTAGAATTTTGTGATGAGTATGCAGCGAAGCAGTTGAGGGTATTTTGCAGCTTGCAGGTCTGGGCTCACATCTCTTCTCTGGGCTTACATTTTACACTTGGGGCAAATCTCATAACCTCTCTGTGCCTCTGTTTCTTTCTCTGTAAAAAGGAATAATGATATATTTCCTGAGGTTGTGAGGCTCCAATGAGATGATGCATGTTGACAGGAATGCTTACTGCTCATGGGATATCCACATGCACCCCCTCACTTCCCAGTCCCCTTGTAATCGTGGGCCATGTGTTTTGAGTGGAAGCCACATCTATGACTTCCAGCCTGAAGCTTTCAAGGGCTGGTGCATAACCATCTCACCCTCTCATCCCCTGCCACAGTAAGTGTGGAAGCCTTGCATTGAGATGGTAGAGTCTCCATCATCCTGGGTCTCTGAGTGACCAAATAGAGCATAGTCCCCAGCTAACCCGTGGTGGACATGGAATGTGAGAAGTCAGCCTCTGTTGCCAAGCCACTGAGATTTTGGGGTTAATTTGTTGTTGTGGCATAACCTAGTCTATCCTGGCTAATGCAGCAGGTAAGCACTTACATGGGTCCTTAGTACTGGTAAGTGCTCAACAAATGTTGGTTACTTTCAGTACAATAATAAATTGCTACTGATAGTTTCTTTATCTGATCTAATGATGCCAATATGCTATTTTGTGCTTGGACAAATTGGACTTGGCACTCCTTCCGACACGTGGAAAAGACAGATGATTGAGGGCCAATAAAACATCATTATCTTTAGTTTGCATCCCTGGATACCCTTGGTGGCAAAGAACAACGTATGCTACTCTGGGGAAGCCAGGCCTGGAAGGGAGCTGTTGTTACCAGGATCAGGACTGTCCGAGGCCAGGCGTTCTTTGGTCAGGAGAGAACTCTGATTCCCTGGTATGTAGATTCTCCAAGGGAATGTGAATACTGGTACTAAGTAGTTTGGCTCTTTGGGAATTGTATATTAATCACTTAGGCCCTTTTAGGGACAACACATATATATCTCAATATTCTGGAAAAACATAAAAACACATAAAATACATAAAAAACAGCCAGCAGTCATGCAGCAATCCACCATGGCCACTGAAACTTCCCCAAAGTGCAACATTTTGTGTAATCAACAGAGCTTAGTGGAGGTGGCTGGCTAGAGAGAATTCTAATTGTAGTCACTATAATGCTTATGGTCACAGCATTGCAGTGTATCTTGGTTTCTCTTTGGTGAGCTCTGGTTTGGAAGGTATAAATCCATCATCTGTTTTAGCAAATATTTATTGAGCACTTTGGATGGGGTGGAAGATGAAATATGGAGGAGAGAGTAAGTCTCTTCCTGGCCATTATGTTTTCAAGCTGTCCTAGTACTCAGCAGTGGGTCATGCAGGCTTGAGGGTACCACAGTTCCAGAGGCATCTCCCACCCATGCCATTCTGGACTAGATTCTTCTTTGCCAGCCCAGTAGAGCCGTCTCTGACTCTTACTTTCTTTTGCATGGCAGTTATATCAGTTACTGGGAATTGTTACAGAAGTGCAGTGCATTTTGTGAAACTTACGGTTGATCAAGAATCCCATTAAACTTTGTTAAGAACTACATGTTTATGACATAGTTACTAGAGTGGAGATGGAGAAATTTCCAAACACGTTATAGGAATCATCCCAACAGAAGGTAATAGTCAGAACTCTTGGTTGCAAGTGACAGAAACCCACGTCTTACTAGTGTAGGTAAGAAAAGGGACTATGCTTTAGTCTGGTTTGCCCTCAAAGACCTGAGGGACTTCCCTGGTGGCACAGTGGTTAAGAATCCACCTGCCAATGCAGGGAACACAGGTTCGATGCCTCATCTGGGAAGATCCCACATGCCATGGAGCAACTAAGCCCTTGCGCCACAACTACTGAGCCTGTACTCTAGAGCCCGCGAGCCACAACTACTGAAGCCTGCATGCCTAGAGCCCGTGCTCTGCAACAAGAGAAGCCACTGCAATGAGAAGCCCGCACACTGCAACGAAGAGTAGTCCCTGCTCACCACAGCTAGAGAAAGCCCGCGTGCAGCAATGATGATCCAACACAGCCAAAAATAAATAAATAAAACAAATAAATTTATATATATTAAAAAAGCAGACCCTGAAACAAGGATGGGAGTGCAAGTGGTTTATTTGAGAGGTTACTCCAGGGAGCACCCATAAGGGAGTGGGGAAGTGATTCAAGGAAGGGAAGAAGGCCAACATGGCGAGTTTTAGTCTGGGGTGAATGCAGTACTAGAATGGTGAGTACCAATGGGCTATGGGCATGGCATCTGCAAGAGGCCTTTTGAGGCATGATTTCCCATGTCACTGAAGTCATTCTGCAGAAAGACAGGGATGCAGCTGGGCTGTAGGAACCAGGGACTCACACATTACCAGATCTCTCTCTCCATCTCTGTGTCTGCCTTTGTCTGCATATCACCTCAATTTTCTCTCAGTGGGGACTGGCTTTCTCCATAAGGTGAGGAGTGTGGCCACAAATGCTCCTCTTTGTCTCACTCCAGAGTTCCTGTCATCACAGAGCATGTCTATATTTTCCCAGTTCCAGCTAGGAAAAACAAACCTGAGGGAAGAACTCTGATTGGCCTGTTTGGGTTAGATGCCCATCCCTGAACCAATCAACTGTGGACAGGGGGGCGGAGTCGTGTAAGAACATGGCAGCCCCCACCAGAGCCATGTGACTGGGGTAGGAAAAGGTGCAAGTCTCAACAGAAGGGAGGGGCCTGTAGGCTAAAAAAAAAAAAGAGATGTCTGTGATGAAAGGAAAGGATTAGGAGATGCATCCTGTTAAACCTGTTACTGATTGGGGCTTTGAACATTTTTTTGAATATAAAGTTTCACTGTGGTTCTTTCAGCATGATTTAGCAGAAAGGTAAAATCCTAGCATGAGCTGAACATTTCCTATGGGCAGGCTGTTGCTGTGGATTCAAATACTTATTGATTGATCCAAAGATCAATTACAATGCTTCTCAAGGGATGTAAACTCTGATAGGGTCTGCTTATGATGGGGCTGATATCAAGCAAGAGGAGAACTGGCATGTAGGACACTAATTTCTTTCTTCCATTGAGTACTGTCAAGTTTAGGTTCTGACTGGCAGTGGATGCACCTGGAGGGATGGTTGCATATAAAGGATTGTGTGTGTGTTTATGTGTATGTTTGTTAGGTATTTTCCAAAGATGAGAGCAGCATCCCACAAATGCCCTTTTGCAGTGTGATTGCAAACTCTTCATTAAGAGGTGGAGTTTATTTCCCTCCTCTTGAACCTGGGCTGGCCTATGACTTGCTTGGACCAATAGAATGCGGCTGAAGTGAGGGTGTCTGATGTTTGGTCCTAGGCCTTTAGAGCCCTTGTAGCTTCTTATTTTTGCTCTCTTGGAAGCCAGCACCAAGTAAGCCCTGGATCTTCTGCTGAAGGGGCCATGTGGAGAAGGGCTCTGGAGGATGAGAGGGCACATGAAGAAAAACCAAGCTCCCAGCCACCAGCAGCACCATCTGCCAAGCATGTGTGTGAGGCCATGTTGACCTTCCAGCCCAGCTGAGGCTCCAGCTGCATGTAGACACACAAGTGAGCCCACGTGAGACCAGCAGAGGAAATGCCCAGCCATCGCACAGAATCATGAGAAATAACAAATTATTGTGGTTCAAAGCTACTAAGTTTTTTTTTTTTGCGGTTTGCGGGCCTCTCGCTGTTGTGGCCTCTCCCGTTGCGGAGCACAGGCTCTGGACGCGCCGGCTCAGTGGCCACGGCTCACGGGCCCAGCTGCTCCGCCGGCATGTGGGAGCCTCCCAGACTGGGGCACGAACCCGTGTCCCCTGCATCGGCAGGCGGACTCTCAACCAATGCGCCACCAGGGAAGCCCGCTACTAAGTTTTGAGTGTAATAGAAATAGCCCACGAGGGTGTGAGCATGTGGGGTACACAATTCCCATCTGCTGAAGATCCATGAGTTCCTAGGATCCAACCCAGAGCCAACTTATGTCCTCAATGTCCTTCTTGTTTGAAACTTTTATGAAAATTTTCTTTAAAGACAATATTTTTAGAGCAGTTTTAGGTTCACAGCAAAATCAAAAGAAGGTACAGAGATTTCCCATATATCCTCTGCCCTGCACATGCACAGCCTCCCCCATTATCAACATCCTCACCAGAGTGGGACATTTGTTACAATTGATGGACCTAACACTGGCACATCATAGTCACCCGAAGTCCATAGTTTTACAGCTCACTCTTAGTGTTGTACATTGTATGGGTTTGGAGAATTCCTATGAAATTTTCACAGATTTGGACCATCCTCAGGGAAATCCCAAAGCTCAGAAATTATTTTGCCTCCTGGAATCTTCCACATGTGGTTGAGCCTTAGCAATTCTTAAGAAGGATCTGAAATGAATGAAAAATTTAAAAAATGTATTCCTGTGGCTTCACTTTGGCAAGGTTCATGTTGAGTGTTCAGCTAAGTGCTCGTGTTAATAAGCCAGATAATGTTTTCCAAGACTGCTATGGCCTCAGGGTTGGCAGGATTAGAATGGCCTCCCGGCATCTCTGACATACCTATAAGGGTTGGATTCAGCTGGAATGGACGCAGGTCTCTTTGGGCTAATATGCTGTTTCCTTAAGGCAAATGCCACGTCACATCCCCTCCTAGAAATCTCCACAAATACAACCCCAGAAACATTGACAGAATATTGCTTTAACTGAAGATTTCAGGAGAACATAGAAGAGGTAATGTCACACATCACATGGTTAAACCTCCATCTTTTGTAAAGTTCCTCACTATATGGCCACGTCATTCTGTCCTTCCTCCCCATAATCTCTCCTCTCTGCTCTCTTTAGCCACAGCCCTTTCTCCAACCACACCGTGCCTTTCAAAACCTCTTCAACTTGCATGCTTCCTTTGGCAAAATCTTTAGCAAACCTGCATGTCTCTGGGGGACCTTAGTCCACTTGACACATATGGACATCCAACGACATCATCTTCACTGCTCCAGGCAGCCCTTCTGGTGCGGATTCCATGCCTGCTGGAGAGCTCATCCTATCTTCAGCTGAACTCTTGTCTTGTAACTTCAAATCTGTTCTCCTTGTTTGATATCTTGGGCCATGCTAAACAAATCGAATTCCTCTTTCTTACAATAGATATTTGGAATACAGCCATATTTCCTCTCTTCCCCTCTTTCCCTCCCTTCCTCCCTCCCTCATTCCCTTTTCTTTCCAGAGCGGGGGTTGGCAGACCTTTTCTCTGATAAGCCAGATAGACCTTGTGTCCCTGACTGTCTCTGTCACAACTACTCAGCTCTGCCACTGTAGCATGATAAGCAGCCATAGACAATATGTAAACAAATGGACTTGGCTGAGTTCCAATAAAACTTTATTTGCAAAAACACACTGCAGGTCTCGTTTTTCCTGACCCCTTGCACTGGCATATTCTCTCTAGACTGAATATCTCTATCTCTTTTGACCATTGCTTATTTGTGTGGCTTTGATTTTCTTCTCCATTGTGGCAACCATTTTCTGAATGCCTGTTAGTTTGTCTATCTCCCTTAAATGTGGCCCTGAGAACAAGATGCATACTCTGCAAATGTGATGATGTAACACTTTCTCCTGCTGCATTTTGAGCAGGAGAAAGAGAGCAGGAGTGACTATCACTATCACACTTGGAAACTCCAACTTCGTGAAAATTTGGTGGGACATCTCTGTGAAGGATGTAAACCTATTCATCCACAGGCTGGCAGGAAAGAAACCAGAAGCATGATCTGTCGAGCGTGAATTTAATATTTGATGTACAGAGATCTCTGGCTTTCTGATTGAGATTAGAAGGGGAGGTCTTGTCCACAGAAAATAATTTCTATCCCCAGGTGAGGAACCAGCAGATAATCGTGTGAGCAGAACTTCCTGAGAACAAAGATGAGGGGAAACAGTGGTGTTAGAAGAGTGAAAAGGTCAATAATTAAGGCTACGACTGTGCTGGGAGAGGAGAAAGAAGAAATTAGACTGCCAGGTGTGAATAACAAGAAATCTGATTTAATTAGCAGTGCAGGACAGACACTGAAGGCTTCTTTATTCCTCTCATAATCAAAAGTTTTTGTTTAGACTGGGTGGGGGAGGAAAAGGCACATATGTTGAGAATCCTGTTTCAGTAAGTATGGAAGGAGGATTTTGGAAAAGGTCTCAGAAGAAGGAGAGACACGTGGGAGCTCATTGGAAGTCCCCAGAGGCTGAGCCCCCTCTTGGCATGATGCAGGGTTGGGAGGGAGTGGGATGGCATTCAGTCAGGTCTTTACTTGTCCAACACAATCACCTCTTAAACGTTGGCTGTTCTCACAGCCTAGTCCAGACACTGTCCTCTGCTCTCTCTGGACTTGCTCCTAGGTTGGCCCTTCCATTTCCATAGCTTTAGCTGCTGCTCCTTGGCTGATGACCCTCAAAGGTCCATCGCTGTCTCCTTTGAATACCAGCTTACACATCCAGTGTTTTTCTTTCTTTTTTCCACTTGTCAGCAAAGTCAACATCTCATGCTTAACACGTCCAAAGCCAGCAAAGGCAAACTCTTTCTTTTCGTCCTCCTCCCTCTCTGTGCCCCAGCCATGCCTTCCCCATTCCTTAAATAGCGCACTGGCTACCCAGCTGTTCAAGGCAGTAAACCAGGCATTGTCCGCTTTTCCCCTCTTCCATCAGCAAGTCCTGTGATTCTGAACTTTATCTCAACTTGTCTGTTTTCTCTATCTTTGCTGCCAGGACAGGACATCATATCTCAGCCGGGCTACGGCAGTGGTCTCCTAACTGGTTTTCCTGCTTCTGCTCTCAACCCTTAGCAACCCATTTCCTGCCTGGAAGCTAAAGGGATCTTAAGGTCCCTGCTTTGGCTTCCCACTGCATAGAGAAAAAAAAAGCCAGACCTTGGGTCTCCTTCAGGCTCCTGCCCACCTCTCCACCTCCTTCCTGCTTCCTCTTCTTTGCCTACTCTGCTTCAGTCACCCTGGCCTCCTTTTGGGTCTTTGGACTCAGCAATCTTTTTCCTACCCCAGAACCTGTTATTCTAGCCTGGAATGATTTTCCTCTGCTCCTCCCCAAACTAGCCTCTGCTCATCCTTTAAGTGTTAGCTTAAATGTCCACTCCATAGAGAGGTCTTTCCTGACCCCTTTTATGAAGAGGACTCTTTGTTATTCTCCACTTCAGCCTCTTGCTACTCTCATCATAGACTTTATTATTTTTTCTTTTTCTCCCCCAATAGCAATAAGCTCCTCAAGGGCCAAGGCACACCTACCTTGTTCATTGTTGTGTCACCAGCACCCAGCCCAGTGCCTGACACATTTCTGGATAAATAAGTCCAGAGTGAAGGGGTAAAAAAATGGAGAGTTACTTCTCTGAACTATAGATGATGAGATTAAACACCTTGTGTTTTCCTTAGTCAGAAATTATGTGCAATTAGGCATACAGTAAATGATGATGACGACAACATCTGTGTCTTGCCTAATGTTCATCACCAATCGCTAAATTAGTCAGTTGTGCCTCTTTTGACAGTTCTGCTTTCAATATAATGATTTGTTTCTTTTTTTTTTTTTTTTTTGTGGTACACGGGCCTCTCACTGCTGTGGCCTCTGCTGTCGTGGAGCACAGGCTCCGGACGCGCAGGCTCAGCGGCCATGGCTCACAGGCCCAGCCGCTCCGCGGCATGTGGGATCTTCCCGGACCGGGGCACGAACCCGTGTCCCCTGCATCGGCAGGCGGACTCCCAACCACTGCGCCACCAGGGAAGCCCTGATTTGTTTCTTTTAACTTATGTCTGTTGGCTTTGTTTGGGCTCGTTAGCCTAACAAAGTGGCAGATTGTGTTGGTATTTGCTCTATTATTTACAATGTCATTAACTTTAAAAATGCCTTTGCTTTGGGTAAGAAGCCCTAGTTAGGACAGTGTATTAGTCAGGATGGTTTGGGTTATGCTGTTGTAACAACAATCCCCAAATCATAGTGGCTCAATACAGCAAGGTTTATTCTTGGTCATGTTATGTGTCTAGTGTATATCTGGGCATTTTGGGGGTAGTGTGTCCATTGTTAGTCACTCAGGAGTCCAGGCTTTTGAAAGTTCCATCTGCATGTGTCTCCTTGATAACCAGCACAGGGGAATCCTACAGTCTCTTAAGTGTTCTACCTGGAAATGACATGAGTTACCTCTGCTCATGTTTCATTGGACAAAATAGATCACATGGTCATGCCTAACTTCCATGTGCCTGGAAGGAGAGCCAAAATATTTGTGAACAGCCTCATTGGCTGCTCCCATCAGTTACACAGAAGAACTCACTTAAATACAGTTACTTATTTGTGATTCCTCCCAAGTTCTGAAGTGAATTCTAATCCGTTAGCCTTCAGAAGATATGTTCATTTCCAAGCTCTTATTGGGCACTGTTTTGTTTCAGAATGTCAGACTTAAGACTGTTCTTGGAGGACAGTATGGTGTAATGGTTAAAAGCAGGGCTCTGATGTTAGTTTGCTTGGGTTCAAGTGCAATTTCTACTGCTTGTTGGTTGTGTGATCTTTACCTTTTTATGCTTCATCAGTAAAATGGAGATAACAACAACAACAATAATATTATCATCTATCCCTATGGGGATATCCCAGTGATTGAAACATATGGGCTCAAAGTACTATTTATTATTATTATTGGTTTGGGGGGTTAGTTACTAAATTTTGTCAAAATTAGGAGTTCAGCAACTTTGAACGTTTGGTTGGGATTTATCAAAGGAACAGGTTTCTGAAGAGTAAGGATTAGGGAGAGGGGCAAAACTTAGTTGGTGTTTTAAAGATTGTGGATTTTATTTGTACAGACTTGGGGCTGAGTTCTATCTCAAGTGCCAGATAGTGAGGCAGCCTTTGCTAAATTCCATTGCTTTCCTGGGCTTCAGCCTCATCTATAACAAATGGAGTTAAGAGCATCCATTTTTCAGAGTGGAAATAAAGATGATTAAGTCAGAGGGAATGGAAGTAACTTCCATCGATGATCAAAAGTGTTAGTTTACTTCCATATTAAATTTCTATTACTGGGTAACAAATTACCACAAACTTAGCTGCTTAAAATAGCACCCGTTTATTATCTCACTGTTTCCATGGGTCAAGAGTCTGGGCAGAGCTTAGCTGGGTCTCACAGGCTGTAATCAAGGTGTCAGTCAGGGCTGGGGTCTCATATGAGGCTTGGGGTATTCCTCCAAGCTTATTCAGTTTGTTGGCCAAATTCAGTTTCTGTGGTTGTGGGGCTGAGGCTCTCAACTCCTAGAGGCTGCCCCTCTCCACAGGCAGCTCACAGCATCACCCTCTGTTTCTCCTTGGAGGCCAAGGGGTGAATCTCTCTGAAACTTCACTTTCTTTAAAGGACTCCCCTGATTAGGTCAGGCCCACCCCAGGTGATCTGTCCTTTAACTCCTGGTAGACTGATTAGGGACTTTAATTACATCAGAAAATCCCTTCCCCTTTGCCACGTAACCTAATCACAGATTCTGACCACACTCAAGGAGAGATTATGCAGGACATGGACAACAGAGGGTGGGAATCTTGGGGGCCATCTTAGGATTCTGCCTACTGAAACTTCCTTCCTTCCAGATGAGCAGATGTTGGTGGGGGAGGAGGGGTTTTCACAGATGAGCACGTCCCAGAGGCTGAGAGAGCCTGGTGTTGGCCTAGGATGGAGGAGGCTGAGAGGTAAGTGTGAAAAACTTTGTCCAATTTGTGCTTTGTTGGGGCCGTGCTTTCCTAACCAGCCACAACCAAGGTAAGACCCGGTTGTTTAGATTCCTTTTCTCTCTTCTTCCCGAGGCAGTGTCTGCAGTCCCCTAGCCCTCCCCCTCCCAACCTAAGACCCACGAGCCATGAGCTGGAATCATGAGGTGCCATGATCAGAGATGCAGGTGAGCAACAGGTGGGACCACAGGAACAGAGCAACACCCTTGATGCTTCTTCCCAATGGTTCCGCAGACTGCCAGCAAAGGAAAACAAGTCTCGGATGAAATAAAATCCAGAGAGAAGACGAATTTTAAGTGGTGATTTTTTTTGGAATCTACCAGATGTCAGAGGCTCTTTGAAACAACACAAATGCTGTCTCAGTTCCACGGAAGGAGGCCCAGAGAAGCGGTGTGAGTTTCTGAGAACCAAATTACCAACCACCTGTGCAGAAAAACAGTCTCTTCGTGCTCATGGGGCCGTAGGGTACACTTGATAACAAGTGATATAGTAGTCAAGGTCGGCTAGACATAAAAAGCCACTAACCCTGAGGTCTCTAGGTTCTTCTCAGCCAAAGCTTGAGTGTAACGAGGTCATTGCCAGGGAGCAAGCTGAGAGGGTCACTTCGAGACCGCTTTGGGCTGGCCTGTGACAGATGCCCACAGCTCTCCTAATGGAACTGCAGGGAAGGAAATACCTGGTGACGTCTTGAGCAGCCCCAGAGCCCCCTTCCCTCACTCTGCAAATGCAGCTCCTTCTGGGCTTTGAAACACACTCAGTACTTGTCAATAGCTGCCCCACGGAAGGGACGAAAATTACTTGCTTGTACATCACTGCCAGGCAGGATGGGGAAGGACCCTCCTCTCTCAACAAAAAGGGTGGCATGATAGAGTAAGGTGGAAGGTCATTTTGGATTATGAAGTATTCTTAGAATTGATGCAGCTCCAAAGGAGGAGGGAGGGCCCCAGCCGGCCTGGGTTGGGAATGACATTGATAAATCCGGTGTCACCCATGGGATACAGATTAGAAGAAGCCTTTGTTCTCACCCGATGCTAAATGGGCTGCCTGTGTGATGAACTAATATTCAGAGTGGGGAAACAATTGCAAAAGCCCACGTATCATCGAGCTTGTTGATAAATGTTAATGAGACAGGAGCAAGTACTGAGATGGGGCAGTATTGATTAAGAAAAGAAATAAAAAGTGCCGAGCAGTTCCTGACATTTTGTTTAAAGTGTCCCTTGCCACAGCATACAATCCTTGTAAACCTTTGCTGTGATACATGTTATTGTCTCCCCCTCTTCTTCCCTGCTCTCTGCCTTCCATTCATTCTGTTGCTCATTCATTTAACAAATATCTGAGTTCCTACATACATATCCACATATACACATAGTGCTACATACTAGAGTTAAAATAGTGGACAAACTCCCTCTGGGAGTTTATGGACAGTGGTAGGAGAGATACTCTAAAAGGCAACTTCACGGCATGGCATATAGCTTGGGAAAAGACAAGAACCCCTTAATGGGGGACTTGGGGTGAGAAGGCTTCCCAGGGGAAGTGATGGCTGGGCTGAGACTGAGATGGGGGCCTGGAGGAGGAATGCTGAAAAGCATCCCTGCAAAGGGTCAGGGGACAGCTTCCCAAGGTTTTGGTGGGCATCTGGGATGGGCAGGGAGAAGGGTAAGAAATGAGGCAGAGGGAAGTGTGGTTAGTGGTGTACACAGTGGGTTAAATTGTGTCCCCTGAAAAGATATGTCCGAGTCCTAACACCCGGCACCCCTGAATGTGGCCTTATTTGGAAATGGGGTCTTTGCAGATGCAATCAAGTTAAGGTGAGATCATACTGGATTGGGAGCAGGGAGTTCTAATCCAATGACTAGAGTCTTCACAAGACAAAGAAGAGGGAGATGTAGATCTAGAGACACAAAGATACAGGGAGAAGGGAATGTGCGATAAAGGCGGAGACTGGAGTGATGCAGCTACAAGCCAAGGATGTCAAGGCTCGCCAGGAGCCACCAGCAGCTGGAAGAGGGAGGAAGGAGTCTTTCCTAGAGTCTTCAGAGGGAGCACAGCCCTGTTGGCATCTTGATTTTGGACTTCTGCATCCAGAACTGTGATAGAATTAATTTCTGTTGTCTTAAGCCAACTTGTTTTCTATAGCAGCCACGGGAAACCAACAGAGGGGTGGAACGTGTGTGGGGAACATACCTGTTCCTCCAGTTTCTACGAGGAGGAAAGCCGTGTAAACACCAGAAATGTGATATCGGGAGTTGCCGACACCATTGCCCACAGGGCTGGATGGGGCTGGGGGCAAACAGAGGCCCCACCAGGAGGTACAGCCACCCCTCTGCTTCGGTTGACTGTGCCGTATGGTATGATTTTTTAGTAGAAGTTAGAAATCAGATTTTTAAAAATACGTGGAAATCCTCATTTAAAAATATTGGCAGCTAATTAACAAAAATGTAAAAACTGTGCAGGCAAAACCAAACAGGTGTGCAGCTCTGATTTGGACTGTGGTCTAACCATCTGAGACCTCATGAGAGAAGTTTAATAAGTGAAATTATCTATGTAAGTTGCCAAACACAATTCTGTTTGTTTCGGGACAGTATAAAATTGACCAATTTCCCATTAATATGGAAAAAAACATATACTGGAGAAGATCTGGGTGCTATCTCCAGGGAGACCTGAAATGAGCCTCACAGAGACAGCAGAGGTCTATTATCCCCCCACCCCCAAACTTTCTGAGGCAGCGTCCCTCCATATGAAGAGAATTTCAGGCCCTATTCTGAGGACAGTGGGACCTCAGACTTTAATGTGTACATACAAATCGCATAAGGATCTTACTAAAATGCAGATTCCAATACAGTGGGTCTGCGAGGATGGGGGAGGGGGCTGAGGTTCTGCATTTCTGACGAGATCCTGAGTAGGTGCTGACGACGATGCTGCTGGCCAGAGGACCTTGCTTTGAGCAATAAAGTTTTCAAGGCACTGTGCACATCAGAGGAGAAATTCCTCAGCTCTGGCATGCATTGAATGTAGCCTGTCTGCCTACTGTCTGGAGACAGATGGGGGGATAAGCAGAAAAGGTGGGAACTACCTTCACTTTCAGATGCAGGGGGTAGGGAGAGTCACTCAAGGTGACAGAAAGGTTTGGGAGAGGTTCTTGCTGCCTTTGGCTCAGGAGATGGAGCGGGAAAAGAGTGAGTCTGATAGAGAGGAAGCAAAGGCATCTGGGGAACCAGCTGCCCTCGCTGGACCAAATTTTGAGTTCATCCTGGTGGAACACTGCTGTCTCTCTTTCTCACCCAGGCCTGTGGCGTCTGGCCTCTCTTCTCGTGCAAACATTTTTCTTTGCATTCCTGGAAAAATTGGACCCACAGACTGAATCCACCTTGGGGCAGTTTAACTTGCGTGACCAGCACTTACTCAGCAGATAATCACCAGCCTCATTAACCTTGGCTCGTTCTCAAGAGGGTTTTTTTTTTTATCGGGGGGAGAGTTGGTGGTAGTTGTGGTGGTGGTGGAACTTATGAATTATTCTTTGATAATTTCTGGAGTATGTTGGGAGCAGGGTCATTAATTTTGTTGAGTCAACACAGCTGGTGTTCCAAGACCTGTTTGTTGGTGTTGTTGATGTGTGCATGTATGTGTATCATGTGAGGTCATATGTACACATTTGTTTTAAAAGCTGACTAGTGACCTCTCCCTGGAGGCGTCTCTTACCCACCTGGTGTTGCCAGGAGATATGAAAACTAATGCCTTGGGTTCTATTAGCATTGTGTTTCTCAAAACAGGGTCCTTTGTCCACCTGCATCAAATCACCTGGAGAGTGTGCTAAGGTGCAGATTCCTGGGCACCACGTGGGACCTGCTATATTAGAATCTCTGGTGCTGGAACCCAGGAATCTGCATTTTCCAACACTCCCTGGTGACTCTGATGTACAGAATCTGGAGAATCACTGCTATAGGTGAGACTCACAGGGTTCTTTCTGCATGTCTGCTGGGCCATCCCACCTACCTTTGGGTGGTTGTCTTGATTATACTTGTGTTGTATATTACAAAGCACTTGTGTTTCTCCCGGATCACTGGGTTGACGTTATAAATGAACACTGTGGCCCAGTGGAGTGACCTTTGCTGCTCACATTCATGTCCTCATGTTCTGTCGACAGCCCTGGTTATCAGCTGGGTACTCCCTCAAGACCCCACAGCTTGTAGGTGGTGGAGTCAGGATTCCACCCCCGGCAGCCTGGCTTCGAAGTCTGCTCTCTTGTCCACTATAGCATGTGGCTGTTGCAGACACTCCTTTGTACACAGAGCTTCTTCTTGCACCCATGACCACCTGCTTGCTTAGCTGTACGGGGGGTAGACCAGATGTACCAGGAAGTTACCACACCGGAAACATCCTCAGCCAACCACAGGCAGCTTCCTTCCAGAACCCATCTTCCTTCCACTTCAGGAGACAAGGTTCTGAGACTCGCTCCAGGTCGTTTCCCTGAGTTTCCCAGTGTGACTGAGCCCCAGTTGCCCATAGTAGGGACCTGCTCATCACACCTCCTGTATTGGCTGCCTCACTGTCTCACATCCCTACTCCCTAGTCGTGCTTCTTAGGATCACCTCCCAGATCAACTACTTGTACCCAAACCCTTATCTCAAGGGGTCTGCTTCTGGGACATCGACTGCTTAAACTGCCTTAAGCATATCATCTCATTTAATCTTCACATCAACCTTGCCCAGTAGGAACCATCATGCCCCACTTTATAGATGAAGAAATGGGGGCTTAGTGAATTGAAGCCACTTGGCCAAGCCAGGACTGGAACCCAGGTCTGTTGGGACCAGTGCCCAAACTCTCAGCCTGTACTTTGTACGGTGTTTTTAGGTAAGTGGTGGGTGGTATGTGGCGTGTGTTGGGTTGGGCGAGTTCTGATCTTCTCTTGCTGCACCCGCCCCCCTCCGAGCCGAGAGGGCATTCATGGTGCACCTCTTTAAATTTACAGTGTGGGTAGAGAAGGCAAGAATCCTGACATCAGGCACCACGCCCCGTGTTGAGCCAGTGTGCCTACCTTGGGCCTGGCTTACTTGTGTCCAAGCCTTTTGATAACTATGTGGACTGAACTTGGCAGAGCGAACCCCAGGCAAGATAGACTCTTTCTGGTGGAGCCCCCCGCTCCCCACTGCCCTTGGCCTAACCACTGCTGCCAACCCCCAACCCCTGTGAGCAGACCTTTGGGTCCCAGCGAAATCCTTCTGTCAAAACCGACTTTTCCTGGTTGGAAGGCTTGCAGGGTTTTTGTGTTGATCGATTTCAAGTCTGTGATCTTGTTTGTGGCTGCCTGGGTGGTTCCCAAGGTCTGCCTTCATGTTATAATATTGCACTTGAGCCCACAGGCTATTCTGCCAAGAGCAGAATTTCTATTTTAAAAGAAGTAAATAATAAACCTCTTTGGAATGGTAATAAACTTCCAGAGTCTCCTGGGGTCCAGTCTCTCACTTGCTCATTTGGTGAATTCAGCAAGTTCTCGGGAACCAGAGGTATGAGGCAGTGAAGTCATACAATCACTGGGCAAATATCTATGGAGTATTAATATTTGCGGGCCTGTGAATGTATAATCACATTGGCGAGAAGTGCTATTGTGGAAAAATGGTGATTAGAGAGAGAATAAGAGTAGGCCAAATTTTATCACCGTTACTGGATTTGTTGTATAGATTATTACAGAATTTATAGATTTCATAATTAAATCATTATAGATCTTGTAATTATTATGCATAATAATAAGTATAGATGATTCTCCATGCTTAGTAATATAAAGCACACATACAAATAAGTGGGATTATACTGTATATATTATTCTTCAATTTGCTGCTTCTTTTAATGTAGAATATATCATGAACATCTTTCCAAGACAGTGCAGAAAGACTGCCTCATTAAAAAAAACTTGTGACAGAAACTTTCAAACATAAACAAAAGTAGAATAGTAAGATGAATCCCCCTTTACCCAACTCAACAATGATCAACTCTTGACCAAACATGTTTCATCTAGATGCCCCCTCCATCCGTTTCCCCACTTCCCATATTATTTTAAAGAAAATCCCAAACGTTGTATCACTGAATTTATAAATATCTCAGTATACCTTATTCCTTTTTAACTATTATTTAATATTCACTGATAAACATACCATAACTTATTTATCCTGTCTCCTATCGATGGGCATTTCATCTGTGTTTAATCTAGATAAAGACACATTTTCTAGTTGCAAAGTGAATTAAATGAAAGTATTTTTTTCTCCTCTGAAGGGGACCTTACATCGAGGATGCAGACTGTCTAGACTTGTAAAACGACAGTTCACTTCGTTGTTGCATCTTGCTATTCCAGGCCCAGTGTAGAGGAAGGAACAGGTCTCTGAGCCAGGAAGGAAGGGAGGAGGTGTGCTGGCCATGGTGTTGGGGTGAGGTGGTCATCCCCACAGCCTGGTCAGGGAAGCACAGCAGTTTCACCAGTGGGTCCCAGCAAGTGTTAGGGCCATGGAATAGACTTGAGTGTTGTAGATTCCTGGGGCTGCTGCAACAAATCACCATAACTGGATGGCTTAAAACAACAGAAATCTATTCTCTCACAGTTCTGAAGTTCAGAAGTATGGAATTAAGGTGTTGGCATGGTCATGCTCCCGTGGAAGTCTCTGGGGGGAATCCTTTCTTGCCTCTTCCAGATTCTGATGGCTGCTGGCAATCCGTGGCTTGTGGTTGCATCACCTCAATTCCTGCCTCTGTCTTCATATGGCCTTCTTCCCTACATATCTCTATGTCCTTTTCTTTTAAGGACACTGTCATTGGACTTAGGGCCCACCCTAATAATCTCATCTCAATTCTTACCTTAATTATATCTGCAAAGACCCTATTTCCAAATAAGGTCATATTCTGAGATTGGGGGTAAATGTGATTATTTTGGGGGGATACTCTTCAACCTACTACAGGAATTGTCCTGGTATTTCCAAGTGCCCAGGCAAAAGGCCAAGACTTTTCTGAGGCTGAATGGGTGCTACAGGCAAGGCCACAGAGCAGTTAGGGCGCATTCACCTGCAAGCAACCAAGAACCCACCTCTTGGCATGTGATTGGGAAGATCCACAAGAAGCCTAGAGGTTGGTGTTTCTGGGGATGGTTCAGAAACTTCATGATGTCAGGGCTCTGGGATGGGGATTCTGCCACTATCTTGGCTTTTTCCCCATGTTTATAAGATGGCTGCTGTGGCTCAAGCAGGAAATCTTTATAGAGCTCCATGCAAAGGTCTGGAGAGAGAGAGAGGGAGGGAGGAAGGGAGGGAAGGAGGAGGAGGAGGGGAAAGAGGAGGAGGAGGGGAAGGAGGAGAGAAGAAGAAGAAATGAGATTAGTCTTTCTATGAAGGAGTAGACATCTTCCCAGGAGACATCCCTTTGCATCCCATTGGTCAAGACTGGGTCACGTGGCTGCCCCTAGCTGCAAGGGAGGCTGGGAAAGCAAGCATCTCTTTTGTTCAACCTCTGTAAATGGAGCTAAGAGAGAAAGAAAGAGCAGAGGAGGGACCTCTACCCATGGATGGACAACCCCCCCCCAACTCTTCCAAATAAATTTCCAACTGATGCATTGTGCTCTTCTATTTCACTACATTCAGTCTCCTCACTGCAAGAAAGTCCTATCATCTTGTTATCTCTCAAGATCTATGTTCATGAAATCAATCGCTGTGATACACCATATTAACAAATTGAAGGATAAAAAACATATGATAATCTCAATAAATGAAGAAAAAGCTTTTGACAAAATTCAACACCCATTTATGATAAAAACTCTCCAGAAAGTGGGCATAGAGGGAACCTATCTCAACATATTAAAAACCATATATGACAAACCCACAGCCAACGTCATTCCCAATGGTGAAAAACTGAAAGCATTTCCTCTAAGATCAAGAGCAAGACAAGGGTGTCCACTCTCACCACTATTATTCAACATAGTTTTGGAAGTTTTAGCCACAGCAATCAGAGAAGAAAAATAAATAAAAGGAATCCAAATCGGAAAAGAAGAAGTAAAATTGTCACTGTTTGCATATGACATGATACTATACATAGAAAATCCTAAAGATGCCACCAGAAAACTACTAGAGCTAATCAATGAATTTGGTAGAGTAGCAGGATACAAAATTAATGCACAGAAATCTCTTGCATTCCAATACACTAATGATGAAAAATCTGAAAGAGAAATTAAGGAAACACTCCCAATTACCACTGCAACAAAAAGAATAAAATATGTAGGAATAAACCTACCTAAGGAGACAAAAGACCTGTATGCAGAAAACTATAAGACACTGATGAAAGAAATCGAAGATGATACAAACAGATGGAAAGATATACTATGTTCTTGGATTGGAAGAATCAACTTTGTGAAAATGACTCTACTACCCAAAGCAATCTACAGATTCAGTTCAACCCCTATCAAATTACCAATGGCATTTTTTCACAGAACTAGAACAGAAAATTTCACAGTTTTTGTGGAAACACAAAAGACCCTGAATAGCCAAAGCAATCTTGAGAACGAAAAATGGAGCTGGAGGAATCAGGTTCCCTGACTTCAGATTATACTACAAAGCTACAGTAATCAAGACAGTATGGTACTGGCACAAAAACAGAAATATAGATCAATGGAACAGGATAGAAAGCCCAGAGATAAACCCATGCGCACATGGTCACCTTATCTTCGACAAAGGAGGCAGGAATATACAATGGAGAAAAGACAGCCTCTTCAATAAGCTGTGCTGGGAAAACTGGACAGCTCCATGTAAAAGAATGAAATTAGAATACTTCCTAACACCATACACAAAAATAAACTCAAAATGGATTAAAGACCTAAATGTAAGGCGAGACACTAGCAAACTCTTGGAGGAAAACATAGGCAGAACACTCTATGACATAAATCACAGCAAGTTCTTTTTTGACCCACCTCCTAGAGAAATGGAAATAAAAACAAAAATAAACAAATGAAACAACGAAAACTAATGAAACTTAAAAGTTTCGCACAGCAAAAGAAACCACAAGCAGAATGAAAAGACAACCCTCAGAATGGGAGAAAATATTTGCAAATGAAGCAACTGACAAAGGATTAATCTCCAAAATATACAAGTAGTTCATGCAGCTCAATATCAAAAAAAAAAAAAAACCCAACAACCCAATCCAAAAAAGGGCAGAAGACCTAAATAGACATTTCTCCAAAGTAGACATACAGATTGCAGCAAACACATGAAAAGTTGCTCAACGTCACTAATCATTAGAGAAATGCAAATCAAAACACAATGAGGTATCACCTCACACCGTTCAGGATGGCCATCATCAAATAATCTACAAACAATAAATGCTGGAGAGGGTGCGGAGAAAAGGGAACCCTCCTGCACTGTTGGTGGGAGTGTAAATTGATACAGCCACTATGGGGAACAGTATGGCAGTTCCTTAAAAAGCTAAAAATTGAGCTACCATACGACCCAGCAATCCCACTACTGGGCATATACCCTGAGAAAACCATAATTCAAAAAGAGTCATGTACCACAATGTTCATTGCTGCACTCTTTACAATAGCCAGGAGATGGAAGCAACCTAAATGTCCATCGACAGATGAATGGATAAAGAAGATGTGGTATATATACACAATGGAATATTACTCAGCCATAAAAAGGAACGAAATTGAGTTATTTGTAATGAGGTGGATGGACCTAGAGACTGTCATACCGAGTGAAGTAAGTCAGAAAAATAAAAACAAATGCTGTTTGCTAATGCACATATATGGAATCTAAAAAAAAGGTTCTGATGAACCTAGTGGCAGGGCAGGAATAAAGATGCAGACGTAGAGAACAGACTTGAGGACACAGAGTAGGAAGGGGAAGCTGGGACAAAGTGAGAGAGTTGCCTTGACATATATACACTACCAAAAGTAAAATGTATGGCTAGTGGGAAGCTGCTGCATAGCACAGGGAGATCAGCTCGATGCTTTGTGATGACCTAGAGGGGTGGGATATGGAGAGTGGAGGGAGGCTCAAGAGGTAGGGGATATGGGGATATATGTATACATATAGCTGATTCACTTTGTTGTACAGCAGAAACTAATTCAACATTGTAAAACTATTATACTGCAATAAAGATATTAAAAAATAAAAGATCTACATGCATCAACAAATGTCAGGGATTGTCTCATTACGAGGCAGCTTCTGTTTGGAGGGCTCCTGCCCCAAGACGGGGACTTTCAGGAGAAACCCTATTATATCAGTAGCTTTAGTTTCTTTCCCCCCACAATTCAGACTGTGCTGAAATGAACATCCTTGTCCATAAATATTTGTACATTCATGATTGTATTTTGGTGGGTTGCATTTCCGGATGTGGGATTACTATGTTGGAATACATACGTTGTGCATTCTTTTTTTAAAAAAATAAATTTATTTATTTATTTTTGGCTGCGTTGGGTCTTCCTTGCTGTGTACGGGCTTTCTCTAGTTGCGGTGAGTGGGGGCTACTCTTTGTTGTGGTGTGCGGGCTTCTCATTATGGTGGCTTCTCTTTGCTGTGGAACACAGGCTCTAGGCACACGGGCTGCAGTAGTTGTGGCATGCGGGCTTAGTAGTTGTGGCTTGTGGGCTGTAGAGTGCAGGCTCAGTAGTTGTGACACACAGGCTTAGTTGCTCCGCGGCATGTGGGATCTTCCTGGACCAGGGCTCGAACGCCTGTCCCCTGCATTGGCAGGCGGATTCTTTTTTTTTTTTTTTTACATCTTTATTGGAGTATAATTGCTTTACAATGGTGTGTTAGTTTCTGCTTTATAACAAAGTGAATCAGTTATACATATGTTCCCATATCTCCTCCCTCTTGCGTCTCCCTCCCTCCCACCCTCCCTATCCCATCCATCCAGGTGGTCACAAAACACCGAGCTTATCTCCCTGTGCTATGAGGCTGCTTCCCACTAGCTATCTATTTTACGTTTGGTAGTGTATATATGTCCATGCCACTCTCTCACTTTGTAACAGCTTACCCTTCCCCCTCCCCATATCCTCAAGTCCATTCTCTAGTAGGTTTGTGTCTTTATTCCCGTCTTACCCCTAGGTTCTTCATGACATTTTTTTTTTTAAGATTCCATATATATGTGTTAGCATACGGTATTTGTCTTTCTCTTTCTGACTTATTTCGCTCTGTATGACAGACTCTATGTCCATCCACCTCACTACAAATAACTCAATTTCGTTTCTTTTTATGGCTGAGTAATATTCCATTGTATATATGTGCCACATCTTTATCTGTTCATCCGATGATGTACACTTTGGTTGTTTCCATCTCCTGGCTATTGTAAATAGAGTGCCAATGAACATTTTGGTACATGACTCTTTTTGAATTATGATTTTCTCAGGGTATATGCCCAGTAGTGGGATTGCTGGGTCATATGGTAGTTTTATTTGTAGTTTTTTTTTTTTTTTTTGCCGTACGCGGGCCTCTCACTGTTGTGGCCTCTGCCGTTGCGGAGCACAGGCTCCGGACGCGCAGGCCCAGCAGCCATGGCTCACGGGCCTAGCCGCACCGCGGCATGTGGGATCTTCCTGGACTGGGTCATGAACCCATATCCCCTGCATCGGCAGGCGGACTCTCAACCACTGCGCCATCAGGGAAGCCCTATTTGTAGTTTTTAAGGAACCTCCATAGTGTTCTCCATAGTGGCTGAACCAATTCACATTCCCACCAGGAGTGCAAGAGTGTTCCCTTTTCTCCGCACCCTCTCCAGCATTTATGGTTTGTAGGTGTTTTGGTGATGGCCATTCTGACTGGTGTGAGATGATATCTCATTGTAGTTTTGATTTGCATTTCTCTAATGATTAGTGATATTGAGCATCCTTTTACAAATTTGTTGACAACCTGTATATCTTCTTTGGAGAAATGTCTGTTTAGGTCTTCTTCCCATTTTAGGATTGGGTTGTTTGTTTTTTTGATATTAAGCTGCATGAGCTACTTGTATATTCTGGAGATTAATCCTTTGTCAGTTGCTTCATTTGCAAATATTTTCTCCCATTCTGAGGGTTGTCTTTTGGTCTTGTTTATGGTTTCCTTTGCTGTGCAAAAGCTTTGAAGTTTCATTAGGTACTGTTTGTTCATTTTTGCCCCCACTTCCATTTCTCTAGGAGGTGGGTCAAAAAGGATCTTGCTGTGATTTATGTCATAGAGTGTTCTGCCTATGTTTTTCTCTAAGAGTTTGATAGTTTCTGGCCTTACATTTAGGTTTTTAATCCATTTTGAGCTTATTTTTGTGTATGGTGTTAGGGAGTGTTCTAATCTCATACTTTTACATGTACCTGTCTATAGTTTTCCCAGCACCACTTATTGAAGAGGCTGTCCTTTCTCCACTGTACATTCCTGCCTCCGTTATCAAAGATAAGGTGACCATATGTGCGTGGGTTTATCTCTGGGCTTTCTATCCTGTTCCATTGATCTATATTTCTGTTTTTGTGCCAGTACCATACTGTCTTGATTACTGTAGCTTTGTAGTATAGTCTGAAGTCAGGGAGCCTGATTCCTCCAGCTCCGTTTTTCCATCTCAAGATTGCTTTGGCTATTCAGGGTCTTTTATGTTTCCATACAAATTGTGAAATTTTTTGTTCTAGTTCTGTGAAAAATGCCAGTGGTAGTTTGATAGGGATTGCGTTGAATCTGTAGATTGCTTTGGGTAGTAGAGTCATTTTCACAATGTTGATTCTTCCAATCCAAGAACATGGTATATCTCTCCATCTATTTGTATTGTCTTTGATTTCTTTCATCAGTGTCTTATAATTTTCTGAATACAGGTCTTTTGTCTCCTTAGGTAGGTTTATTCCTAGATATTTTATTCTTTTTGTTGCAATGGTAAATGGGAGTGTTTTCTTGATTTCACTTTCAGATTTTTCATCATTAGTGTATAGGATTGCCAGAGATTTCTGTGCATTAATTTTGTATCCTGCTACTTTACCAAATTCATGGATTAGCTCTAGTAGTTTTCTGGTAGCATCTTTAGGATTCTCTATGTAAAGTATCGTATCATCTGCAAACAGTGACAGCTTTACTTCTTCTTTTCTGATTTGGATTCCTTTTATTTCTTTTTCTTCTCTGATTGCTGTGGCTAAAACTTCCAAAACTATGTTGATTAATAGTGGTGAGAGTGGGCAACCTTGTCTTGTTCCTGATCTTAGTGGAAATGGTTTCAGTTTTTCACCATTGAGGACGATGTTGGCTGTGGGTTTGTCATATATGGCCTTTATCATGTTCAGGAAAGTTCCCTCTATGCCTACTTTTTGCAAGGTTTTTATCATAAATTGGTGTTGAATTTTGTCGAAAGCTTTCTCTTCATTTATTAAGATGATAATATGGTTTTTCTCCTTCAGTTTGTTAATATGGTGTATCACGTTGATTGATTTGCGTATATTGCAGAATCCTTGCATTCCTGGAATAAACCCCACCTGATCATGGTGTATGATCCTTTTAATGTGCTGTTTGATTCTGTTTACTAGTATTTTGTTGAGGACTTTTGCATCTATGTTCATCAGTGATATTGGCCTGTAGTTTTCTTTCTTTGTGACATCCTTGTCTGGTTTTGGTATCAGGGTGATGGTGGCCTCGTACAATGAGTTTGGGAGTGTTCCTCCCTCTGCTATACTTTGGACGAGTTTGAGAAGGATGTGTTAGCTCTTCTCTAAATGTTTGATAGAATTCGCCTGTGAAGCCATCTGGTCCTGGGCTGTTGTTTGTTGGAAGAGTTTTAATCACAGTTTCAATTTCAGTGCTTGTGATTGGTCTGTTCATGTTTTCTATTTCTTCGTGATTCAGTCTTGGCAGGTTGTGCATTTCTAAGAATTTGTCCATTTCTTCCAGGTTGTCCATTTTATTGACATAGAGTTGCTTGTAGTAATCTCTCATGATCTTTTGTATTTCTGCAGTGTCAGTTGTTACTTCTCCTTTTTCATTTTTAATTCTATTGATTTGTGTCTTCTCCCTTTTTTTCTTGATGAGTCTGGCTAATGGTTTATCTATTTTGTTTATCTTCTCAAGGAACCAGCTTTTAGTTTTATTGATCTTTGCTATCGTTTCCTTCATTTCTTTTTCATTTATTTCTGATCTGATTTTTATGATTTCTTTCCTTCTGCTAACTTTGGGGGTTTTTTGTTCTTCTTTCTCTAATTGGTTTAGGTGCAAGGTTAGGTTGTTTATTCGAGATGTTTCCTGTTTATTAAGTTGGGCTTGTATTGCTATAAACTTCCCTTTTAGAACTGCTTTTGTTGCATCCCATAGGTTTTGGGTCGTCGTGTCTCCATTGTCATTTGTTTCTAGGTATTTTTTAATTTCCTCTTTGATTTCTTCAGTGATCACTTGGTTATTAAGTAGTGTATTGTTTAGCCTCCATGTGTTTGTATTTTTTACAGATCTTTTCCTGTAATTGATATCTAGTCTCATAGCGTTGTGGTCGGAAAAGATACTTGATACAATTTCAATTTTCTTAAATTTACCAAGGCTTGATTTGTGACCTAAGATATGATCTATCCTGGAGAATGTTCCATGAGCACTTGAGGAAAATGTGTATTCTGTTGTTTTTGGATGGAGTGTCCTATAAATATCAGTTAAGTCCATCTTGTTTAATGTATCATTTAAAGCTTGTGTTTCCTTATTTATTTTCATTTTGGATCTGTTCTTTGGTGAAAATGAGGTGTTAAAGTCCCCTACTATGAATGTGTTACTGTCGATTTCCCCTTTTGTGGCTGTTAGTATTTGCCTTATGTATTGAGGTGCTCCTATGTTGGGTGCATAAATATTTACAATTGTTTTATCTTCTTCTTGGATCGATCCCTTGATCATTGTGTAGTGTCCTTCTTTGTCTCATAGTCTTTATTTTAAAGTCTATTTTTCTGATATGAGAATTGCTACTCCAGCTTTCTTTCGGTTTCCATTTGCATGGAATATCTTTTTCCATCCCCTCACTTTCAGTCTGTATGTGTCTCTAGGTCTGAAGTGGATCTCTTGTAGATAGCATATATATGGGTCTTGTTTTTGTATCCATTCAGCCAGTCTATGTCTTTTGGTGGGAGCATTTAATCCATTTACATTTAAGGTAATTATCAATATGTATGTTCCTATTCCCATTTTGTTAATTGTTTTGGGTTCGTTATTATAGGTCTTTTCCTTCTCTTGTGTTTTCTGCCTAGAGAAGTTCCTTTAGCATTTGTTGTAAAGCTGGTTTGGTGGTGCTGAACTCTCTCAGCTTTTCCTTGTCTGTAAAGGTTTTAGTTTCTCCATCAAATCTGAATGAGATCCTTGCTGGGTAGAGTAATCTGGGTTGTAGATGTTTCTCCTTCATCACTTTAAATATGTCTTGCCTGTCCCTTCTGGCTTGCAGAGTTTCTGCTGAAAGATCAGCTGTTAACCTTATGGGGATTCCCTTATGTGTTATTTGTTGTTTTTCCCTTGCTGCTTTTAATATGTTTTCTTTGCATTTAATTTTTGACAGTTTGATTAATATGTGTCTTGGCGTGTTTCTCCTTGGATTTATCCTGTATGGGACTCTCTGTGCTTCCTGGACTTGATTAACTATTTCCTTTCCCATATTAGGGAAGTTTTCAACTATAATCTCTTCAAATATTTTCTCCGTCACTTTCTTTTTCTCTTCTTCTTCTGGAAACCCTATAATTCGAATGTTTGTGTGTTTAATGTTGTCCCAGAGGTCTCTGAGACTGTCCTCAGTTCTTTTCATTCTTTTTTCTTTATTCTGCTTTGCAGTAGTTATTTCCACTATTTTATGTTCCAGGTCACTTATCCGTTCTTCTGCCTCAGTTATTCTGCTATTGATCCCATCTAGAGTATTTTTAATTTCATTTATTGTGTTGTTCATCGTTGCTTGTTTCTTCTTTAGTTCTTCTAGGTCCTTGTTAAATGTTTCTTGCATTTTCAGTATTCTATTTCCAAGATTTTGGATCATCTTTACTATCATTCTGAATTCTTTTTCAGGTAGACTGCGTATTTCCTCTGCATTTGTTAGGTCTGGTGGGTTTTTATCTTGCTCCTTCATCTGCTGTGTGTTTTTCTATCTTCTCATTTAGCTTATCTTACTGTGTTTGGGGTCTCCTTTTTGCAGGCTGCAGGTTCGTAGTTCCCGTTGTTTTTGGTGTCTGTCCCCAGTGGCTAAAGTTGGTTCAGTGGGTTGTGTAGGCTTCCTGGTGGAGGGGACTAGTGCCTGTGTTCTGGTGGATGGGGCTGGATCTTGTCTTTCTGGTGGGCAGGTCCACGTCTGGTGGTGTGTTTTGGGGTGTCTGTGGACTTATTATGATTTTAGGCAGCCTCTCTGCTAATGGATGGGGTTGTGTTCCTGTTTTGCTAGTTGTTTGGCATAGGGTGTCCAGCACTGTAGCTTGCTGGTCGTTGAGTGAAGCTGGGTGCTGGTGTTGAGATGGAGATCTGTGGGAGATTTTCACCGTTTGATATTATGTGGAGTTGGGAGGTCTCTTGTGGACCAGTGTCCTGAAGTTGGCTCTCCCACCTCAGAGGCACAGCACTGATACCTGGCTGCAGCACCAAGAGCCTTTCATCCACACGGCTCAGAATAAAAGGGAGAAAAAGTAGAAAGAAAGGAAGAAAGAAAGAAAGAAAGGATAAAATAAAATATAGTAAAGTAAGATGGGCTTCCCTGGTGGCGCAGTGGTTGAGAGGCCGCCTGCTGATGCAGGGGATGCGGGTTAGTGCCCCCGTCTGGGAAGATCCCACATGCCGCTGAGCGGCTAGGCCCGTGAGCCATGGCCGCTGAGCTTGCACGTCCGGAGCCTGTGCTCTGCAACGAGAGAGGCCACAATAGTGAGAGGCCCGCGTACCGCAAATAAAAAAGTAAGATAAAATAAAATAACGTTATTAAAATAAAAAATTATTATTAAGAAAAAATTTTTTTAAAAAAGAAAAAAAAACAACAGACGGATAGAACCTTAGGACAAATGGTGAAAGCAAAGCTGTACAGACAAAATATCACACAGAAGCATACACATAGTCACAAAAAGAGGAAAAGGGGAAAAAATAATAAATCTTGCTCTCAAAGTCCACCTCCTCAATTTGGGATGATTCGTTGTCTATTCATGTATTCCACAGATGCAGGGTGCATCAAGTTGATTGTGGAGCTTTAAACCGCTGCTTCTGAGGCTGCTGGGAGAGATTTCCCTTTCTCTTCTTTGTTTGCACAGCTCCCAGGGCTCAGCTTTGGGTTTGGCCCCTCCTCTGTGTGTCGGTTAGCGGAGGGCGTCTGTTCTTCGCTCAGACAGGACGGGGTTAAAGCAGCAGCTGACTCGGGGGCTCTGGCTCACTCAGGCCGGGGGGAGGGAGGGGTGCGGATGCGGGGCGAGCCTGCGGCGGCAAAGGCCGGCATGACGTTGCACCAGCCTGAGGTGCGCCGTGTGTTCTCCCGGGGAAGTTGTCCCTGGATCCCGGGACCTGGCAGTGGCGGGCTGCACAGGCTCCCTGGAAGGGAGGTGTGGATAGTGACCTGTGCTCACACACAAGCTTCTTGGTGGCGGCGGCAGCAGCAGCCCTAGCGTCCCATGCCTGTCTCTGGGGTCCGCGCTGTTAGCCGCGGCTCGCGCCCGTCTCTGGAGCTCCTTTAAGCAGCGCTCTTAAATCCCCTCTTCTCTGCCCGGGGAGAAATTCCAGCTGCAGGTATGGGTGACACATCGTCTTCTTTAGCAGGTGGCAGCCTGGCAACTCCTCTCCATTCTTTGATCAAAATAGAAATTTTCCTTTGCTTCTGAACCAAACTCAGTCTCGATCTATTGACTCCAGTGACACTGGGCAGGGGGACCATTGTTGGGGCCCACTCTCGTTTTTCATTTCCTGGTGCTTGGGTTCGCCATTCCAGCCACTTTGCTAACAATCTCCCCACTTGGAGAGTCAGCGCCTTTAACCTCCTGTTTCGCACAGTTTGCAATTTGTGCGGAGGATCCAGGCTGATTCTTAACCACTGCGTCACCAGGGAAGTCTCATACCCTGTGCATTCTTTTTTTTTTTTTTTTTCGGTACGCGGGCCTCTCACTGTTGTGACCTCTTCCGCCACGGAGCACAGGCTCTGGACCCGTAGGCCCAGTGGCCATGGCTCACGGGCTCAGCCGCTCCGCGGCACGTGGGATCCTCCCGGACCGGGGCACGAACCTGCGCCCCCTGCATCAGCAGGCGGACTCCCAACCACTGCGCCACCAGGGAAGCCCCCCCTGTGCATTCTTGATGGGAGCTTTCTCTAGGGCCGGATGCAGATCCCACTTGCTCATCTTCAAGCTGACAGTAGCCCACGGTTTTCAGGGAAAGCTGATCAGGAATATGCATGTCCCTTGCTTCCCTCTCAAATCCATTATCTCTGCCCGCCGTGCCTTCCCTGTTTTGGCAGCTAGGTTCTCTGATGACTCTGGAGCTGTTGTATACATTATTCATACATCTTTTTATATCACCTACTGTGGCACCAGCTGGGGACAGCAAATACTACAAACATGGCACCAATAAAAAAGAATGTGTAATCAGTCTTTAAAAATTCCTTCTTGTCTGCCAAGGGCAGCACATAGGGTGGAAAGTGAACAGCTGGCTGGTCCTTGCTAATTTTGAGGCAGCTTCACTCCGAAAATGATTTCTGCTTCACCATCATTCTCTCCCTGACCTCTGGAAGAGGCAGATCCCAGAAACCCAGCAGAATTTATGGGGAGGATGTACATGTCTGATCCCATGAGGGGAAAAATAATTTTTAAAAACACATTATACCTTCACCATAAGTACGGGGTATTATTACTGGCTCTGTCTCTCAGATGCTGACAGAGAAGTGGGGCTTTTTGGTTATTGCTTATTTATTTTTTTCCTTCTATTTTGTTTTATCGAGACATAATATTTACACAGTAAAGTGCACTCATCTTAAATGTGCAATTTGATGATTGTTTTTTACACGTGTGCACCATTGTTGTGGGTTGAATTGTGTCCCCACAAAAGCTATGTTGAAATCCTAACCCACAGGACCTCAGCATGTGACCTGATTTGGTAGCAGGGTTGTTGCAGATATAATTAGTTAGGGTGAGGTCATAGTGGATTGGGGTGGGCCCTTAGTCCAATATGACTGGTGTCCCTGTAAGAAGAGAGAAATTAGGGCACACACACACACACAGACACACACACACACACACACACACACACACACAAGGGAGAAGGCTATGTGAAGATGAAAGCACAGATTGAGATGATGCCTCTATGAACTAAGAAGTCAAGATTGCTGGCAACCACCAGAAGCTTGAAGGGAGGCATGGAAAGATTTCTCCCCTAGGGCCGCTGGAGAGAGAGCACGGCCCTGCTGACATCTTTATCTCAGACTTCTGGCCTCCAGAACTCTGAGACCACAAATATCTGTTGTCTTTAGCTGCCCGCTTTGGGGTACTTTGTTGTGGTAGCTTAGCAAACTGATATCCCTTGTAACCACCAGGGAGATGCAGATACAGTATCTTTTCAGCACCGAAACATTTCTCTTGGGCTCCTGCCCAGATCATCACCTCCTACTCCACTGAGGTAACCATCTATTCTGATTTCTATGGTCATTGATCTGTTTTGCCTATTCTTAAACTTTGTATAACTGAAATCATCCAGTAGTAACTCTTCTGTGTCTGGCTTCTTTCACTCAACGTCATGTCTGAGAGATTGCTCGTCCTGCTGTATGTGGAGATTACTGCTGATTCTTTCCATAAACATTTACTAATCACCTACAATGTGCTGGGTGCTGTGTTGGGCCCTGAGGATAGGTGGACCATAGGGCTTCCTTGTCCAGTTTGGAAGAGAGAATTAGAATTGTAAACCACTTACCATGACATGGTATGGATGCTCGCTGATTGGGGGTACAGGCTAGGAGAGCCTGCAGAGCACAGGGAAGCCAGGCAAGTATCCACAAGAGAGGTAGGATGCTCATGCTGGACATTCTGGGATTGTGGACTGGCTGGAATGGAGGCATGGAGTAGGAGTGCAGCGTTGTGGGCAGGGAGCTGTGAGGAGTCCGGTGTGGCTCAGGAATAAAGTGTTGTAGGAGAATGAGAGAGATTTATCGACTGGCAAACTACAGTCCAAACAGGCTGACAACTTGCTTTTGTAAATATAGTTTTATTGGAACACAGTCACATCCATTCCTTTACATATGGTATTTGGTTGCTTTTGTGCTACAGGTGCAGCCTTGAGTAATTGTGATAGGTTGTGTGGCCCACAAAACGTAAAATATTTACTATTTGGTCCTTTACAAAAAAAAAAATACATGAGCTCTGGCCTAGTGTATGTCAGGAGCCATACAGTTTCGCTTCAATTATATCCCTGTTTAATAACCACAGCAGCTCTGCAAGGGAGCCATTGTTGCTCCCTCATCTTAAAGACGAGGATCCTTTGGCTCAGAGAGGTAAAGTGATTTTTAAAAAAATGTTTTCATTGAAGTATAGTTGATTTACAATGTTGTGTTAATTTCTGCTGTACAGCAAAGTGATTCAGTTATACATATATATATATCCACTCTTTTTAAGATTCTTTTCCCATATAGGTCATTAGAGAGTATTGAGTAGAGCTCCCTATGCTATACAGTAGGTCCTTATTGGTTATCTATTTTATATATAGTAGTGTGTATATGTCAATCCCAATCTCCCAATTTATCCCTCCCCTCCCTTTTCCCCCCGGTAACCATGAGTTTGTTTTCTACATAACATCTGTGACTCTATTTCTGTTTTGTAAGTAAATTCTTTTGTATAATTTTTTTAAGATTCCACATATAAGTGATATCATATGGTATTTGTCTTTCTCTGTCTGACTTCACTTAGTATGATAATCTCTAGGTCCATCCATGTTGCTGCAAATGGCATTATTTCATTCCTTTTTATGGCTGAGTAATATTTCATTGTATATAAGTACCACATCTTCTTTAGGTAAAGTGATTTTTTTAAGGTCACAAATGAGCAATAGGAGGAACCTGAGTTCAAAGGAGCTTTTCCAGAGTAACTGGAATCTCTCCAACATTCAGCGATCATTGGAGGAGGTAGGTGGAGGCCAGATTGTGGAGAGTCAGGCATGCATTTTTTATCTTTGGAGAATGGGGAGACACTGAAGGTTCGTAAGAAAGGGAATGATGTGATCAGACAGTGTGAGACTGTCGCATCCAAGCCCTTTGCTGGGTGTGGGGTCCAGGACTCATCAGGCAGGGTTTGCACTCATCCATGAAAGTCTTCTCAGGAGGGTCATTCATTTGGGAAAGGAGAGAACGTGCTGACCAATATCCTGCATTTCTGAGTTAGGCCTTGGAGCTGGGGGTCTTTCTTGACACAGCCTTGATGATGGCGGGTAGAGAGGAGAGGTGTTTATCAGCCCAGTGCCTGGATTTAGATCTCAGCATATGTTGTATGCTATTCACTACACAGTGTGTTACTACACACCATCTCATCTCATTCTCATCACAGACCAATAGGCGGGTGCTGTTACCAACCCTTCTGTGCAGATGGAGAGGAAGAGAGTCTGGTCCCTCAGAATCTAGATTAGTGGCTTCAGGGCGTGCAGGGAGAGGGGCATGGGGAGTGACTGCTAATAGGTATGGGGTTTCTTTTGAGGTTAAGAAAATGTTCTGGAATTAGATAGGGGCGACGGTTGCATAACTTTCTGAATATACTAAAAACTACTGAAGTGTACACTTTAAGAGGGTGAATTTTCACTACTATATTTAAAATAGATAACTAACAAGGACCTACTGTATAGCACAGGGAACTCAGCTCAATATTCTGTAATTGCCTAAATGGGAAAAGAATTTGAAAAAGAATGGATACTTGCATGGGCATAACTGAATCACTTTGCTGTAACTAACACATCATTGTTAATCAACTACACTCCAGTGTCAACTATACTCCAATGTAAAATAAAAATTAAGAAAAAGAAAACTACTTATAAAAAACGAGGGTGATTATTACAGTAAAAGTCATATCTTAATTTTAATAATAATAAGAACAACAACACTGATAAAAGACTCTCAACCATGATGACACAAGGAGTATTGTCAGGGCTAAGGTTGAACTCAGGCTGTTTTCAGGGTCCTATACCGTCCTTTCCAGATCCTTGTCCACCCATGTCATACTTAAGAAACCCCAAACTACTAGTTTTATATGCTTCAGAGGGGAAACATACATGGATCCAGGAGATGGTGGGGCAGAGTGGTTGAATCGCTGGATGGAAGCCCAGCTCTGCCATGCATCAGCAGTGCCTCGGTTTCCCCATTTGGCAGAGTGGTTGGTAGTAACAATACCGATTTCATAGGGTTGCTGAGAGGAGTAAATGAGTTAATACAAGTGATATATTCTGAAGTGTGTCTGGCTGGTAGCAAGTGCTGAGTAAATGTTCTCCTGTCTCTTTCTGGGTTGTCAGGAATCTCAGTCTGGACCTGGCTCATAGTCTTTGAGCCTGGGCGTGCCTGCAGCTGCCTCCTCTCGGTTGTCCAAGAGATCAGGCTGATGCTGTGGTCCAGGTACAAAGGTGAGGGGAGAGAAACCCCCCCCCAACCCCGGGACTGATAACACTAGACCAACCTTTGTTCTTGGGTCAGTTCTCCACCACCCTGATTTTGAGCATGATAGAAGTAAGGCTTAGCAAATCTGATGATACGAGTGTGTGTGTGTGTGTGTGTGTGTATGTGTGTGTGTCACATAATAATTGTAGTGAGTTTTAATATTCAAATTAGAATTTGAGTGAACTTGGATAATCAAAAACTTTTGAATTCCTCTCGACTCCCCATTCTCTTCTAGGTCTTTGCAAGGCTGAATAGCTTTGAAATGGCCATACATTTGCATAATAGCTCCCATAAAGCTAATCATTTTAGGTCTGGAAGCATTTTTGCCTGGAGCTATTACAGTCTGCCACTGGTTCCCTAGGTGATATATAAAATCAGGGGAATTGAGGATTTTTTTAGGTGGAGCAAGGGGTGTGAAGGGCCTAGCTGTGGCCCATGTGGAGCATGGAAGGACAGACCAGGCTCCAGGAAAGGTGGCATTGGCTGTGTTCCTTTTGCCATTTTGGGGTGTGTTCAGGGAGGGAGAAGAACCCAGCGGAGACTGGAGAAGGTCTATAGTATCGGCTTATTTATTATTTGGGAGAAACTTCCCAAGTCAGTCCTGAAAGGGCCCACTGCCCAACTCCCTCTGAGTTGATGAGCGCCATGTAGGCAATGAAATCTGGTAAGATTTTCCTCCCATTTTTGTCTCTGCTTCCCAGATACCCAGGAGCCCCAGCCACTGGGTAGTGATCACTCTGTTTCCGTGCTTTTGAGTTTACACGTTTAAAATAATCTGAACCTTGAAAATCTGTACATCATGGTAATGGAGGGAGGTTTATTTTAATTGAAATTTTATTGTTTTTTCTAGACAAACTATTCAAATGGTACAAAACTCAAAAGGTACAAAAGCCTCCTACAGACTGAATGTCTGTGTCCCCCACCCCCCAATCGCGACCCCATCAAATTCATAATTCATAAGAAATCCTACCCCCCAATGTGATGGTATTAGGAGGTAGGGCCTTTGAGAGGTGTTTAGGTCATGGGTGTGGAGCCCTCATGAATGGGATTAGTGCTGTTATGAAAGAGACCCCAGAGAGCTCCCTCACCCCTTATGCCATGTGAGGACACAGCAAGAAGACACCAGGAGACAGCAAATCTGCTGACACCTTGATCATGGACTTTCTAGCCTCCAGAACTGTGAGGAAGAAATTTCTGTTGTTTGCAAGCCACCCAGTCTATGATATTCTTGTAGCAGCCCGAATGGACTAAGACAGGGATACACATTGAAACGTCACCCTTCCATCCCTTTCCTCTGCCTCCAGTTCTCCCCACAGGCAATCAGTGTTACCAGTTTCTTGTCTCCTTCCAGAAAGTATACTTATATCTGTAACTATATCTATACCTATACCTACCCATCTCCTATAAATGATAGCTTATTATAAACACTATTTTACATCTTATTTTTTCCATTTAAATGATATATTGGTTCCCTATTTGCTGCTATAACAAATTACCACAAACTTAGTATTTAAAACAGCACTAATTAATTTTTGTACAATCTGGAGGTCAGAAATCCCAAATGGGTCTCTCTGGGCTAAAACCAAGTTTGCTACCTTGCCTTGTCTAGCGTCTAAGAGCTGCCTGTAGTCCTTGGCTCATGGCCCCTTCCTCCCTCCATCTTCAAAGCCAGCAGCGTAACATCTTCAAATCCCTCTCTGACTCTGACCCTCCTTCCTCCCTATTATAATTATTGTGATTGCACTGGACTCACCTGGATAATCCAGAATAATCTCCTGATTGCAAAATCCTTAACTTAATCCTACCTGTAAAGTCCCTTTTGCCATGTGAGGAGACATATTCTCAGGTTTCAGGGATAAAACATAGACTCTTTTGGGGTCATTATTCTGCCCATTATATTTTATCTTAGAGTTTGTTCCATGTTAGGGCATAGAGCGTTCTTTTCCTTTTATCGGCTGCACAGATCTATTCCATTGTTTGATGTGCTATAATTTATTTAACCAATCCCCTCTTGATGAACACTTAGCTTGTTTCCAGCCTCTTGCTCTTAGAACTGGTACTGCAAGGAATAACACTTTATTTGGCACTTTTGCTAGTATATCTGAAGAATTTCAAGAGGTGGAATTGCTGTGTGAAAGGGAATGTAATTTTATTAGATATTGCCAAATTGCTCTAAGGTGGTTAAAAATTTATTACAGAAAATTTCAAATATATTAAAAGTAGAGAGAGTAGTTTAATGCATGCTGTGTACCCATGATGCCATTCAACAATTCCCAGCTCATGGCCAATCTTCTACACCCCTCATACACTCTCCACCCCCGCCCCCAACGCCTCTGTACTAAAGAAGCAAAATCCAGACATTGCATATTCCGAAGGAGAGACTTTAACGTTTTAAACACAGTAGCATCTGTTAATGAGATTCTTGTGGTGGGACTGAACAGAGAGGAGAATCCTTCACAGATGTTACATTTGGAACACCTGTGTTCCTAGGACAGTGACCACCCCACCCCCAACCTGGGAAAGGCTGGGCATCTGCCATCTGCTATCATTGCTGCTTGTTGTGGAGACAGTGGCCCATCCCGCCCAACCTCCCCAGAGGATGATCTCAGAAATCAGCTTTGCACTGCAGATTTGCAGAGATGATGTTCTGGAAGGTTGAGTGGCTGGGAACGAGCTCACTCAGCCCGCTGCTTTGGAACTCTGATACTGAGCGGCCCCAGAGCAATAAAAAAGTACTTCTGACTTGCCGTGTCTGCACGTCATCAGCAAGTGAGAGCCCTCTCTGTCACACACCAGAACTTTGATATCTTGCCTAATCAAATTTTTGCACCATTTTTCTGAGAGTAATAAAAGAGGATCTCAGTGGGGATGGGCTTTTGGGGAGACTGGCTCTCTGTGTGTGGGGTGTGCTTTTCTCCACCACTCCTATCTTGACGGAGGATGGACTCTAGCTTGGCGAGTTCGAGGGTGTTACATTTATGACAGCACAACCGGGAAGGTAAGTTATCCTCCCATCAGTGTCATGAGTGTTGGTTCCTTTCTGAGTCACCGAATCTAACGAAACATCCCAGGGAAGCAGGCAAGGTGACGTTATGCCCAATTTCAAGATGGAGAAAAAGAAGGCACAGAAATGTGAAAGGACATAGAAATAAAATCACTTCCGAGATTTGCATCCCCCTCCCATTCCAGCAGTGATTCCCAGCAGCGATTCCCAAGGGCTTCTCCCTGCCTCTGCCTCCATAGCTGCCTCCCTGCTCCAGGCCCACTGCATCTCTCCTCTTGGTCATTAAAGTGCCTCTGACTGGCTCTTCGGCTCCTGTCCTTCCTCCTGCAGCAGCCAGAATATGTCACCCCCATGCTCACATCTCCTCCTGCAGCTCCATCTCACTGGGCAAAGCCAAGCCCCCCACCTCCTGCTGCTCTACGCATGCCCTCCTCACCTGCTCTGGGTGATCCTGCAACCAACCAAGTTGTAGGTCACTCATTCTTGCTGTGCTCTCCACCTGGAATGCTCTTCTCATAAGAGAACTGCAGGACTTGACCCTGGCCTTCAGGGTCATTTTCCCTGGCCACTCAGCTGAGGCTGCAACCCACGCCCCGCACTTATTCCCTTTCTTGCTTTACTTTACCCTTTAGCACTTAGAACTCAGTCACTCGCTTTCTAACTGCACCTATATATGTATATGTAATGTGCATGTATTATACATGTAATGTCTTAATATATAGTTATATATACATATATTATTACATTACTACATATTAATTAGCTATAACGCTATATTAATACATTCCATACATGATATATTAATAACACATTTAAAAAATTATTTATTTTATGTATTTATTTTTGGCTCTGTTGGGTCTTTGTTGCTGCGCACGGGCTTTCTCTAGTTGCGGCGAGCGGGGGCTACTCTTCGTTGCAGTGCGCAGGTTTCTCATTGCGGTGGCTTCTCTCGTTGTGGAGCACAGGCTCTAGGCGCGTGGGCTTCAGTAGTTGCGGCACGTGGGCTCGGTAGTTCTGGCTCACGGGCTCCAGAGCACAGGCTCAGTAGTTGTGGTGCATGGGCTTAGTTGCTCTGCGGCATGTGAGATCTTCCTGGACCAGGGCTCGAATCCCCTGCATTGTCAGGCGGATTCTCAACCACTGCGCCACCAGGGAAGCCCCAATAACACATGTTAATATATTAATATTTTTTATTGTCTGTCTCCCTCACCTAGACTGTCGGCCCCATGAGATCCATGATTTTTGTCCATCTTGCTCACTGCTGTACTCTCAGTGTCTGAAGCAGTGCCTGGCACACAGTAGGTGCTCAATAACCATTTTTTGAGTGATGACTGGATCCAGGGCTGATCAGGGAGCTCTGATTACAGCAACCCTGTCTTGGAGTGGGCCGGCTGTCCATTATCTAGAGAGCAGTGGTTTAGTTTTTTTTAGGTGTACAGTAGTACAGTAGTATTGTAGAGTTCAGAAGGATTTTTGTTTCCTTGATTGACAAGATTTTCCTGGTTGTTGCATCTGGGGCCTCAGCCTTAAACTTTTTGTTTCTTCTCGCACCCCCTGAGCCCTGGGCAGTATAGGGAGGGTTTGGCTGCCCTGCTGCTGGGCCCGAACTAGGCACCACCATCGTAAGGAAACTTCATCAGAAATTCAACTGGTACCTAAAAGACGAAAACAAACAAACAAATAAACAAAGTGTAAGTGAATGACTGTTTTTAGGCTAGAATTTAATTATAAAACCTGCAGAGAAACATTCCAATTTAGGCTGAAATTTGTGATGAACTTTGGTGTTTCAGATGTGGGAGGGGAAAGCGCTTAACAATTTGGGGTCTGCTGGTGCCCAAGATGGATCTGAAAATGTTCCAGGATCATTCCCAGAGCCTTGAAGAGTTGATACAAGATGGGGCTAAAGGCACCCTTCCCCCAAATCAGGGCGGAGAATGAATGGGTGTAGGGGGTGCAAGGGGGCCTCCATTCGAGGGCACGTGGGTGTGCTGCTGTGGCATCCCTCAGTGGGGGAAGTGGGGCTGCTGTCCTGCTCCTTCCAGGACCACATTTTATATCCCATCTGCTGTTACATCTGTGATTATAACATCAACCTTGGAGTTCACAAAGGCACATCAAGCCAGACACTCAGGAATCAAACTCCATTCTAGTATTTAGCTCTTGGCTAGACGTAGGACTCATAGGTGCTGGGTGAACCTGCAGTGGGACAGGTGGGGCCGCATAAGATGTCTCCTTGGGAGGCCCTCCTTTGAGGCTTTCTCAGACTAATTCTCAGTCACTTTTCCAGCTAGGTCTGCTTTTAGCTTTTCGGCAACTTCAAGTCAGTTGGGATGTTGCCTCAAAGGAGGTTTAGGTGTTTCTCTAAGTTCTTTTTTCTTGTAATTTATTATTTTCTTTTAAATTGTGCAACATTTCCAACATGCAGAAAAAAACAGACAACAAGGAAATAATACCCCCATTAACAACATAACTTTTCAATATAGGCTTTGGACCTTTTTTGGTTTCTTAAGAAACAACATGACAGATACAGCCAAGCCACCCCACAGAATCCCATATCCCTCCTTCCCAGAGGTAAGCACCATCTGAAGCTCCTTCCTACACGATTCCCCGAGTGCACACTTGCCCCACACGCTAACCTGCACTGTGGCTCCTGGAAAGGGCCTCATGTGTCTGGGGCACTACCCCAGGAAAAAGTTTGTAGGTGGCCACCTAGTATATGATGAGACAAACGGCCTGAAGAGGTAAAGAGAGATAAATATACAATTGATTTCATCATTTTCTTTTACACATGTGTGTACATTATTTTACATTTTTGTCACTTTTCTTTCTCTCAATTGCAACCTGCTGCCAAAGTTAAAATGAGTGTTGAGATGGCTCAGTGATTGGCTTTTAGTTGATGCCTAGATGCTCAACATGGCAGAAGAGGGATGCCCAGGGGATTATTTGTGTCTGTCACTGCACAGGTTTGCAAGTGTGCGCATGCTCACCGTCCCTTGCCCCCACTGTCTGCCCCACCAGTAACACATAGTTGCTCCTACCATGGTTGTGTTGCTGCACAATTCAGCTCAGTGTTTAGCTCTCTAGAAGAAAGAAGTATGTTCTTATCAACTACAGGTCTCCATAAAAGTAGGTAGGGGGTGGAATAAGCAACCACTGCCTCCTAGAATAACATGATGAAAGTGAAAGCCAAGTAGCTGAATGAATCCATGTGAAAAAAGGCATAAAATATACAGTTTTGTTGTCGTTCAGTTGTAAATATTTAGTAATTTCTATTGTGATTTCTCCTTTAACTCATGGATTGTTCAGAAGGATATTTTTAATTTTCCAAATGTATGCTTGTGTTTAGCTGTCTTTTTACTGTCAATTTCTAATTTTGCTGCATTATAGTGAGAAAATGTCATCTGTATAACGACAATTATGTGGATTTTGTTGAGATTTTCCTTATGGCCTATGTATGTGGTCAATATTTTGCATTTGTGCCATGTATGCTTAAAAGGAATGTGGATGGTCTGCTTTGTAGGATGATCTGTTTAATTTTTAAATATATAATCAAAATTAGCAGTGTAATTGAAGTCTAACTTCTTTCTCTGTCTGCTAGATCTCTCAGAACCTTATATGTTAATCAGGGTAACTCTAGACAGTGTTGTTGTGACAAAGAAACCCTGGAATCTCAGAGGTTTCACACAATAACCATTTACTTATCACCCACATAACAGTCCAGTGCAAGTCAGGAGCTCTCTTGGTGGCCCTCCTCCAACAGTGTTTCAGAGGTCTTGGAGGTTTCCATCTTGTAATTCTGCCATCTCCTATAGCCATGTGGATGGGAAAGAGAGGAAGCATGGAGAACCCACACTTGCTTTTAATTACCTTGGACCAGAAGGGACATGTGATTTCTTACATTCCTTTTGGTGGAAATGCAGTCGCATGGTAACCACAAGAGAGGCTGGAAAATGTAGTCTTCCTACATGTTCAGGATGTGCTCATGGAATGGTAGTACTTTGAGGGGGCCTTGAAGACCCTTCTACTCCTCCATTTCACAGACAAGAACAACTGAGTTCTAGAGCGGGAAGTCATTGGTCCCACCAATTAGTGGCAAGATTGAGATCAACACTGCAATATCTTTGCCTCTCTGCCATCATGTTCTTCCTCTATCTCCACTCTACTGATTTCTTCACTTTCTCTCTACAAACCTCTCAGTGCTGAGTACGTAAAAGATAGTGATTAATCTGAGCTTCTCAAGAAAGTGCTTTCCTGGTTGGCATTGGGAACAAGAAATCTCAGTGGATTAAAAACATCAAGTAGTAGCACTTCTGTGAATGGCTCCCAAATTAGTCCCTTTACTGTTTTCCCCCCACGAAGTGCAGTTGCAGGAAACACACGTAACCTGAGATGAAGCACATATTAGAGCAAGGTTCTCTCCATAGCATTATCTATTACTCTAATGAGCACGAAAAAGGGGAGAGAGGATGCTCTCTCTCTAGCTATTATTACCTCCACTATAGAGTTGACATACACAAGCTCATAATTGCATTATGTTTTATTCAACAAAATAACTTTAATGATGTAGCTTAAATTGAATTCGCTAAAACATCTTCATCTCCAGCATAATGTGCCTCAAGTGTCTTCTTGGTGCCTGCGTTTTCTCCAGAATTATAGTGCTGAAGCTATGGAAATGGAGAGATTATATGCAATCTGCAAAACAATGTGGCTATAACGTGGTAATTGGCCTTCCACATAATTAAAGGAACATTTCCTCATCAGAGCTGTACCATTAGAGCTATACCATCAGAGATCCAAAGGCTATCATTGTAAAAATCATCCACTTAGGAAACCTTTATTCCCAGTAGCCTATAAAAATCTGGTTATGCAAACAGATTTCTTACTCCGTAACATTAATGGCTACTCACAGTTAAAAAATAAGCAAGGTGATTGACCTATAATCTGCCTCCGTGACCGACTGTCATTTTTATTTTGATGGTCGGGAGATTTTTGACTCTGAAAATTATTCACAGGTGGCATCAAGACCCAGGGAAGGAATCTCAAAAACCAACAATCTGTGTATTCCCAGTCTGTTAATCAATAGAAAATCACTTCAACTGGATTAGGGTCTTGTACCTGGCAGAAGGCTCTTATAGACAATGGAATTGGATTCTTACACTTGATGTGACACTCTCTTGAGTCAGATCAGATTTTTGTTTGATAGACACTTGCTGGAAATTTGCTTTAGGGTCTGTGTAATAACGGAAGTCCTGTTTTTTAGACTTAATCTTTAAAAAGCAATATTAAATGTTTTGAGTTATTTTGAATATGATCTTTAAATATGGTCCTGAATAACGCATACTGAAGAAACCACCAATCAGTGTTTTTTGGGAAGATGTCTGAGGGTTGGAAGATCTCTTCCCTTCATCTGTCCCCCGGGTTCTATTCTTATTCCTCTGAACCTTCTTTTGGGGGATTACCTACTCCCAGGATCCTTCTGTTGCAGGAAGGGGGACCCCTTCCAAGTCCTGAGAGTGGGCTCTTGTCTAACACTCGGAAATGAATTGTCTGAGGAGACACACCTACTGACAAAGCAAAATACTTTATTGGGAAGGGGTACCCGGGCGGAGAGCAGCAGGGTAAGCAAACCCAGGAGAACTGCTCTGCGACGTATCTTGCAGTCTCAGGTTTTATGGTAATGGGGTTAGTTTCTGGGTTGTCTCTGGCCAGTTATCTTGCTTGGCCCATATTTGGTCTGACTCAGGGTCCTTCCTGGTGGCACGCGCATCTCTCAGCCAAGATGGATTCCAGTGAGTAGGATTCTGGGAAGTTGGTAGGACATATGTACCGGCATCTCCTCCCTCCTTTTGTCCCTTCTCGAATTCTCCTGGTTAGTTTTTACGGCAGCACCACGTTCCTTGTCTCTGGCAAGACAACTCATGTAAGTGGTTATCATCGTGCCTGACCAAGGTGGGTGGTTTCAGTCAATGGTTCCCTAACACTTCAATCTTTATTTACATTCCAAAACTCTCTGCATGACTCCACTCTGGCGTATCAAACTGTACACGGGTCACTTCCACTTGTATGTCCCTCTTGCACTGACCTCAGCTTACCCTTCCTTTCCTGACTTCTTCTTCTGCTTGGGTTCATCAGGTCCAACTCACCCCACCATCCATCATGCTTCCAAAAAACTTAGATGCCATCCTGCATTCTCCCCCCGCCCCCACCTCAATCAAGTTAGTCCATCTTCTCCCCTCCATCCACATGGCCACAACCTTGGTTCAGACAACTATCTTGTCTCACTTGGCTTATAGCAGCCTCCCACCTGGTATCCTGCCCCCCGATCCATCCTCCAGAGACAGATTTCTGTTTTTATAGCACAAAGAGGATTGTTACTCCTCTGGCTCCCTTTGTCCACATGATAAACATGGCTGATGAAAAACTTTATGGTTTGGCTCCAACTTACTTCTGCATTCCTCACCCCTTACTCTAATGATTAAATGAACTTCTTTCAGCTCCATGAACACACTTTCTTTTTCTTTTTTCGTAAAGGATGAGAGGACTTTCTAAATCCACTCATTTTATTTTATTTTAATTATTTTTTAAATTAAATTTTTATTTTTGGCTGTGTTGGGTCTTTGTTGCTGGGTGCGGGCTTTCTCTAGTTGCAGCGAGCAGGGGCTACTCTTCGTTGTGGTGTGTGGGCTTCTCATTGCTGTGACTTCTCTTGTTGTGGGGAGCACGGGCTCCAGGCACATGGGCTTCAGTAGTTGTGGCACGTGGGCTCAGTAGTTGTGGCTCGCGGGCTCTAGAGCACAGGCTCTGTAGTTGTGGCGCACAGGCTTAGTTGCTCCGCGGCATGTGGGATCTTCACGAACCAGGTCTCGAATCCGTGTCCCCTGCATTGGCAGGCAGATTCTTAACCACTGCGCCACCAGGGAAGTCCCTCGAAAACTCTTTCATCTATCATTTTTTGCGTATGCTGGTCCTCTGCTTGGAACAATCTTCTATCATCTTCCTTATTTACCTAGATAACTCTTATCACCTTCTAGTCTTCAACTTAAGGGTTGTCTGATGGGGAAGTATTTCTGACCATCTGACACTTGATTAGGTGCCCTTTCCACTGCCCATGCAGACCCTTATCCTAGCACTTTCCAACAACCAAAGCAGATTATAAACAACGTTTGGCCCAGACCTTGGGAAAAAAAATTTCCTCCTACACCGAGATTCTTTCTGTTTTCTTTTAACATTTTTATTGGAATATAATTGCTTTACAATGCTGTGTTAGTTTCTGCTGTATAACAAAGTGAATCAGCTATACGTATACATATATCCCCATATCCCCTCCCTCTTGCGCCTCCCTCCCACCTTCCCTATCCCACCCCTCTAGGTCGTCACAAAGCACGGAGCTCCCTGTGCTATGCGGTTACTTCCCACTAGCTGTCTATTTTACATTTGGTAGTGTATATATATGTCCACGCCACTCTCTCACTTCGTCCCAGCTTACCCTTTCCCCTCCCCACTCCTCAAGTCCATTTTCTACATCTGCGTCTTTATTCCTGTCCTGCCCCTAGGTTCTTCAGAACCTTTTTTTTTTTTTTTAAGATTCCATATATATGTGTTAGCATACGGTATTTGTTTTTCTCTTTCTGACTTAGTTCACTCTGTATGACAGTCTCTAGGCCCATCCACCTCACTACAAATAACTCAGTTTCATTTCTTTTTATGGCTGAGTAATATTCCATTGTATATATGTGCCACATCTTCTTTATCCATTCATCTGTCGATGGACATTTAGGTTGCTTCCATCTCTTGCCTATTGTAAATAGTGCTGCAGTGAACATTGTGGTACATGACTGTTTTTGAATTATGGTTTTCTCAGGGTATATGCCCAGTAGTGGGATTGCTGGGTCATATGGTAGTTCTATTTGTAGTTTTTTAAGGAACCTCCATACTGTTCTCCATAGTGGCTGTATCAATTTACATTCTCACCAACAGTGCAAGAGGCTTCCCTTTTCTCCACACCCTCTCCAGCATTTATTGTTTGTAAATTTTTTGATGATGGCTATTCTGACCAGTATGAGGTGATATCTCATTGTAGTTTTGATTTGCATTTCTCTAATGATTAGTGATGTTGAGCATCCTTTCATGTGTTTGTTGCCATCTGTATATCTTCTTTGGAGAAATATCTATTTAGGTCTTCTGCCCATTTTTGGATTGGGTTGTTTGTTTTTTTGATATTAAGCTGCATGAGCTACTTGTATATTCTGGAGATTAATCCTTTGTCAGTTGCTTCATTTGCAAATATTTTCTCCCATTCTGAGGGTTGTCTTTTCGTCTTATTTATGGTATCCTTTGCTGTGCAAAAGCTTTTAAGTTTCACTAGGTCCCATTTGTTTATTTTTGTTTTTATTTCCATTTCTCTAGGAGGTGGGTCAAAAAAGATCTCGCTGTGATTTATGTCATAGAGTGTTCTGCCTATGTTTTCCTCTAAGAGTTTTATAGTGTCAGCCCTTACATTTAGGTCTTTAATCCATTTTGAGTTTATTTTTGTGTATGGTGTTAGGTAGTGTTCTAATTTCATTCTTTTACATGTAGCTGTCCAGTTTTCCCAGCACCACTTATTGAAGAGGCTGTCTTTTCTCCATTGTATATTCTTGCCTACTTTATCAAAGATAAGGTGACCATATATGCGTGGGTTTATCTCTGGGTTTTCTATCCTGTTCCATTGATCTATATTTCTGTTTTTGTGCCAGTACCATGTTGTCTTGATTACTGTAGCTTTGTAATACAGTCTGAAGTCAGGGAGCCTGTTTCCTCCAGCTCCATTTTTCTTTCTCAAGATTGCTTTGGCTATTTGGGGGTCTTCTGTGTTTCCATACAAATTGTGAAATTTTTTGTTCTAGTTCTGTGAAAAATGCCAGTGGTAGTTTGATAGGGATTGCATTGAATCTGTAGATTGCTTTGGGTAGTATAGTCATTTTCACAATGTTGATTCTTCCAATCCAAGAACATGGTATATCTCTCCATCTGTTTGTATCATCTTTAATTTCTTTCATCAGTGTCTTATAGTTTTCTGCATACAGGTCTTTTGTCTCCTTAGGTAGGTTTATTCCTAGGTATTTTATTCTTTTTGTTGCAATGGTAAATGGAAGTGTTTCCTTAATTTCTCTTTCAGATTTTTCATCATTAGTGTATAAGAATGCAAGAGATTTCTGTCCATTAATTTCGTATCCTGCTACTCTACCAGATTCATGGGTTAGCTCTAGTAGTTTTCTGGTAGCATCTTTAAGATTCTCCATGTATAGTATCATGTCAACTGCAAACAATGACAGCTCTACTTCTTCTTTTCCGATTTGGATTCCTTTTATTTCTTTTTCTTCTCTGATTTCTGTGGCTACAACTTCCAAAACTATGTTGAATAATAGTGGTGAGAGTGGCCACCCTTGTCTTGTTCTTGATCTTAGTGGAAATGGTTTCTTTTTTTTTACCCTTGAGAACAACGCTGGCTGTGGGTTTGTCATATTTGGCCTTTGTTGAGGTAAGTTCCCTCTATGCCTACTTTCTGGAGAGTTTTTATCATAAATGGGTGTTGAATTCTGTCGAAAGCTTTTTCTGCATATATTGAGATGATCATATGGTTTTTCTCCTTCAATTTGTGAATATGCACACCGAGATTCTAAGATGCTGCACTGGAATTCCCCTGAAACCTCCTGCTTTCTCACCTAAGTTCAGTGTCATCTGGGGGCTTGCAGGGCAGGGCTGGTGACCATTTAGGGAGGAGCAGTGCTTTGAAAAGTCAACTGGAGAACAGTGTCATTGACAGATGGCACCTCAGAGTGCAAGTTAACTCTGAGAGAGAAACTCACCCCATGGAGAAAATTTGCCCAGCCTAACAGCCATACCAGAATAAAGGGCTTTTTCTGTGGGCTCTCATAGGTGCAAACAGCTGGAAGGTTTTGATTTCAGCTGGAACCATGTTCCTCTGTGGCACATACCACTCAGCAGCAAACGTTCACTCCTGTTTCATTGATTCAAAGTGCTTACAGAAGAGGTTTAAGGGGAGTGGTGATGGTGTGTGTTATGGCTCTGCCAGCGGCCAGTGGAGCTGGCCACTCTGCACAGCTGTGCAAGGGTATTTTGAAAAGTGGCTTGGCCCAACAGGAGCAACTGATCCTGCAGCCTGATTGGGGCTATTTTTGCAGAGCCCCAAACCAGGGCACTCGTTCAGATGCATAAAAAAGCTTACCTCTCTACCTCCTCTGCTGAACTCCATTTGCTCTTTACGGCACATCTCTATCCATAAGTGCTTTTTACCAATAGTTACCTGTAGCCCTCCTCCAGTCTCCCCTTGTCACTGCCTCTCAGCACAGGGCAGGAGGAAATCCTTGATGAATCTGCTTGGACGGTTTGGAGGACTCTGGCAAGACCCTTAGGTGTTTGCATTTTTAAATTGGTTACTAGTTATCTCAAATGAGTTTCTAATCAGTAAAGCTTCAGGCATTGTAGGGAAGTGAAGTGAAAATATGTAAATATTGTGGGGGAAGGTTCCCTTCTCTACGTCTGCCCCACGAGTGAATTTTACTTTCCCTAGTTTCTTTTCTTTGAGTCCATTCGTTTTCTAAACTCTTAGTTGGGGTCCTTGGGGGTAGGTGATTGGGGTGGTTATTTTAAAGTCAGGTTTGTAAGTTAGGACAGTCTGGTGAAGTCATGCATTATCCTGTTTGCTGTGGCTGATCGGAATGTCAATACTATCTCCCATCCTATGGATTCTTTTTTTTTTTGTATAAATTTATTTATTTATTTTTGGCTGCACTGGGTCTTCATTGCTGGGCTCGTGCTTTCTCTAGTTGCAGCAAGTGGGGGCTACTCTTCGTTGTGGTGAGCAGGCTTCTCATTGCGGTGGCTTCTCTTGTTGCGGAGCACAGGCTCTAGGTGTGTGGGCTTCAGTAGTTGTGCGTGGGCTCAGTAGTTGTGGCTCGCGGGCTCTAGAGCACAGGCTCAGTAGTTGTGGCGCACTGGCTTAGTTGCTCCGCGGCATGTGGGATCTTCCTGGTCCAGGGATCGAACCCGTGTCCCCTGCATTGGCAGGCGGATCTTAACCACTGAGCCACCAGGGAAGTCCCATCCTATGGATTCTTTTAGAAACCTGTCACATCCCTATGGAGAGCCAGACTATGATTTCGCTCCCTTTGAATCTGACTGTTTCCACAGATAGGATGCAGCGGCAGTAACTCTTCTGTGACTTTGGAGGCTAAGTTCTCTTTGCAAACTTATTCTTTGAATCTGCCACCATGCTGTGAGGAAGCCCAAGCAGCCCGTGGCAAGGCCCAAGTGGAGGAACTGAGGCCTCTGGCTCACAGCCCTGGCTGGGATCTCAGCTGACTCTGACATCAACTCTCTAGCCACGGAATAGGCTGTCTTGAGAATGGTCCCTCCAGCTCCCACTGAAGTCACCCCAGCTGATACTGCGAAGAGCAGAAATAAGCCTTTCCTGTGGAGCCCTGAACAAATTATGTACTTTTTTAGCCACTAACTTTTGGAGCAGTTTGTTATACGGCAAAAGATAATCAGAACATCTACTTTGCATAAAGCTCTGTGGGGATAATTAAGAGGACACTGGAGTTAGAATGCCTGGGTTCAAATCCCCTCACCACCCTACATCATCTAGGTGACTTATAGCAAATTCCTTAACCTCCTTGTTTCTCAGATTCCTCACCTGTAACAGGGATGATAATAACATCTACCTCATGGATGTCATGAAGGTTTAATAATAACAATAATAATAATAATTTGGATGGGTGATTCTATCCCATGAATGTGAATTCCTTCACACATATTTTTGGAATGCCTATTAGATGCCACACTTTGCTACGCACTGGGGAGAGAGTGATGAGAAAAATAGCCTTGGTCTCTCCCTCCTGGAGCTTACAGTCTAGTGGGGCACATGGACCCTAAACAGATAAACAACAACGCAACATATTGTGGCCAATTATGATAGCTTTTCTGAGGAAGTGACATTTAGACTGAGGCTTGGATGAGGTGTGGGTGTTAGAAGATGGGAATCCCAGGGAAGAGCATATACAAAGGCCCTGAGGCTCTAAAGGAAGGACCTCCCCCAATTTGGGCCTCATTCAGTACATCACAGTCATGCACATTTCCTCAAGCATCTGTAGGTGCTTCTTCCTGACAAGTGTCTAAGTAGTTTCTGGCTCCTTTTTATAGAATTGCACCAATGCCCATGATTTGAAATATCCTCAAGGCTGCTGGCTCCAAAACCCAAACCCAATGAACACAATGAAGTGTGCATCAGTCAGGATTCTTGGCTGCAAACACCAGCAACTAACCTGGTCTATGAAGCAAGAAGAGAGTTTACTGTAAGGTTCTTGGGGGCTCGCAGAATCCACAGGTAGCTTCAGAACCAGACTTGGGGAATGGGCAGGAATGCTGTGTGTGTGTGTGTGTGTGTGTGTGTATGTGTGTGTGTGTGTGTGTGTGTGTGTGTGTGTGTGTGTGTATGTATGTGTGTGTGTGTGGCGGTTGGAGCCAGCCAGGTGGAGCTACCTATTGGGATAGAACTGACCCCTGTCTTTGCAATCCTTTATCAAGAGTCAAAGTCCTGGTAGGAAGCATCATGTGTGTTTGGGAAGGGGGTTGGCAGTGGGAAATGGGCTTTGGGATTTACCTCCTGCCAAGGCTGTACACAGTGAGGACTTCTCCCCAAAGACAGATCAGGATGCTAATGGGGGTGTCGGCAGAGACCGACAAAAGTCCACTCACATCTTTCTTGGAATGCTTTTCATGGAGAAGGAGACGGTGGCTGTGTTCCCTGGCCACCCTGGCTTCCTTGAGAGAAGTAGTGACTCCAGAATTCATTTTGGATTCATTTCTGCCTTTTCCTCACCTTCTCCTGATGGGAGGCACCATCGGGGTCTGAGAACTTGTCTGACCAGGAGGTGAGCGCCAGCTTCATTGCAAGGCAGCAGTGCTACATAAAGATGTTCTCACATGACATCACTGCTTTGGACTCCTTCCTAATTCACTTGTGGCTTTTATAGCCTTGGCTTCCTGACATGAGTGTACAGCATTTGTCATTATGGGACTCGGTGCAGCTTTAGGGCTGGTCTTCCTCATTTCTCCTCTTCCCTGTACTTTCATTTCATTGGAAATTATCCAAAGCATTCTCTCCTTTGTGCCCAGTGCACAGACCTTGGCTCTGAAATTGAGAGGGAAAATTATGACCCTTTGTCAATACATGGGTGGATTTGACCATGAGGCATTCTGGGCCGCCCTGGGTTGGGTTGATGGGGAAGGGCAGGGAGACTGAGCAGAGTGGGGCTGGAGGAACCGAGTCAGCTTTAATGAGGGGATGGTGAACCCCAGCATTCTCATTATTATGTAAAGAAGGGGTGGAGAATGTAGGCAGGCTTTGGTGGGGGTTTATGCTATCCAAGGTGGTCCAGCCATGGGTGTAGAGCCAGCAACTGCAATTCTGAACCACTGCTGACCCTTGATCCAATTTTGGTGGCCTGAGAATTGGAGAAAAGGTGCTACCCAGTGCCTGAAGGTATGGATGTCAGTGATAGAGTCCAGTATCTTGGAGGAGAACCGGGAGGGTCTAGGCAGAAGTGCACCCTGGCATTGTGGCTTTGGAGTCAGAAAGAGCTCATTTGGAATCCTGGCTGTGCCATTGACTTGGTGAAACTGACTTAATTTCTCTGAATTATAAGACTATAAATTCTCCTCATCTGTAATATGGAGAAAAAAATGGAATCCATGCCTCATAGGGTTATTTCAAGAAATAATTGATATGATGCCTGGTAAACTCTTACCATAATTCCTGGCACCTAGAAAGTGCTCAAAACATGTTAACTATTGTTAATAAAGACTAGGGAGGCTGTGGCTTGCTGGGTATGCCCCCGACTTATCCCAGGACCACTACAAATAACTCCACAGCTGCAAGGTGGCTTCCAGAAACCACTGCTGCTGACCTGAGCTAGGTTGTCCAAACTGGGTTGACATCTTTAATGCCCATTTCTGAGGCTGCAGGCTTCCTCTAAAATGGCTACAGCCACTAACTATCTCACCTCCATAGACAGTCCCCTCCTACTCTCCCATTTCTCTTTGATACTCCCCTCCCCTGGGATCCCCAGATCCCATCCTTCTGCCTAGACTCTTTGGATACCCAATTTGCTTCCTTGTCTCCCAGGATTCCACTTCTCTTTAGGTAGCTCAGTGGCTAATGGTGCCCACCAAGTGCCAAGTTCATGTTCTTGAAAATCCAACCCCAGACAGTCCAAGAGGAGGGTCATGTGCCCCTGATTGCTGGGTTCCTGCGTAGGGGTTGGTTTATAAAAAGGAGGAATAGCGTCTTTCCCAGTTCCTGCAACTGAGGAGGATGGAAGGGCAGGAACCAACAGCCTTTGCTCTTGGCTGGTGAGATTCTTGGTCTTTTGGGTTTGTCAGCTAAGTTGGATATTGAGGATCAGTTAAAATATGTAAACATTGACTTCAGTAAAGGTCAGAGGATGGGTGTCTTGTCTTTATCTCTTCATGGGGTATTTTTCCAGGCTTCAGCATCTATCCCACTGAAGCAGAAAAGGGAATGTGTTGGTTGACATAACCAGACCATGGAACAGCTTTCTCTTGCCCATTTCCTCTCCACCTCTCACTTCTATATCTTAGTTTCTTTCCTCCTACAGTAGATGGAATTTTTGTGTATGGTGGAGATCTTGGCAAATGTGTCTTGACCATTCATCCTTATGGCTTTGCCACCAGGAAAAAAATTGATTTCCCTTTCCTAGCTCCAGTATGAAAACTCCCAGAAAAGTGTTGTGATGGGCCCTCCTGGGCCACTTGTCCACCTGTAGACTAGGGGTTTGAGATACTATGATTGGCTCAACCTGAGTCCAGGGCTAGGGTTGGATGCATCTGTTACCAGAAGGAGGCTGCTGGTGATGGGGACACAGACAAGACCATCAGGAGAAATCACTTGTTAAATCAATGTGTGACTTGAGTCTACCGCAATGGGTGATTCTGGCAAAGCTATTTCCACTGCACTGTTTTCTTAGCCACTTCAATCCCCCTTTGGAATAAGGCAGGGCACCAGTATATTCATCAAAAAAATATATGATTCTGGGACTTCCCTGGTGGTCTAGTGGTTAAGACTCCGCACTTTCACTACAGGGGATGCAGTTTCGATCCCTGGTCAGGGAACTAAGATCCCGCATGCCGGGAGGTGTGGCCAAAAAATATATATATAATTTAAAAAATATGTATGCTTTTGTTATGGAAGAAAGGAGTGTGAAGTTAAAAACAAAGAAACCCACAAAGAGTTACCAGTAACCAGGAAATGACAAATAAATCAGTTCTTCCTTATTGTTCTTGATTATTTGTAGCTTTGAAGGTGTGGGTGAATATGAAATCAGGGTGAGGGTGAGTTCTTAGGCTCTCAGCCTGGAGACAATTTGAAAATGGAAAGCCAGTGCTTCAGATTACCATGGGAGCATCTTTACAAACCTTGACTATGCAGAGGATACAGGCTGCATGGCCATATGAGAAAATGATTCCAAGACTTAGGAAGCTCTGCAGACCACCCGAGGCAGCTTCTATGGGATGCCTCAAATTATAGGTACAGCCAAAAGATTACATTTGAGGCCCCTGTGTAGAAATATTTTGGAAATATGTTTATTTTCTTGTATGTACAATTCTACATTGCCCTAGAGGGTGGCCTGCATGGCTTTTAGCTTCATAATATACAAGGTGGGTAGTGTTTGCTGAGGGATGAGGTAACTTAACTACAGAAGCAGTGCCACATTTTTAATTAACTATTGATTTGTAGGATTTGTGTATTGAGGTTAATCAGGTACAATAAGAACAGATAACTTTACTTGGCTTCCTTTAAACTCAAGTATATAAATCTGATGTGGGGTGACTGTATATTAGAAACAGAACTCTTTTTTTTTCTAGAAGTAATCAATGCAGCCTCGAAGCTGAGAATAACAAACACAATTCAACCTTCTCCTATTTGTGAGAATCTGTGTTTTATTTTCTTCTCGGGTTATGGAGCAAAGGGGACATATTTCTTTCTTGGGTTTGGAAAAACCTCACCACGTATGGTGAGCAACAGCCCTTCCTATGGAAGGGACAAATGCAGTATTTTCCCAACGAAGAGTCACCTTGCATTCCTGGAGATCGCTGGAGCTGAAGGGCAAAGATTTGTCAGGAAAGAAATAATGCTGAGCTTCCTACTAACTCAGGAGTATCTTCAGGTTAACTTTGAAGTTCTAGTGACAAGGCTGAGAAAAATACACCAAGTAAGATTTCAAACTTGCTGAAAGATTACTGTCTCTTGATGCCAGCCATATAGAACCATGATTGCATTTGTCGTGAGTGTGGGCTCCAAGAGTGAATTTTAACCACATTGTTCTTTAACTGGCAGCCTCCCAAGAGATCCTGGAGCTCACATCTTTCTTTATTGAATCAAAACCAACCAACAAACAAGCAGCTCACCCAGTTGTCCTTTTGGAATTTGGGAACAGCTGTGGTTTGGGGATCCTAGAGCATTACTTGATACTGTCTTAGAGCCCTTTGTGATTTCCTCACTTCTTCAGATCATGCTTGTTGACCACTGGGTACAAAGGACAGGTCAGCACCTCTACCTTAGGTGGACCACTCTCTCCCACTTTCAGAATAATCTTGTTCAGTTCCTGTGGTTCAGGGTAGTCATGTGACTCAAGCTCATCCAACTGGAAGGCTTGATCCCAACGGCTATTGATTGGTTCAGGAATGTCATATTATAAGAATGGGGCCCATCATGGTTTTCCACAAATGTTTTCTTAGAGGTTTCGGGAAAGATGGTTCTTCATAAATTGGCATTGAGAGCTGTGTCTAGTACGTAGTCTTGAGGCTCTGAATTACCATCTTCTGTCCACCTGGATCAAGCTTGTCTGATAATAAAGCAGAGCTGAGATGAGGGATAAAAAGAGAGAGAGAGATACAGAGAGCCCTGATGACCCTATTTGAACCCGGATCCAGCTGAGCTTGAAGCTAGGACCATTCGTTCAAGCTTTCTGGGTATATAAGTCAACAGCATTTTAATACAAACTAGTTTGAATTGTTTTTCTGCTGTTTGCAAGTCAAAGAGTCTTAATGAACGTATTGGTTGAGTCTGAATGTTGCAAACATATTATTCCATCCAGAGAGAGGTGGTGTCAACAAATAAGGCAAAAATATGGGACTTCCCTGGTGGTGCAGTGGTTAAGACCCTGTGCTCCCAATGTGGGGCCTGGGTTTGATCCCTGGTCAGGGAACTAAATCCCACATGCATGCTGCAACTAAGAGTTCACATGCCACAACTAAGGAGCCCGTGTGCCCCAACTAAGGCTATTTCATAAAAGACAATACAGCTTCCTCGTTCCTCCTGTCTACTGGGACACTTGATCACGGAACCTAGCCACCATGTCATGAGGAAGCCCAAGCAGCCCACTGAGAGGACCACATGGAGAGGAACTGAGGCCCAAAGCTCACAGCTTTCACTGAGCTCCCAGCCAACAGCAAGCACCTATTTGCCGTCTTGAAGGTAAACGGTTCCATTAACCAGGGTGAGCCTGCATGGAACAGAGGTGAGCTGCCCGGCTGAGCCCTGCCAAGACTGCAGATTTGTGAGCAGAATAAATGGTTGTTGTTGTTTTAAGCCACTGAGTTTTGGGGTCGTTTGTTGTGCAGTGATAGACAACTGATACAGGCCCTAAAGGAAAAGTGGGGGTGACCTCACTAAGAGAAAGGGGAATGTATGCTTCGTGGGCGGTAACATCAGATGTCCATCACAATGCTGCCACTTGGCTGCTGGCTTGGCTATTTACTCCAGACCTCATGTGCATTCTGTTATATCAGTTTGCTCACAAACACTAAATCCTGGATTGAAAGAACTTAATGAGGGACTTCCCTGGTGGTCCAGTGGTAAAGAATCCGCCTTGCAATGCAGGGGGTGGGTTTGATCCCTGGTCAGGGAACTAAGATCCCACATGCTGTGGGGCAACGAAGCCTGCGTGCCACAACTACTGAGCTTGCACACCTCAACGAGGGAGCCCGGGTGCCACAAACTACAGAGCCCACGTGCCCTGGAGCCTGCATGCTACGACTAGAGAGAGAAAAAAAACCCTGCACGCCACAACTAGAGAGAAGCCCGTGCGCCACAAGGAAGAGCCCGTGCTGCAAGGAAAGATCCCGCACGCCTCAACAAAGACCCTGTGTGCCACAACTAAGACCCGATGCAGCCAACAAATAAATAAATAAATAAATAAAATAACTTAATGAAAGTCCTTGTGGTTTAAAAGGAAAGAGACAAGAGCATTCAAAAGGAAGTACTATTTTACCCAGTGGGTGATAAACTAAAATAGAACCTTGTTGGTCTAAGAGGTAATGTTGACTGAAACTAATAAACAGGGGTGTGGTGGGCACTGGAGTTGGACTGCCCAATGGCCTTTATACCTCATCAGGCCAGTTAATCCAGGGGCCAGTAAACTCTTTCTGTAAAGGGCCAGATAGTAACGATTTTAGGCTTTGTAGGTTATGTGGTCTGTTGCAACTATTCAGCTGTGCCACTGTAGAGAGAAAGTAGTCATGGGCAATATATGAATGAATGGGCATAGCTGTGTTCCAATAAAACTTCACTTACAAAACCAAATGGTGGGCCAGGTTTGACCTGCAGATTGTAGTTTGGTGACCCCCTGAGTTAGCCTAATTAGTGTATGTCATTACCCTTGTGACTATTTTTTATTTTCTTCATTATAGTCAGGCTATAGTTTATTACAGCAAAGGGATAAAAAGCAGGATCAATAAAGGAAAAAAGTACATCAAGCAGAAGCTGGAGGATACCAGGTATAAACTTCCAAGAGTCCTCTCCCAGGGGAGTCACACAGAACATACTAAATCCCCCAGCAATGAACTGCAGAAACACATGCAAAATGTTTTCTGCCAGGGAAGTTTGCTTGCGCCTAAAAGTCCAGGGTTTTTATTGGGGTAACTGCAGTGCTGATTGCAGTTACTGAAACTTCAGACTCCCCAGAAGGAAAGCAGGTGCTCACCATAAATCCCATTTTTTTTTTTTTTTTTTTTTTGCGGTACGCAGGCCTCTCACTGTTGTGGCCTCTCCCGTTGTGGAGCACAGGCTCCGGACGCACAGGCTCAGTGGCCATGGCTCACGGGCCCAGCCGCTCCACGGCATGTGGGATCTTCCTGGACCGGGGCACGAACCCATGTCCCCTGCATCGGCAGGCGGACTCTCAACCACTGCACCACCAGGGAAGCCCTATAAATCATATTTTTTGCACAAACTATCCACACAAGCTGGTATAGTGTGGTTCAAGACCTCAAGCATGCACAGTGCCCTAATCAGTTAGTAGCATAGGGAACATTCTAAGACCTCAGTTCCTAGGAGCCAGCCAAAAGCTAGTCATACAAGTAGGCCCCTCTGAGAATGTACAAGATTTGAGTAACTCAAGGCTGCTGGGTTAATTCTTTACTTCACAGATAGGTATCAAATTATCGTGAATTTAATGTACTATATATACATATATGATAAAGCAGTACATTATAAAATACATACATCAAATTATTAAATTATAATTAAATGTAAATAAATATATAATAAATGTTATATGACATATATATATGATAAGCAGTACTTTAAATGCAAGGTATTATTATTATTAAAAATGATTAATGAGGGCTAGAGCTGTCCTAGGGTGTGACTGAGCAGAGTAATAATGGACATTTGCAAGGGAACTCCTCAGAGCAGTGAATGGGAGGCTGTGAAAAAATCCCACTGAAGAGTTTTTCTCTCTGATAGAGATAATTTTGTCACTAGAGCCATTTTGTCCTTCTCCAGTTTGACACCGTATATTCTTATCATTAGCTACATATTTCTTGTTGTCTGGTCAATGTGTCCTCAAGTTGACCTAGTTTTGCTGAAGGGAACTTGCATTTCCTGAGTGACAGAGAGAGTTTCCCTGCATCGTCCTGGACATGAAAGTAGAGCATGAAGCCCCAAATACCATCCCACCCATCCTGTGACCAGGAGGGGAACCAGCCTCAGGATGGAGTGCAGATTGAGGTTGGCAGAGGAGAGAAATGGAAAGAGCCAAGGTCTTGATGGAATTATCCAGATGCATAAGGCACCTGGACCCTGCCCTCCCTCTGGCCTGCCACTTGTATGAGAAAATACATTTCTCTACTGGGTGAGCCAGCTTGAGTCCAGATTTTTTGTTACTTGACTCCAAGAGCATCCTAACCAATACAAACTTCAAGTAGATTTGGATGAGTCTGTGCATCACCAGTCATTGAGTGAACCTGAGTGGTTTGAGGACTTGGCCTTAAACTTCTGAGAACAATGTCATGAGGGGAAGCCACACATCCTTCAAACCACACAAAACCAGGACCAATTACCAGGGTGGAAATTCCTGTTAGGTGGAAAATGTGCTCAGAGCAGGAGAGTGTGAATTTGGGACCCCTGAATGTTGTCATGGAGCCACCGTCTGGTCTTCTGACTAAATTTGAAAGTAATTTATAATTGTTATGGATCTATTGATTTAGGGTGAGATATTTTCTCAAAGAAAATCAAAACAAAGGGTTTCAACCAACTGCTTTAGGTTGAAGGCAGGGGGTAGGGCAGAGGCACCTGGGGTGAGGGGTGGGTGGTACTCACAGCTGAGCCACTGTCGCCAACCCTGATCCCATTCATCTCCCTCAGGTTTTTTCTACATGGATTTCCATGGATTTTCTATGTGGTTTAGGAGAATAGCGTATTTTTAAAAACTTTTCTATTTTTTTGGTGGTAAAGTAGATGTAACATAAAATTTACCATTTTAACCAATTTTAAGTGTACAGTTGAGTGGCATTAAGTACATTCACGTTGTTGTATAGCCCCCACCACCAACCATCTCCAGAACTTTTTCATTTTCCCAAACTGAAACTCCTTACCCATTAAACACTCATTCCCACTCTCCCCTCCCCCCACCACCATTCTACTTTTTGTCTCTACAAATTTGACTGCTCTAAGAACCTCATATAAGTGTATTCATGCAACATTTGTCCTCTTGTGTCTGACTTATGTCACTGCACAATGTCCTCAAGTTTCATCCATGTTGTAGCATGTGTCAATTCTATTTTCTTTTTAAGACTGAATAATATTCCATGTGTGCATATACTACATTTTGTTTATTTTTTATTTTTACCTTTTTATTGTATTTATTTATTTTTTGGAGGATGGCACGTTTTTAGAAAGTGTTATCCTAAATGCTGAAGTCCGAAAGAGAGAGACAAAACAAGACATTGGAACTAGTGGAGAAAAAAGAGCCAGTTCATACTCCCAGGCTCTGCTCAGTGTCAGCACTTTTGGCTGTTTAGCTTCTCTTTATCTGTTACCAGGATGGCTCCTTGGAGCTGTGCTCTGATCTCCACTGTGTCTCCCTGTGCTGAGATCCCGTCACAAGGCAGAGTGGGTAAGAGTGTAGGTTGTCATTTTCTAGCTGTGGGATCTTAGGGTTCTGAGCCTCAGTTTCTTCATCTTTAAAATGTCCATAATGACTGTGGTGTGTGTGTGTGTGTGTGTGTGTGTGTGCGCGCGCGCGCCTGTGTATTTAGAGGCACAAATGAAGTCATGATCTCTACAACATTCTGCAACTTTTTTTTCATAAACCTTATATCTTAGAGATCTTTCCATGTCAATGCATAAAACTTTGCTCCATTTTTAGTAGCAACATACATCCTGCTTTAGGCTACACCATAAATTCATTTAGCCAATCTTCCATGCATGGACATGTAGATCGTTTCTGGCTGTTTGCTTTCTCAAATGATGCTGCAGTGAATTTCCTTTTACGCCACCTTGGTTCACTCATGTGAGCGTATCTCTAAAATCAATCCCTAGAAGTGAGATTTCTGGGGCAGAGAGTATGAGCATTTAACATTTCGAAAGATATTGCCAAATTAGACAGTTTAATTTGCAAGTGTGTCTTATTAGTAGAAAATCTGTTAGATTAAGTCCAGCCTGTAAATGTTATATTTGAGTAGTTCATTTATTAAATTGATTTGTGTTCTGCCTCTTCCCCAAAAGGGCTCAAGGAAGCTTATAGCAAGAGGCAAATCAAATAAAGGCTGAAAATAATAAACATACAGAGAAAAGCCAGTACGGTAACGGTGACAGCTAACACTTATTTTCAGCACTTGCTGTGTGCCAGACACTGTTCCAAGTGCTTTGCATGTATGAATTCATCTACACCTCGCAGTCTCACTAGGAAGGGACTATTAACACCCTCGTTTCATAGATGGGGAAGCTGAGGCACAGAGGGGCTAGATTACTTGTTTAGTGTCACAGGGTTAGTAAATGGTAGAGCTGGGATTTGAACCCTAGCAGTTTCACAGTATGCCCTCTTAGCCATTATGAGTCTCTACCTCCCCAAATCAGGAGTTAGAGAGAGGAGGGAAGAAGCTGGACAAACAAGGGCTATCGTTGTTGCTGCGATTCACTGATTTATTCAATCATCAGTTTATTTACTCACTCATTCAACAAATATGTGGTCCGTACCTCTACTTGATTTTGAAGATCAATCCGCTTTGTGGGCGTGCTCCCCTGTTCGACGTGTTCATTTGAGATTGAGGACCCTCTGAGCCCTGGGTCCTCAGTCCCTGTATCGTGGCCTCTGCCCACCTCTTGTACCATCAGGCAGAGCCCTGGGCCTGATCTTTGCAGCTGATCAGGATCCCCTGGGAGGGGCAGGTGGGGAAAGACTGTGGCAGCCCTGTAAACCTATTCCCTGGGCCTGGAACTGAGCTATGACTTCCTTTTTGCTGAAGGTGTGGTGGTCTCAGGTCCCAGAGGGAGAGGGGCAGCCCCAGGTTTCTGCTTCCTGCCCTCTGGTGGGAAATGTGCTGGCCACACAGCTTTTGCCTTGCTTGGACACCTGATTGGACAGGCTTGGATAAATCGAGGTTTTCAGCCTTAGTTTTCCATTTGTAAAATAGTAAAAATCAGTGCCATTTCTCTTTGTCTCTCTAAAGCCTGTGTGAGGTGAACATAAAACAAACAAACAAAATTTCCATTCACTTGACAAGTATTTCTTTAGTATCCAGGTGTGCCGGGTCCTGAACTCGGCCGTGGGGCTCTTATGAGAAACAGGATGACCAAGCTCTGTGCTCTTGGAGCACACAGGCAGGTGGGGGGACAGACATACATCAAACAGTCACAACACAAGTAGCAGCAAACATTGATGGAGTAGTTACCTCTTGCCAGGCGCATTTCTAAACACCTTACAGATGTCAGCTCAGTTAATCTTTACAGCCACTCCAAGAAGGGTGCACTTTTATAACCCCTACTTTACAGGTGAGGAAACTGAGGCTGAGAGTGATCAAGCCACTTTCTCCAAGTCAGCATCTAATAAGAGGAGAAGTGAGGAATCTTTCTCAGGTCCCTGGCTCCCAAACCTGCATCCTTAGACAAGATGGTGTTTTGCTTCTATGCTATAAAGTGATATGGGGAAAAAGAGTAGGATGGTCCATGAGAGAATATCATTTGTACCAGTGTGTTTTGGGAACACCCCTAGGATGAGGTGGCATTGGGGAAAAGAGATGAAGGAAGAGGAAGGGCCAGCCTTGCAGGGCTGGGTGTGTGTGGGAACTGGAGAGAGGCAGAGGGACTGCACATGCAAAGGTCCTGAGGTAGGCAAGACCTTGGGGGCATTTGCAGAACAGAAAGAAAGCCCTCGTCACTGGGATCGTTGAACTAGAGGTGCCTTTGAGATTTGATGCAGTGCCTGGCCTGTTGGCAGGACTCAGTGGAGGTTAGCTCTTGCTGTGTCCTTTATGAGAGAAATCAGAAGGACCAGGAAAACAGGAGATTTCGGGAAGGCTTGCTTCCTCAAGCCTCTGACTGAGCACAGCAGGTATCATATATCAAGGTATTAGCATCAGGAGCAGATAAACCCCATTTAGTTACCTCTGACCTCCTTTTCCAGGTGTGAGTCCTGCAGGGGACCCCCTTGCTAGGGAATCCTGGGAGGGTTTTGGGTCCCCACTTTTTGAGGAATCCTCCTTTGTCAAATTTAATGTGTGTGCTTCCTTTTTTCCCATCAGCCCTGGAATGGGAAGAAGAAAGCTCCAACAGGCTTTCAAAGCTGAGCAAATAAAGCTTTTTTACAATTGTTTCCATTGTAGAGAGAGCATTAGACTGATTTATTCAAATCAATTCTGGGTAAAAGCCATAAAAGAGAGCTTAAGAATGAGTTCTGTTTCCCCAGGAAACCTAGCTGATGGATTAGCACCTGAAGGGGGGTGGGTATGTGACTGGCTTCAGAGGGGACTGGGAGGCAGCTGGCACTCCAGGCAGACTCAGCAAACATTTTTCTGGGGGACTGAAGTCAGATGTAGCCCCCACTGGTGGCCGGATGCCCTGCTCCTTAATCCTTAATCTCCTCGGTGGGGAGAGAGTGTCCAGTGCTGCTGGGGTTTTTTTTTTCCTGCTCTTGAAAAGAAGGAGGCCTTGTCATGAAGCATCTTTTGGGAACATAAGCACTACTGTAGCTGGAAGGATCAGATAACCTGGTTGGAGCCCCTCCTTTTTGATAGCTGGAGGGTGGGTGGAGTGGAGGGAGGCTAAGACCCAGAGGACTGAGCAAACTATCAGAATAGCCAGAATTCAAATTCAAGCCTCCCAGTTCTCTTGCCCAGTGTTGTTTGCATCACAGCATTAATGTCCTGGCTTAAAAAAAATTACACCCTGACAGTAAGGTCTATCATTTATCCAACTAAAAACAATTATGCTTTGATTTGTCACTTTTCTTTTCTTTGGTATCCCACACACATGGAGAAGAACTCATCAGCACTGTCTTTATAAAAATTCTTTGTTGAGATTGGAAGACAGGGGAAAAGATAATCTCCAAGCTTGTGAAACCCTAATTCACTGAACTTTTCTGCGTAGGACTAGTTTCTGCCCTTTAAACCAGATTGCTCTTGCCTTTTTTATGCTCATGCTTATGTCTGTCTGTCACTTACTAGCTGTGTGACTCTGATCAAGTTACTCAACCTCTCCGAGCCTTAGTGTTCTCATCTGTATAATGGGAATAGTGCCTACCTCATAGAGTTGTCATGATTGGTTGGCATGATTCATATAAAGCAGTTATCAGTGCCTAGCTGTGTCAATTGCTAAAAAATGTTAGCTATTTTAAGATTATTTGCACAGGGTAATGAACCTCTCCCCAGGTAGTGAACATCTGTTTTTGTTTTTTTTTTCTGTTCTCGGATTGATCTGGACTGCATCCCATCCTATTACTAAGGCTGTTCATGGACACTTCCCTCTCTCCCTAATCCTCCCTGCCTACCCCACAGCATATATGTACATACAGAGCCAATTACACACACACTTGGTTATACATAACACACACTGTCCTTTCTTAGGTGCAGGTAGGAGAGGGTAGCAAGTGTGGGCAGTGAGGAAGAACCTGAGTGCTCACTTCTTAGCCCATTTATTCCTCAATATTTTCCCTGCTCTGGACTGGGATGAAAATGTCATGTTTGGACTGAGTGCATCCTAGGACTGGTAAATGCAGTGTGGTTCTCAGTATTTACCCTTTTGACCCCTAGTCCCTTCTACAGGGGCTCAGTGCCCAAATGATTCAGACGTCAGAGCCAAGTCATGGTATCTCTAGGTGGTGCTTGTGCCTGGGAAACTGTGTTTTCTTGGCCAGCTGGATTGTGTCTCTGTATGTCATAGCAACTTCTCTCCTTGGGCAAAACTTTGACATCACCGCAACAGCATTACGTAGAGGGGAAGAGCAGTAGAGCGTAGGAGGGAGGATGAGAGGGGGAGGGAGGGGGTAGAGAGAAGGAGAGCAAGAGGGAGTGAGAGGGATGGATGGGGACAGAGAGTGAGTCAGAAATTTAGTCATCCACTGCCCTGAAGGAAAGGGGGAAATTTGCTCTGGCCATGGTGCTGAAGTACAGGTCCAACTTCGAGGGATTGGAAAGCAGGGAGCCAGCCAGCAAGAAAAGGGATATGTGACTAGGGTTATCAGGGTTTCTGTACTGATAAAGCCAAGGAGGAAGAGAGATAATAGTTAGGAGAGAGAGAGAGAGAGAGAGAGAGAGAGAGAGAGAGAGAGAGAGAGAGAGATTAATCCTACCTAGGTGTAGATGAGGGGTAAGATGCCACAGGTCCACGGAAGGGAGATAACACATATCTTTTTTGCAAGTGTTCACTCCCTCAGGATCATTAAATTTTGTCTGTGTATGTATGAATATGTGTGCTTGTGCGTGCATGTGTGTAAGAACAGTGGTAATTATTAATGTATGAATTCTACTCAGCATTGGAAGCATTGCTTGGAAACTGATTTTACTCATGCTCATAAAATAGTACAGTGGCATAGCTGGGATGCAAACACAGGTAGCCTTACCCACTGGGACTCTTGCTGAGTGTTGTCAGCAATGTGGGAGGAAAGATGAAAGCCACTTCTGATATGTCTTAGGAGACTCTTTTCTCAGCCCAAGGGGTGGGGAATTTCCTCCTCTATCTGGTTAATCAAGGGTGTCTTCCAACCTACATGGTTGGTATTTGGTCTTCTCAGGTATAATCTTCTGGAGGTGACCAGGGGTTTGCCGTCTACCTTCTGTGCCTCACGTGGACCTTCCAGGGACCTCACTGCCTTCCATCAAGCCAGGGCTTTCCGTGCAGGAAGGTAAGATGTTGGGCAGGTGACTGCATTGTGGCTAAGAGCTCAGGCTCACAAGACAAACATACTTGGCTTCAAACCTTATTTCCATCACTCACTGTGGTCTTGGGTGAGCTTCCTTCACCTCTTGTTTTTTTACTGGCATGGATGTGCAGGCTTCTGGGTGTCAAGTGGTGTTTGAACTAAGGATGAGACTGGCTAATGTTAAACCTGGAATGATTACAGAACACATTGTGGTCTTCGCTGGTTCTAAACAGTCAAGTCAGCCTGATCTTACAGTGATCACCAGAAAGTTCTGGGAGGTGGTGTCACTGAAAGGTTAAGAGCATGGGCTCAAGGCAGATAATGGAGATGCACGTTTCAGCTCTCTCCTTCAGCTTCCTCGTCTATGAAATGGTGATAGTAATAGTAATAACAATAATAATAATCACCTCAATGGGCTGTAGTGAGGATTTAATTAGTTAACATACATAAAGTGTTTAGAACAGTGCCTGAGACATAGTAAGGTCTCAGGAACATCAGCAATTATTATCTTGCTGATATTATCAACATAGCTCTTATCAACTGGATGGCATGTGGAAGTAATTTGTACTCTCTGTCCTCAGTCTCCTTATCTAAAAAATGGGGCTGTTGTTAATAAGTACTTCATAGAGTTAATGTGAAAAAGAAATGAGATGGTTCACATTAGTGCCTCGTGTAGTGGAGGCATCCAGACAATGACATTTCCCCTTTTCTCCCTTCCTTGGTCATATTTAAGATCAAGGTATATTAAACATTGAAGTGAATGCGGAGTTTGGTTGTTCTTGCCTTGGGGGTCATGGAACCCTTTGTGATTTTGAATTCAGAATCTTTCTCTGGGAAAAAGGGAAACACACACATATAATCTCAGTGGGTTCAATAGTTCATGAGCTATTATGGGTTTTTATCCCATGGCCCATAGAAACTCATTTTAATCTCCCCTTCACACAATGCATTACATAGAATTTTCTGGAAAAAAAAGTGACACACAGAAATGAGCCCTTGAACATCAAGATGGTGATGGTGAGATGCTGAGAGTCCTAGGGCCACAGAGGGCTTGGCTTTGGTTCTGTCCAGAAGCTCTGAGCTCAGGGCCTCTGCCTGCCCCAGGACTCACTGTGCTCACTCTCACTGCTGTCCCATGACCCTGTCTGGGCTGCTCATGGCTCAAGATGAGGGTGCTGGGGATGGGGCTGCTTCCCTCCTCTCCCAGGGCTGTCTCTTGCAAGCACAGGCCGTGTGGGTGCTGCCTTTGATGCTCTCTTCTCTAAACTCTGCAATTTATGGTACAGTCGTTCCAGAGAAAAGGCAGGAATTCGTCTTTGTTCTAAGTGTTGTATGTGTATTAAAAGGCTCTTGCAGCAATCAGCACCTCATGGCAGAAAACAATGGGACACAGTGCGTACCCAGTTAGTAAGAACAAGAGGAGGGGAGATTTGGATAATCAAGACAAATATCCATGTGCCCAGGACGCCTGTAGGAAGGGCTGGCAGGAATGTTTTATATAAATGCTGATGTCTGGTGTTTGCATTCTCATCCTGGCAGATGCCTGCTCACCAGTTTGGTTCAGAGCTGAGGAGGGAAAAATTTGGGTGCTGGGGGCTTAGACGAGACCCTCAGAAACGCTGTGTGTGAACTGCTCAAGTAGATAAAGAGTTGGATTGTGATGATCCTTGGGAGGAGGGGAAGAAAAACACGGGATTCCAGTCACATCCCAGAATTAAAGGTGAGATGTGACAAAGGCAAAAAGTGACATTTTTGAACCTGGAATCTGGTGACTTGTTGGACTGTCATTTGCACCTTGATAATATAAAACATTTAACAAAAAAATTAAAGTTAAGAATAAACCACCAGCAAGATTATGCCCTCATAGTTGGGCTGATGGAAAGCTCATTGATGTCCCTGGTAGGAACTATGAGTCCTTGTGTAATTATAGGTGCAGGACACACAGGTACATGTGCATTCCAAATGAAGTAGAAGCTGAGAGACTCTGAGCAAAGATGCACCGTGACCTGGGGTACAGTGTGGAGGAGAAAATTACCTAACCCCAGTGACTGCTGATGGAAGTTAGATGGGATTTATGGGATTCTCAGGAATGATGCAGAACAGCACAAATCCTGACTTTTGAGTACATTGGGGGTCCTGGCTGACATTGGGGGTCATGGCTAGCATTTGGGGGTCCATTGGGGGTCCATACAGGCAATGGACATGCTGTGGGTGATGTGTAGTTGGCACCAGGAGATACATGGCTTGTGGGTCAGTTGCCTGAAGAAGTTATGGGTTTGGAGGGGTCAATACCCCTGTTGGGATTTCTCACTGGAGAGGAAACAGCAATTCCTTGGGATCAGGGGTCTGTCCTTATGGGAGGATCAGTGCCCAGACAACCTGGATGGATGGGAGCTTGGGGAGAGTGTTTGTCTCACCTTGATGGAGCCCTGTCCCTCAGCTAACAACCTAAGGCAGGTGTTAGTGGGAAGAAGGTGGTCCCAACCCACTGGATTCCTCCCTACATCTCCCCGATAGCTAGATATTTGCAAGAAGGATTTCAGCAGGGAAGCAATGGGGTTTATGTTCCTCATGCTCCAATTTATGACCAGCTTAAGATGTCAGACGCACAGCTTCTCGTGGCTGACCTGGCTCCAGTGTGGGATGCTGCTGTCCCCCCCGGCCCTTGCTCTGACTTCCTGACTTTGGCTGTCAGTCTCATCCTTATTCAATCTCCCTCCTTCTCTCCACCACTGCATCTGGAAGCCTCAGGGCCTGCCAACTTCAGGGCCAGACTTACCTTCCTTGTAAGAAAAGCATATGAGTTAACGATTTTATTAAATACACTTAAAAAAAATGTTCTCCCCTCTACTTATTTATTTTCTTTTCTTGGCCATGCTGTGCAGCTTGTGGGATCTTAGTTCCCCGACCAGGGATTGAACCCTGGCCCCAGCAGTGAAAGCGCCGAGACCTAACCACTGGACCGCCAGGGAATTCCCAATAAATACACTTTCTTTTTGAGCCCTTATTATATGTTAGGCTAAGAGCTTTATATGCAGAATTATGTTCACTTCTTACAGTAATCCACAAGGTACTATTACACTCATTTTACAGGTGAGAAAACTGAAGCTCCTAAAGGTCCGTTTTCCTGCCTGAGGTTGTGTGGTTAAGAGTAAAACCAGAACCCCACTGAGCTCTGCCCCCACAGCCCCAGCTGAACTAACCTGCTCTCTAAGCCCCACCGTGGACAGGTGAGAATTCAGGTACCTTTGGGACCTGCCAAAGGATGGGGTTCGGCTTTGCAGCAGATGTTGTTGGTGCCCTTACCCCCATCGCTTGCCTTCACCACTTCTGCACATGCTGACTTGCTTTGCCTGAGGCACTCTATGGCCACCAATACCCACTTTGCCAGAATCATACGGGAATTAGGACCCTCCAGGGAGTAGCTGTCAGTCAAGACTGAGTGAATACCCAGCTCCCGCACCCCTAGTTGGGTTAACTCTGAGGTGCACCATCTACACTTTCTCCCAGTTGGATAAGCTCTAGGTCCACAGTGGTAACTTGGCTGCCAACAAACCCCTTATAAGCTGCCTTCCCTGCTCCGTCCCATGTCCTCAATTTATCATGAGTTTCCTGGAATCACCTCCAAAATAAACTACTTTTATTTAAATCCTTGTGTTGGAATCTGCTTTTCCAGGCTCTCTTTGGGATCAGGTGCATCTTTTTTGTGGGTGTGTGGGTTAGGATGGCAATCCAAAGACCCCACCAATGCAGAGGGTGTATATCTTCTTTCAAACAGTCCATAAGCTCTTTCACAGTTTCCATCACTGTCGCTTGTTGTTTTATTACTTGTTTATTCTATATCTGAGAGGCCTCCCAAACAATTTACAGGCCTTTTCCCAGGTGAGAGTAAAAGGGCTTACCTTTGTTCTGGGCATTCCCCCACCTTGACCATCAGATCTAGTCAAACTGCCGTGAAGGTGAGGAATGGTCCTGGGGGATCTAGCCCCGCTGGCTTAGTTAACTCATGTCCTTTCTTTTGATGTCAGGCCCTATGACTTTTTGATTGTCTCTAATTTTCCTGCCTAGTTTCAAGAAAATAGGGTTGACACCATGACCTTGGGCTGGGCTTGGGGCATGGGGACCGAAACCCTGAATTATACTTTCTTCCTAGAGATGTCAGACTGTTTTGTGGTTAAGAGCACAGCCTGGACATCCTGGGTTTGAATCCCAGCTCTGCCACTGTGTTAATAACCACTGGATGGGTTTGGGGACCCACTGGGCCCACTGTGAGATGGTGGAGCTAAAACTCCACTGATGATCTGACCCACCTAAGCCCTACTCTGACTGGTGGACCCCAATGATGTTTTGGGTCTCCTGGAATTAGTGTCAGTTCAGAGCCTGTGTTCAGTGATCCTGGAAATGTCTGATTTTCCCCCTTTTTCCCAATGCAGTCACTCTGATAAAAGGCATAGGTCCCTTTGGGGAAAGGTGGGAGAAAGATTAAGAGCATACGTTTTCGGCTGTGAATCAAGGTCCTTCCTCAAGGGGACCCAGCCTTCCTGGGTCTGTAAACTGGTCAAGTCTGGGAATTGATTGAGGGGTCCTGACCATCTGTTTTTTTTTTTTTTTTTTTTTTTACATCTTTATCAGCGTATAATTGCTTTACAATGGTGAGTTAGTTTCTGCTGTATAACAAAGTGAATCAGCTGTACATATATCCCCATATCCTCTCCCTCTTGCGCCTCCCTCCCATCCTCCCTATCCCACCCCTCTAGATGGTCACAAAGCACGGAGCTAACTTCCCTGTGCTATGTGGCTGCTTCCCACTAGCTATCTGTTTTACATTTGGTAATGTATATATATGTCCATGCCACTCTCTCACTTCATCCCAGCTTACCCTTCCCCCAACCCCGTGTCCTCAAGTCCATTCTCTACGTCTGCGCCTTTATTCCTGTACTGCCGGTAAGTTCTTCAGATCCATTTTTTTCTAGATTCCATATATATGTGTTAGCATACGGTATTTGTTTTTCTCTTTCTGACTTACTTCACTCTGTATGACCGACTCTAGGTCCATCCACCCCACTACAAATAACTCAATTTCATTTCTTTTTATGGCTGAGTAATATTCCATTGTATATATGTGCCACATCATCATTTTCCATTCATCTGTTGATGGACACTTAGGTTGCTTCCATGTACTGGCTATTGTAAATAGTGCTGCAATGACCATTGTGGTACATGTCTCTTTTTGAATTATGGTTTTCTCAGGATATATGCCAGTAGTGGGATTGCTGGGTCATACGGTAGTTCTATTTTTAGTTTTTTAAGGAACCTCCATACTGTTCTCTATAGTGGCTTTATCAGTTTACATTCCCACCAACAGTTCAAGAGGGTTCCCTTTTCTCCACACCCTCTCCAGCATTTATTGTTTGTAGATTTTTTGATGATGGCCATTCTGACCGGTGTGAGGTGATACCTCAATGTGGTTTTGATTTGCATTTCTCTAATGATTAGTGATGTTGAGCAACTTTTAATGTGTTTGCTGGCAATCTGTATGTCTACTTAGGAGAAATGTCTATTTAGGTCTTCTGCCCATTTTTGGATTGGGTTGTTTGTTCTTTTGATATTGAGCCGCATGAACTACTTGTAAATTTTGGAGATTAATCCTTTGTCAGTTGCTTCATTTGCAAATATTTTCTCCCATTCTGGGGGTTGTCTTTTGGTCTTGTTTATGGTTTCCTTTGCTGTGCAAAAGCTTTTAAGCTTCATTAGGTCCCATTTGTTTATTTTTGTTTTTATTTCCATTTCTCTAGGAGGTGGGTCAAAAAGGATCTTGCTGTGATTTATGTCATAGACTGTTCTGCCTATGTTTTCAACTCTAAGAGTTTGATAGTGTCTGGCCTTACATTTATGGCTTTAATCCATTTGACTTTATTTTTGTGTATGGTGTTAGGGAGTGTTCTAATCTCATTCTTTTACACGTAACTGTCCAGTTTTCCCAGCACCACTTATTGAAGAGGCTGTCTTTTCTCCATTGTATATTCTTGCCTCCTTTATCAAATATAAGGTGACTGTATGTGTGTGGGCTTATCTCTGGGCTTTCTATCCTGTTCCATTGATCTATATTTCTGTTTTTGTGCCAGTACCATACTGTCTTGATTACTGTAGCTTTGTAGTATAGTCTGAAGTCAGGGAGCCTGATTCCTCCAGCTCCATTTTCGTTCTCAAGATTGCTTTGGCTATTTGGGGTCTTTTGTGTTTCCATACAAATTGTGAAATCTTTTGTTCTAGTTCTGTGAAAAGTGCCATTGGTAGTTTGATAGGGATTGCATTGAATCTGTAGATTGCTTTGGGTAGTATAGTCATTTACACAATGTTGATTCTTCCAATCCAAGAACATGGTATATCTATCTGTTTTTATCATCTTTAATTTCTTTCATCAGTGTCTTACAGTTTTCTGCTTACAGGTCTTTCTCTCCTTAAGTAGGTTTATTCCTAGGTATTTTATTCTTTTTGTTGCAATGGAAAATGGGAGTGTTTTCTTAATTTCTCTTTCAGATTTTTTATCATTAGTGTATAGGAATGCAAGATATTTCTGTGCATTAATTTTGTATCCTGCTACTTTACCAAATTCATTGATTAGCTCTAGTAGTTTTCTGGTAGTGTCTTTAGTATTCTCTATGTATAGTAACATGTTATCTGCAAACAGTGACAGCTTTACTTCTTCTTTTCTGACTTGGATTGCTTTTATTTCTTTTTCTTCTCTGACTGCTGTGTCTAAAGCTTCCAAAACTATGTTGAATAATAGTGGTGAGAGTGGACAACCTTGTTCCTGATCTTAGAGGAAATGGTTTCAGTTTTTCACCATTGAGAACGATACTGGCTGTGGGTTTGTCATATATGGCCTTTATTATGTTGAGGTAAGTTCCCTCTATGCATGCTTTCTGGAGGGTTTTTATCCTAAATGGATGTTGAATTTTGTCGAAAGTTTTTTTTCTGCATCTATTGAGATGATCATATGGTTTTTCTCCTTCAATTTGTTAATATGGTTTATCGCATTGAATGATTTGCATACATTGGAGAATCCTTGCATTCTTGGGATAAACCCCACTTGATCATGGTGTATGATCCTTTTAATGTGCTGTTGCATTCTGTTTGCTAGTATTTTGTTGAGGATTTTTGCACCTATGTTCATCAGTGATATTGGCCTGTAGTTTTCTCTTTTTATGACATCTTTTTCTCATTTTGGTATCAGGGTTGGTGGCCTCGTAGAATGAGTTTGGGAGTGTTTCTCCCTCTGCTATATTTTGGAAGAGTTTGAGAAGGATAAGTGTTACCTCATCTCTAAATGTTTGATAGAATTTGCCTGTGAAGCCATCTGGTCCTGGGCTTTTGTTTGCTGGAAGATTTTTAATCAGAGTTTCAATTTCAGTGCTTGTGATTGGTCTGTTTATATTTTCTATTTCTTCTTGGTTCAGTCTCAGAAGTTTGTGCTTTTCTAAGAATTTGTCCATTTCTTCCAGATTGTTCATTTTATTGGCATATAGTTGCTTGTAGTATTCTCTCATTATCCTTTGTATTTCTGCAAGTTCAGCTGTTACTTCTCCTTTTTCATTTCTAATTCTATTGATTTGAGTCTTCTCCCTATTTTTCTTGATGAGTCTGACTAATGGTTTATCAATTTTGTTTATCTTTTCAAAGAACCACCTTTTAGTTTTATTGATCTTTGCTATCATTTCCTTCATTTCTTTTTCATTTATTTCTGATCTGATCTTTATGATTTCTTTCCTTCTGCTACCTTTGGAGTTTTTTTGTTCTTCTTTCTCTAATTGCTTTAGGTGTAGCATTAAGTTGTTTATTTGAGATGTTTCCTGTTTCTTGAGGTAGGATTGTATTGCTATAAACTTCCCTCTTAGAAGTGCTTTAGCTGCATCCCATCGGTTTTGGGTCATCGTGTTTTCATTGTCATTTCTTTCTAGGTAATTTTTGCTTTCCTCTTTGATTTCTTTAGAGAGCTCTTGGTTATTTAGTAGTGTATTGTTTAGCCTCCATGTGTTTGTACTTTTTACAGATTTTTTTCCTGTAATTGATATCTAGTCTCATAGCATTGTGGTCGGAAAAGATACTTGATACAATATCAGTTTTCTTAAATTTACCAAGGCTTGATTTGTGACCCAAGATATGATCTATCCTGGAGAATGTTCCATGAGCACTTGAGAAGAAAGTGTATTCTGTTGTTTTGGGATGGTTGTCCTATAAATATCAATTAAGTCCATCTTGTTTAATGTATCATTTAAAGCTTGTGTTTCGTTATTTGTATTCATTTTTGGCGATATGTCCATAGGTGAAAGTGGGGTGTTAAAGTCCCCTACTATGATTGTGTTACTGTCAATTTCCCCTTTTATGGCCGTTAACATTTGCCTTATGTATTGAGTTGCTTCTATGTTGGGTGCATAAATATTTACAATTGTTATATCTTCTTCTTGGATTGATCCCTTGATCATTATGTAGTGTTCTTCTTTGTCTCTTGTCATAGTCTTTATTTTAAAGTCTATTTTGTCTGATATGAGAGTTGTTATTCCAGCTTTCTTTTGATTTCCATTTGCCTGGAATATCTTTTTCCATCCCCTCACTTTCAATCTGTATGTGTCCCTAGGTCTGAAGTGGGTCTCCTGTAGACAGCATATATATATGGGTCTTGTTCTTGTATCCATTCAGCCAGTCTATGTCTTTTGATTGGAGCATTTAATCCATTTACATTTAAGGTAGTTATTGGTATGTATGTTCCTATTCCCATTTTCTTAATTGTTTTCGGTTTGTTATTGTAGGTCTTTTCCTTCTCTTGTGTTTTCTGCCTAGAGAAGTTCCTTTAGCATTTGTTGTAAAGCTGGTTTGGTGGTGCTGAATTCTCTTAGCTTGTGCTTGTCTGTAAAGGTTTTAATTTCTCCGTCGAATCTGAATGAGATCCTTACTGGGTAGAGCAATCTTGGTTGTAGGTTCTTCCCTTTCATCACTTTAAATATGTCCTGCCACTCCCTTCTGGCTTGCAGAATTTCTGCTGAAAGATCCGCTGTTAACCTTATGGGGATTCCCTTGTATATTATTTGTTTTTTTTCCCTTGCTGCTTTTAATATTTTTTCTTTGTATTTAACTTTTGATAGTTTGATTAATATGTGTCTTGGTGTGTTTCTCCTTGGATTATTCTGTTGATTTATTTATGGGACTCTCTGCACTTCCTGGACTTGATTGACTATTTCCTTTCCCATGTTAGGGAAGTTTTCAACTATAATCTCTTCAAATATTTTCTCAGACCCTTTCTTTTTCTCTTCTTCTTCTGGGACCCCTATAATTCCAATGGTGATGTGTTTAATGTTGTCCCAGAGGTCTCTGAGACTGTCCTCAATTCTTTTCATTCTTTTTTCTTTATTCTGCTCTGCAGTAGTTATTTCCACTATTTTATCTTCCAGGTCACTTTTCCGTTCTTCTGCCTCAGTTTTTCTGCTATTGATTCCTTCTAGAGAATTTTTAATTTCATTTATTGTGTTGTTCATCATTGTTTATTTACTCTTTAGTTCTTCTAGGTGCTTGTTAAACATTTCTTGTATTTTCTCCATTCTATTTCCAAGATTTTGGATCATCTTTACTATCATTACTCTGAATTATTTTTCAGGTAGACTGTCTATTTCCTCTTCATTTGTTTGGTCTGGTGGGTTTTTACCTTGCTCCTTCATCTGCTATGTGTTTCTCTGTCTTCTCATTTTGCTTAACTTACGGTGTTTGGGGTCTCCTCCTAGGTTTCAGATTCCTGTTTTTTTTGGGTGTCTGCCCCCAATGGATAATGTTGGTTCAGTGGGTTGTGTAGGCTTCCTGGTGGAGGGGACTGGTGCCTGTGTTCTGGTGGATGAGGCTGGATCTTGTCTTTCTGGTGGGCAGATCCACGTCTGGTGGTGTGCTTTGGGGTCTCTGTGAATTTAGTATGATTTTAGGCAGCCTCTCTGCTAATGGGTGGGGTTGTGTTCCTGACTTGCTAGTTGTTTGGCATGGGGTGTCCAGCACTGGAGCTTGCTGGTCATTGAGTGGAACTGGGTCTCAGCCTTGGATGGAGATCTCTGGGAGAGCTCTCGCTAATTGATATTACATAGGGCCAGGAGGTCTCTGGTGGTCCAATGTCCTGAACTTGGCTCTCCCACCTCAGAGGCTCAGGCCTGACACCCAGCCGGAGCACCAAGACCCTGTCAGCCATACGGCTCATCTGGTGGTGCCTGGCAACGTGCTCCCGGTGTTGAAAGTGGTGCCATCTGTGAAGTTGCTCGCAGGCCTGCGTGAGATGCCTGCCATTGTTTCCGCCAAGAGCCCCTGACCATCTGTTTTTATAATTCAAGTTAGAGTTTTTTTCACTTGACCTAGAACTCTTTTGCTTCTACAGATCAAGTAAGAATTGAATATGCTTGCCATCTATTTCATTTCTAGGAACACTGTGCTCAACTGGCCACTGCTACAGTTCTGTGTGAGTCAGACTTTGCTGACTTCTGCTTTGACTTTGCCCGTGACATTGGTGGTTGAGAGCCACCACTTGACCTCTGCCACCCTGGGATCCAGTGTCCCCCCCCCCCCCCGCTGCATTTAGGTTTCCCAATTCAGTGGCAGCAGTTCTCGCCATAGGGTGCCTTGGGCACATTGCTTGCCTTCCTTACGCCGCTGTCTCCTCCTCTGTATAGTGGGGATAATAACAGGGTTTTATTTGTGCTGGAACAGAGGGAAGAGATGGAGAAGAGAGGAAGGGGCTGAAGCAAGAAGGGGAACATGTAGGATGCAGAGAACCCTGGGCAGGATCAGATCCATTTACTCATCCAACAAATGTTTCTTGAGCACCTACTGTGTGCCACCCACCATGATAGCTTTTAAGGATAAAATCACAAACAAGGCAGAGGCAGCGAGTGCCTGCTGGGGCTTAGTGGCAGAAAAAATTTATCGAGCAATTGCAGCATGGTCTCAGCTCTTGGTTGGGGAAGCTCAGGACATATAGGAGCCTGGCGCTCAATGAGGCTGCCCTGGACACTGGGTATAACCCTTAAATGTCCAGAATATACCACCTGGCTCAACTCATTACACAGCTGAGGAGGGAGCCCCATCTTGGTGCTAAGGGCATGTGCAGGGCACACTCAGAGTTATCAACCCATCACTCCAAAGTAGTTCTCAATGTCTCCTCCCTTTGTCCATTTGCACTGCTGCTGTGCTGAGTCCCTGCAGTGGTCCTCTATCTGGTCCTGCCCTGCATGCCTGGTCCCCGGCAACCTCTCCACCCACCACACCACTCTCCACTCACCTACCCTGCTGCAGCCACACAGGCTTCTTGCTGCCTCCCTCTCAGCCTCTGGGCTTTTGCGTGTGCTGTTCCCTCTGCCTGAACACACTTCACCTGGCTGAGAACTACTCATCTTGTACACCTCCATTCAGTGTTCACTTCCTCTGCCATTCTCCCAGCCCCAGACCTTCTGAGGCTCTTCTGTTTTAGGTTCCTGCATCCCCAGCACATTCCTCTGCAGCCCTTTGCCCCGTTGGCAATGTCAATCCCCTAGGCACTGGGCTCTACCGGGCAGAGACAATGCCTGCCATGGTCACCATTGTAACCCCCTCCCGCATTGCCATGCCTGGTTCATAGCAATGCTCAATAAACATCCTTGATAGCTAAGCACAGCTTCGAAAGATGGTGCCTTTGTATTAAGCACATCATTCTCCAGGCCGAATTCTCCTTGTGTTTTGAGCAGCTTCTGTTTTCCAGCCACATTCAAACCATTCAAGATGCAGAACAGTACTGAGGGACCAGGGTGTCCATCCTCGCAGGACGTTGGAGAAGTGGACGTCTGCTTGTCCCTACTCCCCTCCCTTCGTTGGTCAGGGAGACCGTCTGTGTGCGAGCTGCGGGCCAGGATTTGCCTGAGCGAGCCTCTTCCACGCGTGCCCGCGGTGCACGCGAGCAGCCAGCAGGTGGCGGCAGAGAGACAGGAGTGGTCAACAGAAGAGCCCAGCTCAGAGCCGAGCCGCGGGAACCTACCTAGCCCGCGCTCAGAAGCCAGATCTCCCACCGACAGGCCGCTGGCTTCGGAAGGCTGCTGGGTCCTTCCTCTCTCCCAAGTGCAGGCAGAGCCCCCCTGGAGCTATGGCCAGCCCTTCCGGCAGCCGCGAGGACACGGGCAAGCTCAGAGGCAGGGATGGCCGACAGAGGCGGGAGGAGGAGGATGCCCCTCCGGAGGAGAAGAGGTTGAGGCTGGGGCTGGAAGGAGGAAGCGTAGCGAAGGAGGAAGGAGAAGACGCGCCACGACTGGGCAGGGAAGAGACCGGCATCCAGACAGGTGTTGAAGACAGAGGTGTAAGTGAGCGGGGGGGCGCAGGAGGGACGGGGCTGGGGGGTGGGCAGGGATGCTCCCCGTCGGCGGTCAGGTCTAAGTTGATAATTGGGCAGCAACTCCTGTGGGTGGGCGGGCGCGGTATGACAGCTTGTGGGGACCTCCTGAGAAACTAGATGCTCCGTCGTTCGTGGCAACTCCCTTCTTGTTTATGTAGGATCGACTTGCTGATTCTCCAACGACGTCGTTGCTGGCTGGGAGACCCGTGGGCTCTGTGGTTGTCCAAAAAGGGAGGGGGAGCGCTGTGTCCTGGGGGCGTCCAGAAGGGAAAGGAGGCGGGGGTTTACTCTGAGCAGCACACCCCATCCTGGGCAGAGCTGTTTTAGGCGTCTCTCTGGGACTTTGCTGGTTGCCTTCCATCTGGTAAGGGGCTTGGGTGGGAAGTACCGGGCACAGGCTCTGCAAACCCTCCCCTGTCAGCGTGTGTGCCAGCGGCAGCTCACCAAGCCCCTCACCTGCCCCTCGTCTTCCTGTCACTGCTCCCAGGCTGGCTGGGCAGGGAGAGTTGAGAGAGAAGGCAGGTGGCTTCCAACCCTGAAGTCACTCTTCTCTCCTCAACCCTCCAGAGAAGGACAGTGAAGCAAAGTTCTGTGCATCCCCTTGGGTGCCGCCTAGCTCTGGTCCCCGCTAGCCGAGGGTACGTGTGCGGGTGATTTGTAGCATATGTGCGTGGATATGTGAGTCACCAGGTGTGTGTGGGATGGAGCTCCATGGGCAGCTTGACCTCCCCGGCCACTGCTTTCTGCTTCCTCTTCTGAATCTTCCAGTTGTGACCTGGCTGACCTTACATTTGGGGGTCACAAGTTTCTGGAGAACAGATGAGGACTGTCTGGACAGCTGTCCCCATGGTGAGGGCTGCCACCTTGAGAGTTTTAAATTGACAATGGGTTTGACCTTTTTGTTTCTTCCAAACGTTTTTATTCTTGACCATTTGCTTGGCTGAGCTCGTCTTAAAAATTTGATTTGTGACTAGTGAGCCCCACAAGGGAGAGGTCTCCTTGTTTCTCGTGAATCCACACAGGCGGCAGCACCCTGTCTCCCGTTCAATAGGCTGCATCAAAGCCCGGCTGACTCCCAGGTGCTGCTTCACAGCCCTCACCTACCCGTGGCTGTGATTGTTCAGATCATGGGCCACCTGGACACCAGAACCAGGAGAATTTCTGAGATGCCAGGAGAAGGATAATATTTATGGAAGGTTTATTGGGACACATCGTGGAGAGAGTGGGATGGGATGTGTCGCAGTGTGGTGAGAGGAGAGATCCCAGGTCTGAGACACAATTATGCGGGCCATGCAATGCTGTGAAACTTCCACTGTCAGAAGCCCTCCCCTTCTCCTGTCACCTCCCTCTTTTACGTGGAACTTTGCCAAAGACCAGGACACCAGAATGGAATGAAGTGACTAAGTGCAGTGGGATGCTTAGGAATGTGGGTTTGGAGCTGGTCTACTCGGGTGTGAATCCTGGTTGTGGCCTTCCTTAACTGGTGACTGGGGGCAAGTGACTTAACCTCTCTGAGCCTTAGTGTTCTCAGTGGTGCAAAGGACATGTCAATAGGCCCTGTTTTGTGGGGTTATTGTTCCTGAGGTTAAGTGAAGGTTATCCATAGAAAGCACTTAGCATTGCACCTGGTGTGTAGTATGTGCTCAATGAATGTGATTTAGTGCTGAAATTCTCTCTGTGCACCTTGCTTGCAGCCATGTTTGGTTCTGGGGGTTCATTACAAGAGATAAGGACCTTAGGCAAGACTCTGCATGGTAAATGCCTTTTGGAGGTTAAAGGATTTATGTGCAGAGAATGACATTTTTAAAAGGCAGAAACCCCACTGAACTTTTTGGTTCATGAAGGGAAATGTGGATACCATGGTTTGAAGGGTTATGTCATAACTGGACAGAAATCGTCCTTGTTTTCTGAAACTGAATACGATTCTCTCCTTTTGGGACACCTGGATCTTCTGGGAACAGTGGCTCCTCATGGAGCTGGTGTCTTGGTTTTCAAGTTTAAAGGCTGGCCAAAGCACAGGCTGCCCAGAATGCCCACCAGACAGATTCCTTTTTTTTTAGTTTCTATAGGAATATTCTCTTTAAAGAACCTAGAAGCAGTTTCAGGCTGGTGCCAGGAGCAGCAGCTATTTCTTTAAGGAGGAGAGCCATTTCTTCATTCACAGACCACGTTCAGATGCATCGAGAAAAACAGAATGCTTTTTCATGGGATTTTGTCTGTATAGACCATTAGCTTGGCCGAAATGTCAAAATCATCTTTGTTCTTTAATAGCAGATTATTTTTGGATGTAGATCATTTTGGGCTTTTCTGTGCAGAAGCTGCATGGGCAACACCTCCCTGTCCATGTTGTATCTAGATGTTTTTGAGGATAAAATACCCTTTCCCATTACTGTATCCAGTGCTCTGGATGGTTGAGGTTTACATGTGACTGGTTGTCCCTCAGAGTGGCTCCTGGGCTCGGCTCTTGTCTTTAAGAAGGGTGTTGCTTCCTCTTCTGGCTGCTAGGGGATGCTTTTAGGAGCTAAACTGGAGCCCCATGATACCTCTCAGCACCTAAGTCCTGCTGGATGTGCGGTGGAAGGAGGGTGTGTGACTACTGAGGGCTGACCCTCCACCAGGGATCAGAAGTTTTACAGAGTCTTTTTGCCCGCTCCAGGACCAGTGATGCTGAGAGGGTATTGAAGAACTGGTCCTCCCAGAGCCTTTATTGATTCCTTTAGAGAGACCCCAGGGTGAATCTGACCCACAGCTCTTCCTGGAAGGAGAGAAAAGTCTTTCCTGTAGGTAATTGGTTATCAACCTCAGGTGTTTGTTCCGCTTTTCCCAAGATCAGGCAGCTTGGCATAGATTTCTGAGTTGTTGCTGAGCAGAGTTGAGCTTCCAAGGGTAATAACTCATCGGAATCCCCGAAATCCCCTGATAGACTGTCCACTCAAGAGTCCCTGGGGTTGAGACTAGAGCAGAAGTTTGTTGTCAGCATGGGGCTCCCTGTAGGGGTGAATCCAGACTGTAGGTCTTTCTCCTTCTTTCTGGTGATGGTCTGCACCTGGGTATCTCAACTTTGGCACTGTTGATATCTGGGACCAGATCATTCTCTGTTATGGGCAGCTGTCCTGTGTATCGTACGGATGCTTAGCACCATCTCTGGCCCCTACCCACTAGATACCCTACTCCCACTTGCGACAACCCAAAGGGTCCTCAGACGTTGCCTGTGGTAGCAGGAGAAGGCAATCAAAATCACCTTGGCTTAGAGCCACGAGTCTACACTTGCAAAAAATATTCGGAGTGTGGGTGTTGAGTTTGGTTCCCTGCTGTACCACTTATGAGCTATGTGGCCTTGGGAAGTTTATACAACCTCCAGGGGCCTCAATTTCCTCATCTATAAAATGGAGATAATCTCAGTGACAGGTTATGTATGCATTCAACAAAACAACAAGATAATAAATAGAAAATGCTTGGAATAGCATTTAGACCCAGAAAAAGCACAAAACAAATGGTCATCTCTGTTTTTAATTATTTGGGTGACTCAGACTCCGTCCTCCATCCCCTTATCCATTGGTGACATGTAACGGGGGGTACCGTCCACCTAAACCTCAGATTGGATTCGGGTAGCACCTCAGCTTTCCGCATGGAACTCATTGGCATCCCCCAATTTCCTCCTTGGTTCTGGGGGTGCAAGATTCCAGGGAGCATGGGTGTGGGTAGGCAGGCCAGATGGCAGGAGGGGTTCACTCCCACAGTGGAGAGGTCCAAAGCTGGCTGCCGAGACAGGGCGTTTGGACCAACATCTGGGTTTCAGGATTCCTGTTTGAGCACAGCTGGACTCCACAGGGTGGAAGCTCTCTCTGCTGAGATATAGATATTTCCCTGGTAACGATCTCTCAAGCTGACATGAAGATATGGCCACCCACCGGAGTGCAGTGTGTCTGCCACAGCTCTTCTGTAATTTATGAGGCAAGCATCTGTGGAATGCTGTGCTGGAGAGGGAAATGGCAGGAGGTTTCCTCGTCCTCCAAGGGCCAAGAGTGGGGTGCAGGATGGTGGAGGGTCCTTGGAGGAGGAAGAAGGCATGGAGGGTATTCCTTTCAGCAGGAACAGAGAAGCACAGGCTGCATGCTGGACAGTTCAGACCCCTCAGCCCCTGGGGAGGTGGATGCCTTTGTGTCTGGAGTAGTTTTAGCTGTGTTGACCTTGGCTTTAATCATTTTAGAAATATTTAACCCCAGCGCTGGCAAACTGGAGCTTGATTTGGGCTTCTCAGCTGGAAAGAGTTGGACTGCAAGCCAGTGTCTTCCTAATTTAAAACATTTCAGCATGATGGTCATTGTCCCTTTGGGTCCTCTAGAACATGACTTGGAGCTCAGGGAACATGAGGGAGACCATTTTGGGGGCTGGGACAGGAGTCTTTGCCAAGGATGCTTGTGGCCTGGATGATGGTGGTGGTGGTGGTGGAGTTGGTGTACCTGAATTGAGGACCTTGAGTTGTGAACCTTATGAGATACATTTCAAAGGATTTAGGATCTATTGGGTATTGGGAATGAGCAAGATGCAGAGTCAAGTCGACCTCCAGAAAGGCAGGGAAGACCATAAATTTGATTATGAACTCTGGCTGACCTTGCTCTGAGATCCAGGTGGCAACAGCTAATGGGTAAATGGGTCGGGGATGGAGATTCAGACTTGAGGGTCATCAGTGTTGATGGTAGTTGAGGCCAAGAGGACACCCGAGATTGACTGGGGAAAGAGAGGAGTGGCAAGAGAAGGGGCTTTACTATAAGCCTGGAAAGTCTTAATGATGAGAGGAGAAGAATCCATGAGAAAGGTCGGAGGACCAGCAGGAAGAGAATGTGTGGCTCCACAGACAGGAGAGGGAGAAAGACAGGAGTCATTTGTGTTGAAGAGAGCCCATTGGATTTAATATGTTCATTGGCTCTTGCTGGAATTTTAATAGAGGCCAACTGGGGGGTGGAGTACAAAGATTCACCCTAAGTCTGGACACTCTAGCACCCAACCATGGTGTGTGCAATGAAACAAAGGACACTCCATGGTCTTGACCCTCTTGTGAAACTATAGTTTGTGTGTGTGACTCCAAAGCCTCTGTCCTCTTAAAACACTCAGCTGTCACTTTTCCATGCTACCTTGGAAAAGGACCCAGCCTTGGTGGAGAGCCCTGGCCTGGCTGTGTTCCTTGGCACAAGACGGTGTCATGGGGAGACCCTCACCTCTCTACACTGGGGGCCACTTGCCTTTTTCATTCCTTCTCCAAGTATTTGAGCAGCTTCTGTGGTGCCAGGTGCCAGGCTAGGTGCTGTTCTACAGGATGGATCAGTTCCTGTTCTCCTGGAGACCCTACTCTAGTGGAGGAGACAGATTCTGGTCCATGGGCCTAAGCCACCCCTCACCTGTGTTTGTAAATAAAGTTTTATTGACACACAGCCACACCCATTTACGTGCATATTGTCTGTGGCCACTTCCCTGCTACAATGGGAGAGTTGAATAGTTGGAGCAGAGACCGTATTGCCCACAAAGTTGAAAACATTTACACTGAGAATCTAAGGTGCAGGGTTTTGCACCCCCATGGTGTCCCATGGGGACATGAGTACAGCAGCCCTTGAAATGCACACAGTTCTGAGCTGGGTTTGCTACAACTACCCACCTTGTGGGACCCCAGAGGAGATGGAGTCAGCTCCCCTACTCTCAACTTTTTGGGTCTTTGGTGTCAGGGGAAGAACTGAGATTCTGAGTGGGCTTTCCTTTTCCCTGTGGCTGAGCACCAGGCTAGTGCTATCTGACTTTTGGATGGGGGCAAGAAAGGAGGGAGGGAATGGTGACTTGGTGGCTCCCTCCTAAGCATCTCTCTAAGATTGGTCCCCAGTGAGTGTTCAGGGTCCCACTTTGCACAGCTGCCAAAATCTGGTGAGGTCAACCTTCTTGGCGCTGCGACTCTGGGATACAGAGCCTCCAAATCACTAAGAAGAGAGAGAAAAGAACGGTGTTTTTTTTGCAAGCACAAGAACTTGGATTATTGAAATTAACATTTACCCCAAAGTTTTATAATGTCTGGGCATGCATATTTAAGCATCTGCCTCAAAATTTCTCGCTAATAAGCAGATGGTGCATTTAATTCCCCCCTTTTTTTTGTTCTCTGAGCAATACACAGCTTCCTGCACTGCATTCCTTGCAAGCAAACTGCACATGGAGGTGACAGTACTTCTGACCATCAGCACAGATCCCCCGAGAGGCCACTGAGAGCCCTGTATTTGTGGGGCTGCTGTGAGGAGGAGCTGGCCTTTTCCCTTATCAGCTCCAGCGAGAAGTTGTCAGGTTGCTCACAAGTCCACACAGGGCTCCTGCCTTTGCTTCTCCAGAGAGTCTCAGCTGCATCTGAACCCTAGACCTCACTGGCCAGAGGGCCAATGTCCCAGGCAGGGTGCAGTCTGAAGTGGGAGGGGGCCTGGGAAAAGCTGCAGGGGAGGAACTCCAAAGAGTGGGTAGAGGCAAAGAGGCAGAGAGAAGAGCTGGCATGCAGAAGCAAGGACCTTGAAGGCACAAAGGAGAAAGGTGGATTTCCAAAAACAGAGAGAAGAGTAGACACTATTAGCGTGCTCCAAGTGTGGCTGGGTTTTGTGAATTTTGCTTGTTTCCTTCCCCCTGGCTCGTCTCACTGTGTTCCAGGGTGTCATAGAAACAGGCTCTCAGGGGCTCTGTGCAGCTCCCGGTTCCGAGGGTCTTTAGGGAACGAAGGGGCTGCCCAGTGGGTTCCCTTGGCTCTGTGGCCCCTCCTGCCTGGTCCCTCCACCCTTGACTGTGTGCGGACCTTCCTTGCCTTGCCTGTCAGACCTCCTTCTGGGAGAAACCTGGGCAGGGCTTGTGTCTTTGCTGTGGGGCTCTGTCTTGCATCTCTGTATAAGGAAGTCTTTGTGACTTGGAAACGTGTTGGCTTAAATTGGAAGGCGTGTGATGCCTGGGAGGGAAAATCTACTGCCCTTTTCATTTTTCGTTTTGATTCCGTGTTCTGTGTTGTCCTGATGGAGTGGTAAGCCCTGGCCTCTAGGAATCAGGCTGGATGAAAGCATCTACATGGTCTGAGTATAATTCCTTGGCTTTTGTTCTGCTTATTAGCAATACACATTATTATTTGCTCATTGTAAAGAATTTTAGCAGTACAAGTATATATAAAACAAAAAGCAAACAACTCTTTTATCTGCCACTCTTCAACCTTGCTTCTCAGAGGTGACACCAGGAGGGGAGGGGTTGACATATACCCTTCCACACCTTTCTCTTTGTAGTCAAGCATATATAGTTGCACATAAATAGTTTAATCTTTTTAAAATAAAAATGGGATAATGCTCCATTTACTGTCTGGAAAAGCTTCCTCTTCACTCAATGATGTGTCTTTGGCATCATCTCATGGTGAAACCTGGGCTCCACCTTGCTCTTAAGGCAGGTATTCTGCTGTGTGGATGCACTGTAATTTATTTGGCCAACCCTAGATTGATGGGTCTTTGAATGGTTCCTGCTTCCTCCCTGTTACAGATGGCATTGTGATGAATATCCTGGCACACATGGCTTGGGGTTCTGTGCCTGTGCTTCTCTAGGAAGTTTCTAGGGCCAGGATATCCAGGGGCAGAGGGGGATCTGTGCTGAATTTGCATCCTGGTTAAATATCTCCCTGCCTCCCCAGCCCCACAAGACTCACATGTACCATCCTCTATAGGGGTCATCCTCTGAAGCCTGAAGGGCACTGGTCAGATGGCATTGCCCTCCTCACTTCCACTGGGGTCAGTCTACACCCTGCTGCCCCTGGGGGCCCAGCTATCTTACCAGCTCCTCCTGGCAGGACCCGGCTTCTAACTGTGGCAGGTGACCTTACCCGAGGGAAAGTTCACTTTCCCAAACATTCTTGGTTATGTTACTGTAAGTTCCAAGGTTGGCATGTGCCTCCTCCAGACCTTGCTGCTTCCCACCTGTGTGCCCTTGAGCAAGCCATTTCAGCTGTCTGATCTCAGTTTCCTCAAATGTGAAATGGAGATAATACAACAATGACGGCTGCCTCCTTGGCTGTTGGGAGGATTCAAGGAAATGACCACCAATTCTGCGATGTTTGGCTTGTTGTGCATGTTCAGCCAGTGCTGGGCAGGTCATTGCTGAGTTTTCGGCATGCTGGTCTGTGGCTTTATCAGGGGTATGTTTTTTGTGTCGAGCCCAATGCCAGGCCCTTAGTAGCTGCTCAGTAAACGCTTAGTGAGTGATTGGCAGGGACGGAGATTGGGGCGGAGGCAGCGAGAGCAGACGAAAGGCAACGGGCTCATCAGTGAGCCGCCAGCTAGTGGGCTCCAAGGTGAACCTCCGTCCTCAGAGCGCCTTGCCCCTTGCTATACTTGCCAAGCACACAGGGCTCTGCTGTGTCTTCCAGGCCAGAGCCCAGGCAGGTGCTGGTCAGTGTCCTGGTGCATCAGGGCACCTCCAGCCCCAGCTTGGTCCTGGATGCCAAGTGGCCCCAAAGTGGCTGGGACTCTGCTGTTTCTGAGCCCAGACACAGAAGACAGGGAAGTGGGGGGAGGCAGCACCCACAATTTGGCCCTTTCTTCCCCTTTGCTTTGAACCCTGCGAGGCACGTGGGCTTGTATGTGTGCATGTACGTGTGTGTGCCTGTATGTTGGTGTTTTTGTGCGTGTGTGACCTTCTCTGTGAGTTTCCAAGTCTTGGGTTGTTTGTGCAGGACTAGGGTTGCCAGATTACATGCAGGAGGTCTAGTTAAACTTGACTTTCAATTTAACATTTTTTTTTAAATAAGTGTATCCCAAAGCAATATTTGGGACATACTTACACTAAAAAATAATTCGTTGTTTATATGAAATTCAAGTTCGAACAGCATCCTGTCTTTTTACTTGCTACGTCTGGCAATCCTGTGGGGGGTTGTGGGTATGTGTTGGTGTATCTCCACATGAGGGACTGTCTGTAGGCACCAGGATAGGGGTGGAATGGGAAGACCGTCCAGGGCCGCTTAGTGGCCCAAAGTCTGTGGGGTTGGATGCTCTGGTTCCTGGGCCTGGGCAGTGCTCCCCAGCACCCACCTCCCCCTGCCACCTCCATTGGTTTCTCTCCCATCCCTCTCTAAACACAGGGCAAAAGCTGCCCCATCCACCCTTGTTTGGAACACAGCCGCCCATCCAGATGAGATGCAGTGTGCCAGATGGCTGCAAAGCTCTCCCCAGCTCCCTCTGCAAGGGGCCTGCAGATGAAATGGAAGCCCTCGTCTGCACGGCTCCCCCTTCCAGAAAAGCCGGGACGACAGACACTCCTCCTTCCTGGTGATTAAACTGCCCCGTGTTTTGCCAAACAAATAAAGCCCTTCATTTCTACCATAAACTTGTTCACACGCGTGGGCTGATTGATCCACCAGTGTGCCTGATTCATCAGGTCTCTCGCTGGTTGGGACGAGAGGCTCTTCTCTCAGGCCCCAGTGAAGAGCTGCCTAATTTCCATCTGAAAGACTCCGTAGAAACCAACCACAGCATTGGAAGAAAGCTGCCTCTTCCCCCTTGGCAGGTTCCTCGTTTTTCTTGATATTTGACTGTGATTGAGGGGGCATTTCCATCCGGCTGGCTGGGGGCTGTCAAGGAGGACATTGGACTTGGCCTCTGAGTCCACTGCAGCCCTTCATGGGAAAAGCCAGGAAGGAACCTTGTCCTGTGTTACTGTTAAGTCTTTTACTGAACTCGTTATAGACAAGGTCTCTTTCCTTGCAGCTCCTCTGTGAGGCAGGTGCTATGATCATCTGCATGCTCACTTGCTCTCTCTAGTGTCTTTCAAACTCCTGTACACATGCTATGCTCTTTTCTGCCACAGGGACTTTGCACATCCTGCTGTTTCTGCCTGGAGAGCACTTTCCCTCCCCCCTTCACCTGGTAAACATCTCATCTGCCAGCTGAGTCACCACTGCCTCAGGGCAGCCTGGCCACACTGTCACAGCAACTCCTGTTACCTGTTCTTATAGCACCAGCTGTCTCTCTGTTTAGATTTGGCCCAACTAGAGATAACTGTTTCTTTGGGCATGACTCTGTGATGAATATCTGCCTCCTTCTACACTATGATCACCATGAGGGTAGGGGCCATGCTTGTTCTTGATTCCCACTGTGTTTCTGGTGTTTAGCATACGTTCAGGTAGAATTTGATTAATGAATGAGACATACCCATTTTACAGATGAGGAAACTGAGGCTCAGGAAAGTTACACAATTTGCCTGGTGTTATGCAGTCACTCAGAGGTGGGGCTGGATTTGAACCCACCTGGTTGGTCTCTGGATGCATGCTATTAACCACTTAACTGTGGTAGCTCTCCAACTGCAGAAGTGAGAGAGATTATGCAGGACATGTGTTGCCAGAATCCTAAGGGTCCTCTAGAAGGTGAGGTAGGAACATATCTGCCTATAGACCTTTTTACTGTTGCATAGAATGCCCCATTAGGCATTGCACAGAATGCCCCATCTTTCTGTCTTACCCTTAGCAAAGGCCTTTGTAATATTTGAAGAGCAGTTGTCGGTGTGGGAGGATGGACCCTATATCATATTTAGATCTCGTGGTCTGCCTGGCTCCCTGATCTTCTTTAGCTTTAGTTATGCAAAATCCACACTGTCTCTTTTGGTAGATGTTCAGTTTCTTTTCCCTCTTCAAGTTTGCTTAAAACTTGATTCCACAACTGAGGCCTGCTCCCTATCCCCATCCCTTACCCAGGTTGACTTGGATTTTGTCAACAACTACTCCAGCCTTTGGTGAAGGCCAGATTGAAGGAAAGCTTTAAAAAAGAGGATGTGTGAAGAAAGTGAAGCTACCTGATGGGTGGGCAGTCACTAGGGTCAATCCAAAGGCTGGAAGAAGGGCTGACTTGGAGGACTGGAGGAGTCTCAGGGCTGAGGGTCAGGTCCAGGTTGACTAAAGGGGCTGAGTCTGCCGGGGTGAACTTCGAGTATTTAATAAACCCCTCCTTCTCATGGGTGGGGAATAATTGATGAGACTGCTAAATTTGATGGGGATTAAAGATCCTTTGGTGGAATTTACCTAGAATGCCAGCAGTGTGACACCACCAAGGCATTGATTATTGATTGCCCAGCTGTCATCAGTTCATCAGCCTTCAGTTCTAGCCGTAATTTGCATTAATTATCGAGGCAAGTTTTTACTTTCCTAGTCAATAAAGGCGGTGTTCAGAGAGCAGTGACCGAGGCTGGGCACTACCCAAAATGATGTGTATTTCCTGGGCAAGCTTCTTGCCTGCTCAGCCACAGGTGGAAATACATCCTAAATAACGCATTTGCTTCTTTAGAGGGCTCTGAATAAATGGCAAACAGCTCAAGTCCACTCCTCTACCCATCCATCTACCCACTCACCCATCCATCCATCCACCCATCCACCCAACACTCCCCACCCTCCCTCCATCCATTCATCCACCCAACGCTCCCAACTCTTCCTCCATCCATCTATCCGTCCATCATCCACCCAACCCTCCCTCCCTCCCTCCCTCCCTCCCTCCCTCCATTCCTCCATCCTTCCATTTGCTTGTACCTGTGTTCATTTATTCAGTAAAGACTCATTAACCACCTAGTAGATTCTGGGAAGGCACCTACTCTAGTGGTTGAGAACACAGGCTAGTAACCAGGGCCTGGTGGAGTTGGGTGCCCACTGGCAGAGTTGAGTGATCCAGCCTTTTTGTCCCTTCTGCCAAAAGTCCACAAGATCTGGGAGTGGCTCTTTTGGGAGGGGGCTGGTAATGACGGTTGGCCTTTACCCTTCATCACACTCCCTGTGTGGCATCTGGAAAGCCTGTGCCTCAGTCTCCTGTCTGGGGAGTGGGGTTAGGAGTACCAAGCCTGCTTCCCTCCCAGGACTGTTAGGAGGATAAATGAGATGATAAGTGAGGGCCCTTTGAAAATGAAAACATTCTATTTGAATGTAAAGTGTTCTGTGACTGATATTTTCTATCCTGTGAAATCATTGTTGACCCTGAAAATATCTATTCAAAAACTGAACGGAGTAGGGACTTCCCTGGTGTCACAGTGGTCCAATGCAGGGGACACGGGTTTGGGCCCTGGTCTGGGAAGATCCCACATGTCACAGAGCAACTAAGCCCATGTGCCACAACTACTGAGCCCATGTGCCACAACTACTGAAGTCCATGCGCCTAGAGCCTGTGCTCCGCAACAAGAGAAGCCACTGCAATGAGAAGCCAGCGCACCGCAACAAAGAGTAGCCCCCGCTCGCCACAACTAGAGAAAGCCCGTGCGCAGCAACGAAGACCCAACACAGCCAAAGATAAATAAATAAATAAACAAATTAAAAAACCTGAATGGAGTTAACCCTTCCTCCCTATCTACACTGGGGGAGGGAATCTGTCAAAGATTGTTGTTGCTATTTTACACACGGGGAAAACTAAGGAAGGTACAGAAATGGGACCAAGACCCCGGACTCCTGACTCTGTCTGTGTAGGGTCTTAAATGGGTGAACTGCTTCGTATTCTTTCTACAGGGTTGCTCTGTAAGAAATATCCCTCATCTAACATTCAAAGGGGGACATGAGACAGTTTCTAAAAACAAAAGTGGCTGTTGGGTGGGTTCAATTATCTCTACAACTGGGACGGCTCTGGGGATGAAGCAAGAGGAAACATCTTTGGAGTCAGAGGGATTTGGGTTTGAACCCCAGATTTTGACAGTTACAAGCTGGGAGAACTTGGGCAGGTTATTCAACATCTCGGAGCCCCAGTGACCTTGGAAAATAGTATGCATTGTATTAAAACTTGTAGGAAGACTCCCACCTGGCCCCTGTAGGCGGAGGGGTGACCAGCAGGGCAGGGTTTGAGTCTCACAGGTGCTCTGACCGACAACACCCAGTCATTCCTACAAATGCTTCCCTGGCAGAGTTTTCTATGTATCAGGGATCATGCAGATGGGATGTTAACACAGTAGTCAGCACAGAAATCAACACTTGTGGGTTTATTTTAGCGCCTTTTTTGTTGTTCTCCATATTTCCGTATTTCCCCAACCCTTAGGAGCATCAGAATCACATGGGAGAGCGTGTTTATTAAATATACAAATTCCTGGGGCTCATGCCCAGAGATTCTGATGCTTAGGGGCTCACCCTGGGTGTATGGTTACAAAAGCTCCCAGGTGAGTCTCCTGTAGCAGGGTTGGCTCTGCCTCGGGGACCCAGTTTGGGAACCAGTCCTTGGTGCTACTTTGTTTAAATGTCAGGGTGGGCTTTTCTACTCCATCTTGTATTATCCTCATTTGTATTCAAGCCTGTATCTTCCTCCTGGACTGTAAGCTCCTTGATGTCAGGATTATCTGTCATATTTGCATCAGTGAACCAAGGTTTCCACAGGTGCTCCGTGGAACAGCATTGCTTGCTGAATGGGGTCAGGCTCTAGGGAGGCGTGTGTGTATGTGTATGTGTGTCTGAGTGTGTGTGTGATGTGAATCTTTGTTAAAAGAACCTTTTTGTTTTTCATCTGCATTTGCTGTGAGTCAGTGTGATTTACTCTAATGGCAGCCAGTGCAGCTTAAGCAAGGCTTTGCCCTGAAATGGAGCAAGGTTATAGGTGGGCAGAGCAGCCAAAAGCAATTCCTTGGAAAAGCTTCAGTGTCGTCCTCACTAATTGAACTCAAATTTTCACTTCCATTTAATACCACCATGAGGACCATGTTGATTCTCCTGTGGAGTGGGTACTATCAAATTGCCTGTGCAGGTGTATGTGAGTAACTGGGATTGGGTTTGGGGATGGATGCACTTCATCTGTGAACAAAAACAATGGGATAGGTGTCATCATTGGTTACCAGCATGTGTGAGATGGGACTTGGCATCCAAAGGAGGAGCCTCCTTTACATCGTCAACCTTGATCAAACTGTTTCTGAATTCCTCACACACACAGTCAATACCATGATTGGTACTGATTGGATAATACTTCAGTTTCTTCCTATGCTGGGTAGGAAAATAAACTGTAGAAACAACTTCTCGAGCGTCCTTTCTTTTGTATCAGGGCTTCTCAGAATGCTGGCCTTAGAACACCTGTGAGGGAATATCTGAGGTGGTTTCTAGACCTACAGTTTCCAAGGTCCCACCTTTTTGAATCAGAATCTCTGATGCTGGGACCACAAAATGAACTGATAACTCAGGAAGTTTGTAATCAAGTAGGGAGATCAGAAGTGTATATGAATAAGTGTAATACAGAGTAGATTAAAAAAACAATACCTTGATTTTTAAATTTTTTATTATTAAAAAAATTTTTTGGACATGCTACGTGGCGTGCAGGATCTTAGTTCCCTGACCAGGGATTGAACCCATGCCCACTGCAGTGGAAGCACGGAGTCTTAACCACTGGGCCACCAGGGAATTCCCTACCTTCGTTATTTTTAACGAAATAGGTGTTTAAAAAATTCAAGGAATACAGAATAGTATAAGAGAGAAAGAAAAATCACCTCAAATCTTACCACCCCAAGAAATAAACCTCCTTACTATAAAGTGAAAACCATCCCAGACTCAGTCTGTATACAGATGGAAGGGTGGCTAGAGAGATGGACAGACACTTCTGATCAGACAAAATGGGATTTTTAAAAAGAAAAAGTACTACATTTACTGTTGCATAAATGTAATTGAAGAAAAAGAAACTGAAGTGAAACTGAGGTACCTGGAGATGAGTGTAGGGTCCAGGCTGATGAGGAAGGCAAAGCAAGAAGGGTGGTGAGGTTGTGAAGAGCAGATTTAGAAGGGAGGAGGGGGTGAGGGAGGTGGGAGACAAGCAAACATAGCTAGAGTGGGAATTTTAGATCTTGAGACCAGATGGCTTTACAGTGATGATGAAGATCAAAGCGGGGGCATTAGAATGAAGCTATAAAGCCCCTGTTTGAGGCTGGGATGCATAGATGCTCCCTGTGAATGTCTGCTCATTGATGGTGAGAAATGTGAGCATCCTGGCCCTACCAGATCTTTCCTAGGGACTCTGTGCTCTATTCTTGGGGTGTTTTTATCACCTGGCTCAGAGCAGTGGTCCCCAAAATGGTGTTCCTTGTACCATGACCATTCTATGTAAAATGTTCATGGGTCAAGGATGAAATGAAAAACAACTGGGAAAATGTTGTGGGAATGTGCACATTGGTGAAAAATTGTTCTTTATCCTTTCTGGGGGATTGTTCTTTATTTTGAAGTGATGTCTGTTCTGTTCAATTTTATTTGGCACTTTTGGATTTTTTTTCTTTTCTGAAATGCTATGGGGTAGAAATGTCTAATACTTACTCATATCCAGTTCTTGTCTCCTTCTCAGTAGTGGGAGGATGACACCCCCTTCCTCCATTTCTCTTGATGGGGCGGGGGGAGGGATGTGACTAGTATTGGCCAATGGGCTGGGGCAGAAGTGCGATGTGTCGGTTCTAGGCTGGAGCATTTAACACCTAGTGCATGGTCTTCTGGCTCTGTCTTCATTCTGCTGCCCTGATGGGTGATGGAACCTCTGTTAAGTTCAACGTGGAAACAGAATCCCTTCCACCCTGCTCCTTGACATGGAATGCACATGAAGCGTGAGTGAGAAAAGGAACTCCTAAATGTCCTAAGGCACTGACACTTGGGGGTGGTTTGTTATTGCACCAAAACCTAATCCAGGTTGATTGATTATGGTAGTATTTTTTTTTGGGAGGGGGTGAAATTGGTAGCTTAAAAATGTCCTTTCTTAACCTCACCAACCCTCCAAAAAAAGGGGAACATTATGTGGGTTCCCAAAATTAAAAAAATATTTTTTGGCTTATGAAGTAGAACAATCTGGGAGTCAAGCGTAGAGAAGCACAGTGTGGAGTATCTACAAGCCCAGGTTATTTCCCTTAGCCAAGTTGTGGAGAATTTCTGTCTTTCCTATTCCACATTCCAGGGACTCTCTTTCTTTTAATATTAACATATTTGTGTTATTATATTTTTGGCTGCATTGGGTCTTCGTTGCTGTGCGTGGGCTTTCTCTAGTTGTGGTGAGCGGGGGCTACTCTTTGTTGTGGTGCGTGGGCTTCTCATTGTGGTGGCTTCTCTTGTTGCAGAACACGGGCTCTGGGTGCGCGGGCTTCAGTAGTTGTGGCACGCGAGCTCAGTAGTTGTGGCTCGCAGGCTCTAGAGCGCAGGCTCAGTAATTGTGGCACACGGGTTTAGTTGCTCTGCCGCATGTGGGATCCTCCTGGACCAGCGCTTGAACCTGTGTGCCTCTGCATTGGCAGGAGGATTCTTAACCACTGCGCTACCAGGGAAGTCCCTCCAGGGACTCTTGAAGAGACTTTGGTAAAATGTTACAGCTTAAATGGTGCTGGGAGCTGCGGACCACCCTGACTCAGTTCTAGGGGTAGAATCCCTTCCTGCTTCGGAAGGAGCTTCGTGCCCTTGTGATAGTTCAACCCTTTAGAGGGATTCTGTACTAATTACATTAAAACATGGCCATGGCTTCTGCTTCGTTGTCCCCCAAATTAAACACCTCAGTCACACAAACACACCCTGTCAGATTTAGTGCAACTGATTCCCAACTGTCACTAAGGACAAAATTAGATTATATTTTTTCCAGTTCAACTGAAAGAAAATTGACAATAAAATGCTGATCAATATGTGCAGCTCAGGAAGTACAGCCTGCTTTGAGATGCAGAAGAAGTGTTTGTTTTAAACATCTATACTCTTGAGTAAAGAAAAAAAAATCCATTCCTCTTTTCTAGAGGGGGAAGACTGAGAGCTGGGCTTAGCAACAGTTTGACTGTTGGAGTCTGAATTAAGCCAATAAAATAGATGTTCCCCTGGATAGAAGGGTGCATTTCTGCTTTTCTGGGGACCATGCTTTTATGGTGAAGTTTGCTCTCTGTCTTTGGTGGTGTGTGTGTCTCCGGGTGTGTGTGTCTGTGGGTGGACGTCTGCATGCAAATGACAGTGTGTACCTGTGTGGGTGTGTGCAAAATTCCCATGTGAACCTCAGCTTTGTGTGAATCTTAGGGCCTTGAGTCCAGTGGATGCCATTTTAAGAAAAATCACTCAAAAACGAGTCAGAAAGAATTGAAATCAAATCCCAGTTTTAAAAGCCCAGGTTTGTAGGCAGCTCTGGATTTTCTTTGTTTGGGATTCTACCTGCCTCCACATGACATTTTTGCTTCTTTTTTAAATGATCAGAATCAAAGGGTTAAAACTGATCATGAGCACAAAAGAGTAGATAGTGTATGATTCTCTTTACATGAAGGTTTCTCAACTGAGAGAGAGACTATTGACATTTCAGGTTGGATATTTCCCTGTTGGGGGCTGCCCTGTGCAGGAGTTCTGTAACAAGGGGCACGCATGAGGTTCGAGTTGAGATGGAGAATCACGGTGAGACTGAGGAATTTGGCCATAGTGTCTTGAAGATACCCACAGTTTCTGGAGTCCTGACTGCACTTCTGTGGAATCAGGACTGGGTGGAATTCCCAGTTGCCACCTGTCTCCTATTCATTCAACGAACATGCAGGGAACCACTATGTGCCTAGAACTTGCCAGGAGAGGAGAAGAAAAAGATGATTGAGACATGGATCCATCAGAGGTCACTCTACCCTAACACAAATCAGATAAGAACACAGGGTCTTGTGGGGTAAGTGCCTTGATAGACCTCATCCTGCAGGCTATGTGAGAATGAAGGACTTTAAAAAAAATTACACATGAAAATGTATTGCACTTCATATATACAAATGTGATTTGTGTTAACTCTGTAGTATAATTATGCCCATATTCTTAGCATTATTTTTAAAATTATTTTTATTTTATTTTTTTTGCGGTACGCGGGCCTCTCACTGTTGTGGCCTCTCCCGTTGCGGAGCACAGGCTCTGGACGCGCAGGCTCAGCGGCCACGGCTCACGGGCCCAGCTGCTCCGCGGCATGTGGGATCTTCCCAGACTGAGGCATGAACCCGTGTCCCCTGCATCGGCAGGCGGACTCTCAATGACTGCGCCACCAGGGAAGCCCTAGCATTATTTTTTGAAAGAGATTTGTTTCTTAGCAAATCATCTCTAGACTATGCTGAACTGGAAATTTACTTAGAAGCAATAAAAAACACAGGAATGCCAGGACTTATGCAGGAGATTCTAAAGTCAGTGGGCAAAGCAAAAAATTCAATACAGTTCACGTTACTCTTGAAAATCCCCTCCATCTTTCATAAAGTACAGAGGTCAGACTGACCACGGCTCACCAGCTTCCACCCAGCATGTCTTCCTCCAGGTTGGAACAGACAGTGGTTTCTTTGGTGGGCAGCTGATGAAGTCATTGAGGGGTCACCTTTTATGAATATTTGTGTTTTCAACCCCAAAATCATTCATCAAAGTGAGATGTTCTCACTAAGGAAAGCAAGCACAAGCTCCTGCATGAAGGCTTTGCTCACAACTCTTACTTCTCTCTCTTTTACCCCTCTTTGTTCTTGCCAAGTACTGATGGTTCATTTCCCACAGATTAAAAGAGCCCAAGTGGATCTATACCTATGAGTGGAATTGCTGGGTCATGTGGTAACTCTATATTTAATTGTTTGAAGGGCTGCCAGACTGTTTTCCAAAGTGGCTGCACCATTTGACATTCCCACCAGCAGTGTGTGAGTGTTCCAATTTCTCCACATCCTCACCAACCCTTGTTACTGGCAGTCTTTTTGATTCTAGCCATCCTATGGGTGTGAAGTGGGATCTCATTGTGGTTTTCATTTGTATTTCTCCAAAGGCTAAGGATGCTGAGTGTCTTTTCATGTACCTATTGGCCATTTGTATATCTTACTTGGAGATAGGTCTATTCAGAAATGAAATCATAGGTTCACACAAAAACTTATACATGAATATTTACAGTAGCATCATTCATAATAGCCGAAAGGTGGAAATAGCCCAAATGCCCTTTAACAGATGAATAGATAAACAGAATGTGGCATAGCCACACAATGGAATATTATTTGTCCATAAAAGGAGTGAACTTCTGATACTTGCTATAATATTGATGAATCATGAAAACATTATGCTGAGTGAAAGAAGCTAGACACAAAAGGTCACATATTATATGATTTATGATTCCATTAATATGAAAGGGCAAAATAGGGAAATCTACAGAGACAGAAAGTAGATTAGTGGTTGTCTAGGCCTGGGGTATGGGGCTGGGGGTGGTGGGTGAGAGCTAAAGGATATGGGACTGCTTTTTGAGGTGGTGAGATGTTCTCAAATTGACTGTGGTGACTGTTGTATGTATCTGTGAATATATGTAAAATGATTGAAATGAAAAAAGTGTAAAAGAAATGTAAAAAACCAAAAGAAGGCAAGTTGCAATTCTATTGATCACTTGATGGGCTTAAAAATACAGATTCCTGGGCTCTACCTCCAGTGATTCTGACTCAGTCGATCTTGGGTAGGGCTTGGGTATTCCTGAGGGATTCTGCCATTCAGCCTGATTTGGGGCCTACTGTGTCCATGGGGAACCCTCTGTCCTCTGAGATCTAGAGGTCACGGTGATGGTGGCTCATATTTATGGAGAGCTTGCCATGTTCTAGGTACTGTGCTGATCACCTTCATCTCCTCTTAATCACACAATAACTTCCTTATAAGGTAGATAATATGTCCTTTGCTTTAGAGATAAGAAATTGAGGTTTTAGAAACACTTGAGTAACTTGTTCATAGCCTCAGTAGGAAGTGGTGGAGCTGGAAGATGTACTGGGAGCATCTACTCAGGAACCAGTGCTTTCAAGGCCACAAATTCTGTGATCCATGGACGCCTGAAGCCCTACCTGAGATTTCTGCTGAGGCTGGGGTGGGGCTCAATATCTTACAACCTTCCCAAGGTCCTGGGCATCTGAGTCCAAGTCTGCTATCTTTATCTCCCAGTCTGCTTTGATTTCCAAAGCATAAACCATTTGCACCAAACATGAATGGATTTTGTTGACTTGTTGAGATTTGGGGCCAAGGACAGGGTCACATTGCTCCCTGCTTGGTCTTGGCCGACTCACTGACTTCTCTCACTTTGCTTCACTCCTGTATTTTTCCACATACCTCCTCCATCCTGGATTGCTCTGAGAACTCTGAGTTCTTGTCTCTTTACTTTACAGAGCACCTTCACTATTCCCTGCAAAAATCCCCAAAGTATGTAGTTGAGCCATGTCAGCGTTCGACCTGCAGAAAATTCCACAGACAGGATCTGCCCTCTGGACAGTGGTTATACTTACAGATTGATGAGATGTTATTTTGTTTTTCTCTCTAAAATATACTGCTTAGCTATCAAACCTTTGGCGCCTGGCTGCAGTCCTCAGCTGGAGGCAAGTGGGGTGAATACTGCTTCTTTGCAACCTGAGGAGGAATGCTGCCACTTAAAGAAGGAGAAACTGGCTCTTTTTGAGAGGCGGAGGGAGGCTTCCGGAGCTGCTGCCAGTTTGTTTGGAGGCAAAATGGTTGTTGTATTAAAATTGCCCAAACTTGGGCTGGTGCCCTGTGTGTTCAGAGCTCAAAGCCATGATTACTTGAAATTTTTTTTTTTTTGGTTGGTTTTCCATCCTGTTGTTTGGCTGTTTTCCGCTAATAGCTTCAGTCTCAAGGTTCAGTTCAACAGACACTAACTGCACCTACTATGTGCTGTCCTTATAGCACCTACTATGTGCTAGGCCCTGGGGATATAGTGGCAAGCAAGGTAAACACAGCACTTGAACAGGAGACTGTGGTTCCCACTGTCAACCCCCTGCCCCCCACCAAACAGAGAGGCCACCATTGGGCTTCTGAAGATCTCAGATCACCTTGCATCTTCTCCCTAAAGAGGGAAGGTGAGGAGATTTGGTGTCCAAGGGCCCTTGAGGAAGATTTAGCTGAGTTGCCACCAAAGTTTGGAGTGATGGGGAGGAGCTAGCATTTGTGTTTAGAGGTGAGAAAGTGAGGGCAGCTTGATTTTAGAGGCAGTTAAGATTAACAGGAGGCTTTTTGGGATTTCCATGTGTAGTGGAGACCTGCTACAGTGAGGGTCCCTGTGGCTGAGCTTGTGGTCAGTGGAATGACCATATGAGGGTCCCCAGATATTATCAGGAGCAGCTGCAACAAGGGTGACAGCTCATGGAGACTCATGGAGAAGGAAAAGAAACCTTTATAATGACAAGATAGAATTCCCCACCTGCCAGGCGTATGGGTACTCAGAGCAGATTTAACTGGAGTTACAGAAATAGGAATGTGCCATTTCTTACACCCGGGAGGGGTGGAACAAAATATATTCCCTCTGGCTTGGAGGGAAGGAGAACGCCAGCAGGCATGACTCCACCTTTCCATTCTTAAACCGTGTGTCTAGAAATGCAGTTCCTACTGGTCCACAGACCAAAGCTCCATAAACACTAATACCACTGCTGCATTTCTCCTGCCTGGCGCTCTCCCCAGTTTCCCCTCTTTGGTAGATAGAGGGAGGAGGTTCCAGCATCACTTTTGAGGATGAGCTGGGAGAGAAGTTTCCACATCTCTCTCCGCCCCTTTTGTGAGAGGACACATTGATCTGGTTGGCGAGACAGAGGAAATGCTGACTCTGTCTGAACACGTTCACATATTAGTGGATGGGTTACTTTGCCTAAAGTGTGGCAACGGGGTTCACCTCCTTGGTCCCTCACACAGAACCCAGGCTTTTTGGGGCAAGTAAGACAGACAAGACCTGCCTGGCAGAGCCATCCAGCAAGTGACTGTCCACCCGTCTTGAACAACAGGGGTTTATTGTCTCAAATACTAAGACCAGAGGTAGTTGACTCCAGGGTTTGCAGAATGAATAGCTCGAGATAACGGATTTCTTGTTTGCCTTTTCTGTGATGCTCTTGCCTTCCCCCCCACCCATCACAGAGGGATGGAGGAGGCTGCCACAATCCAAATAGGAAGTCCTTATGTGACAACAGACAAAGGCAAGAAGGAAGGGACACAGTATCTCTCTGCACATTTCTATATTAAAACCTCTCCTGGAAAATCCCAGCAGACTTCCTACATCTCAGCCACATCAGCCCTCAATAGAGCAGGTAGAATGGAGTCTTGGGACCAGTCCTAAACCAATCACTGGCTAAGGGGGGTTTGAGTAACATTACTTTAGGATCTAAGCCTCAGACTAGGGAACGACAAACTTTTTCTGTTAAAAAAATGGTAATATATTTTAGGCTTTTTGGTTCAGACACCCTCTGTTGCAACTTCTCAACTCTACCATTGTAGCATGAAAGCAGCCACAGACAACACATAAATGAAGGGGCATGGCTTTGCTGCAATAAAACTTTATTTACAAAAACAGTCAGTGGGCCAGATTTGGCCCTTGGGCTGCACTTTGCCAAACCCTGCTTAAACTAATCATGATTCATTCTCTGAGGCCAACACTTCTAAGAAACAAGGCTGCCCCATATCTGAGTGAAATAGGAGTTCTGCGAACAAGGAGGGAGAAAAGAATAACCAGTTTCTGGGTAGATAACTGATAGTGTCAGGGCCAAAGTAGCTCTTCAGTCCACTTTGTAATAAATAAAGGCGATTGAAAGATCCCCATATAGCTGTCTGTCTTTGTATCAGTCAGCTATTGCCACAAAAGTGCCATATAACAAGCCACCCCAAATCAGTGGCTTTACACAACAACTACAGTATATATTTTTGTGGATATGCAGGTCAGCTGAGGGTTGGTTGATCTAGGCTGGGTATATCTGGGAAGCTCTGCTCTGCTCCTTGTGTCTCTTATCTTCTTCTGGGACCAGCAGACTTGCCTGGTTGTGTTTCTCATGGTGATGGCAGAGGAAAAGAGAGCAAGAAGGATTGAACACCCACTGTGCAAGCTTCTGGTCACATAATGCAGACCAACATTCCTTTGGCCAAGGCAAGACATACAACTAAACCTGATGTCAAGGGCTGGAGAAATATATGCTGACTCTTTAGTGAGAAGAACTGTGAAATCATATGGCAAAGGGCCTGGATTTAGGGCATTGTGAAGAACTGGGTCCATTAATGCACTGTAATCGACAACCCCCAACTACCAATAAAATCCAATAAATACTTGTTTAATGCACCTGTGCCTGAATGCTTCTGGCTGCAGTCCAGGCAATGGGAACCTGGCTGGGGAGGGACCATACAGGGCATTGCTGTCCCGTAGGTCTGGGTGTAATTGCATGTGGCCAACTCTGCACTGACCATGGCTGACTTGCTTTGTCCTGAGTCCCCAAGGGGCAATGCTTGGCCTCATTCCATTCCTGAGTAATTTTGACAAAGCTGGTTTCAGGACCCTAGAAAGAAAATCAATTGTAGATTTGAATTTTGCAGGAAGTAAGAATGGTCGAATATATATATATGCTTTTACATGCTGGTAATTATTTCCTCACCACAAAGAAGGCTGGCTATTAGGAAGCTGCTGTTAGATTCATTTGCCCCATGGACTTGTGTGTGTGTGTGTGTGTGTGTGTGTGTGTGTGTGCACGCGTGCACACACCTACTTGTTGGAGCTACTTCCTTTTATAATAACATTAGCCAACATTTTAAAATAAAGGGAGGACATTAAATAGGCTTCCCCAGACAGCCACTCTGCCCTTTCAAAGTGGTTCACACATCGTAAAATAAAACAAATAAACATAGTCACGTTAAAAAACAAAAAAACAACCTCTTTGTTAAATTGGTTCTGGCTTCAACAAAAACTCTGTTTGCCTGAAGAGTGGAAGGTCCTTGTGACCCATGGTACTGCACACAGGAGTCCCACATTTCATTTCCCTTTCTTAACATCTTCAAGTTGCTGGAAAAGACCAGATGGGATCTATGTGAATTTTTGAGATTTTTTTTTGGAGGAGTGGAGGTTGAGATGGATTCATTTGTTCAGTAATCAGCACATATTCATGGGATGCCTGTTCTATCCTAGACACTGTACCAGGAACTGAGGATATGATAAGTTGCGAAAGCAGGCAGGGTTCCTGCCTTCAGGGAGTGAGAAGTTTAGGATTTCACCTTCCAGTAAGGTAGCCACTAGCCATGCGGGGTTACTGAGCACTTGAAATGGGGAGTGTACAAATAGCAATGTGTCGGAAGTGAAAATACACACTGGATTTTGAAGACAATATAAAAAAATAACGTGAAGTGTTTCATTACTATTTTAAGAACTGTTTAATACATGCTGAAATGTTATTTTGGATATACTCGGTCAAATAAGTGATACTAAAATTACTTTCACCTGTTTCATTTTATTATTATTATTTTAAACGTGACTGCTACAAATTGTGAAAGGAAGCATGTGGTTACATCATATTTATTTTGGACATTGATGGTCCAGAGGGGGTATGGGCATTAAGTTGAAAGTTAACCAGGTCATTGACACATTTGTCACAAGTGCTCTGAAAGAGAAGTGAAAGGTATGAAGAGAATATACACATGGTGAGAGGGAACCTCAGTCTCAGAGGGTCAGGAAGGGCTTCCTTAGACTGTCTGGAAGTTCCTCAAAAGTTTAAGCATAGAGTTTTCATATGACCCAGAGATTCCACTCCTAGGTATAGACCCAAGAGGAAAGAAAACATGTCCACACAAATATGTAAACACATGTCATAGCAACACTATTCATAAAAGTCAAAGAGCAGAAACTAACCAAATGTTTATCAACTGATGAATAGATAAATAGAATGTGGTCCATCTGTACAATGGAATATTATTTGGCCATAAAAATGAATGAAGCGCTGATACAGGCTATAACATGAATGAACCTTGAAAATATGAGGCTCAGTGAAAAAAACCAGACACAGAAGGCCACATATCGTTTGGTTCCATTTATATGTAATGTCTATAATGGGCAAATCCATAGGGACAGAAAGAAGATTAGTCATTGCCAGGGGTTGGGGGTTGAGGGAAATGGGAAGTGACTGCCAATGGATACAGGGTTTCTTTTTGGGGTGATGAATATGTTCTAAAATTGTAGTAGTTGTTACCCAACTCTGTGGATACACTTAAAACCGTTGAATTGTATATTTTAGGTGGATGAATTGTATGGTATGTGAATTATATTTCAATAAAGCTGTTATATTAAAAAAATAAAGTCCTCCTTGATGAGATGACATTTAAGGGGAGACCTAGAGGGCGAATGTGTTAACCAGGTAAGAAAGGTTGGGAAGAGCATTTCAAGGTGAGGAACAGCATATGTGAAGGCCCTGAGGTAGAAAGGAATGTAGCAAATTTGAGGGACATCAAAGAGGTTCATGTGGCTGGAGCCTGGATGGCAAGGGAGAGTATGAGGAAAAGGATCTAGAGGAGGGAGAGGCAGGCTCACGTAGGTCTCCTATGAAGGCGTTGGAATGACATGCTAGCTGTGTCACCTTGGGCATCCTGCTTAACCGCCCGTTAGTGAAATAAAATGTGTTGTAAGGATGAAATAGGATAATCGTGCTCAGTAAAGATGAGCTTGTGTGATTGTTAACTCACAGAACAGTGGGGAGCCATCAGAAAGGAGTGATCTGTTTGGATGTGCATTCTGAAGATATTCCTTTGGTCTCTATGTGGAGTACGAGATTGCAACAGGAGAAGGAGAAATGGAGAGACCAGTTCAGAGGTGTTTATAATCAAACAGGTGGAGACTGTGGCTTGATTCATGATGATATCAGAGGGTGGCTGAGCAGTGAGTGGATTCCAGAAAGATTCAGGAGGTGAAGCCAACAAGACTTGGCCATTGAAGGTGGGTTGAGTGGGCTGGAGGTCTGGAGAGAAAGGGTGTGAACAAAAAGCTTTGCTAATTGGGTCCTGCAGTCTGAGAAGCCTTGGGGCCTCTGCAACCAGGAGTGTTCGCGTTTGTGATGAAGACATCTAGACTTGGAAATGCTATTTGCAGTATGTTCTTGTACAGTCAGCAACTCCCACCCCCTACCCCTTGTCCTGAACTTATTAATTTTTTGTTTTAATTCATCGCAGAGGGATGTTCCTTTGCTTTTGTGAGAAATACGAATACCACTGAGAAAGCATACTAGAATAATCTGGATTGCTGTGGGGAGTGAAATCTATTCAGATTTGCGCCAGTGTTATCATATTGGTCTAAATCCACTTCTGGCTGGCTACAGGAGGACAGTCCATGCTCAACTTGCTTTGATTTGAAAGACCCCAGCAATGAGCACATTTGGTGTTGCCAACCGAACCCTTTCATGCAGAGAAAGCAATGTTAAGAGTCTCCTCTGCTGTTTTCTCCCCCAAATCATTTGGCAGAAATGTTGCTGGGAGCTTGTTGCTGATTTTCTTGGGTTTGATATTGCTGTGGAAAGCCTGCACTAACACTCAGCCGTGTTATTAAGCCACAGCTCCAGCGTGGGCTGTGATTTGTTTTTCCTGTGAGTGACATGACCATATTTTCCATAAAAATCCAATGCAAATAGACTCTGGAGCACCAACACCATCACTTCCCCTGATTGGGAGGGAAGGCAGCTGGGGTGATTCTAGTTGGGTACGTGCACCAGAGTTGTTTGCAGAAGCTCATTCCTCCTAAGTGAACTCTGGGGTGTCCCACTTTGGTTTTGGGGCAGAGTTTCTAGAAGTGGCAAGTCAAATTTCAGAAGGAATTTGTAAAGTTAGGTTGGACCCATGGCTGGGATCAAGGCTGGTCTCTGTATATACCCCAAGGGAAAATAGCATGAATTTTCTTTCCAAATGCCCTCTCACTGGGTTCCTTGGCCTCCTGTGTCCTAGAGCTGGAGAACCCACGGAATGTATCAACTGGTGAGGATCCAAAGGAGCTAAAATGTGTCCCCACATGCTGGGATTGGGGCTGCTGTTGTCACGCCTTACTCCCATCCCTGCAGCAGCCAGGCATCCACACATGGTCATCCTTAATGAAATGTCCCTCTCTCCCCTGACTGCCTTATTTCAGTCTGAACTGTGTCCATTTCTTAGACCAATGGGTCTTGACCTTGGCTGTGCCTTGGAATCTCCTGGGAGATTAAAAAAATACTGATGTCTCATTCACTCAGTGTACTGTTTTTGAGGATTATCCATGCTGTAGTGTATATTGGTACTTCAGTCTTTTTTATGGCCGAATAATGTTCCATCATAGGAATTGTCCACATTTTGTTTATCCATTCATCCGTTGATGGACATCTGGGCTGTTTCCAGCTTTTGGCTATTGTATGTATTATGTGACTGCATTTATATGAAATATATGACATAGGCAAACCCATTGAGACAGAAAGCAGTTTAGGGGCTGGAGGGAAGGTGGAGGGACTGCTAACAGTGTGAGGTTTCCTTTTTTTATTTTTTATAATATTTTAAATTAATTAATTAAATTTTGTTTTTTTTACATCTTTATTGGAGTATGATTGCTTTACAATGGTGTGTTAGTTTCCGCTCTATAACAAAGTGAATCAGCTATACATATACATATGTTCCCATATCTCTTTCCTCTTGCGTCTCCCTCCCTCCCACCCTCCCTATCCCACCCCTCTAGGTGGTCACAAAGCACCGAGCTGATCTCCCTGTGCTATGCAGCTGCTTCCCAGTAGCTATCTATTTTACGTTTGGTAGTGTATATATGTCCATGCCACTCTCTCACTTTGTCAAAGCTTATCCTTCCCCCTCCCCATATCCTCACTATATCCATTCTCTAGTAGGTCTGTGTCTTTATTCCTGTCTTACCCCTAGGTTCTTCATGACATTTTTTTTCTTAGATTCCTTATATATGTGTTAGCATATGGTATTTGTCTTTCTCTTTCTGACTTACTTCACTCTGTATGACAGTCTCTAGGTCCATCCACCTCACTACAAATAACTCAATTTCGTTTCTTTTTATGGCTGAGTAATATTCCATTGTATATATGTGCCACATCTTCCCTTTCCATTCATCCGGTGATGGACACTTAGGTTGTTTCCATCTTCTGGCTATTGTAAATAGAGCTGCAGTGAACATTTTGGTACATGACTCTTTTTGAATTATGGTTTTCTCAGGGTATATGCCCAGTAGTGGGATTGCTGGGTCATACGGTAGTTCTATTTTTAGTTTTTTCAGGAACCTCCATACTGTTCTCCGTAGTGGCTGTATCAATTTACATTCCCACCAACAGTGCAAGAGGGTTCCCTTTTCTCCACACCCTCTCCAGCATTAATTGTTTGTAGATTTTTTGAAATTCTTAATAATTTTGAACAGAGGCTTTTGTACTTTATTTTGCACAATGTCCTACAAATTAGGTAGCTGGCGTTGCTTGAGCCAGAAGGCGAATGGTGGCCCCATTTATGAAGGTAGAGGGGGCTAGAAGGGGGACATTTGGGGGGGGAGATATGGAGTTTGGACCATGGTCAGTTTGAGAGGCCAGTTAGGCACCCCAGTGGAGCTGCTGGGACGCACAGGCTCAGCGGCCATGGCTCACGGGCCCAGCCGCTCCGCGGCATGTGGGATCCTCCCGGACTGGGGCACGAACCCGTGTCCCCTGCATCGGCAGGCGGACTCTCAACCACTGGGCCACCAGGGAAGCCCCTCCCTTGCTGCTTTTAATATGTGTTCTTTGTATTTAATTTTTGACAGTTTGATTAATATGTGTCTTGGCGTGTTTCTCCTTGGTATTATCCTGTATGGGACTCTCTGTGCTTCCTGGACTTGATTAACTATTTCCTTTCCCATATTAGGGAAGTTTTCAACTATAATCTCTTCAAATATTTTCTCAGTCCCTTTCTTTTTCTCTTCTTCTTCTGGAACCCCTATAATTCGAATGTTGGTGCGTTTAATGTTGTCCCAGAGCTCTCTGAGATTGTCCTCAGTTCTTTTCATTCTTTTTTCTTTATTCTGCTCTGCAGTAGTTATTTCCACTATTTTATCTTCCAGGTCACTTATCCGTTCTTCTGCCTCAGTTATTCTGCTATTAATCCCTTCTAGAGTATTTTTAATTTCATTTATTTTGTTGTTCATCGTTGCTTGTTTCATCTTTAGTTCTTCTAGGTCCTTGTTAAATGTTTCTTGCATTTTGTCTATTCTATTTCCAAGATTTTGGATCATCTTTACTATCGTTATTCTGAATTCTTTTTCAGGTAGACTGCCTATTTCCTCTTCATTTGTTAGGTCTGGTGGGTGTTTATCTTGCTCTTTCATCTGCTGTGTGTTTTTCTGTCTTCTCATTTTGCTTATCTTACTGTGTTTGGGGTCTCCTTTTTGCAGGCTGCAGGTTCGTAGTTCCTGTTGTTTTTGGTGTTTGTCCCCAGTGGCTAAAGTTGGTTCAGTGGTTGTGAAGGCTTCCTGGTGGAGGGGACTAGTGCCTGTGTTCTGGTGGATGGGGCTGGATCTTGTCTTTCTGGTGGGCAGGTCCACGTCTGGTGGTGTGTTTTGGGGTGTCTGTGGACTTATTATGATTTTAGGGAGCCTCTCTGCTAATGGGTGGGGTTGTGTTCCTGTCTTGCTAGTTGTTTGGCATGGGGTGTCCAGCACTGTAGCTTGCTGGTCGTTGAGTGAAGCTGGGTGTTGGTGTTGAGATGGAGATCTGTGGGAGATTTTCGCCGTTTGATATTACGTGGAGCTGGGAGGTCTGTTGTTGACCAGTGTCCTGAAGTTGGCTCTCCCACCTCAGAGGCACAGCACTGATTCCTGGCTGCAGCATCAAGAGCCTTTCTTCCACATGGCTTTCGCGCCACTGTAGTCTTAAAGCTCCTGTGCCTGCTCCTCAGGCCAGGTTCCCGTGGGAGATAATTAATTAATTTTTGACTGCACCACAGCTTGTGGGATCTCAGTTCCCCCACCAGGGATCAAACCTGGGCCACAGCAGTGAAAGCTTGGACTCATAGCCACTCGGCCACCAGGGAACCTCCATAAGCTCTAATTTTTTTTTTTATAAATTTGGCCATGCTGTGCAGCATGCGGAATCTTAGTTCTCTGACCAGGGATCAAACCTGAGGTTTCCTTTTGAGAACGTTTTGGAACTAGATAGAGGTGGTGGTTGCATAACACTGTGAATATCCCAAATGTTACTGTATTGTCTGTACACTTTAAAATGGTGACATTTATGTTATATACATTTTACCTCAATTAAAAAAAATACCACTGCTTGTGTTCCATCCCCAGAGGTTCTAAAGTAGTTAGTCCGGGGAGTGGAGCCTGGATTTGGATTTTAAAAGCCCCCAGGTGATTCAAATGTGCAGCCTGGGCTGAGATCTCCTGCTTAAGACTTTCCTCCTAGGACTTCCCTGGTGGTGCACTGTTTAAGAATCCGTCTGCCAATACAGGGGACACAGGTTTGAGCCCTGGTCCAGGAAGATCCCACATGCGGTGGAGCAACTAAGCCCACGTGCCACAACTACTGAGCCTGCGCTCTAAAGCCCATGAGCCACAACTACTGAAGCCTGTGTGCCTAGAGCCCATGCTCCGCGACAAGAGAAGCCACCACAATGAGAATGCCGCACACTGCAATTAAGAGTAGCCCCGCTCACCACAACTAGAGAAAGCCCGTGCACAGCACCAAAGACCCAATGCAGCCAAAAATAAATTAAAAAAAAAAAAAGTAAAAAAGGACTCCCCTCCTGGAATCGACCCTTTCATGTTATATTTGTGTTAATTTCTAGGCTCTAGCACAGCTCTGCCTTTCCATTTTCCTTCACATTTTTGGGGTAATTTGTATGCCCCAGCATCCTTGCTAACTGTGTAGCTTCTCTGAATCCAACTCTGACCTATCAAGTCAGAATCTTATAAGTGAGGCCCAGGATGGTACATATTTCCCAAGCAACCCCAGGCAACTGTTATGTGCCCAATGGTCTGCGAACTACTTATGCAAACTCTTAGGTTTCCCCACTGTTCGCCTCTCCGTGTATTAGCGACTAGGCCGTTGCCCTGTGGATGTGGTGTGAACAAGGCCAAGGTGGTCCCTCTCTCACTGTGCTCTCAGTGAAGCAGCAGAGCACACAATGATACATTTGGCACAGGCAGCAGAGCCCTTGTGTTTGACACGCGTTTGGGAGACTCCTGGGCAGAAAGAGGAGGGTGATCACAGCCCTGTATCACTTTCTCCCAGGTTGGGTCTCCCTGGGGAGGCTGAGAGCACAAGTCTGAAAACAGGTTCAAATCCAAGTTCTACATCTTTCTTAGTTCTGTCAATTATGTAAGCCTGTTTTTATATTTGTTGCCTATTGTGTAACAATATTACTGCAAACTTAGTGGCTTAAAATAACACACATTTATTAGGGCACCGTTTCTGTGGGTCAGAGGTCCAGGCGGGGGGTTTGGATGGATCCTCTCCTCTGGGTCTCACAAGGCTGCAATGCAAGGTGTTGGCTAGGCTGTGTCCTCATCTGGAGGCTCCAGTGATGATTGATCTGCTTCCAAGCTCACGTGATTGTTGGTGGCATTCAGTTCCTTGCAGCCTGCCAGACTCAGGGGCTTCGTTTCTCATTGGTTGGATTTTAGTGAAGATTAAATGAGAGAATTATTTATTATTATCATCACTGTTACCAATGTTAATATTATCAGGTCATACTGGTCTTTGGTCTCCTGGATATGAAAGGCTCCCTCTTTGGCCCCAAATTTCCTCCTGAGATCTTCCTATGCTGTTCTCACAGAATCTCCTTCATCTCACCTTGGAGATCCAACCCTGGACCCTGTATCCTTTCCCCAGTTTGACTTGTCTGGAACATGGACTAAATTAACTGGGTGTTAAAGTTGGGTGTGACACTTTATAAAAAGCAGCATCTTTACCTGAGTTCAAGATATCTTTGAGGGACTCTGTCCCTGGTAGTATCTGTAACTCTGGTTTCTTCCCTACTTTGAGTTCTTCACTAGAACAGCAGGAGGGAGCTCCCGTCCTGTTTTAAAAGTCTGCCTCTCCACTGCATTCCAGTTTCCCGCTTGAGAGATGATTATATACCCAGTGCCCATTGGGTCCATTTAATGAAAAAATATGTTAATGCTCTGGGCCAGATATTGTGCTTGGTTCCAGGGATGTAAAAATCAATAAGATATATCCCTGTTCCTCGAGGAGCTTAGAGTTCAGTGGAGGAATTTAGACTTGTGGTAGTGTTTCTCATTTCAGGACTGATGTTAGTGTTTGCATACAAAGAGATTTTTAGGTGGACTGAGAGCTGAGTGTAGGTGCTACACAGACTTTGTATTAAATAATGTTTCAGTTACAATGTGATAAAGTTATTTACTTTTTAATTCTCTCTCATCTTTATGACTGTGTCAAGAGCAAACTCTGTAGGTGCTAAAATGTCTTAAACACTTTATAGTCTCCCTTTTAAACATAAAGAGCAGGGTATAGCTCAGACTCTTCTGTAGCCAACAGTATCCAGCTAGAATTGAATAATATTATATTGCCATTGACTTTATTTTTTGCAGGCATAGCAGTAAATGAGTCCTTTAAAAAGAAATGTATTTAAGTAAAAAAAGCGATCAGCTGCACTTTGAAAAGAGGGTTGCCATATTTTAGCACCAGTTGATTATTGCTGCATCTACTGATGGTTTAAACAAATCTGGAAGTCTGGACTTTGTGTGAAAAGGTCTAATTATTGTATGTTGGCTCAAATAAGAAATGCTGTGTGGTTCAAACAAAATACACTGTAGGCAGCTGGTTTGTAACCTTGGTAGTGAGAGGTGTAACACAGGCAGTGTATTAATTTTTTTTTGAGAAATTTATTTATTTATTTATCTTTGGCTGCTTTGGGTCTTCGTTGCTGCACGTGGCCTTTCTCTAGTTGCAGCGAGTGGGGGCTACTCTTCATTGTGGTGCGCAGGCTTCTCATTGCGGTGGCTTCTTTTGTTGCAGAGCACGGGCTCTAGGCGCACGGGCTTCAGTAGTTGTAGCTCTCAGGCTAGAGAGCAGGTTCAGTAGTTGTGGCGCACAGGCTTAGTTGCTCCATGGCATGTGGGATCTTCCTGGACCAGGGCTCGAACCCATGTCCCCTGCATTGGCAGGTGTATGCTTAACCACTGTGCCACCAGGGAAGTCCTAGTGTATTTAATTTTGAAGTAATAGTAAGGTCAAATCTTGGGGGAGTGTTAACAGTAAATAAGTCTCAAAATCATGGAGTTAGATTTCTAGAGTGCTCCAAAGTAAAGACTTTGTTACTGATATGTGAGAGGTTGGTCCTATACAGCTTGGCTGGAAACATTCAGGAAGACTAGATGGTATGCCAGGGCTTGGCTTGTTGGGAGAAAGTCAGAAATCAAGAGGCATAAAAGAAATGAAAGTGACACTGAGAGTGTTGAAAAATTCAGTATTCTGCAGAGTGCAGACTGCACTGTTTGAAAAATCTGGAGTTGTGTGTTCTACTTGATTTTCAAAAACCACAATCAAACACACAGATCTTAAGTGTTCAATTTGATGACTTTTGACAGTTGTGTACCTCCATGTAACCATCATGCCAAACAAGATGTAGAATGTTTCCATAGCCCTAGAAAGTCCCCTGGTGACCTTGCTCATACAGTCCTAGCACCTCCTAGGGGAAATCACTGTTCTGATCTCCATCAGCATAGATTAAGTTTGTGAATTCTTGGGCTTCATATAAATGGAATCATATAATATATTCTCCTTTTGCCTGGCTTTTTCCCCACAACAAAATGTTTTAGAGATTGATCCATGTTTTGTGTATCAGTAGTCCTTCCCTTTTTATCTTTTATTAGTGAGTAGTAGTCCATTCTATGAATAGTCCATAATTTGTTTATTCATCCATCACTAGATGGGCATTTGTTTCTAGTTTTTTTTTTTTGTTGTAGTTGTTATTCTGAATAAAACTCCTATGAATAATTATTTGCAAATCTTTGTGTGGACATATATTTGCATTCAGTAAATACTTAGGAGTGGAATTGCTGGGTCATAGGGTAGGTGTGTATTTAACTTTGTAAGAAATTGCCAACGCATTTTCCAAAGTGGTTGTACCATTTTACATTCTCATAAGCAATGAAGGAGAGTTCCAGTTATTCAAAATCCTCACCAACATTTGCTATTGTCATTATTTTTGATTACAGCCATATCAGCCAATATGAAATGGTATTTCATCATGGTTTCAATTTGCATTTCCCTGATGACTAAATAATGTTGAGAAGATTTTCATGTGCTTCTTGGCCATTTACTTATCTTCTTTTGGAAAGTTTATGTTCAAGTCTTTGTCCATTTTTCAGTTGGGTTGTTTATCTTTTTATTATTGATTTGTAGGGGTTCTTCAGACATTCAGGATAACAGTCCATTGTCAGATGAACGTGTTGCAAACATTTTGTTTCAGTCTGTGGCTTGCCTCGTCATTTTCTTAATGGTGTTCTTTTTTTTTTTTTTTTTTTTGCGGTACGCAGGCCTCTCACTGTGTGGCCTCTCCCGTTGCGGAGCACAGGCTCGGGACGCACAGGCTCAGCGGCCATGGCTCACGGGCCCAGCCGCTCCGCGGCATGTGGGATCTTCCCGGACTGGGGCACGAACCCGCGTCCCCTGCATCGGCAGGCGGACTCTCAACCACTGCGCCACCAGGGAAGCCCTCCCCTGTGTTTTTTTTCATAGCAGTTTTATGGTTTCAACTTTGTGTTTAAGTCTCTGATCCATCTCAAATGAATTTTTGTGTATGGTGTGAAGTAGAGGTCAAAGTTTCTTTTATTGCCATGTGGATGTCTAGTTGTTTTGCCACCAGTTGTTAAGAAAGCATTCCTCTCCTCCTTGAACTGATTTGGCAACTTTATAAAAGGTCAATTGACCTTATATGTGTGGGTCTATTTTTGAATTCTTTAATTTGTTCCATTGATCTATTATCCTTCCTTACACCAATACCACACTATCTTGGTTACTATGGCTTTATATTAAGTCTTGAAATCAGGATGTGTAAGCTTTCCAATCTTGTTTTCCTTTTTCAAGATTGTTTTGGCTATTTTAGGTTGCTTGCATTTCCATATACATTTTAGGGTCAGATTATTGAGTTTCACGAGAAACGCTTTTGAGATTATGTTTGGGATTGCACTGAATCTATAGATCAGTTTGGGGAGGACTGATGTTTTAATAATATTGAACCTTCTAATCCATGAACATGTTCTGTCTATCCATTTTATTTTGGTCTTCTTTAAGAAATCTTCAGTGTAGAGGTCTTATAAATCATTCTTTCAGATTTACTCCTAGTTATTTGATTTCTTTTGATACTGTTTTAAGTGGTATTGTTTTAAAATGTTATTTTCCAATTGTTCATTGCCAGTATATAAAAATTTAATTGACATTTATATATTGACCTTATATCTAGAAATATTGCTAAGCTCCTTAATTATGGTGAAGTTTTTATAGATTTTGTAGGTTTTTCTACGTACACAATCATGTCATTTGCAAATAATGATAGTTTTACTTCTTTCTCTTGTAATCTTTATGCCTTTTGTTTTTCTTGCCTTATTGTACTAGTAGGAATTCCAGCAAAATGTTGAGTAGAAGAGGTGATAATGGACATCCTTGCCTTATTGCTTATCTTAAGGGAAAAGCATTTATCGTTTTACCATTAAATATGATGTTAGCTGTAAGTCTTAAAATAATGCTCTAGAATATTGAGGAAGTTTCCTTCTATTCCTAGTTTGCTGAGTGTTTTTTTTTTTTTTTTTTTTTTTTTGCGGTACGCGGGCCTCTCACTGTTGTGGCCTCTCCCGTTGCGGAGCACAGGCTCTGGACGCGCAGGCTCAGCGACCATGGCTCACGGGACCAGCCGCTCCGCGGCATGTGGGATCTTCCCGGACCAGGGCACGAACCCGTGTCCCCTGCATCGGCAGGCGGACTCTAAACCCTGCGCCACCAGGGAAGCCCTTTTTCTTTTTTTAATAATGAGTGGGTGTTAAATTTTGTCAAGTGTTTTTCCTACATCTTTTGAGAAAAATCATGATTTTCCTCCTTTTTTTCTTAATGTGATGAATTACACTAATTGCCTTTTGAATGTTGAGCCAACTTTGCATTCCTGAGATAAACCTCATTTATTCATGTTGTATTATCCTTTTTATCTATTGCTGAATTTGATTTGCAAATATTTTATTAAGGTTGTTTACATTAATGTTCATGAAGAATATTAGTGTGTGGTTTTTGTTGTTTCTGTTTGTATGTGGCTGGCCTCATAAAATTAATGGGAAATGTTCTCTCATTTTCTGAGTGTGGGTATATTTATATGATTTATTTCTTAGGTACTTGATAGAATTTTCCAGTGAAGACATCTGGGACTGGGGTTGTTCTTTGTGGGAAAATATTAAATTATGGATTCAATTTGTTTACTAGCTATAGGGCTATTCATATTTTATTTTTCTTCTTTTTTTCTGTTTTGGTACTGTGTCTTTCAAGGAATTTGTCCATTTTATCTAGGTTGTTGAAGTCATTGACATGATGTTCATTTTATCTCCTTATTATCCTTTGAGTATCTATGTGATCTATACTGATATCAACTCTAATTCCTGATACTGGTATTTTGTGTTTTCTCTTTTTTTCCCCTTGATCACTCTCACTAGATTTGTTTGATAGACAGCCTCTAAAATGGTTCCCAGTTGTCTCTGCCTCTTGGTGTTCACACCCTTGTGTAATTGCCATCACTTGAGTGTGAGCTGAACCTTGTGAATCACTTTTAATGAATAGAATATGGAAAAGGTGATAGGATGTTACTTTGTAGATTAGCTTTCAAAGTTAAGGAAGCTAATCCTTGAGGAAGACTCTGGCTTCCATTTTGCAAATCCTTTCTTGCGCTTTTGCTTGTATTTCTTATAAATAGAAGTATAATTGTTGTTGCTTTTTAGTTCGGTCTATCAATCTGTGCCTTTTACAAGGAGTGTTTAGCCCATTTATATATATATATATATATATATATATATATATATATATTTTTTTTTATTTTTGCAGTACGTGGGCCTCTCACTGTTGTGGCCTCTCCCGTTGCGGAGCACAGGCTCTGGACGCTCAGGCTCAGCGGCCATGGCTCACGGGCCAAGCCGCTCTGTGGCATGTGGGATCTTTCCGGACTGGGGCACGAACCCGTGTCCCCTGCATTGGCAGGCGGACTCTCAACCACTGCGCCACCAGGGAAGCCCTAGCCCATTTACATTTAATGCAATTACTGGTATTGTTGGCTTTAAATCTACTATCTTGGGTTTTATTTTTTATTTGTATCTTCTGTCTCTTGTTCCTACATTTCTCCTTCCCCACCTTCTTTTAGGTTAATCAAGTATTTTTTAGTATTCTCTGTGTGCTTTGAAGTGTCCTTTTGCTTAATAAGAAAACTTCAAATTGGAGAATATCTTTATTATTTTTGATCAGAAAAAAAACTGCCATAAACTTATACTCAGAGAGGCTGTTGGTCTAGACTAGAGAGGATGCTTCACTAGTTTAATTAATATGATCATCATGGTGTTGATGGATCCATACAGCACAGGGCACATTGGATATCACCCCTGTTTCCTCTGGGATTTGCTGCCAGGACGTAGCACACAAACCACAGTGGCAGAGGATTCTATGCAGACAGTCCACACAGGGCTCAGTCTGTTATAAATGCTTTCTTGTGGGGTGTGCATTTCAGTTCCACGGTCAAGCTGTGTCTCTCTCCAGGGGCTTCCAGACTTCTGCTTACTGTCACCTCTCTTTCCATCACAGCTTCTTCTCTCAGTTTGATAAGTGGCAGGGAATATTCTGAAACCCTAGAGAAAAACTGTTTGTGGGAGTCACAGATGCCAGTGTTTTAAATGAACTTCAGACATGCTTCTGACTTTGAGGAGCTTGAATCCAAACAGTGCTTTGGTCCCCTCCCCTACCCCACACCATGGTGCATATTTTAGGAAAAAAGAACCAGGCCTTAAAGGTGTTGAATTATCATTCACTCCATTCCTCTCCATTTTTGCTTTGTTTATGACTTAGATTAATTCTAAATCTCTTGTACCTGGACTCCTATGAAAATTCCAATAAAGTAAAAATGATTAAAATTGGATTGCCCATAGAAACTGAGATGCCGTTTTTCCCCTGGAGCTAAGTTCAGCGTCTAAGTAAGGGGGGGAGGCCCAAACTCTGCATATTAGCCTTTTAAACAAGGCACAGTGGGAATACCTCCGTTTGTATCCATAAATACAAAACAGGAAATCTTAAGTGGGACTTTTCTCTACAGCTTTAAAAAAATCCAATATGAGATTATAGCTTTGATCATAACTTAATTTTCATTTCCATTTGAACTTTAATTTTACTTAAATTTTCTTCTGACAAATCTCCAAAGGAATATTTAAGTGGCACAGCATAATGCTGACAGATTATTCATATACCAGCCCTTAGGCTACCAAGAAAGCCTTCATCATCTCAGAGAGAGTTTTATTGGAATCCGTGGCTCACAAAATATTGCTTTATGACAGCCCCTGTGCAGTAGAATTTAAAGGCTTAAGTTTTGGGAGAAACACTTTGGTAGCATCCTCTGCTACACCTTTTAGGAACATTAAATCAGCAGGCTCCCCAGTGATACTCCTGTGGAAAGGTGTTAGGTAATCCTCTTGTATTTTTCTCCAGACAGGTGTGGGGGGCTGAGAACAGCCCTTGTGCCTCTTACTCTTTGGGGCATCATGAGTGGAAGGCAACAGCTGTGCCCTTCAGTTCAGTGTACTTTCCAAGGGGAGATTGGTCTGTCTTGGTGATGTGAACATGGATGCAAATCCTGTCCCAAAGCTGCTGCAAAGAGCTAATTGTACTTCATTCATTCATTCATTGAACAAATATTTATTAAGCACCTACTTTCGCCAGACACTCTTCTAAGTCTTGAGTACATACCGGTGAGTAAGTCAGACATTGTTGCTCCCTTCATGGAGCTCGTGGGCTGGTAGGGAAGACAGAAAATAAACTAAAACACACACACACATACATCCATCATAACTGGTGATGAGAGCTATGAAGAAAATAACATCTCCATGGAAGAGGAATTTCAGCTGAGATCTGGAGGATGGGTGGAAGTTAGCCAGATGAAGGGATTTTTCTCAGATAATATAGAGAAATGTTTTCATTCGCGTTTCCCCTGTTCCCGGTGAGAATGAAACTCTTTGTGCAGTTATTGGCAACTTGCATCTATCTTCATGAAATTTGCCTCTTCATGTCCTTTCTCTTTTTTTCAGTGAGTCGTCTTTTGCTTATTGATTTGGAGGAGTTTTGCTTTTCCCAGGGAGGTTTCAATCCACCTGCAGTTCGTGTGGTATTCTCCAGGTGGGCTTGCATGTGGGTAGGGACTGAGTGGTGACTGCACTGCATGGAGCAGTCTGAACTGGTGGCCTCAAAGAATGCTGGTTTACTAGGATCAGTCTGGGACCAAGTGGGTGCAATGTGCTGAGTCTGCGTGGGGCCCGTTTTATCTGCTACACTGGATTACAGAAGCCAGGGCTTGTATTGAAGAGAAATCAAAGTTTCTTATTCTGAGCCCAGCACTGCACTGGCTTCTATTGTGAGCGGCAAAATCCTGGCAGGGATTTTGCCCATGGAGCCTCTAAAACACCTGCTTCCTGTCTTTCACCAAGGGGGCTCTTATATCTCTGGAAGGTAACTGATCTGGGTGGGGGCTGGTGGTAAACACTGGGGTGCTGTTTTTCTCCTCAATGCTGTATCTTTTTTTTTTTTTTTTTTTTTTGTCTGTGTGGTGACAGAATAAAAGCCCAATTTTGTAGGACTGGGAGAAGTATATTGACTTTGTCATTTAATTCCGCCTTTTTTTTTTCCAATTGAAGATGCTCCTTTTTTTTTCTTTAAAAGCAGGTTTTTATTAGTTATCTATTTTATACATATTAGTGTATATATGTCAATTCCAATCTCCCATTCATCCCACCACCACCCCTGCTCCGCTTTCCCCCCTTGGTGTCCATACGTTTGTTCTCTACATCTGTGTCTCTATTTCTGCCTTGCAAACGGTTCTTCTGTACCATTTTTCTAGATTCCACATATATGCATTAATATATGATATTTGTTTTACTCTTTCTGACTTCACTCTGTATGACAGTCTCTAGGTCCATCCGTATCTCTACAAATGACCCAATTTCGTTCCTTTTTATGGTGGAGTAATATTCCATTGTATATACGTACCACATCTTGTTTATCCATTCATCTGTTGATGGGCATTTAGGTTGCTTCCATGACCTGGCTATTGTAAATAGTGCTGCAGTGAACATTGGGGTGCATGTGTATCTTTGAATTATGGTTTTCTCAGGGTATATGCCCAGTAGTGGGATTGCTGGGTCATATAGTAATTCTATTTTTAGTTTTCTAAGGAACCTCCATACTGTTCTCTATAGTGGCTGTATCAATTTACATTCCCACCAACAGTGCAAGAGGGTTCCCTTTTCTCCACACCCTCTCCAGCATTTGTTGTTTGTATGTTTTCTGATGATGCCCATTCTAATCAGTGTGAGGTGATACCTCATTGTAGTTTTGATTTACATTTCTCTAACAAATAGTGATGCTGAGCAGCTTTTCATGTCCCTCTTGGCCATCTGTATGTCTTCTTTGGAGAAATGTCTCTTTAGGTCTTCTGCCCATTTTTTAATTTGGTTGTTTTTTTTTTTTTTTTAATATTGAGCTGCATGAGATGATTATATATTTTAGAGATTAATTCTTTGTCCGTTGATTCGTTTGCAAATATTTTCTCCCATTCTGAGGGCTGTCTTTTCGTCTTGTTTATGGTTTCCTTTGCTGTGCAAAAGCTTTTAAGTTTCATTAGGTCCCATTTGTTTATTTTTGTTTTTATTTCCATTACTCTAGGAGGTGGGTCCAAAAGGATCTTGCTGTGATTTATGTCAAAGAGTGTTCTTCCTATGTTTTCCTCTAAGTGTTTTATAGTGTCCGGTCTTACATTTAGGTCTTTAATCCATTTTGAGTTTATTTTTGTGTATGGTGTTAGGGAGTGTTCTAATTTCATTCTTTTACAAGTAACCGTCCAGTTTTCCCAGCACTACTTATTGAAGAGACTGTCTTCTCCATTGTATATCCTTGCCTCCTTTATTATAGACTAGTTGAACATAGGTGCATGGATTATCTCTGGGCTTTCTATCCTGTTCCACTGATCTATATTTCTGTTTTCATGCCAGTACCATATTGTCTTAATTACTGTAGCTTTGTAGTATAGTCTGAAGTCAGAGAGTCTGATTCCTCCAGCTCTGTTTTTTCCCCTCAAGATTGCTTTGGCTATTTGGGGTCTTTGTGTCTCCATACAAATTGTAAGATTTTTTGTTCTAGTTCTGTAAAAAAATGCCATTGGTAATATGATAGGAATTGCATTGAATCTGTAGATTGCTTTGGGCAGTATAGTCATTTTCACAATATTGATTCTTCCAATCCAAGAACATGGTATATCTATCCATCTGTTTGTGTCATCCTTGATTTCTTTCATCAGTGTCTTATAGTTTTCTGAGTACAGGTCTTTTACCTCCTTAGGTAGGTTTATTCTTAGGTATTTTATTCTTTTTGTTGCAGTGGTGAATGGGATTGTTTCCTTAATTTCTCTTTCTGATCTTTCATTGTTAGTGTATAGGAATACAAGAGATATCTGTGCATTAATTTTGTATCCTGCAACTTCACCCAATTCATTGATTAGCTCTAGTAGTTTTCTGGTGGCCTCTTTGGGATTATCTATGTATAGTGTCATGCCATCGGCAAACAGTGACAGTTTTACTTCTTCTTTTCCAATTTGGATTCCGTTCATTTCTTTTTCTTCTCTAATTGCCATGGCTAGGACTTCCAAAACTATGTTGAGTAATAGTGGTGAGAGTGGACATCCTTGTCTTGTTCCTGATCTTGGAGGAAATGCTTTCAGATTTTCACCATTGAGAATGATGTTGGCTGTGGGTTTGTCATATATGGCCTTTATTATGTTGAGGTAGGTTCCCTCTATGCCCACTTTCTGGAGAGTTTTTATCATAAATGGGTGTTGAATTTTGTCAGAAGCTTTTTCTGCATCTATTGAGATGATCATATGGTTTTTATTCTTCAAGTTGTTAATACAGTGTATCACACTGATTGATTTGCATATATTGAAGAAACCTTGCAGCCCCTGGGAAAAATCCCACTTGATCATGGGGTATGATCCTTTTAATATCTTGTTGGATTCTGTTTGCTAGTATTTTATTGAAGATTTTTGCGTCTATATTCATCAGTGATATTGGTCTGTAGTTTTCTTTTTTGTAGTGTCTCTCTCTGGTTTTGGTATCAGGGTGATGGTGGCCTTGTAGGATGAGTTTGGAAGTGTTCCTTCCTCTGAAAGTTTTTGGAAGAGTTTGAAAAGGATGGGTGTTAGCTCTTCTCTAATTGTTTGATAGAATTCACCTATGAAGCCATCTGGTCCTGGGCTTTTGTTTGTTGGAAGATTTTTTAATCACAGTTTCAGTTTCAATGCTCGTGATTGGTCTGTTCATATTTTCTATTTCTTCCTGGTTCAGTGTTGGTTATACCTTTCTAAGAATTTGTCCATTTCTTTGAGGTTGTCCATTTTATTGGCATAGAGTTGCTTATAGTAGTCTCTAATGATGCTTTGTATTTCTGTGGTGTCCGTTATAACTTCTCCTTTTTCATTTCTAAATTTATTGATCTGAGTCCTCTCCCTCTTTTTCTTGTTGAGTCTGGCTAAAGGTTTATCAACTTTGTTTATCTTCTCAAAGAAGCAGCTTTTAGTTTTATTGATCTTTGCTATTGTTTTCTTTGTTTCTATTTCATTTATTTCTACTCTGATCTTTATGATTTCTTTCCTTCTACTAACTTTGGGTTTTGTTTGGGTTTTCTTCTTTCTCTAGTCTGTTTAGGTGTAAGGTTAGATTGTTTATTTGAGATGTTTCTTGTTTCTTGAGGTAGGATTGTATTGTTATAAACTTCCCTTTTAGAACTGCTTTTGCTGCATCCCATTGGTTTTGGGTCATCGTGTTTTCTTGTCATTTGTCTCTAGGTGTTTTTTGATTTCCTCTTTGATTTCTTTGGTGATTGCTTGGTTATTTAGTAACCTATCATTTAACCTCCATGTATATATGTTTTTTACGTTTTTCCCCCCTGTAATTGATTTCTAATCTCATAGCATTGTTGTCAGAAAAGATGCTTGATATGATTTCAATTTTCTTAAATATACCAAAGCTTGATTTTTGACCCAAGTTGTGATCTGTCCTGGAGAATGTTCCATTTGCACTTGAGAAGAAAGTGTAATCTGCTATTTTTGGATGGAATGTCCTATAAATATCAATGAAATCTATCTGGTCTATTGTGTCATTTAAAGCTTGTGTTTTCATATTAATTTTCTGTCTGGGTGATCTGTCTGTTGGTGTAAGTGAGGTGTTAAAGTCCTCCACTATTGTTGTGTTACTGTCGATTTCCTCTTTTATAGCTGTTAGCATTTGCCTTATATATTGAGGTGCTCCTATGTTGGGTGCATATATATTTATAAATGTTATATCTTTTTCTTGGATTGATCCCTTGATCATTATGTAGTGTCCTTCCTTGTCTCTCTTTTTTTTTTTTTTTTTTTTGCGGTACACGGGCCTCTCACTGCTGTGGCCTCTCCCGCTGCGGAGCACAGGCTCCGGACTTGCAGGCCCAGCGGCCGTGGCCCACGGGCCCAGCCGCTCTGTGGCACGTGGGATCCTCCTGCACCGGGGCACGAACCCACGTCCCCTGCATCAGCAGACAGACTCCCAACCACTGCACCACCAGGGAAGCCCTGTCTCTCTTTCTTTTTAAACATCTTTATTGGAGTATAATTGCTTTACAATGGTTTGTTAGTTTATGCTTTGTAACAAAGTGAATCAGTTATACATAGACATATGTCCCCATATCTCTTCCCTCTTGTGTCTCCCTCCCTCCCATCCACCCTATCCCACCCCTCTAGGTAGTCACAAAGCACCGAGCTGATCTCCCTGTGCTATGCGGCTGCTTCCCACTAGCTCTCTATTTTACATTTGGTAGTGTATATATGTCCATGCCACTCTCTCACTTTGTCCCAGCTTACCCTTCCCCCTCCCCGTGTCCTCAAGTCCATTCTCTAGTGGGTCTGCATCTTTATTCTCGACTTGCCCCTAGGTTCTTCTGACCAATTTTTTTTTTTTTTTAGATTCCATATATATGTGTTAGCATACGGTATTTGTTTTTCCCTTTCTGACTTACTTCACTCTGTATGACAGTCTCTAGGTCCATCCACCTCACTACAAATAACTCAGTTTCGTTCCTTTTTATGGCTGAGTAATATTCCATTGTATATATGTGCCACATCTTCTTTATCCATTCATCTGTTGATGGACACTTAGGTTGCTACCAAGTCCTGGCTATTGTATATAGAGCTGCAATGAACATTGTGGTACATGACTCTTTTTGAATTATGGTTTTCTCAGGGTATATGCCCAGTAGTGGGATTGCTTGGTCATATGGTAGATCTATTTTTAGTTTTTTCAGGAACCTCCATACTGTTCTCCATAGTGCTATATCAGTTTACATTCCCACCAACAGTGCAAGAGGGTTCCCTTTTCTCCACGCCCTCTCCAGCATTTATTGTTTGTAGATTTTTTGATGATAGCCATTCTGACTGGTGTGAGATGATATCTCATTGTAGTTTTGATTTGCATTTCTCTAATGATTAGTGATGTTGAGCATTCTTTCATGTGTTTGTTGGCAATCTGTATATCTTCTTTTGAGAAATGTCTATTTACGTCTTCTTCCCATTTTTGGATTGGGTTTTTTGTTTTTTTGATATTGAGCTGCATGAGCTGCTTGTACGTTTTGGAGATTAATCCTTTGTAAGTTGCTTCATTTGCAAATATTTTCTCCCATTCTGAGGGTTGTCTTTTCGTTTTGTTTATGGTTTCCTTTGCTGTGCAAAAGCTTTTAAGTTTCATTAGGTCCCGTTTGTTTATTTTTGTTTTTATTTCCATTTCTCTAGGAGGTGGGTCAAAAAGGATCTTGCTGTGATTTATGTCATAGAGTGTTCTGCTTATGTTTTCCTCTAAGAGTTTGATGGTGTCTGGCCTTACATTTATGTCTTTAATCCATTTTGGGTTTATTTTTGTGTATGGTGTTAGGGAGTGTTCTAATTTCATTCTTTTACATGTAACTGTCCGGTTTTCCCAGCACCACTTATTGAAGAGGTTGTCTTTTCTCCACTGTATATTCTTGCCTCCTTTATCAAAGATAACTTGACCATATTTGCGTGGGTTTATCTCTTCCATTTCTCTCCTGTTCCATTGATCTATATTTCTGTTTTTGTGCCAGTACCATACTGTCTTGATTATTGTAGCTTTGTAGTATAGTCTGAAGACAGGGAGCCTGATTCCTCCAGCTCCGTTTTGCTTTCTCAAGATTGCTTTGGGTATTCAGGGTCTTTTGTGTTTCCATAGGAATTGTGAATTTTTTGATTCTTGTTCTGTGAAAAAGGCCAATGGTAGTTTGATAGGGATTGAATTGAATCTGTAGATTGCTTTGGGTAGTAGGGTCACTTTCACAATGTTGATTCTTTCAATTCAAGAACATGGTATATCTCTCCATCTATTTGTATCATCTTTAATTTCTTTCATCAGTGTCTTATAATTTTCTGCATACAGGTCTTTTGTCTCCTTAGGTAGGTTTATTCCTAGATATTTCATTCTTTTTGCTTTAGTGGTAAATGGGAGTGTTTTCTTAATTTCTCTTTCAGATTTTTCATCATTAGTGTATAGGGATGCAAGAGATTTCTCTGCATTTTGTATTCTGCTACTTTACCAAATTCATTGATTAGCTCTAGTAGTTTTCTGGTCGCATCTGTAGGATTTTCTATGTATAGTATCATGTCATCTGCAAACAGTGACTCCTTTATTTCTTCTTTTCCAATTTGGATTCCTTTTACTTCTTTTTCTTCTCTGATTGCTGTGTCTAAAACTTCCAAAACTATGTTGAATATTAGTGGTGAGAGTGGATAACCTTGTCTTGTTCCTGATCTTAGTGGAAATGGTTTCAGTTTTTCATCATTGAGGACGATGTTGGCTGTGGGTTTGTCATATATGGCTATTATTATGTTGAGGAAAGTTCCCTCTATGCCTACTTTCTGGAGGGTTTTTATCATAAATCGGTGTTTAATTTTGTCAAAAGCTTTCTCTGCATCTGTTGAGATGATTTTCCTTGTCTCTTGTAACATTCTTTAATTTAAAGTCTATTTTATCTGATATGAGTATTGCTACTCCAGCTTTCTTTTGATTTCTATTTGCATGGAATATGTTTTTCCATCCCCTCACTTTCAGTCTGTATGTGTCCCTAGGTCTGAAGTGGGTCTCTTGTAGACAGCATATATATGGGGTCTTGTTTTTGTATCCATTCAGTGAGCCTCTGTCTTTTGGTTGGAGAATTTAATCCATTTATGTTTAAGGTAATTATAGATATATATGTTGCTATTACTATTTTCTTAATTGTTTTGGGCTTGTTATTGTAGGTGTTTTTCTTCTCTTGTGTTTCCTGCGTAGAGAAGTTCCTTTAGCATTTGTTGTAGAGCTGGTTTGGTGGTGCTGAATTCTCTTAGCTTTTGCTTGGCTTTAAAGCTTTTGATTTCTCCGTGGAATCTGATCCCTGCCGAGTAGAGTAATCTTGGTTGTAGGTTCTTCCCTTTCATCACTTTAAATATATCATGCCACTCCTTTCTGGCTTATAGAGTTTCTGCTGAGAAGTCAGCTGTTAACCTTATGGGAGTTCCCTTGTATGTTATTTGTTGTTTTTCCATTGTTGGTTTTAATAATTCTTCTTTGTCTTTAATTTTTGTCAGTTTGATTACTATGCATCTCAGCATGTTTCTCCTTGGGTTTATCCTGTCTGGGACTCTCTGCCCTTCCTGGACTTGGGCGGCTATTTCCTTTCCCATGTTAGGGAAGTTTTTTACTATAATCTCTTCAAATAGTTTCTCAGGTCTTTTCTTTCTCTCTTCTCCTTCTGGGACCCCTATAATGTAAATATTGGTGCATTAAATGTTGTCCCACGTGTCTCTTAAGCTGTCTTCATTTCTTTTCGTTCTTTTTTCTTTATTCTGTTCCATGGCAGTGACTTCCACTCTTCTGTCTTCCAGGTCACTTATCCGTTCTTCTGCCTCAGTTATTCTGCTATTCATTCCTTCTACTGTATTTTTCATTTCAGTTATTTTATTGGTCATCTCTGTTTGTTTGTTCTTTGATTCTTCTAGATGTTTGTTCTTCAGTTCTTCTAGGTCTTTGTTAAACATTTCTTGCATCTTCTCGATCTTTGCCTCCATTCTTTTTCCAAGGTCCTGGATCATCTTCACTATCATTATTCTGAATTCTTTTTCTGGAAGGTTGCCTATCTCCACTTCATTTAGTTGTTTTTCTGTGGTTTTATCTTGTTCCTTCATCTTGTATGTAGTCCTCTGCCTTTTCATTTTGTCTGTCTTTCTGTGAATGTGGTTTTCATTCCACAGGCTGCAGGACTGTAGTTCTTGCTTCTGCTGTCTGCCCTCTGCCTCAATGCTATATCTATGGATGTTTCCCTTGACTTCTTTAAAGACCATGTTTTGCTCCATTGATTAGGAAAACAAAGCAGCATTTAGAGCCTGGTGTTGGGATCTGTGAGATTTTATTGAATATTTCTTCTCCATATTTCTTGCCCTTGCAAGAAATTTCTTGTGAAAATAAAGGCTGTAGAAGAAGAAAAGGGAAATTCCATGTCATTGATCCTCCTGGATTTGTCAGTAAATTCCATGCGTTGGGAAGGCAGATACCAGTGATGCTATCTCCTCATGCTGTGCAATGTGCAGGCATCATTAATCAATCCTAGGCCCTGCCCTGGTCAAGTCTTCAGGATCCTCATCAATGCAGCACTCTGGGAAATTGTTGTCAATGAATTGCAGCTGGCATATGAATGGAAATATCTTTGCCTTCCTTACCAGAATTCTTTCCCTTTCACTTTCCTACTCCAGTTAGGTCCCTCCATATCTCTTTAGCTTTGAATTTTCCAAGAAGCACTAATCTGACAAAAGAGTTTTGAAGTCAAATAAGTTTAGGAAATACTACACACTCAGATCATTAAAGGATCTCTATTACTGGAGTGAAGAAATGTGCATAATTTAGTTAACTTAAAAAAAAATAGCCCCTACCAACATCCTAAAAAACATGGAATTTGCTGTCAGAAATGGTGTTCTAGTTTTTCATCAATTTAAGAGATATTTATTATGGTAGCTACTCTGTTAGGTGCTATTCCCGGTGATAGGTGCTGTAGAGAAAAATAAAACAGAGAAGGTGGATAGTATGTTGCAGGGTTGAGGAATTTCAACATCAGCAGGATAGTCAGGGATGAAATGATGGTAACTGCACATGAAGGAGATGAGGGAGTGAGACGTGTTGATAACCAGGAAAAGACATTCCAGGCAGAGACAGCAGCAGGTTCGAAGGCCCTGAGATGTGGGCATGTCTGTTGTGTTCAAGAAGAGCAACAGGGCTAGTGTGGTTGTGGTAGAAAGAATAAAGGGTGAGGACTAGATGAGGAGGATTGAAGGCCTGTAGGAGGACTTATAATTGATTGGACTTCCAATTTGGGGTTCAGAATGGTGTAAGGTGGCAGGTAGACAGAGAAATCAATGAAGAGGCTATTAACAGCATAATCCAGGAGAGAGATGATGGTGGCTTAGGCCATTGGAGCTGGTGAGCAGTGGTGAAACTCTGAATGTATTCTGAAGGTAGATTTTCAAGGTGGGATTTCCTGACAGGTTGATTGTGGAGTGATGTGATAATAACAGAGGAGTCAAGGATGCCTCCAAGGATTTGGGCCTGAGCAATTAAGGATGGAGTTGTCATTACCTGAGGTAAGGAAGATTTAGGAAGAAATAAGTTTCTTTGGGGGGTGGGGTGGGGTAAGGGAGAAGATAGCATGGGGAGGATATCAAGAGTTCATTTAGGACATGTTAAGTTTGAGATACCAATTAAACATGGAAGTGGTGGAACTGAGAAGCAGAACGCAGACTCTGGAGTCAAATTGCTCTATCACTTTTTAGCTGTGTGACCTTGGACAAATGACTTGGTGTCTCTGTGCCTTACTTTTCTCATCTATAAAATGAGATAACGATAGTCCTTACCTCATAGGGTTATTATGAGGTATAACTTGAGTTAGTATTTGTAGAATGCGTAGAACAATGCCTGGCATACAGTTAGTGCTAAGTGCTTGCTGCTGTTGTTGTTACTGTATACACATATCTGGCTCATGCTCTATCTCTTGGTGATGGGCAGCCATTTAAGCTTCTAAACAGGGAGTTACACTTAAGTTTTAGAAGTATGAGTAAAGAAGATTTAGAACCTTTGCTGATTTGGATACAAGCTCCTACCAGCATTCCAGACACTCCTTTTTGAAAGGGAGGTATTTTGTAGAATTCTGATGATTGGAGATTTATCATAAAAGATTAAGTTGGATACAGGGGTCATTTCCCGGAGAGCATGCCTTTTCTGCACTGCCCCGCATCACTGGATTCTTTATGCTCTCTTTCTCTATGGGCTGCAGCCTCTGTCTGTCTGTGCTGCTCTCTGCAAGACCTCAAGGCGCAGTATCAGATCACCGACGGGTCAGAACAGTCTTTAATCTCCTCCATATTCTCTGCTATCATCAGGGTTTGCAAGATAATTTGGTGTAAAGCGAGAAGAATCATTTCTAGAAGCAGCAGCCACTGGGAGTGAGGCTTATTTCGCCTCTCCCATGGCTGGCATTTCAGCAAAACTTTGGCAACCTCAGTTGGCTGGTTGGAGCAGAAATATGAAATTAGTATTTTCACTTCCACTTAAGCTTCTCAGTGAAAAAAACCCACGGCTGTTCCTGGGGCCTGGCAATGGAGTTGGTTACTCGCTTATTAAATTTCAGTTGGTGGGTCCTCAGGCTAGTCACTGTCATTACTCTGCTTGCATTTCATGCCTGGCAGGGTTGAGGGTGGCGTTTGACAAATCCCATTTCTGTGCTCAGACCAGGAGATTTTTCTGGGCACTCAGGTGTGCAGACCTTTTCTCTCTTCTCTTGAATCTATGTCACATCCACCTGCCCAGTATCTTCTGGACTCCTGATTCTCTCCCTGCCATCTTCCCCACCACCCACTTAAAAAAAAAAAAATCACAAAAGTAACACATGCTTGTGGTAAAACAAATTAAAACAGCAAAGAAGTTTGTAGAAGAAAAGTGAATACTCTCTTTTCTCCTTACCTCACCCCTTCCTGTGGGGACACCTCCCTCCCTCTCCCTCTCCCATGCCCCCCCACCCGCCCCCATTGATAGTGTGGAGTGTTTTATTCCAGACTTTTTGGTGCACTAACTAACACATACCTGATCTCAGACACAGACATCTTAAAATACAAGTAATTTTATTTTATTTTCTTCATTTTTCCAAAACAGCTTAATTAAAAAAAGGTGAATCTGAAAAAATTGAGAGGTGGGGGGGAACCCAAAAGAGCATACCATGTGAGTCCACTGGCTCAGTCACAAAGAAACCATCATCAAAAAAGACATTTAAGTTTAATACAAATTTTATACAAAGAAAATGTGAAAAAATACTTCCATATGCTAAAAGCAATTATGCTTCACAAATAAGGCCAGCTAGGCTATTTTTTTTGACAACTGCAATTCAAAAATGTTCTTTCTCTCCTGTTTTCTTCTAATCTCTTTTTATTTCTTCTCTAATATGGGTAACTAGCTGGAAACTGTATAGTTTGCATCCTCTTATCAACAATGAAGAGAAAGTAAATGAGACTAAAATGTACAACAGAATGTACTGGAATGATATCATACAATTAATTTTTCTCGTATACATGCATCGCCTTTTTGCTTTGTTCAATGCTTCTTGTCTTATACAACATAAAAGATGGTATTACAGCATATGTAGTGTGATAGCGTGGCGGTGTCCTGCTTCCTCTCACACTGCCTTTGAAATACAAGTAATTTTAGAAGTCCAATGTGCTATCCATTGCGCCACAGAGCCACCTGAAATACAAGTAATTTTAAATGGTCATTCTTGTGGTTAAAAAAATAAAGTAGTACAAAAAGGTTTATAATGAAAAAAAAAATCACTTTTTACCTTGGTTCACTCCCCAGAGGCAATCTTGAATTCTTGTAGCTTCAAACCCCTAGTGGGACTTACCACCATAGCTCAGAAAATATGTGTATATCTGTGATTCAGTTATTATTAATTCAGATTTCTGGCTGTGATAGATGAGATTTAACTTCATTTCTATCCCATATCTCCCCTTCCCTCAACCTTGACAGATTGTCATTTTTATTATATTTAGTAAAATTAATAAATAGAACGTATTATTTTGGCTATGTAAATAGTGTTCTTTTCAGAGCAGTACTAAGATGGTATTTTATTTCTTTTTTCCCCCTAGAGTTTATAGTTGCTTTTTTTCTTCCTTTAAACCATTTTCCTTTGTTGTGTCTTAATTTTTTTTTTCAAGATTTTTCTTATATTAAGTGTATGGTCAGAGTCTTTTTTATTTTTCCTGACGACACCTAAGATTCCTGCTGGTCCAGTCTACACTGTACAGCTGTAATCCTGGGATTTCCCTGCTAGATGGTGGGGGTTTCACTGGGCTTGTCATTTTCAGGCTCTTTGGGCTTCCTGAAGGCAGGTTGGTTTCCTCTGTGTCTGATCCCTCTCATTTCTCATGTTGTCTTGGCTGGAGTTTTTTTCCATCCTGCTTCCTGTTCCCACTTACTCACCATGCTCCAGGGATTTATTAAAATCTGTCTTTAACAGATGATTCCCCCTCTTTCTTTTAATTCTTGCAGGTCTATTGCTTTTAAACTTCCTTCACTGTCATCTTAATGGGTTTTTAGGAGGAGATAAATGCATGTACTTAGCCTACCATTTTGAACCAGAAGTCTCACTTAAGTTTAAAAAAAAGTCTCTCTCAATTTCTGTCTTTCTGTCTGTCTCTCTCTGTATTATTATTTTCACTTAGATATAATCTAGTGATTGATGACAGTACTTTCAGACAAAACTAGATAGAACTTAGTGCGTATACTCGATAGTGAATAACATCAGGGTTAATTCACCCTGAAGTTTACCTAGGGGTTCATAATGCTTTGTCATGCTTTATAAGTGTCAAACCATCTAAATTTTGGTAACATCATTTAATGCTTTTCAGTGATTATGTATGAGGGGGGTGTGACTTTATAAAGTGACGAAACATAAGGAAAGCAATTTTATTAAATTATACCATATGAGCATAGATATGCACAGACGTATAAGACCGCAATTCATCTGATTCCTAAAGACTTTGTGTATCTGCCTGATGTTTTTAGATGTATCATGGACATCTTTCTTTGAGCCATTTTCAGATTCAAACTGGAGCTGGAACTTCTCCTTCTGATACTATGATTTCGAGTGAACTGCTGGTTCCTCTCTGCTTACTTTGAGCAGATAGGGAGCCTGAAAACCAGGCTCCTGTTTTTCTCTTAAGAGTCAGCTTTAATATCACCTCCTCTCCAGAATCTTTCCCAATCTGCCCAGGCACGAGCAGCAGAGGATAGAGTTGAAAAGTGTAGATTTGGGGATTAGGGAGGCTTGTGTTAGAATCCCAGCTTCAACATTTTCCAGGGATAGTGAATGTGGTTATGTGATTTAGCATCTGTGAGTCTCTGTTCGCTCACCAGTATAATGAGGGAGAAAACTGTACCTGTCAGTGTCATTTTGGCTGGGTTAGAAATCTGCGGGCAGAGACCACACCCACATACCACTGTAAGCTTAGACTCAATTCTCAATTCATGAGAAACTTGAATAGGAGGGTTGGTGCTCACCTAGGGTGACATTGTCTGTAAATAGCAAGATCCCACTAGACTTGGGAAATTAATTTCTTACTGTGCCATCATCTATCACTTCTTTTTTAACATCTGGAGCTTGCATTATTATTTTTCCCACACATGAAGATATTTTATTTATATCAAAGAGGTGCCACAGAGCAGTGGGAGAGGATACTTCTCAGTAAATGACCTGGAGTCCACTAGTTATCCATAGGGGAAAAAATTCATCTTGACGCATCACACTATAAGCCAAAATCAATTCCAGGTGGATTTTAGGTCTAAATATGAAAGTTTAAAATTCTATTCCTAATAGGTAACATAGATATTTTCATGACCTTGGAGTAGGCAAAGATTTCTTAGAACAAAGCACACGAACCTTAAAGAAAAATTGATAAATTGGGTCTTATTGAAATTAAGAATTTCTGTTCATCAAAAGACACTTTCAAGAGAATAAAAGAGGAAGGCACAGAGAGAGGATAAGCATTGCCATATATTTATCTGACAGAAGACTCATATCTAAGATATGTAACTTACTACCAAAAAATCATTTAGAGAAAGACAGATAATCCACAGGAAAAAAAAAATGGGCACAGATTTGACTAGGCATTTTACAATAAAGATAACTGAATCATAATAAGTATCAATGAAAAGGTGCTCCACATGGTTACTCATTATGAAAATGTAAATTAAACCCACGAAGAGATACCACTACATGTGTACCACAAGGGTTAAAATGGAAAACACTGACAAGAGCAAATGTTGGTGAAGCTGTGGAGCAGCTGGAACTGTCATAGTGGCTGTGTTGCTATTAAAACCACTTTTGTGAACATTTTGGTGGTTTTCATTATTTTTCAGAAGGAACTCACACAGATAAACTACACCCTTAAGAGGGGATAATTACAGAGACGTTGGCCACTCCTCGTTATCAATCCAGACACAACTTCAGCAAGCCCGAATTGTTCACTGGAAAGAGCTCTGAAATTGTACCCTTTCTAGACTCCCAGTCATGTAGTGCAGCACTGTGATACTGGAGCACTGTGTGTCCTCCCCAACAAGCCATGAGCCCTGCAAGGCAGGGACCATATTCTGTTACCTTCTGGATTTCCCAATGCTTAGGACAGTGTCTGATACCTAGAAGATGCTTAGTAAGTGTTGAGGGGCTACATGAATGAAACCCCGTATGAATTACACAAAGTGTCAGCTTGTTATTTCTTTACATAAAATATCCAGGTAGACTTTACATGGAAAGCAGGTTTAGGGTATTCTGATTCAATATAGGCCATATGTTGTGAGTGGAACTCACTTGGGGTGGGAGAAGGTCTTTGAGGCACATCTCAGAACATACAGGCAGTCATCTTCCAGGGCTGTTGAAACGTAGGATGGATTTTCTCCTAACGGGGAAGACCTGGCTTAAATTATAGATGAGATGGGATGAATTAGATTCATTGAGGGGGCTCTGGGGCCCAGGGAGAGATGCGTCATCCTTTACAGGGGCTGACACCGAGCTTCAGGGAGTGGCCCACGTGGACGGGCCAAGACCTGTTGAACCTCATAAGATCCCTTGGACAGAGAAAACCAGATGCAAGCGCAGAACAGGGAGGCACAAGGGCAGGCGCTACAAGTTGCAGGATGGATTTGCCACCTTGCTGCTTGTCACTTGGGTGGCCGTGTTTAGCCTGCTCCAGCTCGAGGAGCTGCAGGCATTCACATGTTTAGTGACGTTTAATGACGTTTCCCCAGGCGTGTCGGGGAGCAAGGCCCAGTGAGGTGACGGCATGCTTTCATTTGTGCTGGGTGCCCAGCTGTCGCTTTCGGTAAGCTGTTTAATTTTGTCTTTACAGCCACTCTGAAAGATAGATACTGTTGTCCTGCTTTGGAAATGAGGGAACGAAGGTCCAGCAGCGATGCTAACTGCTTGGCGTTGTGCACAGCTGAGAGCTGTGATTCGAATGCGGGCCTGTTGCTCCATCCACTGCAATGTGCAGGGGTGCTCCCCGTCCCTGCAGTCCTCTGGGGAGGCCCCCAGTGTGGCAGTGGATGAGGGAGCAAGGACCAGGCGACAAGGCTGCCCTGGGTGTGGCTGTCCCCACAGTGCTGTGGCTCAGCATTAGTGCCATTCTTTATTTTGGGGAGATTAGGCTGGAAACAAGTCTCGGTTGGGCTCATCTTCTTCACCAGGCCCCTTTCCTGCGGAACCAAGAGGGTTGTCTAAACGTGGGCTTCTTATTCTGTGGTCCATGGGTTCCAACATGGATGCGTGGGTGGGTATTAGAGATGTGGGTGGGTGGTGATGGTCTGAACTCCCCTGGAATGTTTCCTTTCTCTGGGTAAGGTTATAGCTCCTATCAGATTCTCAAGAGGGAGGGATCCACCAGCACCACTAGTTACATAAATCACCTGTTGTTCATGGTGCACTTTCCTGGTTTTCTCTCAAACCCTCCTGGTGATCTGGTGAGGCGTGTGCCGTGTTCTCCCTACTTAAGTGCAAGGACACAGTGGCCTGGAGAGAGAGGTGAGGTCACTTGGCCGAGGTCACGCAGCTGGTACTGAATAGAGCTGGCGTCCAAGGGATTCTGACTTCAGGACACGTGTCCTGCTGACCCAAGAGGAAACCAGCCTTCGGGTGGATACATCACTGTTGTTTGCTAGCGAAATGTGGGTGCTGCAGCTCAGGGTGCTCCCAACGGGAATGCGAGGAGGTGGGGCAGTGGAGCTCCCACCCTATGGCATGGGCGGGCTTTGGCTTTGGAGAAGCTGTGAGTGGTCCCTCTCCCATCTCCTGGGGCATCTGGAGAGAGGAAGCATCAGGGCTGACCTCTCCATGAGGCACAGAAGGCACAGGACTCTGAAAATGTTCTAATTTCTTTTAAAATCAGACGGAAAAGAAAGAATTTTTAGGTAGAAGAAAAAATTTAAATATATGATAGTGATATATTCATCTTTATACCAACAAGGTAAAAAATACATACATACATATATATATATATGTATATATATATTATTTTTTTATGGAGGAAAGGAGCCCATGAAGGCAAAAGTGCCCAGGCCCACAACAGCAGTCATGATGTACCCCTGGAAAGGGCAGTGTGGGTCTCTGTGAGATGCCCTCCCTCATGCCAGCTGTTCCAAGGAGCCGACCAGTTTGCATCAGAAGCTGGTTTATCTGCCTGGGAAATTTATTTGGATTCTTGAGCCTCATGAAGCATGATGGAACCATTTGGAAAATGTGTAAAATGAGAAGTATGGATAACAGCTGTGTGCAGCGTTTGGGGGCTGATGGGGCAAATGGCCCTGATGTGTGGAGCGGGAGACCCTGGATAAGAACTCTCAATGCGGCCCATCTGCTGCGGAGGGAGGGAGGAGGCTGCCCGTCTGTCCGGGTGAAATGTCTCAAGTCAGAATTAGTATTTCCATGTTTAATTCCACCGTTATTGCCCCTAGGCCACATCATCATCACTGGTGATTAAATGGAGACAGAGGGAGGTGCTTGGAATTCATATCTGCCAGGATCTAAGTAAACAGTGTTAAAAGTGCTGCTGTGATTTTTCTCAGTTCCCAGCAGTGGAAATGGCTGGAGTTTCTTGGAGCAGCTCCCGGGGAGTGGTCTCTGTGTAGGTGGGCCCAGAGCTGCCTCTGCAGGTATTTGGGGCTGGGGTAACTTCCCTCCGTTTCAGGGGCCAGGCAGTGTCAGGGGACAAGAGTCCCAATTATGTCCGACATGTGTTTAGCAGGGACCATGGTTAAGTGCAGTGAGTGCTTTTGCAGGAAATTATTTAAGCCCTTTTAAATTGGTGTTGCTGATGAATGTGTTCTTGAAGAACACCAAGGAGGAAATTGTGTGAGTTGCAGTCCTGCATTGTTTCTTTTGGTAGATGGAGGTGGGGGGACCTTCTGTCTTTCTCCTGAGACCACCTAGGTGGTCACACTGGTTGTCCAGCCCTCTATGCTTTCACGACATCATCTAGAACAGGGGTCCCCAACCCCGAGGCTGTGGACCACTACTGGTCCATGGCCTGTTAGGAACCGGTTCACACAGCAGGAGCTGAGTGGCCGGTGAGCGAGCAAAGCTTCATCTGCCTCTCTGCATCCCCCCCACCTATTGCTCACATTACCGCCTGAGTCATCACCCCCCACCCCCGCCCCATGGAAAAATTGTCTTCCATGAAACCTGTCCCTGGTGGCAAAAAAGTTGGGGACCGCTGATCTAGAAACTTCAGAAGCACCTGAAGCCAGAGTACAAAGTTAACTCATCATAAATGCTCATGCACTTGAATTTGGAGAGTTACCTGTTAGTGGATAAGGCAGGATTTTGTGACAGATGCCATCTGGCCCCTGTGGTATCAAGTCCCCCCCTCTTTAGGTTCCCCCTCCTCTAGCCATGAGAGATCTCATCTGCCCCACCCTTCCCCTTGCTGTCTCTGCTCCAGCCATACTGGCTATGGCTCCTAGATTGAACCACACTCCTGGACCACAGGGCCTTTGCATGTGCTGCTCTTTGCCAGACATGCTGTCTCTACCCAGGCAACTCCTGTTCATTCTTTGAATCTCAAATCAATGGTAACTCCTCAAGGACACTTTTTCTCCCTCTCTCCTCTTTGTTGGTTACCATATTGCTTTTTCCATTTTTTTAAACTTAAAAAAATTGTGATAAGATATATGTACCATGAAATTTGCCATTTAGGGACTTTCCTGGTGGCACAGTGGTTAAGAATCCACCCGCCAATGTAGGGGTCACAGGTTCGATCCCTGGCCCGGGAAGATCCCACATGCCGCAGAGCAACTAAGCCCGTGAGCCATAACTACTGAGCCCACGCACCACAACTACTGAAGCCTCTGAGCCCTAGAGCCTGTGCTCCGCAACTAGAGAAGCCACCTCAATGAGAAGCCCATGCGCCGCAGCAAAGAGTAGCCCCTGCTCGCCACAATTAGAGAAAGCCCGCACGCAGCAACGAAGATCCAATGCAGCCAAAAATAAATAAAGAAATAATTTGCCATTTAAACCATTTTTGAGTATAAAGTAGCATTAAGTATTGGAATGGCCAGAAAGTTTGTTGGGGTTTTTCCTGGAAAAAACTGAACGAACTTTTTGGCCAACCCAGGACATTCATACTGTTGTGCAACTGTCACCGCTGTTTATTTCCAAAATGATTTTCATCATCCTAAATAGAAACTCTGTTCCCATTAAGCAATAACTCCCCTTCCCTTCCTCCCCCCAGTGCTCTGTAACCTCTATTCTACTTTCTGTCTGCAAATATTACTTTTTAAGACACAGGAGAGAGCTGGTCTGTGAAGGCAGCCCTGGGCCTTCAACACCGATATAAAAGAGCAGAGTCATGTTCTGGGAAATTCACGTGGATATCCGTAGGTCTGGATTCCAGCTAAGACACTTTAACTAGGTTATTTCCTCCTACTGATATTAACTCCGGCCAGCACTCCTGAACTGGGCCTCAGATTTTCCCACTCAGGGTAAGCAATCCTGCCTGCTCTCTTCACTCTGTGGATTGGTTGGAATTATTTAGTTGGAATTTGTGTTGACTTAAGCCAAAAAGTAGGCTTTATCATACGGAGACTGAGAGTCCTCATTGTGGTGGACAGAATTCCGAGATGGTCCCTCAAGATTCCTGCCCCTGCTGTACATGCACCTTTTCCTAGTTATTCACACACCAATCCAGCCACTGCAGTAAAGGGATTTTGCAGATTAAGGTCCCAAGTCAGTTGACCTTAAGATAGGGAGATTATCCAGCTGGGCCTGACCTACATGAACCCTTCAAAAGCAGAGAGTTTTCTCTGGTTGCAGATGGGCATGTCAGAGATTTGAAGCGTAAGAAGGACTGGACCCCCTGTTGCTGGAGGTGGCCCATGGCAAGGAATGCGAGTGCCTTGTAGGAACTGAGAGTGGCCCCTGGATGGCCCTCAACAAGAAATTTTGTGCCCAGGAGGAAAAGGAAGTGGGATTTGGTGAGCACATGACAGTGTTCTCTCTGCCAGAGGTGTGCACAGGGCTTCTGGGGGCACAGAGGAAAGTCATCCCAGGGTTCAGAGAAAGGATCTGGAAGAGGTGGTGCCTGAACTGTGTCTTGAAGGGCAGGTAAGACTTAATGAGCTAAATCTGAGTTAGGGATGTCATTTAGGCAAAGGCACCTAATGGGAAGCGCATTGGTGTGGATGGGGAGCTGCCAGTATTTACGCAGAGCAGGAGTGATTGTGCTGAGCAAGTTTAGTGCTTTGCAGGAGTTTACAAAAAGCCCAGAATAGAAAGCAGTAGGTCCAAGAACAAGGCCCTCCAAAGACTACTTTCTTTTTCTTAGAAGTCTTTTAGAGGGCTCGAGAGTCTCCATAAAACTCATCACATCTGACAGACACCAGATCTGCCATACTTTTTGCTGCAGAGTCTGTGAAATGTGTCTTGAGAGAGAGAGAGGGAGGTGCCCCAACATGCCTTTGCTCTGAATCTTTCTAGAGAGGACGGAGAAATGATGTTTCTGGGCAGGTATAGTCATGGCTCTTTTTGTGTAACTATCAGGAAGTGGCTTGGAGTCTGCAGGGGAGGGTCCTGGCCTCTGTCCACATTGGGACTGCAGCCTGATGCCCCCAGCTTTGGATGGAGGGGGCTGGGGGCTCCAAGGAGTCACCAGGAAGTCCCGGGCATGATGGGGCTCTGGGATACGTATGTACAGCCGAGCCCACTCTTTCATTATTCTCCCTGGTGCTGCTCCAGTGGCTGCCCTGTCTCTGGCTTATCACTATGGCTCCAGGGGCCTTCCATCTGTGGGCAGAGGTTTTGATTTTCAGATGCTGCTGCTGCTTCTGGTTCTGTGTCTTGGGTCACAGAGAAACTCTACTTAACTTGTGTGTATCCAGTCACTGAGGACTGGATGCATTTTGACTAGATGCAGTTTCTCGACAATTGGGGTCACATCATCCTTGTTGTGGGGCCTGTCCTGTGCACTGTAGGACATTGAGCAGCATTCCTGGCCCCTACCCACTAGATGCCTGTAACACCTCCAGCCAAAAATGTCTCCAGACATTGCCAGAGTCCCAGGGTGGGGAGAGGTGGGGCAGCGGGGCGGGGGGTGGGGGGACGCAAAATCGCCACTGGTTGATAATCACTGGGTTAAAATCATGAGAAACAGAGATCATATTTTAATTTAAGCTACTAGGTTCCGGGGTGGTTCGTTATTCTGCAATAGATAACAGAAGTGGTGGTTATCACAGTCCATCCTCCCGCCCCACCTGGGACTCCCGGTGGCGGTTTAAGTAAATGGAAATCTGGATCACTGGCAACAGGAGAGAATCTGCATGATGTGCTGCTTTTGCAGTTCTGTGTGATGACCAGTCAGCAGGGAGGGTTCTGGGCCTGACTTCACCCAGGGTGACCGCTGTGGAAGGCAGCAGGGACCTCACACATTGTTAAGCTTCCTTACACTGAGGCTAATCACTAATTGCCTACTGAGCGCCCTGTGTCCAGCCACCCTGCTAAGCTTTTTGTAGGCTTTCTCTGGTTTCACCTTTATACCTACCATCTGCTGTGGGCCCTGGATTATTCCCATTTTACAGATGAAGACACTGAGGCTTAGAAAGGTGAAGCATGTTGCCCACGGCCTCAGAACATAAATGGGGCCTGAGCTCTGACACGTCTGATTCTGAAGCTCAGGCTCTTCACTATATTTTCCAGGTCTGGTTGTGCTCTTAACACAGAGCATTTGGGGTTCTTTCCAGCTCTTGGAGCTTCTGAGAAAAAGCATAATAAAAACATAAGCAGAAGCAGTAGAAAAAGCCCTGGAAGGGTAGATGGTTGAAGGAGTCTCTCAGGTAGCCCATCAGGTACAACCGTAACTCAACCGAGTGTGCGCTGCCGCTGGGGACAGCAGAGCTGGACAAGCTTGCATGTGTGTGTGCACACTTGGGGGTTGGGAATAGGTGAGGCTTTTCGTCTGGTGCTGGGTTGGGCTCCCTGGGAGGTGCGGGGTGTGCGGGAGCTCACTTTCAGCTTCTAGGCTGTTTCTCTCCATGGCACCACTCCTGTCTTGGGAGGCATCTTTTATGCCCCCAGTGAGGCTAGTCTGCCAGGCAGCTTGAACTGAGCCATCCCTATCAAGCAGAGAGGTTCCCAGTGCATCAGAAATGCTCTTGCTCAATCACTTTTATTCTCTTAGAGCTTATGTGCAGCGGGACACTTGAGCGTCCAGATCTTCCCCATCCTTCAAGGATCAGCTCAGATCCTGTGGTGTCCATGACACCTTGTCCAGCTGTTTCACTTATTAGCTCTGTGACCTTGGGTGAATCATTTTTTTCCTCTGACCCTCAGTTTATGATCTGAGAAATGAAGATAATAATAGCGCCTGCCTCATTTTATTTATTTTGCGGGTTAGTTGTGACAATGCATGTGGAATACTTAGAGTAGGAATCACATTCCCATGGTAGTGTATTTCATTTTAAAATTAATTCACACTAAAATTTACTTTTTTGGGGGGGTGTATGGTTCTGTGTAATTTAACACACGTATAGATTCATGTATCCACCACCACAGTCAGGATACAGGACATCTACATCATGCCCCAAACTTCCTTGTGCTACCCCTTTGCAATCACATCCTCCGCCACAGCCCTGACCTCTGACAACCACTGATCTTTCTGTCCCGGTAGTTTTGACTTTTTGGGAATACCCTATGAATGAAATCATACAATATGTAACCCTTTTCAGGCTACCTTCTTTAATAAGCATAACACCTTTGAGAGGCACACGAGCTGTTGAATATATCAATAGTTTCTTCTTATTGCTGAGTCATATTCCATTGTATGGATGTGCCACAGTTTGTTTAACCATTCACCCAATGAAAGTCATTTGAGTTTGTTTCCAATCTTTGGCAATTATGCATAAAGCTACTGTAAACATTCATGTTCAGGTTCCTATGTAAACATAAGTTTTCATTTCTCTAGGCTAATACCTATGAGTGGAATGGCTAGGTCCCATTGTAAGTGCCTATTTAACTTTATAAGCAATGCCAAACTGTTTTCCAGAGTGGCTGCATCATTTTACATTCCCATCAGCAATGTACAAGAGTTCCAGCTGCTTTGCATCTTTGCCAACACTTGGTATTGTCAGTATTTATTACTTTAGCCATTCTAATAGGTGTGGTATAGTATCTCTGAACCCCTTTAACCATTTTTATTTTCCAAGACTCACTCTGCTCCTGGCACTGGACCCCCTGGGTCTGGGGTATTTTAAATTCAGAGAGAGAGAATGTGACTAGCAGAGTCTCAAGGTGTATAAGCCCTGGCATAGACAGGGGAGTCAGGTCGTCCTCCTACCAGGCAGACTTAGAGAGGCTTACCCAAAGGTTTTATCAGCACCAAAAATAACAAAATAATTTTCCAAGTCCCTTCCGAGCACTTTAAGCCCCATCCACACATTTGAGGATAGGGAGAAGTTACAGATATTCAGGAGGACATTTCTGTTACATCTGTTTGTTCAATAAGGACTTTCCCCATCCTCTGGCATTCCAAATCGGCGGTGACTGGACACCGTGATGTCCAGGCCCTCCATCCCCATTCTGGACCTTATATCACAGAGAATGGAAGGCAGACGGCCTTTACTTTTCCTAGCTAGGTTTCAGAGGGCTGTGACTCCTCTGACATCTGTAGGCATGTTTGTTTAGCAGAGGTAATCCATCTCTATTAAACAGAGAAACATTTTGAAGCAGTCTGTTAATTCAAAGCCAGGCAGCCTTGATGACGATGATGTCTGGCAGCAAGTGGGGGAGGGAAATACAAGAAAGTTTTCTGCCTGTTAGGCACTGTCTGCTAATTCCATTTAATATCAGACATCCAAATGATTAATATTATATCTCAGCAGAAAGCATAGCATGGACTCAGATATTAATTAATTCATTCATCTAGTAATATCGAGCGAGTACTATGTACCAGGCACTGTGCTAGGAACTGGGGATGCAGTCGTGAACAAACGCAAAAATCCCTGCCTTATAGAGCAGATATTCTGATGCAGGAAGACCTTGATTGCTGAAGTATGTTAGAAAGCGATTAGTGCTATGGGAAAAGCATTAGAAGAGGGCAAGGAGTCAGAAATACTGGGGATGGGGACCTGATCTAGGAGAAGAACGTTTTCTGTACCTTATGAAAGAACTGGGAACAGCAGATTCTGAGTAGTTGAATAAATTTTCATCCAGAGATTCTGAAAATCTTGGTTAAGGACCCCCTGCATTAAAATGTTCTGGGACTGGGCTTCCCTGGTGGCACAGTGGTTGAGAGTCCGCCTGCCGATGCAGGGGACACGGGTTCGTGCCCCGGTCCGGGAAGATCCCGCATGCCACGGAGCGGCTAGGCCCGTGAGCCATGGCCACTGAGCCTGCGTGTCCAGAGCCTGTGCTCCGCAGAGAGGCCACAACAGTGAGAGGTGCGCGTATTGCAAAAAAAAAAAAAAAAAAAAATGTCCTGGGACTTGTGATATAAGCAAGATCCTGCACCAATGCTAATCGGATCCTGCCCCAGGCCCTGCCCTAGCCTGCAGAATCTGCATCCTTGAGCAGGGTGGGGCCTGGGGGACCCGGGGAATCTGCATGTCCCACAGCTTCCTGGGTGCTTCTGAAGCACCCTAAAGTTTGAGGAATTTTGAGGACCACTCTCTTAAGAATCCAAGTTTAAAATAGGACATAAGCTTTCAGTCCCAGGAAATGATGAGAATCGTCTCAAGCTGGGTCCAATTAAAAGAGCATTCACTGGTTTAATTCAAGTCTTGACACTGCCTGGCTTTGAAACAGGCAAATGTTAATGTCACAGCTGCCACTGCTTAATTTTAGTCCTCAGAAATACCCTGGCCTTCTCAATCGGTTCCTGGGACCCTGATAGGCAAACACCCTATCCTGACCTTCCCACTCTAATCAGGGGCCCAAGCCTACTAACTTTGGAAACAGCAGAGCTGCATCCCCCTACCCAAATCCCTGGTCTCAGCTGTGAGCTGCCCTACTTTTCAAAATGAGAGTCTCTTAACTCACTAAACCAAAATGAAGATGAAATCCAAGAAAATAATTTTCTTCCTAGCACCCCTCATAAAGCCACCAGCAGTCTCATCCATAGTTAAAACTTCTCCTCATAAGCTGCTGTGGTCTGTGGTTGGGAATGGTTGGAAGTAAAGCTTAGGAATGGTGTCATCCTTCCTTGGGTTTACATCTTTCTGATTGTGGTTGTTTCTAAGAATGAGGAGAATTCTAGGGGAGGGGGAGAGAGATTTCAGGAAAGTTGAAGGCCCTGTGTGGGGACCAGAAAGTTCTAAAGCAAACATAGCCCCATGTTGGTTAGGAGTCAGGCACCAGGACCAGTGGTGGCTAAATCTCAGGCTAAATCAAAGCCATTTGGGCCTGTTATGGGCTGAATTTGTCTCCTCCCACCTCCCCAATTTATATGTAGAAGCTCCAACTCCTGAGGCAGGGCCCAAATGTGATTGTATTTGGAGACAGGGCCTTTATTTTATTTCATGTTTTTTATTGGGATATAGTTGCTTTACAGTGTTGTGTTAGTTTCTGCTGTACAGCAAAGTGGATCAACTGTATGCATACATATATCCCCTCTTTTTTGGATTTCCTTGCCATTTAGGTCACCACAGAGCATTAAGCAGAGTTCCCTGTGCTATACAGCAGGTTCTCATTAGTTATCTATTTTATACTAATTAGTGTATATATGTCAATTCCAATCTCCCAATTCATCCTACCCCCCCTTTCCCCCTTGGTGTACATATGTTTGTTCTCTACATCTGTGTCTCTATTTCTGCCTTGCAAACAGGTTCATCTGTACCATTTTTCTAGATTCCACATATATGCATTAGTATATGATATTTGTTTTCCTCTTTCTGACTTACTTCACTCTGTATGACAGTCTCTAGTTCCATCCACGGGAGATAGGGCTTTTAAAGAGGTAATTAATTTAAAACCAGGCTGATAGGGTGGGCCCTAATCCAATCCTACTGGTGTCATAGTAAGAAGAGGAAATTTGGACACAACAGGGGATACCAGGGATGCATGCAGAGGAAAGACCATGTGAGGACACAGCGAGAGGTGGTTGTCTGTAAGCCAAGGAGAGAGGTCTTTTCGTAAACCAAACCTGCTGACACCCTGATCTTGAACTTCCAGGTTCCAGAATGTGAGAAAGTAAATTTCTGTTATTTAAGCCCCCAGTCTGTGATGTTTTGTTACGGCAGCCCTAGCAAACTAATACAATTCCCTCAAGGAAAATTGTCTTGATGGTAAAGAATTGCTAATGCCCACACACAGACCACAGAGCTTTTTCAAGGCAATTTTATTTAGTCAAACACAATTTTTGAGGTCCGTCAAGCCCCAGCTCTGCACATGGCAGATATAATATGGAAATGCCCAGCCCTGCTCAGTCCTGACTGGTCCCAGGCTTGTGCTGAGCTGCCAACTGGCCACTTAAGCCCATCCTCTGGCCACAGCTGATTGGCCAAAGAGTGACCACCAAATTCAAGCTGGGCCAATCAGATTCCCACATCCAGAAATCAGAGGGGGAGATGTGAAACCCACATGAGATGAGACCACGTGACCCCAGAGAGAGAAAGTGAGGCTATGCCTTGATTCCAGGTCCCACCCAATTCCTCCTACATGTGTGTGAGGGTCCAGTGGGGGTGGGATAATCCAGATGTGGCTTGGCTTGGGGCTTTGTTCTTTTTCATGCCTTTGTCTGTCTCCCCATCTGTTCTGGGGCCAGTAGGCCAGCCGAGGCATGTTCTTCTCATGGTAATGGCAGAGCCCAATCACATAAACTTTTTTCAAGCCTTTGGTAACATCAAATCTGTTGACGTTTCATTGGCCAAAGCCAGTTACATGGCCAAACACAAGTCAGGGGTGAAGAAATAGGCTCCGCCCTCTTTAGTGAGAGAAGCTACAAAATCATGGCCAAAGGGTATGGCTGCAGGATGGGGTGAAGATTGGGGCCATGGCTGCAATCCATCATAGGCTCTCAGCAGTTCAGGTGATGGCCTTTGGGGAGTCACTGAGGAGACATCCACCTGGAGGGAGGAGCCATTGACCCACAGGCAGATAACCATGGCTACTCTGGGTACCACCTTATCCCCCCAATGGGGTCTGCAAATTCCTCCTTTCCATCAAAACACCTCTGTAACCTTCAGGAGGGAACTCTCACTTTCCCCACAAGCTGTCAGGTCTTAAGAGGGGAGGGGTTTTAGAATCTGGACCTACTTCTAGGTCTCTGAATATAAAATAAAGACTCAGCCTCAAATCAGGGCCAGCCTTAATTAAACCGATTTGGGAGCAGGGTATCTCTGGGATTCCCTTTCTCCTTCTTGTGTCTGACTCCTGAGAAAACTCTGCCTTTCTCCTTGGCTTCTTTTGAGCAGAACCCCTTTTAGGTGTTATGTAACAACATTCAGGTTGTCACCCACCCAGGGGTGTTTCCTTCTTAACAGGGGGCTTTTATTTTATTTATAGTTTATTTTTTAAAGCCTTTTTTCTTTTAATTAATTAATTTATTTATTTATTTTTGGCTGTGTTGGGTCTTCGTTTCTGTGCGAGGGCTTTCTCTAGTTGCGGCGAGCGGGGGCCACTCTTCATCGTGGTGCACGGACCTTTCACTGTCGCGGCCTCTCTTGTTGCGGGGCACAGGTTCCAGACGCACAGGCTCAGTAGTTGTGGCTCACAAGCCTAGTTGCTCTGCGGCATGTGGGATCCTCCCAGACCAGGGCTCGAACCCGTGTCCCCTGCATTGGCAGGCAGATTTTCAACCACTGTGCCACCAGGGAAGCCCAAGAGGGGGCTTTTAAAAGCCAGAAAAACTTTTAAGATTCAAAGAGATATAATTTTATTTTATATATTATAGTTAATGATTGTATAATATATAATTATGGTATAGTTATTATATATAATTATATATATTACTACATGTTTAATAGTATGTGTATAAATGTACATATATTTTCTTTTTTGTTTTCTTTTATTACAACAATAACACCCATGCATGGTAATAAATATTCAAATGATATTGGGCTTCCCTGGTGGCGCAGTGGTTGAGAGTCTGCCTGCTGATGCAGGGGACACGGGTTCGTACCCTGTTCCGGGAGGATCCCACATGCCGCGGAGCGGCTGGGCCCATGAGCCATGGCCGCTGAGCCTGCGCGTCTGGAGCCTGTGCTCCGCAATGGGAGAGGCTGCAGCAGTGAGAGGCCCACGTACCAAAAAAAAAAAAAAAAAAAAAAAAAAAATTCAAATGATATAAAGGAGTGAAAAATAAAAAGTAAAATGCCCCTTCCATCCAGCTGTCCATTTTCCAACCTTCATCTTACTCCTCAGTAATTACTTTTAACCCCTTCTGCTATTACTTGTCCTGGAGGTCCCTTCCATGGGTCTAAACCATGCTTATACTCCTATTTCTTTATCATTAAAATTTTTTTATTGACACTGAACCTTGTGCCTCCAACTCAGAGTAAATATTTGTGGAATGAATGAAATGAATAAGAATAAATGAATGGAGGACCTTCAAGATGGCGGAGGAGTAAGACGTGGAGATCACCTTCCTCCCCACAAATACATCAAAAATACATCTACACGTGGAACAACTCCTACAGAACACCTACTGAATGCTGGCAGAAGACCTCAGACTCCTCAAAAGGCAAGAAACTCCCCATGTACATGGCTGCGTGGCTGACAGGGTCTTGGTGCTCTGGCCGGGTGTCAGGCCTGAGCCTCTGAGGTGGGAGAGCCGAGCTCAGGACATTGGACCACCAGAGACCTCCTGGCCCTATGTAATATCAGTCGGCGAGACCTCTCCCAGAGATCTCCATCTTAACGCTAAAACCCAGCTCCAGTCAACGACGAGCAAGCTCCATGTTGAACACCGCATGCCAAACAATAGCAAGACAGGAACACAACCCCACCCATTAGCAGAGAGGCTGCCTAAAATCATACTAAATTCACAGACACCCCAAAGCACACGACCAGACGCATTCCTGCCCACCAGAAAGACAAGATCCAGTCTCATCCACCAGAACACAGGCACCAGTCCCCTCCACCAGGAAACCTACACAACCTGCTGAACCAACCTTACCCACTGGGGGCAGACACCAAAAACAACGGGGACTATGAACCTGCAGTCAGCAAAAAGGAGACCCCAAACACAGTAAGTTAAGCAAAATGAGAAGGCAGAGAAATACGCAGCAGATGAAGGAGCAAAGTAAAAGCCAGGCAGACCAAACAAATGTAGAGGAAATAGGCAGCCTACTTGAAAAAGAATTCAGAGTAATGACAGTAAAGATGATCCAAAATCTTGGAAACAGAATGGAGAAAATACAAGAAACGTTTAACAAGGACCTAGAAGAACTAAAGAACAAACAAGCAATGATGAACAACACAATAAGTGAAATTAAAAATTCTCTAGAAGGAATCAATAGCAGCATAACAGGTAGAAGAACGGGTAACTGACCTGGAAGATAAAATAGTGGAAATAACTACTGCAGAGCAGAATAAAGAAAAAAGAATGAAGAGAATTGAGGACAGCCTCAGAGACCTCTGGGACAACATTAAATGCACCAACATTCAAATTATAGGGATCCCAGAAGAAGAAGAGAAAAAGAAAGGGTCTGAGAAAATATTTGAAGAGATTATAGTTGAAAACTTCCCTAACATGGGAAAGGAAATAGTCAATCAATTCCAGGAAATGCAGAGAATCCTATACAGGATAAATCCAAGGAGAAAAATGCCAAGACACATATTAATCAAACTATCAAAAATTAAATACAAAGAAAAAATGTTAAAAGCAGCAAGAGAAAAACAACAAATAACATGCAAGGGAATCCCCATAAGGTTAACAGCTGATTTTTCAGCAGAAACTCTGCAAGCCAGGGAGTGGCAGGACGTAGTTATAGTGATGAAAGGGAAAAACCTACAACCAAGATTACTCTACCCAGAAAGGATCTCATTCAGATTCGATGGAGAAATTAAAACCTTTACAGACAAGCACAAGTTAAGAGAATTCAGCACCACTAAACCAGCTTTACAACAAATGCTAAAGGAACTTCTATAGGCAGGAAACACAAGAGAAGGAAAAGACCTACAATAACAAACCCAAAACAATTATGAAAATGGTAATAGGAACGTACATATCGATAACAACCTTAAATGTAAATGGATTAAATGCTCCAACCAAAAGACATAGACTGGCTGAATGGATACAAGAACAAGACCCATATATATATGCTGTCTACAGGAGACCCACTTCAGACCTAGGGACACACACAGATTGAAAGTGAGGGGATGGAAAAAGATATTCCAGGCAAATGGAAATCAAAAGAAAGCTGGAGTAGCAACTCTCATATCAGACAAAATAAACTTTAAAATAAAGACTATTAGAATAGACAAAGAAGGACACCACATAATGATCAAGGGGTCAATCCAAGAAGAAGATTTAGCAATTGTAAATATTTATGCACCCAACATAGGAGCACCTCAATACATAAGGCAAATACTAACAGCCATAAAAGGGGAAATTGACAGTAACATAATCATAGTAGGAAACTTTAACACCCCACTTTCACCAATGGACACATCATGCAAAATGAAAATAAATAAGGAAACACAAGCTTTAAATGACACATTAAATTAGCTGGACTTAATTGATATTTATAGGACATTCCATTCAAAAACTGCAGAATACACTTTCTTTTCAAGAAAGGAAACATTCTAAAGGAACATTCTCCAAGATAGATCACATCTTGGGTCACAAATCAAGCCTTGGTAAATTTAAGAAAATTGAATTTGTATCAAGTATCTTTTCTGATCACAATGCTATGAGACTAGATATCAGTATAGGAAAAAACTAAAAAATACAAACACGTGGAGACTAAACAATACACTACTAAATAACCAAGAGACTGCTGAAGAAATCAAAGAGGAAATAAAAAATTACCTAGAAACAAGTGACAATGAAAACACGATGACCCAAAACCTATGGGATGCAGCTAAAGCAGTTCCAAGAGGGAAGTTTATAGTAATACAATCCTACCTCAAGATGCAAGAAAAATCTCAAATAAACAACCTAACCTTACACCTAAAGCAGTTAGAGAAAGAAGAATAAAAACACCCCAAAGTTAGCAGAAGGAAAGAAATCATAAAATCAGATCAGAGATAAATGAAAAACAAATGAAGGAAACAATAGCAAAGATCAATAAAACTAAAAGCTGGTTCTTTGAGAAGATAAACAAAATTGATAAACCATTAGCCAGACTCATCAAGAAAAAAAGGGAAAAGACTCAAATCAACAGAATTAGAAATGAAAAAGGAGAAGTAACAACCGACACTGCAGAAATACCAAGGATCATGAGAGATTACTACAAGCAACTCTATGCCAATAAAATGGACAACCTGGAAGAAATGGACAAATTCTTAGAAAAGTGCAACCTTCTCAGACTGAACCAGGAAGAAATAGAAAATATAAACACACCAATCACAAGCACTGAAATTGAAACTGTGATTAAAAATCTTCCAAACAAAAACCCAGGACCAGGTGGATTCACAGGCGAATTCTACCAACATTTAAAGAAGAGCTAACACCTATCCTTCTCAAACTCTTCCAAAATATAACAGAAGGAGGAACACTCCCAAACTCATTGTACGAGGCCACCATCACCCTGATAACAAAACCAGACAAAGATGTCACAAAGAAAGGAAACTACATGCCAATATCACTGATGAACATAGGTGCAAAAATCCTCAACAAAATACTAGCAAACAGAATCCAACAACACATTAAAAGGATCATATACCATGATCAAGTGGGGTTTATCCCAGGAATGCAAGGATTCTTCAATATACGCAAATCAATCTATGTGATACACCATATTAACAAATTGAAGGATAAAAACCATATGATCATCTCAATTGATGCAGAAAAAGTTCTGGACAAAATTCAACACCCATTTAGGATAAAATCCCTGCAGAAAGTAGGCACAGAGGGAACTTACCTCAACATAATAAAGGCCATATATGACCAGCCCACAGCCAACATAGTCCTCAATGGTGAAAAACTGAAACCATTTCCTCTAAGATCAGGAGCAAGTCAAGGTTGCCCACGCTCACCAGTGTTATTCAACATAGTTTTGGAAGTTTTAGCCACAGCAATCAGAGAAGAAAAAGAAATAAAAGTAATCCAAATCGGAAAAGAAGAAGTAAAGCTGTCACTGTTTGCAGATGACATGACACTATACATAGAGAATCCTAAAGATGCTACCAGAAAACTGCTAATCAAGGAATTTGGTAAAGTAGCAGGATAGAAAATCAATGCACACAAATCTCTTGCATTCCTATACACTAATAATGAAAAATCTGAAAGAGGAAGTAAGGAAACACTCCCATTTACCATTGCAACAAAAAGGATAAAATACCTAGGAATAAACCTACCTATGGAGAAAAAAGATCTGTATGCAGAAAACTATAAGACACTGATGAAGGAAATTAAAGATGATACAAACAGATGGAGAGATATACCATCTTCTGGGATTGGAAGACTCAACATTGTGAAAATGACTATACTACCCAAAGCAATCTACAGATTCAATGCAATCCCTATCAAACTACCAATGGCATTTTTCACAGAACTAGACCAAAAATTTCACAGTTTGTATGGAAACACAAAAGACCCCTAATCGCCAAAGCAATCTTGAGAACGAAAAACGGAGCTGGAGGAAACAGGCTCCCTGACTTCAGACTATACTACAAAGCTACAGTAATCAAGACATTATGGTACTGGCACAAAAACAGAAATATAGATCAATGGAACAGGATAGAATGCCCAGAGATAAACCCATGCATATATGGTCACCTTATCTTTGATAAAGGAGGCAAGAATATACAATAGAGAGAAGACAGTCTCTTCAATAAGTGGTGCTGGGAAAAGTAGACAGCTAAATGTAAAAGAACAAAATTAGAACACTCACTAACACCATACACAAAGATAAACTCAAAATGGGTTAAAGACCTAAATGGAAGGACAGACACTATCAAACTCTTAGAGTAAAACATAGCCAGAACACTCTTTGACATAAATCCAGCAAGATCCTTTTTGACCCCCCTCCTAGAGTAATGGAAATAAAAACAAAAATAAACAAATGGAGCCTAATGAAACTTAAAAGCTTTTGCACAACAAAGGAAACCATAAATAAGATGAAAAGACAACCCTCTAATGGGAGACAATATTTGCAAATGAAGCAACTGACAAAGGATTAATCTCCAAAATATACAAGCAGCTCATGCAGCTCAATATCAAAAAAACAAACAACCCAATCCAAAAATGGGTAGAAGACCTAAATAGACATTTCTCCAAAGAAGATATACAGGTTGTCAACAAACTCGTAAAAGGATGCTCAATATCACTAATCATTAGAGAAATGCAAATCAAAACTACAATGCGGTATCACCTCACACTGGTCAGAATAGCCATCATCAAAAAATCTACAAATAATAAATGCTGGAGAGGGTGTGGAGAAAAGGGAAGCCTCTTGCACTGTTGGTGCAAATGTAAATTGATACAGCCACTGTGGAGAACAGTATGGAGATTCCTTAAAAAACTGAAAATAGAACTACCATGCAACCCAGCAATCCCACTACTGGGCATATACCTTTAGAAAACCATAATTCAAAAAGAATCATGTACCACAATATTTTTGCAGCACTATTTACAATAACCAGGTGATGTTCATCAACTGATCAATGGATAAAGAAGATGTGGCACGTATATACAGTGGAATATTACTCAGCCATCAAAAGAAAGGAAATTGAGTTATTTGTAGTGAGGTGGATGGACCTAGAGACTGTCATACAGAGTGAAGTAAGTCAGAAAGAGAAAAAGAAATACCATATGCTAACACATATGTATGGAATCTAAGGAAAAAAAATGGTCATGAAGAACCTAGGGGCAAGACGGCAATAAAGACACAGACCTACTACAGAATGGACTTGAGGATATGGGGAGGGGGAAGGGTAAGCTGGGACAAAGTGAGAGAGTGGCATGAACATATATACACTACCAAATGTAAAATAGATAGTGGGAAGCAGCTGCATAGCACAGAGAGGTTAGCTCTGTGCTTTGTGACCACCTAGAGGGGTGGGATAGGGAGGGTGGGAGGGACACTCAAGAGGGAGGGGATATGCAGATATATGTATATGTATAGCTGAATCACTTTGTTATACAACAGAAAATTACACAACATTGTAAAGCAACTATTCTGCAATAAAGATGTTAAAAATAAAAAGAGTAAATGAATGAAAGGTATAGACTTAGCTCATGCCCTGTCCTCTACCCCTCCTCCCACCGCCATTTTTATCTCTCTCTCTTCTAATGATTAATTTCATAGCTTGAAATAACACACTGTGTTTCTTTATTAACACTGGGCAGCATTTCTTGACTCTGTACTAGGCAAGGCAAGGAAATTAGTATTTCTCATTTCTTCCACCTCTCTTGCACTCCTCAGTCTACCTTCTGTTACTTTCATTTTTGAGGTTTATTGTAGCATTTATCTTCTCTTTGTCTGTACGTTGTTTCTGAACATTGAACACCCAGTAACTGGAATATATGATCTTATGGCTCCATAACTGTTAACTCACTGCAGAATCTAGTTGGGATCAAGTCCATAAAAAGGAGATGCGTTCTGGACATTTTATATAGATAGAATCATATACTATGTGGCCTTTTTGTGACTGGGTTGTTGCACTCAGCATTATGTGTTCAGGGTTCATCCATGTTGTAGCATGTATCAGGATTTTATTTCTTTTCATCGTTGAATAATATTTCATCATCTTGATATACTACATGTATTTATTCATTCATCATTTGATGGAGAGAAAGGAGATTAGTGGTTGCTTAGGGCTAGGAGTATGGGCGGATTGGAGGGTGATGGCTAAGGGGTGTGGGGATTCTTTTTGGGGTAATGAAAAACATCCAAAAATTAACTGTGGTTATGGTTGCATAAATCTATGTCTATACTAAAAGTCATTGAATTGTACATTTTAAGGTGTGAATTGTAAGGTGTGTGAATTATATTTCAGTAAAGCTATTTAAAAAAGGAGTTGTAAACCTAGATCACTAAATTTGTGTTCAAGGGAAACTGTGCCGTATTTCAGTGCTTCTAAGACATACTGCCACCCCCCTTCATTTTGATTTATATGTGTCTCAAATCAGGGTGACATGTCATAGTTTAATTGTCAGTGCTTTTTCTCTCTTGGTGGTTCCTAAAATAATACTGCATTTTAAAACCGATGGTATCTTAGATGCAATGAAATATATAGCAAGTAAGAATATCAGGAGGAGGGGAGAATTAAACTAACTATTTAATTGAACTAATATAAGATGCCTTTACTTTACTACTAAGGTCATCCAGAGTCTCATTTCTATTTTCTTTTCTTTTTTTTGGCCACACTGTGCAGCTTGTGGGATCTTAGTTCCCCAACCAGGGATTGAACCTGGGCCCTCAGCAATGAAAGCATGGAGTCTTAACCACTGGACCACCAGGGAGTTCCCCAGAGTCTCATTTCTATATGTGTTACCTGCCCTTTGTTATCACCCTCTATATAGATATGGCCTGACCCACAGGTGGGTGTAAATAAACCAGCATCATTACTCCCTGTTTCTAAGAGGTCAGGTAAAGACAGGTTTTCTTTCAGTAAACCACATTAGAAAGGTTAAACTGATCATTAAATACAAGGGTTGGCAAGCTATGGTATGTGAGCCAAATCTGATCTGAGGCCTATTTTTGTAAATAAAGTTCTACTAGAACACAGCCATGCCACCCATTCGTCTGCATATCATGTATGGCTTTTTTCAAGTCCAATGTAGAGTTAAGTGATTGACACACATACCATCTGGTCCAAAGCCTAAAGTATTTCCTGTCTGACAGTTTACAGGACAAGTTCGCTGATTCCCTGACTACATAGACAATGAAAGAGATGCTGCTCACTGGGTCTGCCCCTTCTGTGCCTCCTCTGGTTTTGGTTAGAAGTCCTGCAGATGCAAAGTGCCTCCAGGGGCCCTAGATCCTCTCAGGGAGGAAGCCAAGTCCCTAAGTGTATGTCCTTCTCCCCTCTCTGGGGACCAACTCAGATCTAGAGCTTCTCATGGGGGTCAAGCAGTGTCTGGGCCATGTTCAGTTTTGGAGGATTGTAGTAAATTAAAGAAAGTGAAGAAGGAGCAGAAGAGGAAGGATGTGAGGAAGGAAGCGAGGAAGGGAGGAAGGAAGGTAGGGAAGAAGGAAGGAAGGGAGGGAGGAAGGGAGGAAGCCAGGAAGGGAGGGAGGAAGGGAGGAAGGGAAGGAGGAAGGAAGGGAGGAAGGGAGGAAGGCAGGAAGGGAGGGAGGAAGGGAAGAAGGGAAGGAGGAAGGAAGGGAGGAAGGGAGGAAGGCAGGAAAGGAGGGAGGAAGGGAGGGAGGGAGGAAGGAGGGAGAAGAAATAATTCCAAAATGGGATTAAAAACGCGGTGGTATATTTTAAATTAAACTTCTGGCACACTCACACATGCACACACACATGCAAATAATTAATGTAATCCAGTCGTTCACCTTACAGTGTAATTATGTGCTTCATAAGAACAAATCCTTTCAGAGTGTGGTCTGGCAATGGGACACAAGTTAAGGTTGGATGATGAAATCATTTTTCTCTCAGTACTGTCCGTAGATCTTGGTGGTTCCCTATAATTGAACCTATATAATCTCGAAAATCTGAATGTGAGGCCCTTCATGTGTTTTGGCCCAGGACAGACATTCCTTTTTGCTACCTCTGGGACAGACCCCTCTCAGCCCCTGAGTCCCCTCCCCTGAGGTTTCCTGGGGTGAGCTGACTCTCTGGGCCACACACTTGGCATTTCATTATGCAGTGCTGGTGACATCTAATTGGAACGTGATTTTATTCTTGTCTCAGTTGCTTGACCTTTGATGCATTTGTCTCCCTAGATTGCAAGCAGGGGTGATGCCTTATTGGATTCTTGCTGAGTTGTTAGGGAACCTTTGGAAACTGAGAAGTGCTTTTCAGGAGTAAGATATGATTATTATCCTTTGTGTCTTCTTATGTTCTAGTATGCCAAGGATGGTCATATGCTTAAGAAATATGTATTTATTTCCCAATATATATCTTATGCATCTGAGACTGCGAATAGAATAAAATACTGTTGTAGAAGATAATTTTAATACAGTGAAATGTTTCCCATGACAACACTAGCTTCCTGAGGGCCAGGATTGGGTCTATCTTATTATTCTTCCCCCAAACTCTTGAAGAGTGTCTAACACATAATAGTTGCTGAATAAATATTGAATGTTGAACACATATGTGATTTCTTTTTCTTTTAAACAACTTTATCGAGGCATGATTTATATACCATAAAATTAACCCATTATAAGTGTACAACTCAATGATTTTCAGTAAATTTACTAAACTTACTAAAAATTGTTTTTTAAATTATGAGTGCTGCATATTAATTTGTAAATTGGGGGGGGGAATTCAGCAATCTAGAAGGTAAGAACTAAAAGTTCTCCCTATTCTCCACCAAATTCCACTTGTCAGAAGTAACCATTTCTTTTTTTTTTTTTAATTAATTTATTTATTTTGGCTGCGTTGGGTCTTTGTTGCTGCGCATGGGCTTTCTCTAGTTGTGGCAAGCAAGGGCTACTCTTTGCTGCGGTGCATGGGCTTTTCATTGTGGTGGCTTCTCTTGTTGTGGAGCACGGGCTCTAGGCATGTGGGCTTCAGTAGTTGCAGCGTGTGGGCTCAGTAGTTGTGGCTTGCGGGCTTAGAGCGTGGGCTCTAGAGCGCAGGCTCAGTAGTTGTGGCGCACGGGCTTAGTTGCTCCACGGCATGTGGGATCTTCATGGACCAGGGATTGAACCCTTGTCCCCTGCATCGGCATGTGGATTCTTAACCACTGCACCACCAGGGAAGCCCAGAAGTAACCATTTCTAACAATTCGATATGGTCCTTCTAGACTTTTTTCTGTGTCAAAATAACACATGATCACAAAAGCAGGCTAGTATCATCCATATTGTTTTGCCGTTTGCTTTTTCCACCTACTGATATATTGTAGTCTTCTTTCTCAACAGACTTAATGCATTTTTGAAAACAGCTGTATGGTGTTGTGTTGTATGAATAAACATATTAAACTTTATTTTACCAGTTCTCTGTTAGTGAATATTAGCCTGTTTTTTATTTTGTTTTTGCTGTTATAAATGGGGCTCTAATGAAGAGCATTGAAGGAATAGTTTTGTTCACTTGTTTTTAATGTTCCTGTAGGATAGATGCCAAGTGACTTATTTTGCTAGATCAAAGGGTTTGCACAGTTTCAGCTTTCATAAGCTCTGTCAAAGTGCCTTCCAAAAATTGTTTCAATTTCTGCTCTCACCAACAGTGTTTGGGGTGTCTCTTTCCTCACAAACTTGCTGAGAATAGGTTTTATAAATTTCTTACCTCTTTGGTTGTTTTCTTCCCCCTAAATTGCCAGTTTACCTCATTAGCAATTTAAAAAATTCCCTTTTTTCTTACAGGTTCAAGGGAATTCACAGTATATCACAGATATTAGCCTTTTGATTTATTTGTTGGGTAAACTGTTTATTGGATGGCTTGCTGGTGTGGGACAGAGGTGAAACTCTGGGGGCTCCTAGGTCTTCCAGGGGTTTTGATTGAAGAAAGTGAAGGTGGGGCTGGTTTTCCCCATTGTTTGGGACCTTGGGGTCAGTGGCTTTGCTGTCACCTTTATTTTCTCCATTGCACATAAGTGACCAGATTAGGAGACAAAATGGAAAAATGCTATTTTTTTTTGTCTCCCCTACTAGATGGTAAGCTTGGTGAGGGCAGGGCCTGAATCTTCTTACTCACTGCTATGTCCAGAGGACCCAGCAATACTGCCTGGTACTTAGCCAGTGTTCAGTAAATATTTATTGCATGAATGAGTGAATGGATCCTATCATAGGGTGTCCTCAGACTGTTGAAACTTTGGGGTGTTGATCATGGTGATGATGATAATACCTGTAATCTATGGACTCTTCCTTTAAGCCAGGCACTCTGCCAAGTTCTTGGCATTTCTTGTTTCCTATAATCCTCCCAGCAAGAATGGGTTGTATAGGTTATCATTAGCCCCAATCTACAGGTGAGAAAACAGGCTCAGAGAGGTTAAATGACTTTCCCAAGGTACCACAGCGAGGAGTTAACCCAAGGAGGTGTGGCCCTAATGTGTGAACTCCTTATTGCTGCGTTCTCTTGGATCAGGGCTCATCTTTCCTTTAAGATGCTGGAAATTTATCTTGGGGGGTTTGAAGAACCAAGGATGAATGCCTGTCCTACCACTCTCCGACAGAGAGAGCAGCACTGAGACCCTAGAAATGGGCAAGGACTAGGGAGGCTGGAGGTGGGGTCTCTTCCTCGGCATTTCCCTCGCTTGCGAGATAGTGACTTAGAGCACAGGTTCTCAATTCAGACAGGCCTTGGAGTCTGTTCCTTATTATCTGTGTGACATTGGGCAAGCTAGCGTCTCTCTGAGTCCCTAGTTTTCTCAATTGTGAACCAGAGATGATACCAGACTTCCCTTATGGGCTTGTTCTGAGGGTTGGATGAGATCATGCATGGAGGTGCCATTCCTTCTCCAGGCTCAGAGTTGGTCTCGGCACTTGTGGGTTGTCAGCGGTCAGCACTGTGGAGAGCTTGACCCCTGGTCCCGCAGCTTCTCGGGTCTGGGCAGGGGGCAGTAAGTATGCCTTGCCACCTCTGTGCACACTTGAACTTCCCTCCTGGCCCCTTGCCAGGCAACCTCTCTCTTCATCTTCCTCTGTGAGGCAGGTGTGCTTAGCTGCCCTTGGAGATGGGTAGCGATGGCTCATTCATGAAGCTGAGAGAGGAGCATCACCCGCCTGTGGGGTACAGCCATCTCCAGAAGCTGACAGGGCTTGGACAAGCTGGCCTCTTTCCTACAGGCACTGGCTTCTGGGCCAGGCTTGCCTTCACTCACGGCTCTCAGGTGGACTTTAAATGTGCTGATGGCTTTTTAAAAGACTGCTTTATCTTCTCAGATGTCAGAGATAATGGATTTATAGATTCCTCCTTCCACTGGGGACGTATGAGATGGCTTCTCTTCTCTTACTGGCTGCGTCCTACAACCATAAGTACCTTCCTTGCTGGAGCAGGGAGATTTAAGAGGCACCAAATTAATTGCTTTCCAAGCCTAGCTGCAGAAAGGCAGCCAGACTCTTGCTGTTTGCTCTCCAAGTGGGTGGGGAGCAGAGGAGTGCTCTGCAGAGCCAAGGAGATGGCTGACCTGTGAACAGCTGCCTTGACGGTCTGGGGTTTAGACAGTGCAGATGGCTCAGGTGACGAAAGAACTTCTCCTAACTGGGCTTAGCCTGGTGGGGTTGTCACTGGGTCTGTGAGAAACTCTCCTTTTACCACTTAGGAATGATGGCCCGTTGGGATGTGTTTAAGATGTATATTTTTTATTTTGTAAATGTGTAATGGTGAGTTTTCCCAGAGACCACTCTCCTTTCCTGGGGGATGCCACCTGGGCATTGGTGAGCGCATGTGTCAGATTTAACCAGTTCATTCTGATTTCAGTATGTATACAGACAAGGTGATTTGCTAAGTGTATGGATTAGTTTATAGACCCTTTAAAGGCTTTTTTTTGCATAAGTAAATGCAGAAATTAAAAATAGCCTCTCATTATACTTCGTAACCTAATATTTCTGTCAGTTTTGTTGTAGCCTAGTTCCTAGGACAATATCTGGCGTAGAGTTAGGTACTCAATAAATATCTGCCTAATAAACATTGTTGAGTGTCTGGTTTGGAAATCATGATCATCTTACCTCTAGGTTATGTAAGTCGATGGATAAGTTGATGATATTATTCTGGAGGAGGTGAATTTTTCTTCAGGCTCATGAGCTCTGTGCCTGACCACATAGTTGAGAACCAGAAGTGGCCTGCCTACTGAAGATAGAAACTCTGGGAAGGCAGGAAGGGGGTTGCATTTTTAGAATATAAATAATTTATAGCCTTGTTTTAAGGATAGAGCGTGACACAAGGCAGAGAGGCTTTTTGGATGATCGTGCTGGCCACTGTGGTTGTTATTAATCCTTTTTGAAAAGCCTTCTCAGGTAACAGCTCCTCTTCTATGACAACAGAAACTCATGTTATGCCTTGGTAGTCATGTTTTTTTCCTATGCAGACTCTTGGCCAAAGCTGATTGGACAAGAGGTGGGCCCATGACCAAAGCTGGACCAATCAGATTCTCTCTCCTGGGAATTTATAATTGGGAAATAGAAAGGCTTGTTAATTTTGACCATTGTTTCTCTATGTGAACTTGAGAGCTGCGAGTTGGGTATTTCTTGTCAAGGAGAGGCAGAGACAACTGATTTGCAGAAAGAAAATGAAGGCGTCCTGGAGAGAGAAGCAGAAACTAAAGGTCATTTGATTCCAGAGAGATGGGGAGAGTAATTTTGTGACAGCTTCCCATGGAGTCTGTCTGCCCCTCCTGCCATTGGGTTGCATGAGACATTACTGTTACTGTAATATTTAGTATGTTATAACTGTACTGTTATAATAAAATGTGAATTTAAACCAGTTCAGGTGGATTTCTGTCACTTTCAACCAAACTGGCCTTAACAAGTCAATGATCATTAAGAGCTCAGTCTCAAGTTAGTTTTTGGTGAAGAATTTAGATTTCTCCAAAGGCTAGAGCTAGCCTTGACAGTGAGTCCTCAGAGAAAAATGGACAGAGTAAATGGGTTGGGGTGATTGTGAACCTACCAGTATGGGGCCCTGAAGCTCAGACAAGGATGCTTTGGGAGCCAAGTGGGAGAGCTTTCCTTGCCTGGGGACTGAGAAGGAGCCACAGAACCCGAGGTGGCTGCAGGATGATAGGAGGCTGAAGGTGAGCCACACCTCAAATTTCAGGTGACCCTGGGAATCCCATCAGACATTAGAGTGGTACCAGATTTAAATTCCAAGTTGTTTAGAAATGAGTGGAGAAAGATTAAGTGGTCTGTTTTCCCAGTGAGCAGTGCCAGTAAAACCAACATGGGACTAGATTTGAATTAACTTAGAATAAGGAATCTGCTTTACAACCCATCCTTTTTTTCCCTGGTATTTTGTTTTAAGTGAATTTCTTCAGCAAAAGTCTATCTTACTCTAGGTTGAATTATGACAAAAGACAATTTTCCACATCTAGGGCTGTTCTTTGTTTGCCCATAAATGCAGAGTATATTGTGTGGCTGCATTAATGTACTGTCCTTAGTTTATTAAGAATATTATGTATTAAAAACTGGGATGGAGGGAGGCAATTGGGCCAGAGTAATGATTTTCAGATCTTTTCTTCATATTGTTAAGTTTGTATAGAGGTGCTAAAAATATTGCTTTAAGCATAAACTTTTTATTAGTTAAGGTTTCTCAGAAGGTTGTTTTGAAAAGGATTCTGAGACTATGTCCTGGTTTAGTGGGAAAGAATTCTATGATCTATTAGTGATGCCTGGCTTGGGCACATAACTAGGAGTGCTGACATCTATCATTCCTGAACTAGGAGAAATTTTTGGTAATAGTTAATGAACACGTTCATGAAGCATCTAGTTGATGGGTGGAATTGAGATCAGTGATGTAAAGGTTTCAGAAATGTGAAATAGCCCTTGCCCCTAGGAAACTTCCATTAAAGTTGATATAAATCAAGCATATAGACATGGAACAGCAGCTAATAGTTTAAAGTAGTACGTGATTAATTTAACCAATTCACACAGAATGTTTGCCATATACTAAGCACTGTCCGCGGTGCTGGAGACACAGTGATGACTACACAAGACAGATCAAATTCCTACTCTAGTGTGGGAGACAAAATGGAAAACGAGCAAGACAAACAAACTATATAATTCCAGGTAGTGACAAGTGTTCAGGGGAAGAGTAAAGCTGGGTAAGTGGGAAGAGAGTGAGGGAGGTATATGGCTATTTTAGAAAAGGTTTTGGGGAAATCTTCTCAGAGAAGATGACAGTTGAGCAGAGATCTGTATGATATAAGGGAGCCAAATAAACAAAATATACATGAATATCTGGGGAAAGAGTGTTCCAGGTAGAGGGAACAGCAAGTTCAAAGACCCCGAGGCAGGAACAAGCATGGTGTGTTAGAGGTGCAACAAGGAGGCCAATGTAGCTGGAGCAGAGTGAGTGAAAGGGGAGTGGGGAGGGGGGAAATGAGGTTGGAGAGGATAGCAAGGACCAGACCATGAAGGGCTTCTTAGATCATGGTAAGGAGTTGAGATTTTTGCTTTGAGCTGGATGGGAAGCCATTGGAGAGTTTGGAGTAGGGAACGACATGGTCTGATTCATGTTGAATGGTTGCACTGGTTGCTATTCGAAGACTCGGCTGTTGATGGGTGAGAGAAAAACAGGGTGCCCACTTAGGAGGTTGCTGCAATATAGTCCAGAAGAGAGATCATGGTGGCTAGAATGAGGTGGTCATGATGCAGTGGGTGAAGAGTGGTGGATTCAGGCTATATTTAGAGTTGGGGCTGACGGCGCTTGCTGATAGGCTGGATGTGGGGTGGGGAGAGAAATTGAGATATCTCATAGGTTTTTTACTTGAGCCCAGAGCCAGCATCATGAACATGCAATTTGTACAGTGGCATGGGGTCTGGCACTTAGAGGGGCCCAAAGCTTTGTTTAATGCTCTGCTGTTGACATCTTGAAATTCTTTTTTCTTCTCCATCTGATGACATTTTTTTTAACACCTTTATTGGAGTATAATTGCTTTACAATGGTGTGTTAGTTTCTGCTTTATAACAAAGTGAATCAGTTATACATATACATATATCCCCATATCTTTTCCCTCTTGCGTCTCCCTCCCTCCCACCCTCCCTATCCCACCCCTCTAGGTGGTCACAAAGCACTGAGCTGATCTCCCTGTGCTATGCAGCTGCTTCCCACTAGCTATCTATTTTACATTTGGTAGTGTATATATGTCCATGCCACTCTCTCACTTTGTCCTAGCTTACCCTTCCCCCTCCCCATATCCTCAAGTCCATTCTGTAGTAGGTCTGTGTCTTTATTCCCATCTTGCCCCTAGGATCTTCACGACCATTTTTTTTTCTTAGATTCCATATATATGTGTTAGCATATGGTATTTCTTTTTCTCTTTCTGACTTACTTCACTCTGTATGACAGACTCTAGGTCCATCCACCTCACTACAAATAACTCAATTTCGTTTCTTTTTATGGCTGAGTAATATTCCATTGTATATATATGCCACATTTTCTTTATCCATTCATCTGTTGATGGACACTTAGGTTGCTTCCATGTCCTGGCTATTGTAAATAGAGCTGCAATGAACATTTTGGTACATGACTCTTTTTGAATTATGGTTTTCTCAGGGTATATGCCCAGTAGTGGGATTGCTAGGTTGTATGGTAGTTCTATTTTTAGTTTTTTAAGGAACCTCCATACTGTTCTCCATAGTGGCTGTATCAATTTACATTCCCACCAACAGTGCAAGAGGGTTCCCTTTTCTCCACACCCTCTCCAGCATTAATTGTTTGTAGATTTTTTGAAATTCTTAATAATTTTGAACAGAGGCTTTTGCACTTTATTTTGCACAATGTCCTACAAGTTAGGCAGCTGGCGTTGCTTGAGCCAGTAGGCGAATGGTGGCCCCATTTATGAAGGTAGAGGGGGCTAGAAGGGGGACATTTGGGGGGGGGGAAGATATGGAGTTTGGACCATGGTCAGTTTGAGAGGCCAGTTAGGCACCCCAGTGGAGCTGCTAGGTTAGTTGTCTAGAAGAGTTTTCAGAAGGAGAAACCTCCCTGCCAGGACTGGAGTCATGGAGGTCATTCTGAAGGAGGTGAGATTTGAACTGGCCTTTTGGGAAGAGTATATGCCAAGTCCTGTCCCCTCCCTCTGCACAGAAAAGGGGTCAGTGGTTGGCAGGGTATTGGTTATGTCCTTTAGTGTGGACTTTGTCTTAATTTTATTCCAGAGCATAGGGTGGACAGTACACATTGACTTACTGAACAGGCATAATTTTTCACCTCCTGATTGCTTTGCTCATATCTGCCCTTTCCCCCCCACACAGTTATTTTGCTGTTGCCTGGGGTGACCACCAACTCCAAAGTGGGCTCTGCAGCAGTCTCTGGAGATGTGAGGAAACTTAGCAGCCCTGCCTTTGGAAACTGGGATCCACTATGCTGACAAGTCCCAGGCTTGGAGTGACTCTGTCAAAGGTGGCTGAGACAGCCTTGGGGGACTACAGAGGAGGGTCCCTGTGGGTGCTGGGGTTTGTTGTTAACCCTTCTAGATACAGTCTCTAGAGTATCTAGATACAGAGGGCTTGGACTCCATCCCTTCCTTCTCTGAGACCCTGGGAATCTCATCAAGTCTCAGTGGACCTTGGTTTCTCTATTTGTAAAAGATGAATAATAATATTTCCTACTTCATAATGTTCTTGCTAAATGCTCCTTCTCCCCTCGAGGACAGTAGTCCCTTCTGCTCTGGGGAAGCAGAGCTGGACCTAGACTGCATCATGAAGGAAGACTTGGTAGTCACCTACTTGTACCTCAAAGCTCATTTAATCTCTTTTGGCTTCCTTGGTGCACATTCAGACCCTAATTAGGATTGGTAAAACGACATCCAGCACAGAGAGCTGCTTACCTACTTTCCTTATTACGGACATGTGGCTGTTTCTCCAACACCTACTACTCCCCTAATCATATAGCAGGGTCGTGCAATTTGTGTGTGTGTGTGTGTCCCCAACCCCACATCCAGGGATGAGTCCTGATTAGATCAAAGCAATCTGGGTAATTCCTCTTCTTTTACTCCAGGGATGGGTTAAAAGTTGGACTTACCACCCAGGCCCAAGTCCATGTCATTCCATGACCACATTGATAAGGAGTGGACACACAAATTAGAATGGTCCAATCAGAATGAGGCTTAGGACTTTTGTCCCGCCCCCACTAGACATGAGTAAGGAAGCATGTGGCCCTAGTCATTTTTGACATTCATCCAATACCTAAAGTGGGAGGCAGAGTAGGGGGAGGGAAAGAGACAGAGTGTTTGGTGACATCCTTTCTTGATCAAACCATACCTGAAGTCCTACCATTGTATTTTTCAGTTAAAGAGTTATTAAATTCCCTTTAACATTTTCATTTCTCTGAGGTTTTAAAAATTACTTTCATCCAAAATCATCCTACTGATACAAACATACTCTGGGTGCCAAGTCCTCAAATAGTGAAATAAGATTTACACAGTTCCTATCTTTGTATCTAATAATATTTGGAGGATTATTCAACTCAGGACTTTTTGAATATGGCAAAGGGGTTATTTAAGAATGATGACACTCATATTATGGAGTGTAACTATAAATCTTACTAAATAGTTCATTTAGGGGTACTTATTTTTGCATGTGTGTGCTATGCAGTGGATATCTGCTATGCTTGTTTCTCTTTAAGGAACTAGTAAAAACCATTGGGCATATATAACTAAGAGACTAGTCTTTCTTCGGGTTTGATCTGATGTGTCCTGCTGATGCCTTCTACAGTATACTCCTCCTCTTTCCTGTGCTTGTCTATGCTGGGGTGAGGTGCACATCTTTATATCAGGACCCTATTGCTATTTTCAGAGAAATAAAGTTTTCTATATCAGTCATTTGTTCAGGGGTTCACCTTAAGAACTGAGTCTTTGTCCTCAGTATTTCTGTGGAAGTTTGTTTTCCTCTAACACCGTCTGCAAACACCTACTACTGTCTCCCTAGTACATTAGATTTGTGTTCTCTGTGTCCATGGGCTGCAGCTCCCCCCTCACTAATCCAAGTGCCCCCGTCCTTTGGTCAGCTCTGTGTTCTGTGTCATTGGTAGGAGCTGTAGAGCTCATTTGTTTTGGCACCAAAAATGACCTGATTGGAGATCAAGCTAAAAAAAAACTACTCTTCCCTCTGAGTAAGAGCACAGTGTGACCAGTTGAATCACATGCACTGCCTGTTTCCCATCTTGTTTCTCCTTCAATATTCCACCCTCTGCCCAAATTCAAAACGTGCTAGTTCAGTGTCCTATGATATTTATTCTCATTTAGGTTTATAGATTTCATACTCAAAAGGCTGTTTTTCCTCATAGGGGCCTTTTCTCTGCCATGAGGACACCCTGACATCAGGTCATGTTGGGGACATCTGCTTGGAACTCTCAACTTCAATGTGGATTTTATCCATTGAGATTTCACATTATTTTTTTGTTGGCAAAATATAACTGTATTGCAAAGAGTAAACAAAATGATTCAGCTCTGTTTAAAAAGCACTTGCACAGCACACTTAGAGGAAATAGAAGTGTCACCACAGTATCTCCAGGTCTTATCATTGATGATACTGATGGAGGCATGTTACTATCAGTAATCTCCAAGTTCATGTTTTTGCCTCAGTCTATATAAATGGGACATCTAGGTCCCACCTTGTGAAATTCCTCTTTCTCCCAGTATTTGGACTTTAAAAATGCCCATCCACCTTCCTGCCCATGCATTTACCATCACGAGGATGTCCCCATCCATGCCCAAGGGGGGCTGCCCCTGACCTTCCTTGAATTGCCCACCCTTGAGTGAGAGGCAGGGCTGTGCTTTCTACTGAGAGGGGACTTGTCCCTCCCTAGTTCTCATTGCACTTTGTCACCCAGGCCCCACTGCTGTCACCCAGGCCCCACTCTACTGGGGTCCAAAGTCTCCCCAAGTCCAAGCCAGGTCAAGGGGCCCCTCGAGAAATAGGTGCCACGTTCTTCCCTCTATCCTCGCATTTCCCTCCTCCCCGCAGTGCCCCTCACAAGATACCAAAACACACCCAGTTCAGACCCAAACATCAGCTCTTGTCAACGTCCACACTCGCAGACACATGCCCAGGGAGGTCAGCCATCCTCCAGCTACATCAACAGCCAAACTGTGAGCTTCAGATCAGACTTAGCAGCTCCTAAACCACGGAGCACAGCTCTGTCTCCGTGACTCTCAACGAAGGGTTTCTGTTTGTGTGAAGCAGCAGCACTAGGAAGATTTAATTACTGTCTGCACTTGGCCCCTCACTCAGAGGAGGAGTTTCCTTCCAATGTGTGGGAGAGTGGGTGGGAGCCGATGGGCTAGTGTATCGCAGGCCACTCCCACCTCCCTCCAGGTTCATGGTTTAACAAGGGGCCTTCTGGACGTAATGCCTAGACTTACAGGAATGATGTTAATGGCACTTTAATGGGCTGGTGGGAGATGTCTCAAGAGAGCTTGACCCTCCAGAAGCTCCCCAACCATATTGTGTGGAAGAAACCCTGCTAATTATGCCCATGTGAAACTACCAGGGAAACTTGCTTCCCTCGAGACACACAGAATGGTGTGGTTTAGCGGGCAGTCACCAAATGCTTGATTGGTGCCTTTTGGAATCTGTGCTGGGACTTGGAAACTCAAAGGCTCTTTGCTTCTAGGAGCCCACAGTGAGGCAAAGGACACAGACAAACACATAGATAACTCTGGCAAACTGTGTTACCTCTGCAGAGCTCCTGGGCTCTGGAGGCAGACAGGGGTCAAATCCTGCATTGGGTCCTTACTATCTGTGTGGCCTCCTGCAGGTTGCACCCTCTGGTCTTAGGATGCCCAGGTATAAGATGAGGAATAAAAACAGTACCCATCCTATAAGGCTGATGAGAATTAGTGAGCACATGCCTGGCACGTCTTCAGTGCTCAGAAAGTATCTGATTTAAATCATTATCATTATATAAATTGTCATGGGAGTAAAAATGAGGGAGGAATTAATTTTGTAGAGAATTATGGGGAAGTGAAGACATTTGAACCACATCTCAAGGGCTGCATAGGATGTCACATGACGGATGAGAAAGAGAGGGTGCTGTGCAGAGAGAGGTGAAAGCAAGAGCAAAGGCCTTTTGTTTCTTTAACCAAGTGCTCTTGAGGTTGTTCTTGGTCTGGTGCTCCTGCTTGGCCCTTGCATTTATCATTTGCTTTTCCCTGTGTGCATGTCTTGCCATCTCCTCTGGGTTTTAAATGCCCTGAAGTGGAGTGGAACATGCCCTGGCAGGGAGGGTGAATCAAGTCCTGGCTTTGCTGTTTTCTAAGGTGTGACCCCATCTTGTCAAAGGTGTCATGGTACAAAGCATGGTCTCTGGAGCTGAGCTGCCTCGGCCCAGTCCCAGCTCTTTCATCAAGTGACTTCGTCTCTCTGCTTCATCTCTCTGCTCCAGTTTTCCCATCTACAAAATGGGGATGATAACAGCACCACCTCAGGAGCTGGTGTGAGGGTTAAATACCTGATCACATGTTCAGCACTTAGGACAGGACCCAACACAGGGCAATGCCCTATCACTGGTGGTGGATGTCTGCCCTTTGCACTGGCTGCTCCCTGTGCCTGGAAAGCTCTTCCCCACTGGGCTTGCTCTGTCACTCCTTTAGGTCTTTACTCAAGTTCACCTTGTCAATGGGACCTTACCTGGCTGCACTATTAAAAATCACAATCTACCTCTTGGCACCTTATTTCCTCTTCCTGCTTCATGTTTCTTCCTATATATTTGCCTTATTTTTCTGTTATTGTCTGTCTCTCCCAAATAGAGTATAAACTTCATGGAGGCAGGGGTTTTATTTGTTTTGTTTGATGCTGAATCTGTTCATGTCAAATAGTGTGTGACACATAGTAGGTGCTCAACAAATACTCATTGAATGAATGTGAATGAACTCGGCCCCCTTGAGCCATACTTTCATCCTCTGTAAAATATAACTATTAGCCTATGTCAGATAGATTACAAGATGCTGCTTTATAAGTAACAAAACACTAGATACATAGATTAGATAACAGTATAGTTGAAGGCAAGGATCATGTCATACATATGTCTTCTTATTGACACCATACACCTAGAAAACTACTATTTATCCACCCATCCACCTACCCATCCACCCATCCATGCATCCACCCATTCACCCACATACCCTCCCAGTCATCTATACGCCTATCCATCCATCTACCCACCCATCTATCCACTCACCCATATATCCCATTCCATTATATCCCATTCCCCATCCATCCATCCATCCATCCATCCATCCATTCACCCATCCACTCACCCACCCATCCATCTATTCATCTATCATCCATATACTCATCCATTCATCCACCCATCCATCCACTCATTCATCCATCTCATTCCATCCTATGCCATCATCCATCCATCCATCAACAATAAATGTTTATTGGATGTATGTTGATTACTAGGCATTGGAATAACATTAATGACTACTATGAATAGGTAAAAGTTACTGAGAACTCACTACATGCCACACACTGTGTTAAGCATTTTGCAAAGAACATTTTGTTTCAACAGCCGTATGAAGTAGACACTATTACCACACCTCTATTTACAAATGAGGCAACTGAGGCACTGAGAGGTTAGTGACTTGCCTGAGATCCCCTGTAGGAAGTGGTAGAGCTTGGGTTCACACTCAAGTTGGCTGCCTCCATTACACTTTCCCGTAACCCCTGTATATCCCTCTTCATACAAAGTTCACAGCCTGACAGTAAAGACAGATGTGGAACAAGTAATTATGCAAAGAGCAGGCACTCAATAAATGTATTTAATGGATGTGTGCTCTCTGAGTGTTGGTTAAGAATGAGGACTCCCTTTCCGGGGAGAGAGCCAGTTTGTGAAAATTCCCAACACCCAGTGCTGTTTTGGAAACCTCACTGCCTTTTCTTCATCCATTCGTGTGTGGATGGACATTTAGGTTGTTTCCATATCTTGGCTATTGTGAGCAATGCTACAATGAACATGGAGGTGCAGATATCTCTTTGAGATCCTTATTTAAATTCTTTTGGATAAATACCCAGAAGTAGCATTGCTGGATCACATAGCATTTTTATTTTTGATTTTTTGAGAAACCTCCATACTATTTTCCAAGTAACTGCACCATTTTACATTCTTACCAGCAGGGTGCAAGGGTTCCAGTTTCTCCACATCCTCCCCAACACTTGTTGTGTACAACAGAATATTCTTCAGCCTTCAGAAAGAGGGGATTCTTGCCCTTTGTGACAACATGGATGAACCTGGGGGACATTATGCTGAGTGAAGTAACGGTCACAGAAGGACAAATGTTGCATGATTCCACTTATACATGGAATCTGAAACAGTCAGTCTCATAGAAGCAGAGAGTGGAATGGTGGTTGCCAGGGGCCGGGGGAGGAGAATGGGGATTGCTGTTCAATGAGCAGAAAGTTTCAATTATGCAAGATGAATAAGTTCTAGAGATCCGCTGTACAACATGGTGCCTATAGATACTATATTGCACACTTAAAAATTTGTTAAGAGGGTAGATCTTATGTTATGTATTCTTATCACAAAACAAAAAAAGAAAGAAAGAAAAGAAAACCTCCCAGCCTCTGACTGGTTTGGAAACCACCACTGTGGATCTCTGAGTCTGGCGGGGTCCCCGGGAGCTGAGCTGGATTCTGGCTGCTGTGGTCCCTGTCCCGCAGCGCCACTCAGAGGCTGGGGAAGCAGCCTGCCGCCCAGAGAGCCCTCCGTGGCTGGGAACACTCTCCACCGTCCTCCAGTTCCTGCTCACCCTGCGTTTGTTCCCACCACCAGGCATTTTTCACTCCTCTATAATTACCCAGGCTAATTAAATAAATTGATCTGCTGATGTACACTGCACAGTCATTTCTGTGCTGTAATTTGGCTTTAATAGAACCGTCGCTTGAACGAGAGGAAATGAAAGCCCCGGGTAGAAGTGGGATCTTTTAACTTTCAAGAAAAATAATTTTTCAGGGAATTTTGGTTCCCTGCATGTGCATAATATATGCACTTGCTGTCAGAATTAACTGGGAAACAGCAGCTGTCTGGTAAGGAGAATAATTTGGGAGCCCTTCTGTCATGAGAAACTCAAACTGACTCCGAGTCTTGACAGGAAGCTCGTAACTTTGGAGGCAAATGGGGCTCAAAGCATATTGTTGGCTCTGGGTTCTGACCTCTGTGGGGATGTTCTGGTAAATGGCTGTTGGTTCTGGATGATACAGGGGGTGTGTCAAGCTCACCCACTCTGGGGACAGGAAGTGAGGTGCCCCCTGGACCGTGTGATGGTTAAGGATGTGATTTGGGGCCTAATACCATCTGGTTCTCATGCCACCTTTGCCATTTACTAGATGTGCATTTCTTTCTGCACATTGCTCTGTCTACTGGGAACTCAGTCCCTCTTCTGTAAAATGTACCACCTTTCAGGATTGTGGTTGAGGAATAAATGAGCTCGAGACTGCCCCACATGTGGTGAGAGCTTCAGAAACATTAGCTGCTGTTTATGTTTGTATCAAAAGCCGTTGCTCACCCACCCAGCATTTGTTAAGCAATAACCATGAAGTAGGTACTGTGCTGGTGGGGCAGGACAACCTGACGGGCTTAAACCTTGTTTAGATGAAAGTCTCTAAGGGGAGCCTGCTACCCTGGTTCTGCCCATGTTCAATGGGAGTCAGGATCTTGACAGCATCAATAATGCATTACTGATTTATTTCCCCTTACTATGTCCAGGCACTGCTTCAAGCACCCTTATAGGTATTAGTTCAATAAGTGATCATGATTTTATCTATTGAGCTCTGTACCAGAGCTTTAATATGCATGATGTCATTTTATCTTCCAACCACCCTAATGAGGTAGGTACATTTATCATACCCCCTTTAGGGATAAGGAAAGTGAGGTATGGAGAAGTTAAGTGATGAGGGTCACATGGCAAGTGGGAAGGAAAGGTAGGACTTGAAGTTGGGACTATGTGACACCAGGGTTTAAACCATCTTGTCAAAGTGTCATCAAATGTGGTGCTCAGGGTGGTCACTCAGCCCCCTAACTTACGTGTGATGGCATACATTCAACTCAAGGTGTTATGATGATGACAAAAGATTTTGTTGAACATGGTTGAACCTTTGCCCTCTAGGGAGACTTGTGTGCAAGTTACTTTATGCCTGTGAACTTAGGAGCTGGTGAGACCCACAAGCTAATGTGGCTGAGGGAGGAAGTCAGCTTTGGACTGCTTGATCTCCCAGGCCTGGGGACTCTGCCTGCGTGCCCCTTGTTATTCCTTTCGGTGGCACCATTGGTGTCTGCAAGAACTCAGCCACGATTGCACCACTGTTAATTGTGCTTTGTTGTCTTTTCCTGCAATGGGAATGGTATTTATTGATTTATTTCCCCCTCCTTAAGAAAAAAAGCTTTATTGAAGTATACTTTATGTACTATAAAATTCATTTAATGTAAGGGCACAATTCAGTGATTTTTAGTAAATTTACAGAGTTGTGCGACCATCACCACGATCCCGTTTTGGACTATTTCCATCAAGATATACCAATAGCCAATAAGCACATGAAAAGATGCTCAACATCATCAGTCCATTAGGCAAAGGCAGATAAAAACCACACTGAGGCACCACTAGGATGGCTGTGATAAGGAAGATGGACAATTAACAGGCACTGGTGGGGATTTGGAGAAATTGGAATGCGTAGACATTGCTGGTGGAAATGTAAAATAGTACAGTTGCTGTGGAAAGACAGTTTAGAGTTAAAAAAAAAAACGTTTAGCATACTTTTACCATATAACCCAGCAATTCCAATTCTAAGCATGTTTCTTCTATCAAAAGTTCAGAAATAACAGAAGCAAAACCAGTGAGTCACCAAAGTAGTAATTAATAAAAGTTTATTATGATCATCTCAATAGATGCAGAGAAAGCTTTTGACAAAATTTAACACCCATTTATGATAAAAACCCTGCAGAAAGTAGGCATAGAGAGAACTTTCCTCAACATAATAAAGGCCATATATGACAAGCCCACAGCCAACATCATCCTCAATGGTGAAAAACTGAAACCATTTCCACTAAGATCTGGAACAAGACAAGGTTACCCTCTCTCACAACTATTATTCAACATAGTTTTGGAAGTTTTAGCCACAGCAATCAGAGAAGAAAAAGAAATAAAAGGAATCCAAATTGGAAAAGAAGAAGTAAAGCTGTCACTGTTTGCAGATGACGTGATACTATACATAGAGAATGCTAAAGATGCTACCAGATAACTACTAGAGCCAATCAATGAATTTGGTAAAGTAGCAGGATACAAAATTAATGCACAGAAATCTCTTGCATTCTTATACACTAATGATGAAAAATCTGAAAGTGAAATTAAGAAAACACTCCCATTTACCATTGCAAGAAAAAGAATGAAATACCTAGGAATAAACCTACCTAAGGAGACAAAAGACCTGTATGCAGAAAATTATAAGACACTGATGAAAGAAATCAAAGATGACACAAATAGATGGAGAGATATACCATGTTCTTGGAGTGGAAGAATCAACATTGTGAAAATGACTCTACTACCCAAAGCAATCTATAGATTCAATGCAATCCCTATCAAACTACCACTGGCATTTTTCACAGAACTAGAACAAAAAATTTTGCAATTTGTATGGAAACACAAAAGACCCCGAATAGCCACAGCAATCTTGAGAACGAAAAAAGGAGCTGGAGAAATCAGACTCCCTGACTTCAGACTATACTACAAAGCTACAGTAATCAAGACATTATGGTACTGGCACAAAAACAGAAAGATAGATCAATGGAACAGGAGAAAGCCCAGAGATAAACCCACGCACATATGGACACCTTATCTTTGATAAAGGTGGCAGGAATGTACAGTGGAGAAAGGACAGCCTCTTCAGTAAGTGGTGCTGGGAAAACTGGACAGATACATGTAAAAGTATGAGATTAGATCACTCCCTAACACCATACACAAAAATAAGCTCAAAATGGATTAAAGACCTAAATGTAAGGCCAGAAACTATCAAACTCTTAGAGGAAAACATAGGCAGAACACTCTATGACATAAATCACAGCAAGATCCTTTCTGACCCACCTCCTAGAGTAATGGAAAAAAACCCCAAAAATAAACAGATGGGACCTAATGAAACTTCAAAGCTTTTGCACAGCAAAGGAAACCATAAACAAGACCAAAAGACAACCCTCAGAATGGGAGAAAATATTTGCAAATGAAGCAACTGACAAAGGATTAATCTCCAAAATTTACAAGCAGCTCATGCAGCTCAATAACAAAAAACAAACAACTCAATCCAAAAATGGGCAGAAGACCTAGATAGACATTTCTCCAAAGAAGATATAGAGACTGCCAACAAACACATGAAAGAATGCTCAACATCATTAATCATTAGAGAAATGCAAATCAAAATTACAATGAGATATCATCTCACACCGGTCAGAATGGCCATCATCAAGACATCTAGAAACAATAAATGCTGGAGAGGGTGTGGAGAAAAGGGAACACTCTTGCACTGCTGGTGTGAATGTGAATTGGTTCAGCCACTATGGAGAACAGTATGGAGGTTCCTTAAAAAACTACAAATAGAACTACTATATGACCCAGCAATCCCACTATTGGGCATATACCCTGAGAAAACCAAAATTCAAAAAGAGTCATGTACCAAAATGTTCATTGCAGCTCTATTTACAATAGCCCGGAGATGGAAACAACCTAAGTGCCCATCATCGGAGGAATGGATAAAGAAGATGTGGCACATATATACAATGGAATATTACTCAGCCATAAAAAGAAACGAAATTGAGCTATTTGTAATGAGGTGGATAGACCTAGAGTCTGTCATACAGAGTGAAGTAAGTCAGAAAGAAAAAGACAAATACCGTATGCTAACACATATATATGGAATTTAAGAAGAAAAAAAAATGTCATGAAGAACATAGGGGTAAGACAGGAATAAAGACACAGACCTACTGGAGAACGGACTTGAGGATATGGGGAGGGGGAAGGGTGAGCTGTGACAGGGCGAGAGAGAGTCATGGACATATACACACTAACAAATGTAAGGTAGATAGCTAGTGGGAAGCAGCCGCATGGCACAGGGATATCGGCTTGGTGCTTTGTGACCGCCTGGAGGGGTGGGATAGGGACGGTGGGAGGGAGGGAGACGCAAGAGGGAAGAGATATGGGAACATATGTATATGTATAACTGATTCGCTTTGTTATAAAAGCAGAAACTAACACACCATTGTAAAGCAATTATACCCCAATAAAGATGTTAAAAAAAGAAGTTTATTGTGCACACACCAAAAGACTGCAAACTGGGAGCACTCAGACTAAAACGTGGAATGAGGCTCAGGGGTATATTGTTCTAAAGCAGCTTATTAGTGAAAAAGCAGTGGCTGTTTATTTTTCACAGTGACTGGTTATAATATTAGAATTTTCTTAAATGATAGGGAATTGGTCAGTGGTTACCTCACATCCACCTTGGGAAACAGTGTAAGTTTCGCTCACAATTTCCAGAGGCATAAGCCAGAAATGACCCAGGTCAAGTTAGTCTTGCAAAATAAGCTAAAAGAAACTTTGTTTGTGTGACTAAACTGGTTTTGTCTGCTCAGGGAATTTTCAAGGCGTGTCTCCATTTGTTTTTGATGTTAATGCACCAAATTTTTTATCTCAAAAGAATTTAAAACCTACAGAAAAGTTGCAAACACAGTTTAGTGAGTATCTATATACCCTTCACCAGTGGTTACATATTTTCCCTCATTGGATTTCTCTCTCTCTCTCTCTCTTTACACCTGCACACACATATGCACTTTTTGTTAAACTAAATTGAGAGTAAGTAGCAGATACTATGACACTTCACCTTTGAATACTTGGTCACATATCACCTAAATCAAGGACATTCTCCTACAAGACGACAATGCAATGACAACACTTGAAGAATCTAATGATGATATAATACTCGTACTTAATGTACACTCCATAGTCAGTTCCCCAGTTGTCCTAATAATATTCTTTACGGCTACTTTAAAAAAAAGTCTAGCATCCAATCCAAGACAATACAGTGCATTTTGTTTTCATATTTGTAAAGACTTCTTTACTCTGGAGGGATTCCCTAGCCTTTGTGTGTGACAGTGTGTATGTATATGTGTGTGAGTGTGTGTATATAAATGCATGAATGGGTGTACGTATGTGGGTATGCATATGTGTATGTATGTGTGTGTGTATATGTGCATGAGTGGGTATATGTATGTGAATGTGTGTGTGTGTGTGTGTGTGTATGTGAATGTGTGCGTGTGTGTGTGTTTTAAGCCATGCACCTTTTTAAACAGTACAGGTCAGATGTTTGTCAGAATGTCCTGCTTGCAAATGCAGGATGGATTTATCTGCTTGCTGCCTCCTGCTTGGACTCAGGTGAGCCATTTTGGCAGTAGTCGTACATAAACAATGCCATGTCCTTCTCCGTGCATCACGTCAAGAGATGCGTGATGTCAGTGTGCCATTATCTGTGAGGTTAAGGGAGAGGCATTTTAAAGTCACTTTGGTGAGAAGAGTCACTTCCTGCTTGAAACCCAGGCTGGAAACCCATTTGCCATTGCGGAACAGAATGCTGTGTGGACTGTTGAGCACCTGTGTGGGACACCTGGGGATTCTGTGCTCTTGCTCCTGCCCAGTCCTGCGTGGTTACACGGGGTGCTGGGGGACTGAGGTGAATAGACACAGCCCCTGCTCTCAGAGGGGCTAGCGTCTGGAGGGAGCAGCTGCGGGACATGTAAGCCCAGAGCAGCATGGTAGGTGGTGAAACTGAGGGTGTGCATGGGCAAGGATGTACGCAGGAGCCGTGTGTACCCATCAAGGTCTTGGCTGATGACTGCTGAGCACTGAAGGACGAGTCTCTGTCTTTCTTGTCAGACCTTAGGACTTTTCTCTCTCCACAGTTTTTCAGTCTTTCTCTCTCTGCAACCCGGTCTAACCTTGGAAAGTGATGGACTTGAATTACAGCCCTGCCTTCATCCCTTGTGGACTATGTGACCTTAGGCAAGTCGTCTCGCCTTGCTAAACCTCAGTTTTCTCCTGTGGGATGGAGTTATAGTGGCGCCTCCCCCAACCAGGCCACCGTGCTGGTTGAATGAGGCAGTACATGTTGTGCAGGACCTGGTGGAGAAGCGATCAGTACATTTGCGCTATTACTATTTTTCTCTTTAATCTTGAGCTTCTTTCCAGGCCTCATCCTCTGTACAAAATGTGCCGTGCCAGCTCTTTATCCCAATGTCCCCGTTGGGTAGGACACCACTATCTTTTTGAAGCATGCTGTCTTAGGTGCTGCCCTGCCCATAAGCCAAACCTCGGACAGTCTCATTGATTTGGAAGATACCAGGGAAGGTTGGAAGGAGTGGAGAGCCCAACCCCACCTAAGGGGAGCTTCTTAGACTCTTGTCACTTGAGCCACTTGTCAGCATGAGCTGGGCAGCCCTGGATGGCATTGGCCGACATAGATAGAGGGTCATTCAGGGCTCTGTGGCTTGGTTTGTGATCAGTAGAAATTGGAAGGTGTGTGTGAGTATGTGTGTATGTGTGAGACAGAGAGACAGAGAAAGAAAGAGACAGAAAGAGAAATTCAATACCTGGATCTTCTCAGCTCAGAAAAGGTGTGCCCTTATTGGATTTGACACCTCAAACTTTGAGGAAATGGAATTTTCATGAGTTTTTCGAACTTGAGTCATTCCCTATGTCAGTTAGGGCCTGGCAGGAAACAGAGGGCATGCTTGAATTAGGATAATTCGCAGCAGCTTTAATAACAGGACCAGGAATGGTAGGACATAGGGAAAGTGGGCCTGGAGAGGTGAGGGAAGGAGCTGTTGGTGGAATCTTGAAGGAGCTCGGGGTATGCAGAGGGCCACTTTGCAAGGAGTGATGACCTCGGTCAAGGGCCACAGCCAGATCAAGGCAACCTGGAAAAATGTGGGGGACAAATACCCCAACCTCACTTATCCCTCCCCCTGTGTATTATTGTGAAGCCTGGGGGAAAGGGAGCCTTCTGATGCTATTTATCAAGGTCCAATTCTGGGGCAGAGAGGAGAAGGATGGAGGGTAGATCTGGGGGCGGGGGTGGCAAACAGGAGACAATTGGCATCTTCCCACACAACGTTTGTAAATTTTTGTGGATGTACCCCCTCTACTTATTAATTAACTGCTATTTTTTAAGTCAGTGCACATTTTAAATTTAACTAATTCTATTTCAAAAAGAAATAACAACAAAAAAATTACAACCAGCTTCACTAGCCATAAGTGAAAGGTAACTGTAAAAAAATACAATGAAAGCTAAGTAATGTATCATTCTATTTGGGTACCTTTGCCAGGTTAAGACTCAGAACCAGAGGTCGGCTGAAGCCGGGCGTAAGCATGCAGACTGGCCAGCTTTGAAGAAGTGTTAAGCGCATTGCATCACAGACAGAGAATTTCTCCTTGATGTAATTAGGAAGATTGAACAAGGGTTGGAAGAGGAGTGCAGTACATTAAATAGTGTCCCCCCAAAGACATATCCAGTCCTAACCCTCAGTACCTGAGAACGTGGCTTTATTTGGACGTAATGTCTTTGTAGATGTAATTAAGTTAAAGATCTCAGGATGAGATCATCTTGGATTTACGGTGGGCCCTAAATCCAACAATTGGTGCCCTTAGAAAGAAGAGGGTGGTTTGAGACCAGAGACACACAGAAGGTAAGGCCATGTGAAGACGGAGGCAGAGATTGAAGTGATGCATCCACAAGCCAAGGGACGCCAAGAGTTGCCAGCAGCTATAAAGGAGGCACAGAATGGATTCTCCCTCAGAGCCTGCAGAAGGAAACAATCCTGCCCACATGTTGATTTTGGACTTCTGGCCTCTAGAATTGTGAGAGGATATATTTCGGTTGTTTTAAGCCATTGAGTTTGTTGCAATTTGTTATGACAGCAATAGGAAACTCTACAGGGACTAGCTCTCATTATGACTCAACATTATTTACTGCCGTGCTCATGTTCTCCTTAAGGTCACCTTCATAAAGTCCTCTCTAGGACCATCGGTTGTATGTGCCTGCGCTTTGGGGGAAAAATTGATTGGATTGTGAGTTTTGACTTCTGTCTCTTTCTTGTGTCCCCACTCCTGCCAGGTGTCAGGCTCTGAGTAGCCATGCAAAGCATACTTGTTGAATAAATCCACAGAAACCGAAAGGTAACTAATGACATTAGTCAAAGTAATGGCTGAAAATGGCAAACTTAATGCGTGCTGTAAGGTGAATTCAAAGACTGTGGTCTAAGTCTCCTTAGAAATCACTAGACTTGTTGAGGAGGAAATTGATTGACTTGATTAAATTGATGTTGTCTAGATGTCATCATCATCATCTTCGTCACCAGTACTAATAACAATAGCTGATATTTATCGAGTGCTTGCTTTGTTACTAGGCATTGGGCTAAATGCCTTTATGTGCATTATTTCATTCAAGCTTCACAGGTACCCAGTAAGATAGGTGCTATTACTTTATTCTGATAGATGAAAAACTGAAGCTACAGTTTAAGCAACTTGCTTAAATGGCCACACAATTCAAAAACAATGCAGCTAGAAGTGGAACACCAGTAGCCTGATCCAGAGCCTGTGCTCTTTACCACCATGTTCTGCCACCACTCAGATGTGAACCCCATGAGCATTTATTGAATGCACCTCTTGAGTTGGCTACCAAAGCCCTTCTTTGGGAACTTGTACCTCCCACCCATCACCACACGGTGCAATGGTTGGGTTCCCAGCAGCCATTCTGTTCTGCGTGTTCATGCTCCTTGGCCATAGCTGATTGGTCCAGGGATGAGCATCTGACCATGTCTGGACCAATCAGAGGCCTCTGCCAGGAATGTAAAATTGGGACTGAGAAAGAGGGAGCCATAGCTCACCCTGAGATGTAGGCAGGTGCAGAGTATAGACATGGTTTCTGCATTGTGGACAGGGAACAGAAGAAATCAGTCTTACAGGGAGAGAAGAGTGAGGCACGTATTCAGACATGAGAGAGGGAGAGAGAGAGAAGAATTCTGAAGACCCCACAGCAGTGCATCTCAAACTTTAATGTGCATATGAATCCCCTAAGATCTTGAAAAAAATGCAGATTCTGATTCAGTAGGTCTGGGGAGTGGCCTGATTCTTCATTTCTAACAAACTCCCAGGTGATGCTGATGCTGCTGGCCCATGGACCACACCCCAGGCTTTGGTTCCAGCCCATGCTAAGGTCTGACAGTGTTTCCGTCCTTGGATTCTGACTTGCCAGACACAGGTCACACCTGTATCCTTAGCTGAAATTGTTCCCTTTCCATAAGCTACCACAGAGAATTTCTGTTCTTTGAAACCAAATTCCCAACCACAGTGCACCTGGTGGGACCTCTGTGCTGGGGTCATGGACCCACAGCTCTTGTCTCAGGGCATGATAATTGTCTGTATGTCTGGCCCCACCCCTGATTAGATTCCAGAGACCAGGTCATGGGCTTCTTGTAGCCACATTGTATCTTGTTCATTACTGTGTTCCCTGCACCTGGCACATAGGCGGCATTCAAGAAAGGTTTGTTGAATGAATACAAGAAATAACATCACATAGGATGTAGGAGACCCAAGGGAAAATCTTGGCTCCAGCAATGACTTTCTGGCTAAATTTCTTACTTTATCAAATTGTATGCCATTTGTTGTAGGGGTGCTGTTGAGAATATGACCTGTTAGATTTCTCAGCATCATCTATCTTTATATTGTTCAGCAACAAGAAAGATTTCTATGCTTGATTATATTTCTGTTTTTTTTTTTTTGTGGTACGTGGGCCTCTCACTGTTGTGGCCTCTCCCGTTGCGGAGCACAGGCTCCAGACGCGCAGGCTCAGAGGACATGGCTCACGGGCGCAGCTGCTCCGCGGCATGTGGGATCTTCCTGGACCGGGGCACGAACCCGTGTCCCCTGCATCGGCAGGCGGACTCTCAACCACTGCGCCACCAGGGAAGCCCCATATTTCTGTTTTGGCGTTGCCTAATAGGAAGCTTGTAGTTAAGTTTGTGGTTTAATTAGTAATATGGTAGGACTCTGTGGGTCACATTTTACCCTCTATTCTTTTTTTTAATAGAAAAGTTGCAAATTAACTTATATTTTATTGCATTCATGAAAAGGTGTAACAGTTAACAAATACTCAAAATAATTAATTTACCTGTAATATAATTAAATTCTGAGTTTTTAAAAACTTCTTTTTTTTTTTAAACATCTTTATTGGAGTATAATTGCTTTACAATGTTCTGTTAGTTTCTGCTGTGTAACAAAGTGAATCAGCTATATGTATACATATATCCCCATATCCCCTCCCTCTTGCATCCCCCTTCCACCCTCCCTGTCCCACCCCTCTAGGTGGTCACAAAGCACTGAGCTGATCTCCCTGTGCGATGCAGCTGCTTCCCACTAGCATTTGGCAAGTGTATATACATTTGGTAGTGTATATATGTCAATGCTACTCTCTCAGTTCGTCCCAGCTTACCCTTCCCCCTCCCCGTGTCCTCAGGTCCATTCTCTACGTCTGTGCCTTTATTCCTGTCTTGTCCCTAGGTTCAGCAGAACAATTTTTTTTTAATATTCCATATATATGTGTTAGTATACGGTATTTGTTTTTCTCTTTCTGGCTTACTTCACTCTGTATGACAGACTCTAGGTCCATCCACCTCACTACAAATAACTCAATTTTGTTTCTTTTTATGGCTGTTTCTTTTTTCCGTTGTATATATGTGCCACATCTTCTTTATCCATTCATCTGTCAGTGGACACTTAGGTTGCTTCCATGTTCTGGCTATTGTAAATAGTGCAGCAATGAACATTGTGGTACATGACTCTTTGAATTATGGTTTTCTCAGGGTATATGCCCAGTAGTGAGATTGCTGGGTCATATGGTAGTTCTATTTTTAGTTTTTTAAGGAACCTCCATACTGTTTTCCATGGTGGTTGTATCAATTTACATTCCCACCAACAGTGCAAGAGGGTTCTCTTTTCTCCACACCCTCTCCAGCATTTATTGTTTGTAGATTTTTTGATGATGGCCATTCTGACTGGTGTGAGGTGATACCTCATTGTAGTTTTGATTTGCATTTGTCTAATGATTAGTGATGTTGAGCATCCTTTCATGTGTTTGTTGGCAATCTGTATATCTTCTTAGGAGAAATGTCTATTTAGGTCTTCTTCCCATTTTTGGATTGGGTTGTTTGTTTTTTTGATAATCAGCTACATGAGCTGCTTGTATATTTTGGAGATTAATCCTTTGTCAGTTGCTTCATTTGCAAATATTTCTCCCATTCTAAGGGTTGTCTTTTGGTCTTGTTTATGGTTTCCTTTGCTGTGTAAAAGCTTTTAAGTTTCATTAGGTCCTTTTGTTTATTTTTGTTTTTATTTCCATTTCTCTAGGAGGTGGATCAAAAAAGATCTTGCTGTGATTTATGTCATAGAGTGTTCTGCTTATGTTTTCCTCTAAGAGTTTGATGGTGTCTGGCCTTACATTTATGTCTTTAATCCATTTTGGGTTTATTTTTGTGTGTGGTGTTAGGGAGTGTTCTAATTTCATTCTTTTACATGTATCTGTCCAGTTTTCCCTGTACCACTTAATGATGAGGCTGTCTTTTCTCCATTGTTTATTCTTGCCTCCTTTATCAAAGAAAAGGTGACCGTGTATGTGTGGGTTTATCTCTGGGCATTCTATCCTGTTCCATTGATCTATAGTTCTGTTTTTGTGCCAATACCATACTGTCTTGATTACTGTAGTTTTGTAGTATAGTCTGAAATCAGGGAGCCTGATTCCTGCAGCTCTGTTTTTCTTTCTCAAGATTGCTTTGGCTGTTCAGGGTCTTTTGTGTTTCCATACAAATTGTGAAATTTTTTGTTCTAGTTCTGTGAACAATGCCATTGGTAGTTTGATAGGGATTGCATTGAATCTGTAGATTGCTTGGGTAGTAGAGTCATTTTCACAGTGTTGATTCTTCCACTCCAAGAACATGGTATATCTCTCCATCTGTTTGTATCTCCTTTAATTTCTTTCATTAGGGTCTTATAGTTTTCTACATACAGGTCTTTTGTCTCCATAGGTAGGTTTATTCCTAGGTATTTTATTCTTTTTGCTGCAATGTAAATGGGAGTGTTTCCTTAATTTCTCTTTCAGATTTTTCATCAGTAGTGTATAGGAATGCAAGAGATTTGTGTGCATTAATTTTGTATCCTGCTGCTTTACCAAATTCATTGATTAGCTTTAGTAGTCTTCTGGTACCATCTTTAGCATTCTCTATGTATAGTATCATGTCATCTGCAAACAGTGACAGTTTTACTTCTTTTCCGATTTGTATTGTTTTTTTTTTACTTCTTTTTCTTCTCTGATCGTTGAGGCTAAAACTTCCAAAACTATGTTGGATAATAGTGGTGAGAGTGGACAACCTTGTCTTGTTCCTGATCTTAGAGGAAAGTTTTTCACCATTTAGAATGATGTTACTGTGGGTTTGTGATATATGGCCTTTATTATGTTGAGGTAAGTTCCCTCTATGCCCACTTTCTGGAGAGTTTTAATCATAAATGGGTGTTGAATTTTGTCAAAAGCTTTTTCTGCATCTATTGAGATGATCATATGGTTTTTATTCTTCAGTTTGTTAATATGGTTTATCACATTGGTTGATTTCCATATAATGAAGAATCCTTGCATTCCTGGGATAAACCCCACTTGATCATGCTGTATGATCCTTTTTTTTTTTTTTTTTTTTTGCGGTATGCGGGCCTCTCACTGTTGTGGCCTCTCCGTTTGCAGAGCACAGGCTCTGGACGCGCAGGCCCAGTGGCCATGGCTCACGAGCCTAGCCGCTCCGTGGCATGTGGGATCTTCCCGGACCGGGGCACAAACCCGTGTCCCCTGCATCGGCAGGCGGACTCTCAACCACTGCGCCACCAGGGAAGCCCTGTATGATCCTTTTAATGTGCTGTTGGATTCTGTTTTCTAGTAATTTTTTGAGGATTTTTGCACCTATGTTTATCAGTGATATTGGCCTGTAGTTTTCTTTCTTTGTAACATCTTCGTCTGGTTTTGGTATCAGAGTGATGGTGGCCTCGTAGAATAAGTTTGGGAGTGATCCTCCCTCTACTATATTTTGGAAGAGTTTGAGAAGGATAAGGGTTAGCTCTTCTCTAAATGTTTGATAGAATTCGCCTGTAAAGACATCTGGTCCTGGGCTTTTGTTTGTTGGGAGATTTTAAATCACAGTTTCATTTTCAGTGCTTGTGTTTGGTCTGATTATATTTTCTATTTCTTCCTGCTTCAGTCTTGGAAGGTTGTGCTTTTCTAAGAATTTGTCCTTTTCTTACAGGTTGTCCATTTTATTGGCATAGAGTTGCTTGTAGTAATCTCTCATGATCCTTTGTATTTCTGCAGTGTTGGTTGTTACTTCTTTTTCATTTCTAATTCTGTTGATTTGAGTCTTCTCCTTTTTTTTCTTGATGAGTCTGACTAATGGTTTATCAATTTTGTTTATCTTCTCAGGAACCAGCTTTTAGTTTTATTGATCTTTGCTATTGTTTCCTTCATTTGTTTTTCATTTATTTCTGATCTGATCTTACGATTTTTTTCCTTCTGCTAACTTTGGGTTTTTTTGTTCTTCTTTCTCTAACTGCTTTAGGTGTGAGGTTAGGTTGTTTATTTGAGATGTTTCTTGTTTCTTGAGGTAGGATTTTATTGCTATAAACTTCCCTCTTAGAACTACTTTTGCTGCATCCCATAGGTTTTGCATCATTGTTTTTTCATTGTCATTTGTTTCTAGGTGTTTTTTGACTGCCTCTTTGATTTCTTTATTGATCTCTTGGTTATTTAGTAGTGTATTGTTTAGCCTCCATGTGTTTGTATTTTTTACAGTTTTTTTCCTATACTTGATATCTAGTGTCATAGCATTGTGGTCAGAAAAGATACTTGATATGATTTCAATTTTCTTAAATTTACCAAGGCTTGATTTGTGACCCAAGGTATGATCTATCCTGGAGAATGTTCCTTGAGCACTTCAAAAGAAAGTGTATTCTGTTGTTTTTGGATGGAATGTCCTCTAAATATCAATGAAGTCCATCTCGTTTACTGTGTCATTTAAAGCTTGTGTTTCCTTATTTATTTTCAGTTTGGATGATCTGTCCATTGGTGAAAGTGGGGTATTAAAGTCCCTTGATCATTATGTAGTGTCCTTCTTTGTCTCTTGTCGTAGTCTTTATTTTAAAGGCTATTTTGTCTGATATTAGAATTGCTACTCCAGCTTTCTTTTGATTTCCATTTGCATGGAATATCTTTTTCCATCCCCTCACTTTCAGTCTGTATTTGTCCCTAGGTCTGAAGTGGGTCTCTTATAGACAGCATATATACGGGTCTTGTTTTTGTATCCCTTCAGCCAGTCTGTGTCTTTTGGTTGGAACATTTAATCCATTTACATTTAAGGTAGTTATCAATATGTATGTTCCTATTACCATTTTTGTAATCCTTTGGGGTTTGTTATTGTAGGTGTTTTCCTTCTCTTGTGTTTCCTGCCTAGAGAAGTTCCTTTAGCATTTGTTGTAGAGCTGGTTTGGTGGTGCTGAATTCTCTTAGCTTTTGCTTGTCTTTAAACTTTTGATATCTCCATGCAATCTTAATGAGATCCTTGCTGGGTAAAGTAATCTTGGTTATAGGTTCTTCCCTTTCATCACTTTAAATATATCGTGCCACTCCCTTCTGGCTTGTAGAGTTTCTGCTGAGAAATCAACTGTTAACCTTATGGGAGTTCCCTTGTATGTTATTTTGCCCTTGTTGGTTTTAATAATTTTTCTTTACCTTTAATTTTTGTCAATTTGATTACTATGCATCTCAGCATGTTTCTCCTTTGGTTTATTCTGTCTTGGACTCTCTGTACTTCCTGGATTTAGGTTGCTATTTCCTTTCCCATGTTAGGGAAGTTTTCAACTATAATCTCTTCAAATATTTTCTCAGACCCTTTTTTTCTCTTCTTCTTCTGGGACCCCTATAATTCGAATGGTGGTGCGTTTAATGTTGTCCCAGAGGTCTCTGAGACTGTCCGCAGTTCTTTTCATTCTTTTTTCTTTATTCTGCTCTGCGGTAGTTATTTCCACTATTTTATCTTCTAGGTCACTTTTCCGTTCTTCTGCCTCCGTTATTCTCCTATTGATTCCTTCTAGAGAACTTTTCTTGTTTGTTTTTTGTTGCATTGGGTCTTCTTTCTGCACACAGGCTTTCTGTAGTTGCGACAAGTGGGGGCTACTCTTTGTTGTGGTGTGCGGGTTCTCATTGTAGTGGCTTCTCTTGTTGCAGAGCACGGGCTCTAGGTGCGTGGACTTCAGTAGGTGTGGCACTTGGGCTCAGTAGTTGTGGCTCACGGGCTCTAGAGCACAGGCTCAGTAGTTGTGGTGCACAGGGTTAATTGTTTCACAGCACGTGGGATCTTCCAGGAGCAGGGCTCAAGCCTGTGTCCCCTGCATTGGCAGGTGGATTCTTAACCACTGAGCCACCAGGGAAGTTCTAGAAAATTTTTAATTTCATTTATTGTGTTGTTCATCATTGTTTGTTTTCCCGTTAGTTCTTCTAGGTCCTTGTTAAACATTTCTTGTACTTTCTCCATTCTATTTCTAAGATTTTGGATCATCTTTACTCTCACTATTCTGAATTCTTTTTCAGGTAGACTGCCTATTTCCTCTTCATTTGTTTGGTCTGCTGGGTTTTACCTTGCTACTTCATTTGCTGCATATTACTGTGTCTTCCCATTTCCCTTAATTACTGTGTTTGATATCTCCTTTTCGCAGGCTTCAGGTTCACAGTTCCTGTTGTTTTTGGTGTCTGCCCCCAGTGGGTAAGGTTGGTTCAATGAGTTGTGTAGGCTTCCTGGTGGAGGGGACTGGTGCCTGTGTTCTGGTGGGTGGAGCTGGATATTGTCTTTCTAGTGGGCAGAGCCACATCCGGTGGTGTGTTGGGGTGTCTATGAACTTAGTATGATTTTATGCACTCTTTCTGCTAATGGGTGGGGTTGCGTTCCTGTCTTGCTAGTTGTTTGGCATGGGGCATCCAGCACTGGAGTTTGCTGGCTGTTGAGTGGAGCTGGGTCTTAGCGTTGAGATGGAGATCCCTGGGAGAGCTCTTGCCAGCTGATATTACGTGGGGCCAGGAGGTCCCTGGTGGACAAGTGTCCTGAACTCGTGTCTCCACCTCAGAGGCTCAGACCTGACATCAGGCCGGAGCACGAAGACCCTGTCAGCCACATGGCTCAGATGAAAAGGGAGAAAAAAAGAAAGAAAGAAAATAATAATAAATAAAAAAAATTTTAAAGTTATTAATATAAAAAAATTAAAAAAGATAAAAGTAATAATAATTTAAAAAAAGAAGAGAGCAATCAAAGCAATAAACAAATCCACCAATGATAACAAGCGCTAAAAACTATGGTAAGATAAACATAAAAATCAGAAAAAAGTCAGTCACAGACAGCTAACCCCAAGTCTACAGTTATTCCCAAAGTCCACTGCCTAAATTTTGGGAACATTCGTTGTTTATTCAGGTATTCCACAGATGCAGGGTACCTCAAGTTGATTGTGGGGATTTAATCCGCTGCTCCTGAGGCTGCACAGAGAAATTTTCCTTTCTCTTCTTTGCACAGCTCTTGGGGTTCAGCTTTGGTTTTGGCCCCACCTCTGCATGTAGGTTGTCCTCAGGCTTTTGTTCCCATCCAGACAGGATGGGGTTAAAGCAGCGGCTGATTAGGGGGCTCTGGCTCACTCAGGCCGGGGAGAGGGAGGGGTACGGAGTGCAGGGCAAGCCTGCGGCAGCAGAGGCCGGGTTGACGTTGCAACAGCCTGAGGTGCGCCGTGTGTTCTCCCGGGGAAGTTGCCTCTGGATCACGGGACCCTGGCAGTGGCGGGCTGCACAGGCTCCCGGCATGGGAGGTGTGGATGGTGACCTGTGCTTGCGCACAGGCTTCTTGGTGGTGGCAGCAGCAGCAACTTTAGCGCTCATGCCCGTCTCTGGTGTCTGAGCTGATAGGCGCAGCTCGCGCCTGTCTCTGGAGCTCGTTTAGGCGGTGCTCTGAATCCCCTCTCCTCGTGCACCCTGAAACAATGGTCTCTTGCCTCGTAGGCAGTTCCAGACTTTTTCCCGGACTCCTTCCCGGCTAGCTGTGGTGCACTAGACCCCCTCAGGCTGTGTTCATGCAGCCAACCCCAGTCCTCTCCTCTCCCTGCGGTCCGACCGAAGCCCGAGCCTCAGCTCCCAGTCCCCGCCCGCCCCGGCGGGTGAGCAGACAAGACTCTCAGGCTGGTGAGTGCCGGTCGGCCCTGATCTTCTGTGCAGGAATCTCTCCGTTTTGCGCTCTGCACCCCTGTTGCCGCGCTCTCCTCCGTGGCTCCGAAACGTCCCCCCTCCGCCACCCGCAGTCTCCGCCAGTGAAGGGGCTTCCTAGTGTGTGGAAACTTTTCCTCCTTCACAGCTCCCTCCCTGAGGTGCAGGTCCCGTCCCTATTCTTTTGTCTCTGTTTTTTCTTTCTCCTTTTGCCCTACCCAGGTACGTGGTGATTTTCTTGCCTTTTGGGAAGTCTGAGATCTTCTGCCGGCATTCAGTAGGTGTTCTGTAGGAGTTGTTCCACATGTAGATGTATTTTTGATGTATTTGTGGGGAGGATGGTGATCTCCACGTCTTACTCCTCCACCATCTTGAAGGTACCCCCTTACCCTCTATCCTTGACTTGTTTCATTTTTTATTTTTCCTGGTGCTTTTTCTTATTTATATATGTGTATTTTTCATCTATTCTGTAAATGATGTTTGAAATCCTTGATGGAATGAGATGGGATATAAATCATATAGAGATGATAATAAGTAACAATAATAACAATGAGTTTGGGACACACAAAGAGTTGCCTGGGGACTTTATTAGTTTCCTCGGACTGCCAGACAACTGGGTGGCTTAACCAACAGAAATATATCATCTCACAGTTATGGAGGCTGGAGGCCCAAGATCAAGGTGTTGGCAGGATTAATTTCTTCTTAGAACTGTGAGGAAGAATCTGTCCCATGCCTCTCTCCTAGCTTCTGGTGGTTTGCTGGCAATCTTTGGTGTTCCTTAGCGCTTGAAAATGCATCACCCCGCTCTCTGCCTTCATCTTCACATGCTCTTCTCCCTGTGTGCGTGTCTGTCTCCAAGTTCCCCTTTTTATAAGGACACCAGTCATATTGGATTAGGGCCCACCCTATTCCAGTATGACCCCATCTAAACTAATTATAGCTACAATCAAATAAATCACATTCTGAAGTACTGGGAGGGTTAGGACCTCAACACATGAATTTGTGTGTGTGTGGGGAGGGGGAGCAAAATTCAACCTATAACAGGGATCTCGAGTAAACAGTTTCTCCTCTGGACCTCAGTTTTCTCATCTGTTAAATGAGTTTGCTGGAACGGATGATGTTTAAAGGACTTTCCAGTTCTGACATTTGATGTTTCTTGATGATCCTTTTTCTCTGTCCCCACTCCAGAGTCTTTGTTCCAGTGGGAAAGCAATCTAAAAAATAAATTTATGTTAAAGGTTAGTCAGTGATCTCTCATGGGCATCTGCTTATTCAAAGGGCTCTGCAAGGACGGAGCAATCGCTGTCCTGCAGGACAGATCGCTCCTTTGGGGGCAGAGGCCATTGTGGACGTTGCTCCATTGCCTCCTCCTCACCCCACATCTGCAGCTACCTACTGCATCTGTAGAGGGGGCAGAACTGGGACAGGCCCTGCTTGGCCAACTCCTTGCGCTGCTGACATGCTGTGGGAAGGCTGGAGGACAAGGGATAATTGGAGGACAGGCCCCCTCCCGAGATCAGTGCTGCAGACTCGAGGGCCCCTGTGCTTGGGGAGCGTGTCAGTGCCAGGCAGCTCTATCTGTTTTCTGGGTTCTGCAGCTCGAGACGGAGCGTGTAAGCATTTTCCTGTGGGAGGAAAGGCGCTGGGCTGGCTGGCTTGCCAGGAGCCTTCCCTTGGGCCAGGTACACACACGTCTCCCACCTGCACAGGTACTGGAAGTGAGTGCATCCCCCTTTACGCCAGTGATCAGCTTTGTGCTACCCTGGGCTGGGCCTGATGCTCTGAGTTAAAAATCTGGATGTTTGCCCACACTCCCCCAAGAATGGTGTCTGAGTTAGAATCTTTGGTTGCAAACAACAGGAGCTACTGTGAATAATGTAAGAAAGAAGGGGGCTTATTGGAAGGATACAGGGGGGCTCCCAGGGCTAAAGGGAAGGCTGGAGAACTTGACAGCTCCAGAAGGTCTCCACAGCTGACATTGCCCAACAGTCTTATCTGGAATCAGTGGATGATTAAATCAATGAAAACATGCCCCAAAGTCTCTCATCTTTATTGTTCCAGCCCAGTTTAGAGAAGAGTATGATTGATAGAGTTTATGACCTGCTCCCCCAGCAGTACCAGCACCTCAAGAGGAAGACCTAGTGGGAGCAGCGTGCAGAGCCCCCTTTGGCTTCTGTGGTGAGGAGGCATGTGCCCCGACCACTCTCCATGCCAGGACTGCACACAGTGCAGGGAGAGAAAATGGCAACTCGAGAAACGCTAGTGGTGAACACAGAGTGCTAATGATGTGCGCGACACTCAGCATCCCGGTCTCATTTAACCTCCGTGACAATTCTGGGGTTCTATTATCTTTTCAGTTTTAGAGATTTAGAGGAAATGAGGGCTTGAGAAGAGGTTAAGTGTCTTACCCCAGGTCACCTAGTGAGTCAAAGGCAGAGTTGGGATTTGAACCCGTGTCTCTGCAGGTCCAGTGTTATTACTTTTATCGGTGACGAACTCCTGGCTTCTGATGCTGCCAATTTCCCCAACATGGTGAAAAGAAGAGCCGTAAACATGAGCACAGTTGCTGTCCAGGGATCCCAGCAGTTCTTGGCCCCAGAAATAGGTTAAGGAGTGGGCCAACTGGGTAGCTGCCCAGAGGGCCAGGTTATATAACAGCCCCAGAGGTATCACTAGAAGGAAACAGCTTTGTTCTTTTGACCATAGCTGTTCTTGCAAAAGGGGCCGTCGCTGACGGGGATGCATGGACTTTGATCACCTGCTTGGGGGTGAGGCAGGGGCAGCTGCATAATTTGCAGCATCCAGTGCAAAATCAAAATGTGAAGCCTCTTGTTTAAAAATGAAGAATTTCCAGAAAGCAACAGTGGAGCACTACGTGTGGGGCCATGTGTGACCACTCAGGTTGCACACCTGTGAATCCAGCCCTGGGCTTGGGAGACAGATGATGTTGCTGAACCTGACCAAAAAGGGCCATCCCAGTTACCTGCAGAGCTAGGGAGGCCACTGAGGCATAGAAAAGGTACTTCTGGCGCTGTAGAGTGGGCCTCTTTCCAACGCACCATTCACGAGCAACTACAGAAATCATCTCAACATTCTGAGAATAGTTTCAACAGCACGTGGAGAATGTCCAGATAGCATCCCATGAGCAGAGCTAGTAAAGACACCACCACAGTTAGTATTTCAATTAATAGTGAGAGCCTATGACATGCCAGACCCATTGCAGAAGTTATCTTGTTTAACTCTGCCCTCCCTCTCCAGCTTCAGTCATGAGAGTCTTCTTCCAGATCCTCCAAGGTGCATGGAGTTCAGTGTTTCCAAGCAGACACTTTGCTTTGTCTGGAACATTCTTCCTTTTTCTGCCTCCCTGGAGCACTCACCCTTCAGGTCTCAGCTGATCTGACCTTTCCAACCCCCAAGGCTAGGTAACACCTTGTGCTTTGGAATTGTGGTTCTTCTGTACACAGTAGGAAATTACTTGTGTGGTTATCTGCTTGTCTGTCTCGCTGAATGTTCATGTCCTTGGGGCAGGGACCCTGTCTGTCTAATGGCTATTTCACCAGGATCAGAAGAGGCAAGGGTATCTCCCTTGGGCTGCCAGAGGCTCCCTGGAAACTTCATTTCCCATTTGCTTGAATGATTCTGTCTACTCACTTTTCTGCCAAGATATTTGCTTAGGTGGGCCATGCATGTGCACAGAGCCCTCTCCTGGAATCATAGCTCTCAAATGGTCTCCTTTGTCATCCTAGTCAGAACCTTCATCCAGAGAGTCCACAAGTGAATTCACAAGTGTGCTGTCAGTTTTTCCAAGAGAAGGAAAAAACCAACCTAGAACTGATAGTTCTTCCTTCCCTCCTTCAGGAATTCCCCGACTCGGGTTACCAGACGCAGAAGCCGGCAGCCAGATCCCCTTAATTAGGAAAGCGTTGGAGGGTGTTTCGAAAAATGTCAGTGCTCACGTTGCCCATACCTTTATTAAATTTTAAATTTCCTTCACATTTATTTAGGGACAACTCCTTCTAGAAGTTCCGACCAAGTGCTAAGTTTTAACTTGGATTTGTGCTGGTTTGAGACGGGAATGTACTAACAGTCCCCTGGGGTGAACGAGGAGGGCACAGAGCCACTGGGTAGTGCTTTTTTCCTTCCCTCTTGAAGACTTAAAAGTTGTTCTGCAGCCGTCGTTCATTTTCTAGAAAAATAAGTCAGTCGACGATGGACTTGGCAACACCTAAGAAACATTCCAGCTCTAATTACAGGTCGCCAACGGCAAGTGTGGCCTCGGCCAAGGAACCAGCTTCTCTGGCCCCCAGTGCTAAGGGTCTGGCAATAAGACCAGCCTTTTACGTTCCTAGAGAAGTCTTCTCTCACCATGATGACAGTTACCTCATTCTCTATCTAAAATTTTCTCCCCAACGAATCCTTGAAGTGCTGTTCTTTGGAACTCATTCCTTTGTGCCGAACACTCAAGTTCTCCAGGCATCTTTGGAAACCTTAGCTACCTATTGATACTTCTCTTTAGGAAGCTCCAACCAGCTAATAAAAAGCTACAAAGATTGAACCTACTCTTTGTCAGAATCCTCCCTAAAAGCCCTATGAGGTAGGTATTGCTTTTCTGATGGGGAGATGGAGGTCCAGAGAGGGGAATTAATTTGCTTGTACCACTAGTGAGTGGCAGGGTTGGGATTTGAACCCAGTCTGTCAAATGCCACTGCCCAAAATCCCTCCATATGCTTTTTGTTGACTGATAGGGTTGCATAGAAGCTGAGAGATGCCGAGGAGCCTCATTTGGATTGTCTTGGTTTGGGTTCCTCAGATTCTGAGATGAGGATTTGGATACAAGGGTTTATTTGGGGGTGATCCCATGATGAGGGAGTGGGGAAGAGAGGAAATGATGAAAGCCAGTGAGCAGCTTCCCTCTGTGGGCAAGTGGTGCTCAGTCCCACCAGGGGACCACGGGGGATGGCCCAGAACACCCCTAAGAGCTTTCCCATCTGAGGTCCAACTGTTCTCATTTCTTACTGGTTGAGGGTCGCTACAGGGAGTGTCACTCTGCAACTCCCAGTCTGCCCAGAACACAGGATGACCATGCTCCTGGGCTGGAGAAGGGAGCTATCAATGTGGGTGGGAACTGTCCCCGAAGCTGCTGTGACTGCCAAGTTGGCCTGAGCAGGTATGGGCTCCAAGCATATCTGCTACATGGACAGCAGAGAAGAAAGAACCCAGAGTGACATCAATACTGTCATTGGAGTATTAGATTCCTGCAAACCTTCCCTGATGGGTGCTCCTGCATTATTTCAAATCTTAATAACAACACTCCTAGCTAACATTAACTAAATGCTTGCTCTGTGTCAAACATTGTGCTAAATACTTTATACATGTTATTTTACTTAATTCTCACAGCCACCCCAAGAGTTAGAGATCATTATTATCTTGATGTTGCAAATGAGCAGGGTCCCACATCCAGAAAGTAGCAGAATAGGATATCCAACCTGGGTTTGTTTCCTGAATAGCAATATTTAACCTCCAGTCTAGTGAGGTTTAAACCAAGCTTTGAAACAAGGAGAGGTTTTTCCATTTGCTCGTTGAATGATAGACCTTGGGCAGTGAGAAGATCTACACCTCACTCACTTGACCTTGGGTTATAAGGAGTTTCCCATTCCTTATTCCAATGAGATGTTATGAGTTCCATGGGGGTCCTTCATAGTCAGAGAGGATCGTTAAGTAAGAAAGGTGACCACAGTTAGATAGACCCACATGAACTCCAGCTAGTAACAAATCAGGTCAGACTGTTAGATTTGTCATAGACGTATGACAGATGGTAATTCCCCGTCCTCATATCCAATCTGGGAGATATCTCTTTGAATGATGTCACTGCATAATGTTTGAAGCCGCTAATGTGATTATCTTGAATCACTGGAGAAACATGAGGCTTGAGCAGATTTGATAATAACTTTCTTTACGCTTGCGACTGCATTTTCATCTCTCAGTTCTGTTTTCATACAAGGAAAACCTCCCAATTTCTTCTCCATGGCTATTGCAATATTAATGCTGTTAAGAATTGCTTTGCAGTGGCGAGGCAACTGACTGATGTGGTGTGTGTTCCCTCCTCCCTTCCTTGTTTTTCTTGAGTAAAGAGTAATAAAGAAAATAGCCTACCTTTACAGCAAGGGAAAATAACATCTATTTAGAGGAACTTTAGATGAAAGTATGCTTCTTTCATATTGGGTAATCTAATTCGGCAACTCTTGCTTAGCTATTATTTCCAATGATTTAACAAGCTGCAGTACCTGGTTTTTTAAAAACTCTCATCATTGTGCACATTTCTGAATTCTGTTTAAGAAACAAAAGCCCATATCCCATCCTTTAAAGAAACCTGGCCCTCCCAGGGGTCAGGAAGAGGTTGACCCTTGGTGCCATGGTTCCATGGGGACCTCTCCAAGAGAAGGTCTTAGTGATGATTCCTTCCCTTTAAATCTAATCCAGAGCCTTTTGGGATCTCCTTGTCCATCCCTAGACCTCCCCAGTGCTCTGTCTCTTGTCAAGGAGGGACATCCCATAGCACTGCATTCCCGTTCTTAGTAATATGAGCTGAGAGGGGTTCCTTGGCCTCTACCCTCAATTCTTACATTTTTAACTTTAGCCCACATTCATTTTATATTTTCAAGGGCGCTGAAGAAGCAAAGAACACAGGGGTTAAAGTTTTAAGTGAACAACTATAGTTTCCATCTATCCTTCAGCCTTCTTTTTCCTTATGAGGTTGATAAGGATGCTTGGAATAACCAGGGACAGGCAGCTGACAGATGGAATCGTTTCTAGCATTTTCAGAGGACCTACTCTGTGCCAGGTACCATGCAAAAGTGCCTCTGTGTATGGTTTCATTTAAGGCCTGGACACCCTCTGTGGTATGGGCTGTGATCCTCCCATTCAGGGACGAAACTGAGGTGTAGCATTGTTCAGCAGTGCCTAAATGTTCAGACGTATACAAAGTGCTAGTGTTGAGAATCCATGCTCCTTGACCACCAGGCAAACTGCTCCCCTAGGAAGTTGGACCAACCTTTAAAAAACCTACAGGTATTTTCATAGCACACCCACTTAAAAGGTGGATCTCAGTCAGAACACTGGGTCTGGTTGGCATCACCCTTTCCTTCCCTTATTTCTTACCCTCTTTTCTAATTAGGAAGGCAGGTCCTACTCCCAGCAGTGGTCATTTTATTTTATTATTATTTAAAAAATTTTTTATTGGAGTATAGTTGCTTTACAATGTTGTGTTAGTTTCTACTGTATAGCAAAGTGAATCAGCTTATACGTATACATATATCCCCTGTTTTTTGGATTTGCTTCCCATTCAGGTCACCATTGAGCAGAGTTCCCTGTGCTATACAGTAGGTTCTCATTAGTTATCTATTTTATACATAGTAGTGTATATATGTCAATCCCAACCTCCCATTTCATCCCCCCCCTCTTTCCCCCTCTGTATCTATATGTTTGTTCACTAAATGATGGAATATAGATGACTGAGCACGTGAGAAAGAGCAACATGATAGGATTAAGGGTGGGGGGCTGTTTGTAATGGTTTCCCGTCAATGTGGTCCTGGACCTGCGTGCAGTTCCCTCCTGTGGATTTCCTTTTATGCATTCATTCAGTTTACTGAGCACCTGCTATGGGCTGGGCACTGTTCTACATGCTAGCGATACAGCAGGGAAGGAAAGAGACAAAAAGACATGCTCTTGTGGGCGTTCCACCTCCTTTTGGAGCTGCTGGGTGCTCTCCTGCCCACTCTCAGGTCACACTCTGAGCATCACCTCTGCAGAACCCAGAGATGGACCAGCTGTGTGGTCTTCATTCAACACAGCCCAGCGATGGAAAACCATCCCTGAGATAAACCCAGCCCCTGAGCATGAGGTCTCCAGCACTGTCATGAATTTCATTTCCTTTCTCTCTCTTCAGTTTTTCAAATATTTGAGTACATCCTTGGTACCAGATGCTATGCGCCGTGGATGCCATGAACTGGGAGAGGACATGCCTGGGGCAAAGGTGGCTAATTGGCCCCCCAATACATCTTCCCCTTCCTATCAATAGCCACCCCCCCTATTTTTAGCAGGGACATGGCTCCCTAGGATCAAGACTACATTACCTGCTGTTATGTATCTCTCCCAAATTCATATGTTGACACCCTTCCCCCAGTCCCTCTGAATGTGACTGTATTTGGAGATAAGGTCTTTAAAGAGGTGATTCAGGCTGTAAAAATAGGCTGAGTGGGCCATAATCCAGTCAGACTGGTGTCCTTATAAGAAGAGGAAATTTGGACACAAAGAGGCCCCAGGGATGCACACAGAGGAAAGACCATGTGAGGACATGGGGAGAAGACAGCCACCTGCAAGCTGAAGAGAAACCAAACCTGCAGATACCTTGATCTTAGACTTCTAGCCTCCAGAACTGTGAGAAGATACATTTCTGTTGTTTAAGCCTTGCAGGCTGTGGTGTTTTGTTGTGGCAGCCCTAGAAAATGAGTATCTGCCTCCCTTGTGACTAAGGTCTGGCTGGGGGGATGTGTGTAGGATGGTTTCCATGGTGGGGGGGATGTCATGCTCTTCTCCCTTTGCTGCCTCCTTTGGATGGAAAGAAGGCTTGGTAATGAGCCATCTTGGCCATGTGACAAGGGTGGTTGGGAATTTGGGGGAAGGAGCCCATCCCCTATGCCACGTCGTGGACTGTGTATGCCCAGGCTCTTCTGCGAGGGAGAAAGAAACTTCCACTGTTATCTAATGCACCACAATTCCGGCCTCTGCCACCCGCTTCAGTGTACATTGGGGTTCAAGGTTGGTGAAACGGGACGTTTCTCCAGGAAAACTCTCCTTCCTCCCTCGAACACAGCAGTGTGGCTTTTCTCATGTCACATTTTTCGTGGATTAAACAGCAAGCAGTACTGTCCGCAGAAGGGGCCACATCTATCAAGATACGACTTCATGAAAGCAGAAGTGGGTGGGACCCGTGTGCTGACCTGAGCTGTTTTCTTTTAAGACATCTATGAAGATTTTTTTTTTTTTTTCTTTTTTTGCGGTACGCGGGCCTCTCACTGTTGTGGCTTCTCCCGTTGCGGAGCACAGGCTCCGGACGTGCAGGCTCAGCGGCCATGGCTCATGGGCCCAGGCGTTCCGCAGCATGTGGGATCTTTCCGGACCGGGGCACAAACCCGTGTCCCCTGCATCGGCAGGCAGACTCTCAACGACTGCGCCACCAGGGAAGCCCTGAAGATGTTTTAAAGTGACTTTGAAGTGGGTCAGGCTGCACTGGTGGCAACCGAGGTGGGCTGGTATGATACGCTGGATCAGAAGGGTTTGTGGGCTACTGTAATAAATTGCAGAACTTTATCTCAGTTTTCCCTGCATCCACCACATGAATCAACCAGGTGAAGCCCTCTTAATACCAGCCACCATCTCCCTGTAAAAGATGGTGGTGGTGGGGAGTGAGGTCTGCTTATCGGGTGTGTGGATGAAAGAGAGAAGATGCAAATGGCTCAGCCTCCGAGACTGATTGCTCCATCTGTGGTCCACAGGCTGGCCCATGCTTCTGTGTGCAGTGGAGGTGGTGTAACAGTGGAGGTGATGCTGATATCACCCTGGGCCTCGGCTCTCCTGCCTTGGGCAGAGGAGGGGAGTCCGGTTCAGATCTTCTGCTGCGATGTGACCCTCCTCCTTGCCTGTCAATCAGAACAGAATGGGCTTCACAAGGAGTCATGGAGTTGAGTCCTTGAAGGCCGTTGCAGGTCCATCTGGTAGCTTTCCTCTGAGGTCCAGGTCACCTCTCATTAGCGCAACTGCTTCGTCTTACATGGGGAGGTAAGATTAGTAAATGAGAACATTCTTCAGTCTGGGTCGTGTTGACCTGCACAATACCATTTTGGAATGGTATTCTGGAATCCAGACATACTCACTGTTTAAATCCTGTGTATTAGTATGACTTTGGCTTCATTATGTTTCCAAAGATTGGGAGATGAACCTCCAGTGGAGGAAATTTCCAGACTCAGGCCAACTTCTGCTTCACCTTTTCCACTTTAACCTTCAAGTTTTTTTGGAGTTTAAAGAAATATCTTCCCTGTCTTGATACCAGCCCTTGCCACTCCTATGGTGTATAGGGGCCTTCATGGGGCAATTGGAGGAAGGGATGGAGTGGGGAGGAGGCTTAGCAGAGCATTTCTTGGCAGAACAATCACCCCCTGAAACCCCCAACTTTGACATTACTTGTGGGTGCCCATTTTTGCAGCTTCAAGGTGTTGTGTCATGCATAGATTACTGGGTCAGGGAGACATGTACTCAGTTTTAGGTAGATGGTGACCAGTGCCCTATGTGATACAGAGACAAAGAGGCCTGGAGGTTGAGAGGAAGAAAATGTCAGCTCCACTTGGGAAGATCAGAGAAGGCTTCCTGGAGGAAGTGGCCTTTGAGTTAGTCCTTGAAGGACAGAGCTTGGATGTGCAGAGACTGTGAGGAGGAATTGTAGGAGGCGGGAGCCGTGTGAGCAAAGACCCAGGAACAGGAAGGATGGGATATGTATGAGGAGCAGTGAGCAAGATTAACTGGATGAAACACAGCGTGTGTGAAGGGAGAGGTGGGACGTCAAATTGAACAGATCGGTGGGGATAAGGCTAAGAGGCTTTGACTGCTGGGGGTGTAGGCTGGGACTTACTCCAGAAGGGAAAGGGGAGTCTCTGAACGTTCCCCTAACACAGGAGCGCTAGGAACTGGACTTCAGGAGATGTGACTTATCAGTGTCATGTGGGAGATCAGGGCTGGGCAAACTACAGGCTGCTCCCCAAATTCCACCTACTGCCCATTTATGTGTGATTGGCCTTCACATTTTTAAAGAGTTGAATGAAAAAAAAATAACAAGAATGATATTTCATGACATGTGAATATCATATGAAATTCAAATTTCAGTGCTCATCAATGAAGTTTTGAATTCTGCCAGTAAAAAGTATGTGAAAATGTGTTTTCTGTCTTGTTACATAAGCCCAAATGTAATATCCTCAGCTTTGCCTCTTGACCTACAGAACCTAAAATATTCACTAACTGGCCTTTACAGAAGAAGTTTGTGGATTCCTGGGATAGATGACAGGGAAGAGAGCCTGGTCAGGAATTCCACAGGGGCTGCCATTGTGAGAGACCCAGGCAGTGGCTCCCAATCTGTGTCCTGTGGTGGAAACGGATTTTAAGTTGGAAAAAAAGGGATTGTGTAGCATGTGTGTTTGCTAAATGTGGGTTACAAAGAATTAAACAGATCTCGTTGCAGGACTTCTCAGAGACTTTTCCATCTTAATGTTCATTGTGACTCTTAGGGAAGGGCATATGACATGGGTATTTTCCAAAGACTGTGGAACCCCTTTTCTGGGGACCAGAGTTCTGGGGAGCCCACTTTGGGAAATGTTGGTGAAGGGAGTGGGAGTGAAGAGGGAGGGCAGTGGGAATGGCAAGAAAGGAATGGATGTGGCCAAGCAGTGTGGAGGCTGAATCTCTAGGACTTGTGGGAGGAGGTGTCAGGAATTGGGGCTGCTGACAGTGACAGTAACAGGAGAAGGGGTGCTTTGAAAAGGGGCAGGGGGAGGGGAGGGGAGAACTGTGTGAGGCATGTATGTAGGGACTCCTGGCCACTGCCCTCCTCTGTAAAATGGGGTAACGAGAGTTCCCAATGTTCAGCGTTATGAGGACTGAAAATAAGATAACATGTGAAGTGCTTAGCACAGAGCCTGGCAACTACAAACACAAATACAAATAATACTAATGCTAATACACTAATGTCCAATATTCATTAAAGCACCGGTAACCACATGCCAGGGATTGGCAAACTTTTCCTGTAAATGACAAGATAGCAAATATCTTTAGCTTTGTGGGGCCCTACAGTCCCTGTCCTGGCTACTCAAGTCTGTCATTGTAACGTGGATGAAGCCACTATCTGTAAACTGAGGGGCGAGGGTGTTCTAAAACCTTATTTACAGAATCAGGCAGTGTGTGGGCAGATTTGGTCTGCCAGCTGTAGTCCACTCACCCCTGCTCTGTGATGAACACTTTAATGTACTGGGGTTTAACTTGTCCAAAGTTCACACCTGCCCTTTTGGTGGGACTTTCATTATCAGCCTTTTTGAGAGAGTTGGTAACTTGTCCAAGTCCAGAGCTGCTGAGGAGTGAAGGCAGCATTTGAGCCCTGGCTGGCTGACAGAGTGTGTTCTTAACCACCACACTATGCTGCTCAAACCCTTACCCATTACTGTTACTATTGTTGTGTTATTTCTGCCAGGTGGTTGTAAGTTGGGGCAGGAGCTTAGTTGAGGGGACCTCGGGATTGGAATGACCTGCCTGGCTGTACAGTTTGCTGCATTTCCCAGGGGAGGGCGGGTAGAGGATGGGGCAGTGGTGGGGCCACCTTCATTGGTGAGAACGGTAGGAGAAGCATCAGGGATGGATGAGCAGGCAGGGCAAGCAGTTGTGTGGTGGGAGCAGAACTGGGAAAAACAAGGGGGGAGGCATTTTAAGCTGGAAAGGGTGGTCCACAGGCCAGTATTGCAGAAACACATTTTCGGCAGGACAAGGGTCTCTGAGACCAGCAGACTTGCTGATTGGGGTCGCCAGTTGTAGCAGATGCTGCAGGTGCCCCATTCTTATGCCCTTGGTACTCACCACTCTGGCCCATTCTGATTGGGTCCTACAGCAGCACCCTGACTCTCTGCCAGGGGGCTTTCTTTTACCCCAGCAAAGGGCAGATCCAAGGTGCCAGGGATGATGCCCCTGTAGCAGCCCTCAGCCAGTGGTGTTGCACCTGGCAGGGGAGCAGGTAAATCACCTGCCCACATTGGTAGCCCTCTTGATGACACACCTGTATTGTCTTCCTTCCCTTACCCAACTCCCTTCTCCCCTCCAAGATCACCTCCTAAATAAACTTCCTGTACTCATCATCCAGAGAGCAGGTTGGGAAAGACGCTAGGAGTCATTCACTCAGTCATGCAGTTGCAGATATTGATGCAACACCTACTATGTCTGCCAGTCATGGGGACAGGCCCTGGGGGTACAAATGTGAACAATTACACAGTGTCTGCCTTCACCAAGCACGTGGAACTGCAGACTACAGGGCATGATGGAGACGCACACATCAAACCTATGAAATGCAAACTACTATGTATAAAATTAATAAGCTACAAGGTATATTGTACAACACAGGGAATATAGCCAATAGTTTATAATAACTTTAAATGGAGTATAATCTATAAAAATATTGAATCACTAGGTTGTACCCCTGAAACTAATATGTTTCAATTAAACAAACAAACATGAAATAGCTACAAGGGGTCGAGTAAGTGCTAGAAGGAAGCTGCAGAGTGCTGGCAGGGGCTGGGGGTGTCCTTCTGAGAGAGGTCAGGAAGGCCTCCATTAGATGGATGCCCACCAGCTGAGACCTGAAGGATGAGAAGGAGCCAGTCAGGCAAAGCACAAGGGGAAGAGCGTTTGAGCTGAGGGAACAGAAAGTACAAAGGTGTAGAGGCCAGAGGGAGCTTGGTGAGAAGAAGCCACAGGGAGAAAGCCAGTGTGGGCTGTTCAGAGGGAGAGGTGGGAAAGGGAGAGACAAGGAGGGGGTGGAGGGGGAGGGAGGCTGGCAGGGAGGAAGGGAGAGAGAGAAAGAGAATAAGGGTGGGAGAGAGACAGGGAGGGAGACGATGAGATTAAATGCAGATAGATAGGGGGCTCTTCATGGTGGGGCCTCTCCAGTCCCAGGCAAGGCTTGCTGCCCTGGGGAGGACTTAGCACTCATCAGAGGCAGGTGGAAGACAGGCCTTCTGTCTCCCCATTAGTCAATAAGTGCTCCTAATGCTGACTCTTAGCAGAGGAAGGAAAATAAATATGCAAAAAAGACTTTTGAAACATTCAGGGAACATTTTAAACACAAGTTTAAAACGCAATAACAGGGTCAACATGCTTTCTCTTGAGAACAGTTTTCCATTTGGAACCTTTTCTTACTTCCCACTAATAGGAACCCATTCAGGCAATTTTCTTTTCTTTCTTTCATTTCTTTTTAAGACTCATTTTAAAGCACCGTGACCTTTACATTTTTTTCTTTCTATAGTCTTTCACATTGAGAGGCAGACAACAGCACACAGTATCATGTTGCCTGCCAATTTGAGAGGGGAAGAAAACTAAAAAAACTAAAAGAAAAAAAGCAGAATGAGTAGACAGAGATGTGGAGCACGTACTTGCTAAAGTTGTGTGCATTTTCTGGAATACTTAGCAACAGTTTCTAATGGGGAAGAAGGGTGACCGATTATCTGTTTGCCTGGGGCTAAGGGAGTCATGGGGACTTTCGGAACTTAAACCTGGAAAGTCCCTGGCAGAACGGGACTGGTTGGTCATCTCCCTCAATGCATCAAAGACGTGCTGTCTGCATCGGTCACCTCGGTCACCCAGACGGGCCCTCCATTCTCCAACACCTGCATCCACCCTGGCAGTCTTTATTTTTATCCCACCCAGCCCAGAAGCAGCAGTTAGCACCTCTCCTAACTTCCCAGGAAAAGCCCCAGTTAACCATGTGACTTTGCTAAAGGCACCCCTTAGCAAAGAACTTAACCATTCATACTAAGTATTTCTGTCCTCTGAGCAGCCTCAAGCCAACCCTCCACTAGGGTGACCAACTCTCCCAGTTAGACTGGGAATGAGGGATTTCCAGGCCGTGGTACTTTCAGTGCTAAAAGCAGGACAGTCCTGGTTAAACTGGAATGGCTGGTCATCCTTCTGGGAAGGGTTTTTGGATCCTGTTTGTGCCACTTATGTACTGGGAGATTTGGGTGATGTATGCTTGCAGAGCCTCAGTTTTGTCATCTGTAATGTGGGAGATGATGCTAGTGCTGTCTCATCCTCGTAGAGTGTTAAGCATAGTGCTGGGCATGCAGTAAGTGCTCAATAAATGTTTGCTGCTATTATAATTGTGGATTAGGTAGAGCAGACATTACACATGAGATTTCAGGGGCTTGGGATGACTTTCCCCCATTGAAAAATCTCTCCCATATTCTGCTGCCTAGAATTTTGCCATTAAAGAGTGATTCCTTTAGCTCAGTGTTTCTCAAACTTTTCCACCAAAGTACCTCAGTGACAGGGGAGAGTGACTCCATGTCATTAGGGGCCAGGGCTGGGGGTATGATATGGAGGATTAGTCTGCAGGCACTGACTCCAGGGGCAAGATTTCATTGAAATTTCTACTTTAATCATAGAAGTTCAGGTAGATTTCACATTAATTTCTGATTTCTATCAATTTTTAAATTATAAAAGCATAGTACTTCCCTGGTGGCACAGTGGTTAAGAATCTGCCTGCTAATGCAGAGGACACGGGTTTGAGCCCTGGTCCGGGAAGATCCCACATGCCGCGGAGCAACTAAGCCCGTGTGCCACAACTACTGAGCCTGCGCTCTAGAGCCCACGAGCCACAACTACTGAAGCCCATGGGCCTAGAGCCCATGCTCCGCAATAAGAGAAGCCACCGCAGTGAGAAACCCGCACACTGGAATGAAGAGTAGCCCCCATTTGATGCAACTAGAGAAAGCCCGTGCGCAGCAACGAAGACCCAACACAGCCAAAAGTAAATAAATAAATAAGTTTATTAAAAAAAAAAAAGAGAGAGAAGCCACCGCAATGAGTAGCCTGCACACTGCAATGAAGAGTAGCCCCTGCTCACTGCAACTAGAGAAAGCCTGTGTGCAGCAAGGAAGACCCAAAGCAGCCAAAAATAAATAAATAAAATAAAATATAAAAGCAGTGTTTATAATTTTTTCCTAGTTGTTATTAATATTTAACTGTTCCACACCTAAACACCTGATCCAGGAAGGTCTGCTTTGTTTATTCTGTGGGTTAACTTCCCCTTCGTGAGCTCCAGCCACCAAATCTGAAAAACAGATCAGACCAGATGAATGGTTTATCAGCTGCGTTCTGGAGGACCACGGGGGTCTCAGGGAGAAGACGAGGCTCTACATTCCCAGCTCTGATCACCCAGCTCTGTCCAAGCAGGGCCTCCCTTTTATCTGCTTTATAATTTAGGGTTCTGAGTAAGGTTCCTGTGTACTGTGTTAACCAAGTCATAAAACTTCTGTGCTCCATCTTTCATGTCCCTGGCAGATGAACACTTGGGGAAGTGTAGGAGGGAGAAATTTCCCTGGAGCTGGGACCCTTGTTTTTGAGAACCTGGAGGCCTGGGCGTGGCCTCGATGTGCGGTTTCAGGGCACAGGGAGGGGAGGGGAAGGCACAGCAACCAGCTGTGACAGGAAGCCAGTGAGTAATGATGCGCTTCCCAATTTGGGGAGGGTTAAGGACAATTATTTATTTTGAGTGTGCCCCAGATTGTCGTCATCCTTCCTGTTATTGGCAGGGACTCTGATGAGACCATCCTCCACCTAGCTCTGCTTCCTAGCTGCTCTGCTTCCCAAGTCTGACATGCTCGGAGCTCGGCTGCCTTTGCATATCCAGTTCACTTCCGGTGGGAAAAAATGGGAACAACCTAAATGCCTACCAGTAGGATTCCTACTCTGGTGCATCCATCCAAAGGATGGACTTACATTGCTGTTAAAAAGAATGAGGGATATGTCTGTGTGACTAGTATTAAAATATCCCCATGGTTTGCTTCAACTGTAAAGCAAGTTGCAGAACGAAGGTCCAGTGTGATCATCTTTATGCGAAAAGTGCACTTATATTTGTAGGGTACGTATGTAGGAAAATGCATAGCAGAGGGTCTGGAAGTCTTCATACCAAGCCATTAATAGGGCTTTCCTCTGGGGAAGGAAGTGGGAGCAGCAGGGATCACTAACACATAATATGTGCCAGGCTCTGAGCTAAGCATTTCTCAGGCATTGTCACATTTAATCCTTGAACAGATCTTTGGGGCACAGATGAGGAAAGTGAATCACAGAGAGGTTAAGTAAGTTGTCCAAGGACACACAGCTGATAAGGAGTGGAGCTGGGATTCGAACACAGGCCGTCTGGGTCCAGAGTCTCTGCTTTGAACCCTTTATGGCTTCTCTGATGAAAACGACTTTTGCTTTGTACTATATACAGTTGTATATAATTTGAACATTTTATACTGAGGATGCACACATGCATGGTTTATATAATTTTAAAAGTAGAAAAAACTAGAGAGACAGAGTGTGCCTTATTTTAAAATTAATTTTTATTGGTGTATGGTTGCTTTACAATGTTGTGTTAGCCTCCATTGTGCAACAAAACGAATCAGCCATACGCATAGAGATATTCCCTCCCTTTTGGACTTCCCTCCCATTTAGGTTACCACAGTGCATTAGGTAGAGTTCCCTGTGCTATACAGTATGTTCCCATCAGTTGTCTATTTTATACATAGTATCAATAATGTATATGTGTCAGTCCCAGTCTCCCAATTCCTCCCTCCCCACTTCTTTCCCCCTTGGTATCCATACATTTGTTCTTTACATCTATGTCTCTATTTCTGCTTTGCAAATAAGATCACCTATACCATTTTTCTAGATTCCACATATATGCGTTATTATACGATATTGGCTTTTCTCTTTCTGATTTACTTCACTCTGTATGACACTCTCCAGGCCCAACCACATCTCTACAAATGACCCAATTTTGTTCCCTTTTATGACTGAGTAGTATTCCATTGTATATATGTACCACATCTTCTTTATCCATTCCTCTGTCGATGGACATTTAGGTTGCTTCCATGTTCTGGCTATTGTAAATAATGCTGCTATGAACATTGGGGTGCATGTGCTTTTTTGAATTATGGTTTGATGTCATCATCTTATGCCCCTGGAGTGGCTAATGTGAGGAGGGCATGGCCCAGTGCTTGAGGTGTGCTGGCAGAGGTCCATCAAACAGGAGCAGGAAGCATGATTTGAGCTTTGCAAGTATCCCTGGGAGAGGCAGCACTTGCCATGAGTCATTCACATCATAGTGTGAAAGAGATAAGCCAAGGAGAGAGGCACAGAATGCTGAGGGAAGAATGATGGCTGAGGAATCAGAAGAGCTGGATTGGAGTTGAAGCTCCTCCCCTTATGACAGCTGGCCTTTATCCATATTGAGAGAGATTTCCTAAAAGGCCGGGCAGACCTGATGCCCTTGGGGGTGTTTGGTGTTGACAAGGTTCCTCTGTGAGATCTTTGCCACATCCATGCCTGTTATGACTGAGTCTGACCTTAGTGAACCTCTCTGTAGGCTACAGTGATGACAATGCAAATAATGAACAGTTATTTAGTGTTTACTTAGGAGCCAGGCACTGTCCTTAGCATATTGCTTCTCAACCTCTGACGTGCACATGAATCACTTGGAGATCTGCCCAAAAAAGCAGATTTAGACTCAGTTGGTCTGGGGTAGGGCCTTAGATTCTGCATCTTAAGCAAGCTGCCCGTCTGTGGACCACACTGTGAATGTGGAGAATGAAGAGGTCAAGACATAGGCTGCCGAGGTTTGGAGCCTGCTCCCCCTCCAGCACTGAAGTCTTAGCCATGTTGTTTACTTTATAGGCTTGTCATAAATATTGAATCAAATAATGCACATACAGGCTCTTGGCACAGTGCCTGGTGCATAGTGAGAGCTTGTTGAATGGGAGCGATTATTATTATTAATATCTCATCAAAACCTTCTGCAACCCTCCAAGGTAGGTCCTATGATGTTCACCTCATTTCACAAATGAGGGAACTGAGGCTTGAAGAGGTTAAATGACCCCTTTTAATGACCCCCATTAAAAGGCAGCCTGGCTAACTCCAGAGCAGGGCTTCTCAACCTCAGCACTACTGACATTTGGGGTTGATTATTCTTTGTAGTGGGGGCCATCCTGTGTCCCTAGGAGGTTTAGCAGCTTCCCCGGTCTCTACCCAATAGATGCCAGTAGCATTCCCATCTACCCAAGTTGTGACAACCAAAAATGTTCTCAGATATTGCCAAATGCCCCTGGGATGGCAAAATCACCTCCCCCCACTCCGCCACTGAGAACACTGGCTCTGGACTGAGTCATGTCCCCCACAAAGGTTCAGGCTCTTTTCCAAGGCATCTTGGAGATGTGATATTGTTACTCAGGCCATCTAAGGGTTAATGGAGACTCGAGCGGTATTTGAGAGAATCATCTCTAATTCAGTGACCGAAGAAGTCACATCTTTTTCTTTTTAAATGCTTGAATGGTTCCAATTCAGCTGTTATTCAATCGTTATTCAGTGCTTTGAAAAATTTTGGGTCTGATATTATATATTACCGCTTGTTTGAGTTTGGTGCTGTGAAATCATGCCATTTTTGTCTTTTTTTAAAAAAGAGACGTTGCCAACACCATCTTTAAGTATGCTTTTATTTGCCTTCTGGTATCTGCATATAACAGAGCTCCTGGAAAATGGAATTTATTATTTGCAATCTGTGACCATTTCTATAGAGTTCTGATTTGCAAACAGGATTCACCTCCTAGTCTGTATTTTTCTTGTGTGCTTCCTTATGTTTGACTAATTTAAGGTTCTAATAGACATGTTTGTAAAAATTTGCCTTATTTATCACTGAAGCTGCTGGAGCGGCTTCAATGAAATCATGCTGACCTCATTTAATTATTTGTAAAACATGTGTTCTGATTCAGTTGGCAAGGGTTTGGGTGTCTTTTTGTGTTTAAGAAAATTAAAGAGCAAACATCAGACAATTTTTGAGTGCTTGCAATGTGCCACTGTGTTTTATTTCTCTGAATTCTCCAACCATTTCTTGGAGGTATTTTATGCCCATTTTATGGGTTGCAGAGCCCAAATCTTAAGTCTCCATTTAAGATCACACAGAGAATAAGTGATAGGGGTGGGATCTGAGCCCAAATGTCACAGGGTTCATGCTCTTTCCTGCTTTCCAGACCTGCATTTAGCGATCAAGAATGGACTGGAATTAATGCCTTCTTTGCCCACACACTAAAGCAACCAGCTCTGACTGTCTGTTTGATGCCACGGTTTCCAGATGCAGAGCAGTCCGTTATCTGGATGTTCCATCTGCCTAATTTCACGCTCCAACTGCTGAGAAATAGCTGGATTTCCAAAGCCATAGAGACACAGCCAACACGTCTTCATTAATTCTTAGGGATACAGAAGGATTTTGAGGCAACCTTGAGGGCATGGTGGAATCTGAAATCCATGAATGTATAAGTGGCGCCAGTGTGCATGGATGTAAGTCTTTCTCAAGTGGGCTCAGGAGCTGGGGTCAGTGGTGGTCGCTTAGGGAAAAAGTAGACTGTGTTCATTCATTCAGGTTCTAGGCCTGCCAGGCGGGTGGGGTGGAAGGAAAGGTGCTTGCCCTGAAAGATGACAGCCATTTAGACCTGAGCCAGCACCACATTGCTTGCCAGAACTCAGCCAGTCTCTGCTAAACCAGGACAGCAGAATGCTAACACAGGAGCAACTGGCATTGATGAAGCCCCAACTGTGTACACACTGAAAAACATTAGGAGAATTATCAAAGACATGGCACAGATGGGCACTATGATTATTTGGAGCAAGTTGCTTAAACTTTCTGGGCCTCACTTTCCCCATCTGTGAAATGGGGATAAGACTGCATACTAAATCCCCAGGATCAACTGAGGAAATGAATGCCTTGAAATTTCCAAATTGAATTTCATTTCAACATATGTTTGCAGGATATTTTAGACTATGCCTCAGGCACTGGGAAGATGAGTTACACAGGGTTGAGCTTCGGGGACCTCAATTAAGGTCTAGAGATTGTGCTAGTCTTTCCCAAATAGTGTTTTGAGGAAAACCAGTTTCATAGGCTATAACAGGTGTTGCCTGAAAGAAGGACAGAATAGTCAAATGTGTTGTGATAAATGCTGGGTCCAATATTCATAATTATTATTAGAGTAAATATGTGTTATGTGCTTACCATGTGCTAGGCAGTATGCTTTACATGTTTTTTCCCCTCTAATTTAATTCTCAGAACCTGCAGGGTTACACAATAGAAAGTGGCAAAGCCAGAATTAAAAGCTAAACATGTCTCACTCTGGTTACTGAGCTGTTACTCCTGACGCTACACTGATTGCTTTTTTGTAGGCCTTCTCAGAGCCTTTATATTCACATGTGCATTGAAAATGTCCAATTTCCAGGTAGAGAGAATATACAATGTTTCCCAAAGATATTGAATCAAAACCTCCCCTGACCCTAGTGCATTTTATGGGATATGAAAACCAGCCCCTGAGCAGAGAGTGCTTAAACACCACCAACAATGACATTAGTAACAAGGAGGTCTTCATCCATAAAGTGACACAGAAAAAGAGTGAATCAGAGAACACTCCCCTCAAGGAGCCACGCTGCTTTTCCCCCCTTAAATTACCTGGGTCAGCTGCCAAATGGGTTGCCAGTGTCCTTTATAAGCCCAAGTGACGTGGACATGACAGAATTTGCTGGAAGGCTCCTCACTGCTCCATTCCATTATCTGTGTGGTTGCAGCTTCTCTCTGGGTTTTGTTTTTTTTTTTTTTTTTTGCTCAGGGAACAGAGGTGAGTACCATCCCATTTAATGGGCTATTTGTTGGGGCCACCCTTGACCCTGCACTTTAGCAGTAACCTTTTCTGTTTTCTGTGAATCCCTCAATCAGCACCACTATTGAAATTGTCAGGCAAGCCCGACTGATACAATGCATGATTGATTGGCCTCGTCCTCTGCTGGGGAGACAAGTGGGGACAGGAGTGTGGCGAGATCTGCATTAGAGTAAAAATGCTGAACCATATTTTTGCACATCTAAAACACAGATGCAAAGAGAGGAGGAAATGAATGCCTCTTTTAAGCTGTTGCCAGCAGTTCACATTGCCTAGGGAAGGGACTGTGTCTGCCAAGACAAATCATTTATAGATCCCATTTTGAACTTTGAAAGTCTGCAACTTTTTTTGGGGGGGTGTTGGGGGTCAAAAGTAGTTTGTTTTATCCAGGTTTATTAATAATCACCAACTAGGAGGTCGAAGCTAACAACAGGAAACTTAAATAGGAACTAAAATCAGCAGCTGTGATGTGGAAGGTATAGTGACAAGAATTAGGTTCTGGAAGCCTGAGAGGGGCTAGCTAGGGCATCTTCTTCCTTCACTGAATGACCTACGGTAGGGGATGGGGAAGGGTCCTGAGAGCATTTGCATCACGGGGACTCACAAGAACAGAAATATGGGCTCAGACACTTAATACCTGCCCCCTTGCTGCTCAGCCACCCAGCTGGCTCTTCCTAGTGGCCCCTAACATATAAGCCAAACTCTTCAGCCTCACATACCTAAACTTTGCTACGTTTCCCCCAGATTACCTATCCTGCCCTCCCACTATGCCCATTTGGCTGTTGACCCACTGACTGTGTTATTGTTTCCTCCCACTGGAACTTTGTGTGATTTTTGCCTTTGTCCACAATGGTCCTGCTGCCTAGAAGGCTCTCTCTCCTTTACCAGCTGCAGCTTCTACACATTCCCTTCTCCCTAGGCAGAGCTGATGCCTCTCCAGCCCACCTGTCATACTTCTAGAGAGCAGGCACCACACTGTGTGGCAACTTACGCTTGAACTGTCTCTCCACGAAGACATAAACCCATGGGGTCCAAGGACCTGCCTATGGCAGGTTTCTGTTTGTATATCCATCATCTAGCAGTCTGCTTGTACTCAGCAGGCTCTTTATACATGTTGAGGGATAAATGAATAAATTAATGCTTTCATCCTCAGAATCTGTAAGGAAGTTCATTTTGTTGTGAGAGAACCTGCTCCCCGCCATAACAATTTAAACACACAAACTTTTATTCTACCACATGTAAATAGGTGCAAGGCAGGCCCTCTAGGTTGGTATGGTGACTCCATAAAGTCATCACAGATACAGGCTCCTTTCAGCTAACCCTTCTGTCATGCCTATGTGGTTGTATTGTCCTGGCCCAGTATGGCTGCTGCAGCTCTAGCCATCACATCTGATTTTAGATAGTAGAATTGAGGAGGTGCTATGAAGGAGTATCCTCTCCTTTTAAGAAGACTTTCTGGAAATTGCCAAAACATAGGATACATAATATCCTGGGGACACCTAGCTGCAAGGGAGGCTGGCGTTCTTTCAGAGCAGTAAAGGCATAGATGTCTGATATGGTGGCAGAATAATGACCCCTGAAGATGTCCACACCCTAATCTCTGCAACCTGTGCATATGCTATGTTACACAGCAAAGGGCATTAAGGTTGCAGAAGAAATTAAGGTTGCTAGTTGTATGACTTTGAGATAAGGAGATGATCCTGTATTATCCAGGTGGGCCCAATGTAATCATAAAGGTCCTTAAATAGGGAAGAGAATCAGAGTCAGAGTGATGCCATGTGAGAAGGACTCTACCAGCCACTGCTGGCTTTGAAGATGGAGGAAGGGGACACAAGCCAAAAAATTCAAGCAGCTTCTAGAAGGTGGAAAAGGTTAAGAAAATGAATTCTCACCTAGACCTGCCAGAAAGGAACAGGCCCCACCAACACCCTGATTTTAGCCCAGTGAGAACAATTTCAGACTTCTGATCTCCAGAAATGTAAGATAATAAACTTATGTTTTAAGCCATGGATTTTGTGTTAATTTGTTACATCAGTGATATGAAGCTAATACATACATCTGTGTAGGCAGCTAGTGGTTTCTGCTGTACCCTTCTTTCCAGAATGCATCTCAAAGGATGTTATTACATCACTTAGGACAGAGGTGGGCATAGGGATCTTTTTAGTGGGAAGCTTACAAAAAATCATGGTCTATATCAGAGGTTAGCAAGCTTTTCCTGTGAAAGGGCAGTAAATATTTTAGGCTGTGTGGTCATTAGGCCAAATCAATGATGCTGTGTAGATACTTACAGAACCAGTTAAAATGCAATCATTTAAACATGTAAAAACCCTTTTTAAGGATCATACACCATGATCAAGTGGGATTTATCCCAGGGATGCAAGGATTCTTCAATATATGCAAATCAGTGGATGTGATACTATATTAACAAATTAAGGAATAAAAACCATATGATCATCTCAATTGATGCAGAAAAAGCTTTTGACAAAATTCAACACCCATTTATGATTAAAAACTCTCCAGAAAATGGGCATAGAGGGAACCTACCTCAACATAATAAAGGCCATATATGACAAACCCACAGCAAACATCATCCTCAATGGTGAAAAACTGAAAGCATTTCCACTAAGATCAGGAAGAAGAAAAGGATGTCCACTCTCACCACTATTATTCAACAGAGTTTTGGAAGTCCTAGCCATGGTAATCAGAGAAGAAAAAGAAATAAAAGGAATACAAATTGGAAAACAAGAAGTAAAACTGTCACTCTTTGCAAATGACATGGTACTATACATAGAGAATCCTAAAGATGCCACCAGAAAACTACTAGAACTAATCAATGAATTTGGTAAGGTTGCAGGATGCAAAATTAATGCACAGAAATCTCTGGCATTCCTATACACTAACAACGAAAAATAAGAAAGAGAAGTTAAGGAAACACTCCCATTTCCCATCACAACAAAAAGAGTAAAATACCTCGGGATAAATGTACCTAAGGAGGTGAAAGACTTGTACTCAGAAAACTGTAAAACACTGATGAAAGAAATCAAAGATGACATTATCAGATGGAGTAATATGCCATGTTCTTGGATTGGAAGAATCAATATTGTGAAAATGACTATACTACCCAAAGCAATCTACAGATTCAATGCAATCCATATCAAACTACCAATGGCATTCTTCACAGAATTAGAACAAAAAATTTTACAATTCCTATGGAAACACAAAAGACCCCGAATAGCCAAAGCAATCTTGAGAAAGAAAAATGGAGCTGGAGGAATCAAGCTCCCCGACTTCAAACTATACTAGAAAGTTACAGTAATCAAGACAGTATGGTACTGGCACAAAAACAGAAATATTGATCAGTAGTACAGGATAGAAAGACCCAAGATAAACCCCCACACATATAGTCACCTAATTTATGACAAAGGAGGCAAGAACATACAATGGAGAAAAGACAGCCTCTTCTATAAGTGGTGCTGGGAAAACTGGACAGCTACATGTAAAAGAATGAAATTAGAACACTACCTAACACCATACACAAAAATAAACACATGGATTAAAGACCTAAATGTAATACTGGACACTATAAAACTCTTAGAGGAAAACATAGGAAAAATACTCTTTAACATAAACCACAGCAAGATCTTTCTTGACCCACCTCCTAGAGTAATGAAAATAAAAACAAAAATAAACAAACGGGGCCTAATGAAACTTAAAATCTTTTGCACAGCAAAGGAAACCATAAGCAAGACAAAAGGACAGCCCTCAGAATGGGAGAAAATACTTGCAAATGAAACAACAGAAAAAGGATTAATCTCCAAAATATACAAACAGCTCATGGAGCTCAATATCAAAAAAAAACCAACCCAATTAAAAAATGGGTGGGAGACCTAAATAGACATTTCACCAAAGAAGACATACAGATGGCCGAGAGGCACATGCAAAGCTGTTTGACATCACTAATTATTAGAGAAATGCAAATCAAAACTACAATGAGGTATCACCTCACACTGGTCAGAATGGCCATTATCAAAATATCTACAAAGAATAAATTCTGGAAAGGGTGTGGTGAAAAAGGAGCCCTCCTTCACTGTTGGTGGGAATGTAAATTGATACAGCCACTATGGAGAACAGTATGGAGGTTCCTTGAAAAACTAAAAATAGAACTACCATATGACCCAGCAATCCCACTACTGGGCATACACCCTGAGAAAACCATAATTCAAAGAGACACATGCACCACAATGTTCATTGCAACACTATTTACAATAGCCAGGACATGGGAGCAACCTAAATGTCCATCAGCAGATGAATGGATAAAGAAGATGTGGCACATATATACAATGGAATATTATTCAGCCATAAAAAAGAAATGAAATTAAGTTATTTGTAGTGAGATGGATGGACCTAGAGTCTGTCATACAGAATGAAGTAAGTCAGAAAGAGAAAAACAAATACCATATGCTAACACATATATATGGAATCTAAAAAAAAAAAAAAAAGGTAGTGATGAACCTAGGGGCAGGGCAGGAATACAGACACAGACCTAGAGAATGGACTTGAGGACACGGGGGTGGGGAGGGGGAAGCTAGGGCAAAGTGAGAGAGTAGCATTGACATATATACACTACCAAATATAAAATAGATAGCTACTGGGAAGCAGCCGCATAGCACAGGGTGATCAGCTTGGTGCTTTGTGACCACCTAGAGGGGTGGGATGAGGAGGGTGGGAGGGAGACACAAGAGAGAGGGGATGTGAGGATATACATATGCATATAGCTGGTTTACTTTGTTATATAGCAGAAAGTAACACAACACTGTAAAGCAATTATACTCCAATAAAGATGTTAAAAAAAATTTTAGGGCTTCCCTGGTGGTGCAGTGGTTGAGAGTCCGCCTGCCGATGCAGGGGACACGGGTTCATGCCCCGGTCCAGGAGCATCCCACATGCCGCGAAGCAGCTGGGCCCATGAGCAATGGCCGCTGAGCCTGCGCGTCCGGAGCTTGTGCTCCACAACGGGAGAGGCCACAACTGTGAGAGGCCCGTGTACCGCAAAAAAAAAAAAAAAGTAAACAAAAAACAAAAAAAACCCTTTTTAGCTGGTGGGCTGTACAAAACTAGGCGGTGGAGTGAATCTGGCCATGGGCCGTGGTTTGCTGACCGCTGATCTAGGTTGTCACCATGAGGGGTGTTTCTTTTATTTTGTAAAAATTCCAAAGAATGAAATATAAAAGAGGAAAAAAAGTAGAAATCCTTTTTCATAACTCTCCTTCCTCAAATTTTACCTGTACGGCAGGGCTTCTCAACCTTGGCACTGTTGACAGTTTGGCTGGATCTTTCTTTGTTGGGGGGCTGTCCTGTGCGTTGTAGGACATTTAGCAACATCCCTGGGCCCTACTCACTCCAGGCCAGTGGTATTCCCTTTCCTTGTCGTTGTGACAACCCCAGATGTCTTCAGACATTGCCAGATGTCTCCCGGGAGGCAGTATCACCCTGGTTGAAAACTGCTGTACTCCTGCATATGTAACCACTCAGCACCTGGTGAGTGTCCTTTTGGCATTTCTTTTTCTACTTTTTCTATGTCTCTGTCTGTCTGTCTGTCTCTGTGTTTATTTATAATTCCTTCCTTGTTTCTTCCCTCTGTTCATCCTTTTCTCCTCCTTCTTCTCCTCTTCAGAAATAGGTCATACTATACATTTCTATTCTGTAACTTATTAAAAAAACCCTCTTATTGAAGTGCAACATAGATACCTAAAAGTGCACACATAGGAAGTGTACAAGTTATAAATTTTAACAGACTAATTATACCTATGAACTAGTGCTCAGATTAAAAAATGTTAGCCCTCATCAACTTTTTATTTAACAGTATATTTTATGAGTTATATACATCATATCATTTATATATTATTTTATAAATTATAGATGTACATAAAATATGTAAATTTATACAATATGTATCTTATATATTATTTTAAAATATAACAAAGTATTGTGGATACCTTTCTGTATCAGCCCACGTAAATCTCCTTCATCTTTGTTTCAAGGTGGCTGGAATGCGGCCCAACCCCCGCATCCCTAGGGATGATTTGCATGTAAGCCAATCACCATACTGCATTCCCTAGACCAAAGGATTTGTTCCAGAATGGGCATATGGCTTAAACAAAGCCAAGGAGTCAGGAAAGAGATGCTCACTCTTTTCCTCACTGGACTTAAAGGAGAGTGCATGTGATGCTGGGGCTTAGGCAGCCATATTGTCTCTTTAAGGGGAGGCTGAGACCTACCTGGAGGAAGCAGAGCCTAGACATGGAGAGAGAAGACTGGATCCTGGTGGCATCTTTTGAGGCCTGATTACACTGTACCTGAAGCTAGACTTGCCCTGGGGTGGTTGATCCAGCATCCTGGCTGGTAAGAACTCAGCCAGCTGGTGCAATGTCTTCTAATTTCCCACCCTTTTATACCTCATGTCATGCCAATCAGACTGCAGGTACATTTCCTAGAAATACAACCAAGCACATATACTGTTTTATCTTGTGAAAGCCACTTTGCAGGAAGCTCTAAAGAAATTTGGTGCTTTAGTTTCTTATTGCTGCTGTAACAAATTACCAGAAATGTAGTCACTTAAAACAACACAAATTTAGGGGCTTCCCTGGTGGTGCAGTGGTTAAAAATCCTCCTGCCAATGCAGGGGACACAGGTTTGAGCCCTGGTCCAGGAAGATCCCACATGCCGTGGAGCAACTAAGCCCGTGCGCCACAACTACTGAGCCTGTGCTCCAGAGCATGCGAGCCACAACTACTGAAACCCGAGTGCCTAGAGCCTATGCTCCGCAACAAGAGAAGCCACCTTAATGAGAAGCCCACGCACAGCAATGAAGAGTGGCCCCCGCCGCAACTAGAGAAAGCCCACGTGCAGCAACGAAGACCCAATGCAGCCATAAGTTAAAACAACAACAACAACAAAAAAACCACACACACAAATTTATTCTCTCATAGTTCTGGAGGTCAAAAGCCCAAAATGGGTGTTATGGGGCTACAATCAGGGTGTAGGCAGGGCTGTGTTCCTTTCTGGGGGCTCCCAGGGAGTTGCTGTGGCCTGCGATGGGGGTGGCAGCTCTGGTGGTCTTTGAATTGCCTTTGTGGCCATACTTCCATTGTCTTGAACGACAGCTTCCGGCTTCTGTTGAGCTGCTGCTCCATACCATCTCCTTATCAAACGGCCACTTGTCCTACCCTCTGAGCTGTCCTGAACGTACTTTCTCCTTCTTTTCAATATGGATAGGCTGAGAATTTTCCAAGTCTTTAAGTTCTCATTCCTTTTTGCTTAACAATTCCATCTTCAAATCATTTCTTTCTTCTCACATTATCCTCTAAACAGTCAGGTGGAACCCGGCTACTCCTTCAACACTTGGCTTAGAGGTTTCCTCAGCTGAATATCCAATCTCATCACATGCAAGTTTACCTTCCACAAGACACTAGGACACGAACACAATTCAGCCAGGCTCTTTGCCACTTTATAATAAGGATGGCCTTTCCTCCAGTTTCCGTAGCATGTTCCTCATCAGAATGTCCTTTACCATCCATATTTCTACCAACATTCTGTCATGATTCCTTAAGTATTCTCTAAGAAGGTTGAGGCTTTCTCTAAAATTCTCCTCTTTCCTTTCTTTCTTTCCTTCCTTCCTTCCTTCCTTTCTTCTTTCTTTCTTTCTTTTTTTTGGCTGAGTTGGGTCTTTGTTGCTGTGCGCAGGCTTTCCCTAGTTGTGGCTTGCGGGCACACTTCGTTGTGCCGTGTGGGCTTCTCATTGCGGTGGCTTCTTTTGTTGCGGAGCACGGGCTCTAGGCTCGCAGGCTTCAGTAGTTGTGGCACACGGGCTCAGTAGCTGTGGCTCGTGGGCACTAGAGCACAGGCTCAGTAGTTGTGGCTTAGGGCTTAGTTGCTCTGGGGCATGTGAGATCTTCCGGGACCCGGGCTCGAACCCATGTCCCCTGCATTGGCAGGTGGATTCCCAACCACTGTGTCACCAGGGAAGTCCCCTATTTTCTTTCTGAGCTCTCACCAGAATTGCCCTCAGTGGTCTGTTCATAGCCATGTAGACCTGCCTCTAAGAACTCTCTAGCCTCTACTCATTACCCACATCCAAAGCCACTTCCACATTTTTAGGTATTTGCTACAGTGGCACCCCACTTCTTAGTATCAATTTCTGTCTTAGTCTGTTTGGGCTGCTATAGCAGAATACCATAAACTGGGTGGCTTATAAAGAACAGGAATTTATTTCTCGCAGTTCTGGAGGCCAGAAATCAAGGTGTCAGCAGGGTTGGTTCCTTCTGAGGGCTGAGGGGGAATCTGCTCCAGACCCCTCCCCCAGCTTCTGGTAGTCTTATTTATTCCTCAGCTTGTAGATGACGATTTCCCTGTATCCTCACATCGTCTTCCTTCTGTACATGTCTGTCTCCTTTTCCAGATTTCTCTTTTTTATAAGGACACAGACATATTGGATTAGGCTCACCCCAATGACCCTATTTTGACTTGGTCATCTGCAAAGACCTTATTTTCAGATAAGGTCACATTCACAAGTACGGGGAGTTAGGACTTGGACATCTTTTTGGGGACACAGTTCAGTCTGTAACAATACCTTTGAGGGTTATTATTTTGTCTACTGCACTTGGGATGTAGTATGTCTTGGAATGTTTTTGAAACTCCCTCAATCGTCAATTTTTATAACTTTTGGGAGAGAAACAAATGCAGATGCAGGAACAAACGCATCCACCTGGACAAATAAAGCCCGCCCTCAGTCTGTTTCTGCGTTTGCTGGGTAATCATCCCGGAGCCTGTGTGGACCACAGGAGGACCTCACAGACCCTGCACGCTCCTCTGCCCAACAGCTCAAGTTGTCCACAGTCTTTGTAATCTTGCATTTATCTACTCATTTTGCAACACACGAGCCAGGCTGATCTCATTCTTTCATTGCAAATATAATGGAGCACTAAGGAGATGTTGAGGGGGATGCTGTAACCCTGAGGTGCAGGTTAGGCCTTCGGGGAGGAAATGGTACAAAGTCAGCTGGAGTGTGAGCCTGGGATCCAGGAGAGCAGTCAGGGCAGGGCCCTGAATCTGGGGTCTCTGTGTGGAGGTGGCTCCCAGAGTGATGGGAATGGCCTCTTGTTCTCTACCTGTCTCCCCAGTGCCTGGGCTGTGAGCTCAAAGCTGTGGTTGTTCTGAGTCGCTGGCCCCCAGTATTGGACACAGGTACAACCTAGAAACCCCACAGTTCTTCACCGAATCAATCAATTGAATGAATGCTTGGGGCGGGTGGGCCTGGCTTCCTCAGAGAGCAGGGCCCATCCAGGCAGCCCTGCAGGAAGGGTTTGCAAGGAGGTAGCCTTCCCCTTCTCTGCTTTTATTCCTGCCCCTTAAGTCATTAAACAAATACATCTAGATTCTGATTTTGACAAGTTCGAAGGGAGCTGACGACCAGGGACATCCATTAGACTGTCACTTTTGATAAACGGCTCTTTCTGAGAGCTGGCACCTGGGGGTTTTGTTCTGTGAATGTGGCTTCCATTGGAGGGGAGCAGACCATGGTGCTGGTGTTTGGAGGATGCTCAGTTGTGCCATTGCTTCCAATGCCTCCCTGTCGCCTTTCCCAAAAGAAAAGGGCTTTTCCCCCTTTAGAGCTGTGATAAAATACACACAACATAAAACTGATCATTTTAACCATTTTAAGTGTACAGTTCAGTGGGATTAAGTTCATTTACAATGTTGTGTCACTACTATCCATCTCCAGAACTTTCTCAGCTTCCAAACAGAAACCCTGCACCTGTTAAATACCAACTTCCTCTTCCCCCTCTCAGAGGCCCTGGTCATCACCATGCTACTTTCTATCTATGAATTTGCCTATTCTAGGTACCTCATATAAGTGGAATCATGCAATGTTTGTCTTTTGGGGTCTGGCTTATTCCCTTAGCACAGGGAGTTTAACAATGTCTTTTAAACAATTTCCAGGGAGCCCATATCGCTCCATTCTCTGCCCTCCTTTGACTCCATGGCACGGCAGGAATCACTGTGCCCTCTTGTTCTGTTCAGGGCCAATTATGCTCAGAGACTGAGATTGTCTTTGCCAGTAATTTATTTGACACAGATTCACTGTGGGAATTTTGATTTATAATAATAACATTTCACAAACCAATAGCATACAGGATAATGTTTTTTAATAAGCCAGTAAAGAAATAACACAGTCCAAAACCAATGATAGATTAATTACAGTACTGTTCCCTGCAAAGAGGAGATGAAAGAAAGTCCCAATGTAGTTGAGGTGTACCTTTCTACACTTTGTTCTCGGTAGAGTCAGTCTCTGGTTATCAGCTGGGTATCAGCTGCCCGCTTAGGTCCTGCGCTGCTGGGACACGTAGCTAGTGGGCAGTGGTCCCAGTGTTGGCAGCCAAGGTGGGCTGCTTCGCAGGTTATTACTCCAGGGATGTTACAGGGCTTGTGCCACTGCCCACGAGGAGTAACCTCTCCAAGGCAGGAACAGGTATCCCTTCACTTCCTGAGCCTACTGCATGGTTTTACAGCACTGCCGACCAAGAGTGAGTAGCCTGGCCACGGCAGGAGCAAGTGTCTCACGATGAGACACTTGGAGAGCTGTTAGGTCAGCAAAGAGTAGCCTTGCCCAGAGAGAATACTCTCGAATTGCTGGTTAAACCTCTTGGTGTTTAAAGTTTAAAAGTCCATCATGTGATGGGCACTGTTGCTGTTACTATGCTGTCAAAGATGTAATGGTCCGCTTCACTCCAGGTGTGAGAGTTCAACACCCTTCACAATCTGTCTCCAACCTGCCTTCCCCTGTTGAGTCCTGTCACGCCTCCTTTATTTTATTTTATTTTATTTTTTAGATTTCAGCCACACAAAATTTTCTGGAAGTGTTGGAACACGCTAGCATCTCAGACTGCTTCATTTTTGTATTTTTTGTTACATCCATCCAGCATTCTCTCACATCTCTTCTCCATCGATCTAACTCATCCTAAGCCCAGGTACAAAGGGCCCCCAAGGCCGAGCCAACCTTCCCCTCAGTCCAGGCTCTTTGTATATTCATCTGTTAGATTCTTACCAGATTGGATCAGCAGGATCTGTTACTGTCTCTACTGTAGGTGAGGGAGACCATGACTCCTTAAGGGCAGTGATGCTTCTTTGAATAATGCACTTATGGATGAGATGATGGGCCTTGGAGTTCTTCAAACTTGGCTTCTAATTCCAGGTCCTTCACTTGGCTGTGTGACAGCCAAGGCATGACTTTCTGTGGTGCCCTCCCCTTGATTGTGGGTGGTACCCATGACTTGCCTCTAACTCATAGAATGTGGCAAAGAGGATGGGATGCTGCTCCCATGATTATGTTATTGTCTACAGAATTCCATCTTGCCAACAGACTTGCTGGTCTGGAAGAAGCAAGCTGCTATGAAGCACATGGCCCTGTTGGAGAAGTTTCCATTATCAAGGAGCTGTGGGCAGCCTCTAGGAGCTGATGGTGGCCTCCAGCAAGAAACTGAAACCCTCAGTCCTGTAACCACTAGGAAGTACATTCTGCCCTCATCCTGCCCTGAGGGATCTTGGGAGCAGGTCTTTCCCCAGTTGAGTCTTTGATGAGGCCACAGCCCCACTGATATCTGAATTGCAGCCTGCTAAGACCCAGAGGTGGAGACCCAGCTAAGTTGTACCCAGATTTCTTACTTATAGAAACTATGAGGGACTTCCCTGGTGGTGCTGTGGTTAAGAATCTGCCTGCCAATGCAGGGGGCACAGTTTGGAGCCCTGGTCCAGGAAGATCCCACATGCTGTGGAGCAACTAAGCCCATATGCCACAACTACTGAGCCCTCGTGCCACAACTACTGAAGCTTGCATGCCTAGAGCCCGTGCTCTGCAACAAGAGAAGCCACTGCAATGAGGAGCCTGCATACCACAATGAAGAGTAGCCCCTGCTCACCACAACTAGAGAAAACCTGCACGCAGCAGCAAAGACCCAGTGCAGCCAAAAATAAATAAATAAATTTATAAAAGAAAAGAAACTGTGAGATACTAAATGCTGTTGTTTTAAATTTATGAGAATCTGTTATGTAGCACAGATAACTAATACAATGGGTATATCAGTATCTTCCTTAGGTGACAATCCTCATTGGGATGGGTAAATGAAATGAAGCATTTAGCATGATACCACATGGTAAAACGTGCATGAAGGTTAGATGTCATTGCAATTATCATCATCCCTACATCCACTAGACCTGAACTTATAATAGACAATCAGGATGGTAGCTAGGTCACCAAATGGATGAATGAACTAGTGAATACCCTCCACTCAGTGTTAGATTCAGGGCCCCTGCCCTGCAGTCATGGGCTCATCTGGGTCTTGGCTTAACCTAGAAAAACCAAAGATAAATGTGATTTCTATTCAGTTGGGACATTTTTATTATCTCCTTGAAGTCTGGAGACTCCAGCAGAGAGAGTAGATTGATTTCTTGAACTTGGTTGTCTCAAAGAGGTAAACCTCTACCATGATTTATAGAGCTCCTCAGCTGGAAGGGAGTTTGGGTAACCACCTTGTCCAGAGTCCTGTCAAACACCTCTGGATATGTTCCCACCTCCCAGCCTTTCTGTAGCTCGTATCAGCTTCTTGTCTTTAAAGACCAAGTTCTCTAGCTTTTCTGGGCCGTCCATTCCAAAGGCCACGACAGGGTCTAGGTAAGAGCACATGGGGGATCAGCAGGATAACCTAAAATAATCGGCTCATCCAAAGGCAGAAGTAGGAACAAAGTCAGACTGCAGACGTCTGGTCACTTAGACCCACCCCCAGAGTAACTCTCCAATCCGCAGAGAAAGGAGGATTCCCAAGGGCATCTTCTTGAGGCCTTTTACCCCCTTTTGGTTCCATGGTGTCCTCTCTAACTAGGGTGCTCAATACCACCTCCTTCTGGAGCTGCAGCCCCTCTGGGTCCCAAGCTCTGAACAGTTCCCAGATGGAGTGGTGGGATCCACTTTATCATAACAGGATCAAGAAGGTGTTCTCTGCCTTGAGCTGACCTGAAACAAAGGGTGGATGTAAGGTCTGTGTTACCTGCAGAGTCTAGAGGGTAGGACGCCACCCTGGGAGTCCTGGCAGGGGCAGACTGCCATGTCAGCAACCCCCTGTCACAAGCCCCTGTTATAAAGACATTGATTCAAGATAGGGAAGTTGTTTCCGAAAATTGTATGTAGGAGGACAAATGACCCAGTTTCATCAACAGAAGAAGGGCATGAAGAACAGAAGAACTGTTATGGATGGAAAGAGATTTAAGAGATTCATCGCCCAAATGCAATGCATGGACCTTCTTATAGGATCCTGATTCACACACACAAAAACTATTAAAAGATATATTTTAGACCTGAACTCATTTGATTTTATTAAGGAATCATTGTTAATTACGTTGAAGGTGAGAATGATATCATGGTTATGTATCAAAAGGCTTTTACTTGTTAGGAATACACATTGAAGTATTTATGGGTAAATGCATAATGTTTGGGGTTTGCTTTGAAGTATTCTAAGAAAACCAACCAACCAACCAAGTGGGAAGGATGGGCAGATGAAACAAGAACGGCAGAAAATGGGTAGCACTTGAAGCCGGATGGTGGCTACATGGGGGTCTGGTAGTGCTTGCCCTTCTGTGTGTGCATTTGAAAATGTCCATAATAAATGTGAATGAATTGTCTGTCACCTCCTAGGGCTTAGAAAGCTGAGTCCTGGTGACTGCTGATTCATGCTGGGATCAATGTCTCCATCTTTAAAATAGTACAACTTCTTCCTTCCCAGTATTATTCAGTGACTTCCATGTACCATAACTCTACGTGCTATGTGCTTGGTGAGGAAGGCAGAAGGTCTCTGCCCCCGTGGAGATCATGCACAGTGGGAGAGACAGATGTTAAATGGACATTTGCCCAGGAAAATATTTAATTGAAACTGTGGTCAGAACTGCAAAGGAAAACCAAACAGTATTTCAAGAGTTTGTAAAGCGAGATCTGACCCAGACCCAGACAAAGAGTATCACAAAGGCTTTCCTGTTTTCCTGACATGTAGGCTGAGACTTGAAGGGTGGTAGCTTGGACACATGTGTGCATGTTTGTACACATACCTATATGAGTGTGCAAGTGTGTGGATATGTGTGTATGTGCATGTACTTGCCTGTGTTGCAAAGGACCGGGGGCAGAGTAACAGCTGCAAAAATAGGAGGCACATTCAGCATTGAGGGGCGGCCAGCAGAAGGGGAGTGAGTGGAGCGGGTGGAGGGGAGGAGGCTGAGGGCGCTGGTCTCCTGATTGGAGTGAGTGATGATGCCAGGGGTTCAAGGAAAGATATTTGGGACAACTCTGGAAAGCTGCAGCAACTTGAGAGCCCTGGGCTCATTTCTGAGGAATCGAGTTTGAGTCTGATTTAAGTTAAATGTTTCAGGCATGACTCACAGTGTCCAGGGACCCTATTATATGCTTCATTTCACAGTTGAGGCTCTGAACCAGAAAGGCGGCCGAGGTTGGTGTTTGACATGGCACCCTGCTCTCTGCTTCTGGGTGCTCTCCTTCTCAGCCCAATTCTGGGCCCTCAGTGATAGCTGCTCTCTGGGGGATTAAGCCCCTTCCTCAAAGTCTCTCTGACCTTGGTGTTTGATGAGAATAAACAGCTTTTGGCTTTTTATTTATTCTGAGACTAGCAGGTCTGTGTGTCAGGGGAGAGAGAGGTCTCTGGAATCTTGGGTCCAACTCCCAGCTCTGCCATTCACTCACTCTGTGACCTTGGATAGCTTACTTGACCGTTTGGAGCCTCAGAGCCTCAGTGTCTTTATCTGTAAAAAAGGAGACAATTATAGTCCCTCTTTCACAGGCGATTGGGAGGAGTCAGTGAGCTAACCAGAGCACGTGGTATGCCCAGTGATCATGAACTATTATTGCCAATATTACTTAATTATTAATATTCATTATGCAACTCCAGGATTTGTACTTTAGCCATGGGGGGGGGGTCAAGGGCTCAAACCTTCTTTTATGTCTTCTTGAGGCATGACAAAATATTAGAGCATGTTAGAAAGGCAAGGAAACTAACATGTATTTTGAAGTCTATAAAAGATTCCATTTTCCTCATAGAAAATTTGGGAAGTATAAAATAAAGGAGAAAAGAATAATTGCATTTAATCATTCCACCAGGAGATGAACACCACTAACATTTTTGTGAATTGCCTCTCGAATCTTTCTCTTCTTAAAATTGGATTAATCACAGTCCTTAGTCATGACATAATCTCAGCGTTGGTTCAGTCATGGCTAGTTTTGTCTGTCTGTCATCTGCCTATTCATTAAAGTGAACTATTAAAATTGCCATTTTTGAAAATCAAAAGCAGTTGATTATTAGCAATTTCATATGGTTTATCTTAATAGTTATTTTATTTTTTATAGTGTAATAAGAACCTGTGGACGCACCACCCCAGACAAAAGCTACATCCTTGACAAGAACCTCTATCTAACTATAGGGTTGTTCTCTCCCCATCCTGCCCTTCAGGACCCCCTCCCCACCAGATACCCATCACCTGGAACAAGTGTTCACGGCTTGCTTTTCTTTTTTTTTGCAACTATATGAATTTCTACAAAGCATGATATTTATTGTTTCCAGTTTTCATACAATTCTCTTTCAAAACAAAATTGGAATCATACTATAGATAGCCTTTTTTTTGGTCCTGATGAAAAAATATTACCTCCTGAATGTATCCACTTCTCATTAAAAAGTCTCTGGGAGGGCTTCCCTGCTGGTGCAGTGGTTGAGAGTCCGCCTGCCGATGCAGGGGGCGCAGGTTCGTGCCCCGGTCCGGGAGGATCCCACATGCCACGGAGCGGCTGGGCCCGTGGGCCATGGCCACTGGGCCTGCGCGTCCGGAGCCTGTGCTCCGTGGCGGGGGAGGCCACAACAGTGAGAGGCCCGTGAACCACAAAAAAAAAAAAAAAAAAAGTCTCTGGGAATACAAAATGTAATGCTTGCATAATATTCCATATTGTGGTTGGACCATCATTTATTTATAATTTCCCCTTCCACTTGGGCATTTTTGATTGATTTCTTTTCTATTTTTTAAATTTTTTATTTAAAAATTTTTAATTGAAGTATAGTTTTTTTTACAATGTTGTGTTAATTTCTGCTATACAAGAAAGTGATTCAGTTATACATATATTCTTTTACATATTCTCTTCCATTATGGTTTATCACAGGATATTGAATACTATATAGTTCCTTGTGCTATACAGTAGGACCTTGTTGTTTATCCATCCTATATGTAACAGTTTGCATCTGCTAATCCCAAACTCCCAACTGATTTCTTTTCTACTGCAAATAATGCTGTATAAACTTTTGAAGGATTCTCAGTGTATTTTGTTAAATTGCTTTTAAGAAAGGTTGTAAAATTTTTCACTCTCTGCCTTCCACTGTGTCCCTCACTCCCACCAAGTCTTTTTAAAAATGTTGCCAGTTTGGGGCTTCCCTGGTGGCGCAGTGGTTGAGAGTCCGCCTGCCGATGCAGGGGACACAGGTTCATGCCCCGGTCTGGGAAGATCCCACGTGCCGTGGAGCGGCTGAGTCCGTGAGCCATGGCTGCTGAGCCTGCGCGTCCGGAGCCTGTGCTCTGCAACGGGAGAGGCCACAACAGTGAGAGGCCCGCGTATCGCAAAAAAAAAAAAAAATGTTGCCAGTTTGATATGGGAAAAATGCTATTAAATATATTTTCATGTGTTTATTGGCTATTTATTTTTTTTTCTGTGAATTCTCCATCCATGTCCATAGTTCATTTTTTCTACTGGGGCATTAATGTTCTTCTTATTGATTTGGAAGAGTTCTTTATATATTAAAGAAGATACTCCTAATCTATCATAGTTGTTTTGGATATTTCCCAGGTTTGTCATTTGCTTTTCAATTGAGTTTATGATGGTTTTGAAATAGAGATTTTTTTATTTTTAGGTAATCAGTTCATCCAGTCTCTTCCTTGGTAATTCTTTTCCCCATTGATTTCGTGCTTTGAAAAGCCTTTCCTCTCTTAACATCAGCTAAAAATTTATCTAGATTTTCTTCAAGTGTTTATGGTCAGTTTTTACATTTTAAATCCTATATGCATTTGGAATTCATTTTTTTTTTACAATGGTGTATTAGTTTCTGCTTTATAACAAAGTGAATCAGTTATACATACACATATGTTCCCATATGTCTTCCCTCTTGCGTCTCCCTCCCTCCCACCCTATCCCACCCCTCTAGGTGGTCACAAACCACCGAGCTGATCTCCTTGTGCTATGCGCGGCTGCTTCCTACTAGCTAGCTATTTTACGTTTGGCAGTGTATATATGTCCATGCCACTCTCTCACTTTGTCACAGCTTACCCTTCCCCCTCCCCATATCCTCAAGTCCGTTCTCTAGTAGATCTGTGTCTTTATTCATTTTGATGTATGTTTGAGGATCTAACTTGGTTATATTCCCACAAACAACCAATTTTCTAGAAACCGGTTTGTGAGTAGTTTTCCTTATCCCACTGTTTTATGATGCCTCCTTCAACTATGATAAATGTTTCTATCTGTACTCTGGTGTGGTTCAGGGATGTCTATACTTTAACTTTGTTTCCCATCGAGTCTTACACCTCTCACATGCTCCAATGGCTGCAGCCTTATGACAAAATCTCTTCTTGCTATTTGTCCTCTTTCACATTGTGATTCTTAAGCATTCTTGGCATTATTCTTTATTTCACAATAATTTTGTCACTCTTCCCGTAAAAACAATTGAAAATTTGATTGGGACTGTCTTAAACTTATAATTTAAGTTGGGCAGAATTGATATTTTTTTTACATATTTAGTCTTCCTATCCAGGCAAGCTTCTGTAGGTCCAATTCATTTTTGGTTAGTATTTTGCTTGTCTCTCACTCTCTCTCTCTCGTCAATTTTTATTGCTATTGGGAATGGAATCCTCACACCCAATATAGGTTGATGTTCTGGCTGGAGACAAATTGGGTAATTCAAAGAGAGTTTATACATGGACTGTTTCCCAAGACGTGGGTAAGGGAGACTATAGGAAAATCGTAAGATACTAGAGAATCCTACTGGGCTCATAACAGGGGGGCAGTTAACACCCCTAGTCTGAAGAGGCAAGAAGAAGGAGCAGAGACCAGAACGTGGAAGGGAGAGTCACGTGGAGAGGGCCTCCCTGACAGGAGCTGCAACCTTGGGTTGGGACACCCAGCCTATCAGAGGAGACTGGGAGGGAAGGAAGTTGGTGAATAAATACCCCAAGCTTTCCTCCCTCTCTTTGACGTCCTGCTGGTGTTCTTCATTGGCTAAACCCAACTGGAAGCTAGGGATCCAGGGGCCCTACTGATGTAGTCCACATGAGCCAGCTTCTGGGATGGATGGAGACGAGCAGAGAGGAGGCATGGAGACAGATGGAAGATGCCCACCCAGCAGCCTTCCCTCAGCCTGTATTCTTCCCCCACCATCTATACCATCTGCATTTGTCCAGGAACAAGTGATGCCTCTATCTTCATTCAACTATCCAAACGGTTTTCTAAATTCTTGCTCTCTTGCTGATTCTCAGAATTTTCCATTTGGTTCCCTTGGGTATTCCCGATGTGTAGTCATATGATCTACAAGTAATTATTTTGTCTTCCTGCTTCCAGTGGTTGTGTATTTTACCTCCTGTTTCTATTGCAGGAGCTGAGCTGCTGTAAAACCATATGTGGTTTTAAAGAGGCTCTTTTAAGAGGCTTAATTTCAGCTCTTGAGAGTCATGAGAAATCTATGGCTTGGTCTCCCTTTCCTCTTCCTTCTGTCCTTTCTTGAACCACATTCAAGCTCTGGGCAATTCAACGGTAAACAAGAGAGACCATAAACAAACAAAAAGAACAATAAAAATATGAGAGTAGCATTTCTCAAACATTTTAAACTCATCCCACAGTAAGAAATTAATTTGACATTGTCACACACACACACACACAGAAACAAAAGTTTCATTAAACCTTCACTACATATAAGGCAGTGCATGAAAAGTGCTGTGATATTTTCTATTCTAATTCACTTTATTTAAAAAGAAAGAAGGGAAAAAGAAAAAACCCTACTGGTTGCCACTCACTCAAATGATTTCATGCCCCATTCCTGGGTCCCGACATGCAGTTTCAGGAGGGCTGAGTCAGTGCAATGTGCTGTGTCGAGGAGCAAAGTGGAAAAGAGTGACTGGGTCACAACTTTAGTCAGGTGGGCAGGGAAGATGCCTCTGAGGAAGGACGTTTAATGACGGGAACACCTAACTGTGTGTAGATTAAGGTTGTGCATGGGGTGGGTGGGAATAAGTGTTCATGCAGAGGAAAGAGCAGATGGAAACAAGCTTGTCTTGCTTGAGTCTTGGTTGGGAGGACAAGGGGGCTGGAGCGTGATGGTGAGTGGGAGACGGAAGCGAGGTGAGATGAGGCTTGACAGGGCGCAGACTTCTGTCATAGGAGCAGGGAGTCTGTGTGTACATACGTATATGTTGCTTAAATAAAGGAAAAGCACAACAAATGATGTATTAGTTTTCTATGGCTGTGTAACAAATTACCATGAACCTAGCAGCTTAAAACAAGACTGTGATCTCACTGTGATGTCACAGTATCTCCTGGGGATCAGGAGTGTGGGTGAGGGTCAGGTGGGTGCTGTTCAGGTCTCACCAGGCAGAAGGTCAAGTGTTGGCCAGGGCTGAAAATCTCAAATGAGGCTCCACGTCCTCTTTGAAGCCCTTTCAGGTTGTTGGCTGAATTCATTTCTTTGTGGCCCAGTGACTACGGTGCCCATTTTCTTGTTTGGTGTTTGCTGGAGACGGCTCTTAGCTCCCAGAAGCTGCCCACAGTTCCTTGCTATGTAGCATCCATAGACAACACACACCACAGCTGTTTGCTTTTGTCCAGGCCAGCAGAGGAGAAATTCTCTGATTTCCATGTTTTAAGGTGCTCACCTGATTAGGTCAGGCCCACCCAGTTCCTCCCTTTTGAGGAATTAACTCAAAATCAACTCATCACAGGAGTGCTATCCCATCCCATTCATGGTCCTCCCCACACTCCAGGGGAGGGGACTATACAAGGGCATGTATGATTGGGGAGGAGTGAGAATCTTGGGGGTCATCTGGGAATCCTGCTCACCACAATAGGCAGGGTCAAAAACCAGAATCCCTGAAGTGATGAAGCCACCAAAGTGTTTATTCCAAAAGCACGTCAATCTACCACTGAACTCAGAGTGAGCCCTCTGGGGGCACAGAATCTTATCAAATTAGCAGAATGTTGGAAAGAGTCCTTTCAGATAGCAAGTCCCCTGAAGGTTACGGAGGGGAGGGGGCAGTTTTCATGCCCCCCTCCATGTCCTGGGCTCCTACTTGGATGTTTTCCAATCTGAGAGACCCCTTTGACCGAGAGAGTCTCCCTGAGCAGCTATCTCTGTGGATCTCCCCTCGTGAAGCCCCAGGAAGTCTCTGTCTGCAAATCAAGCTCGGATGTAACTGGGCCGAGGACAGGTGAGCTGGTCCACGGAGCTGGTTTCCCACCTGTCAGATCTTTCCCCTCCCCTGATGGTTCCCAGAGGGGTGACATTAGCCCTGAGTTGATCAGGGAGCTCTGAACTCCTTTGTGTGTTCAAGACCTGCCCTGGATACCTGGGAGGTGGGAGTGGAGGGGCTCCTGCATGACTCGCAGGTGGCGTATGCCCTCAGGAACCTGCCAGGGTCGAGATCTGGTGACAGCTAGAAAGAGGAGGAACGAGACCAGACAGTGTGTGATAAGGGCTTGATAACTCTAAAGGGAGAGAGACGGAGAGAGACTCACAGAGAGAGACACAGAGAGACAGAAAGAGGATGGAACCATCTGGGCCTCAACAACAGCCAGGGAAAGAAAGCTTTTCTGCTTGGTCGTTGGAATGTTTTAGAATGGTGAGGAGTACATTCTGGGTCTGAGGAGCATTCTGATTCATCATTGTAGGAACTACTTTTCTAGCGCTTTCTATGTGCTAGAAACCTTTTTGTGAGTTAGATACTATTATCATCCCAGTTTTATAGAAGTGGAAACTGAGGCACAGAGAGGTTGAGTAACTTGCTCACTTTCACACAGCTGGTAAGTGGCAGAGCTGGGATTGAACCTGGGCTGTTGTGGCTCCTTACCCTATGTTGTGCTGCCCAGGGTCCTTGGACATCGTAGTATCCCATAGTACATGCTCAGAACAGAGTGAGACAAGGAGTTGATGAGTGAATCAACGTATCTCTCCTCTTTCCACAGCGAATAGAAGCCAAGTTTGGTTCCTGTTTTCGGTGGCAGTGTGCTCAGGGGAGGGGAGCCTGGCTTGAGGGGATGAGTAATGGTTGGTCTAACCCAATAGTGATAATCCCACTTCCCTTTGCCAGTGATTCATGAAGGAGTGGCACGTGATTTGGGCTTCTGGGAAATGTTTTCCTCCTTTGCCATCTTTGAGTATGACTGTGTAAGGAAGAGGGGCCTGGGGTGGTCCAAGTCACCTTCCCTCGGGCTGAGGACAGACTAGGGGCTGGTGATAATGCTGGGGAGGAGGCACTGTCATGCAGACACAGAGGCACGCCTGGCCTTGCCTCTCTCTGCAAGTCTTATTAGAGCAGATACAAGGCCCTATTGCTTAGGTCACTTTTACTTGGGAATTCTCCTACTTGCAACTAAAAGCATTCTAACTTATAACTTGTATTTGAAATCCATCTCTTCTTGCATCTATTAATTCATTCATCCAGTAAATATTTATTGTGCACTTACTACATGACGGGTCCTGCACTAGAGGCTGGTGATTCCATAGTGACTTCCATTATGAATAAGGCAGGAATAGACCCTTTAAGGGAGGCGGTTTGGGGAGGCACCAATTATGTAGACAGATCAGTGGGTGATCTGTAGACAGATCACCATGAGAAGTGTTATGAGGCGGAGTATATGTTGATGTCAGATTGTGTGATATACGGGTTAGTCCAGGAGGGAGGTCGGGGGCTTCCCCGAGGAAGTAACGTTGAGGTGATGTCTAAAAGGAGAGTAGCGATTTGTTTAGTAGGGAGGGACGAAGGGGGTATGTTCTAGGCAGAGGGAAAACAAGGTCAGAGAACCTACAGGGCAAGGGAAGTTGGGTACCTGGGGAGGTAAAGAAGGCCTGTGGGTGGAGTATGGATCAGTAGGATGTATCACCAGAGAAATAGAACCAATGGGACACATACAGATATATAGAAAGGGATTTCTTATGAGGGATTGGCTTCCATGATTATGGAGGCTGAGAGGGCCCACCACCTGCCATCTGTGAGCTGGAGGCCCAGGAAGGCCGGTGGTGTAGTTCTAGTCCAAACCAGAAGGTCTGAAAACCAGTTGGGGCCAATGGTATAAGTCCCAGTCCAAGTTTGAAGGCCCAAGAACCAGGCTTGGTGATGTCTGAGGGTGGGAGGAGATGGACATCCCAGCTGAAGCAAGAAAGCCAATACACCTTTCTTCTGTCTTTTGTTCTATTCGGGTCCTCAGTGGATTGGTTGGTGCCCACCCACCCTCATTGGTGAGGGTGATCTTCTTTGCTCAGTCTATGGATTCAGATGCTAATCTCTTCCAGAAACATCCTCACAGACACACCCAGAAGTACTGTTTAACTAAGCATCCCTTAGCCCAGTCAAGTTGACATGTAAAATTAACCATCAGGTAAGGACAGAGGAGGGAAGGTGGGCAGGGCTGGCCTGTGTGGAGTCCTGGGTGTCATACCAGGGCCTCTGGCTTTGTCCCAAGACCTTTGGGAATAATCAGACCAACATTTCCAGAAGATCACTACACAGAACAACCGTTTCGGTTGAAAAGCTGTAACACGATCCTGCAGTACAATGACTATTCTGAAATCATGGCAGGGCTGTGGGCTCTTTTCTGCCTCCCTGTGTGGCCCCGCTAATGTGTTTAACTCAGTTGCTTATTTAGATGCAGTGAATTATCTTTGATTGGGCACAGATTTCTGTTTCTCTCCTTTATTCTCCTCTATGGCTTCTGTTTGAGGAGAAAAGTGGCGTGTTTTCCGCTGCTCATGGTGTTCAAATGCATGTTCTGAAAGCAAGGTGGGCTGTGGGCAGAATGGGAGGCCACTGGGGTGTGGAAAGAATCTGAACTATTCAGGGCCTTAAACTGCAGTCTGTACTCTGTGGTGGGAGTGGGTTTTGCCCCTGTACTGTCTCACTCAAGCCTGGTTTCTGAGCGATATCTCTTCCTCATGGACACTCCTCTGCATATCAGGGAATGTCCTTCTAGCTTTGGGTGGGTAGGTAAAACCTGTGGATGTCCGGCACTGTTGGAATTTGGATGGGGTCGTACAAAGTGTCTTGAAGGCATGGACATAACTTCTGCTGGGCCGTCCATGGCAGAAAGAAGAAGGAAGCAGGAAGGATGGCTTCAACAGGTGGCACACACAACAGCTGCAGTGGCTTCAGCACAGATGAGGTGTGACAAATCCATTTAAATGGCCAGGGATTGACAGGAGGCATTGACTGGCCTCCCTGCGCATCCTTGGGGCTGGTGGACAGAGTTTGGCTGCCTCTCCACACTGACTTCTCTCCATGTGCCCCCTGCCCCCAGGTCTGGTCCCCTCACAGGCTCCACTGACTTCCCCAGGTGGCATCTGATCCCCTTCTCTACCCTCTTCCAGCCTAAGCGATACTTTCCAAATTTGCTTTTATGGACTTTTTAAGTCTCAAGAGGCTTTTTCTTTCTCAACAAGCTGTCTTCTTGCAAATCAAAAGTTTGGTGCTTCCAGAGATGGATTCTGATGTAGCATCAAGAGCCCTCTTTAAAAGTTAAAAAAATGGAATGAAATTTTTTTCTTGTTGCTCTCACCCAACAAATGTTTACTGAGCACTTATTATGTGCCAGGTATGTTCTAAGTGCTAGGGGTATAGCAGGGAATAAAACAGACATTCCTGCCCTCATGAAGCTCATATTCCAGTCGGGGGAGGTACAAAAATATGCATGTCTCCTTGACCAGGGGAAGATGTGAAATGGAAAGGCACAAGAATGATTAGTTCAAGATATCATCTTGCTTCATCCTCGTGAAACATTTCTTGAAAAGCAGTCAGAATGGCACAGTCAGATTCACTTCTTGCACGTTCCTGCAGAAGAAGGTCCATTTCTGTTGCTCATCACTCAAGGTCTTCTCTGTGACTTCCACTTGCATATTTAAGTCTTGTTCCTACTCCTTCCCTTCATAAGCTCCGTGTTCCTGCCAAACCAAGCCCATCTGTGGACTTCTGCCTGTGGAGTATGCTTTTCTGCCTCCGAGCCTTTGCTCCAGCCCTTCCTTCTGTCTAGAATGCCCTGTCCTCTCCTTTCTGACTTTCTAAATTCAATCTGCTGTTCAAAACCCAACTTTAAGTACTGACAGTACTTGAATTCAGTTCAGAGTGAGTCAATTATACCTGATTTCAAATCCTGGCTCAGCTTGGGCCAATCACTTTGCCACTTTGAGCCTTGAATTTCTCATCTGTACACTGGGTTGGTATGAAGATTAAGTGGGGTAACACATAGCAAGCACTCATTAAGAGTGAGCTGTCATTATTTTCCCCTGTAATGAGTTGAGACTTTGGGGGGATGTTGGGATGGGGTGAAAGTATTTTGCATGTTGATGGATGTGAGTCTTTTGGGGCCCGAGGCTAGACTACGGTAAGCAGAAAAATGGCCTTCAAAGATGTTAACTTCCTAATCCCTGGAAAGTGCGAATATATCATCTTACATGGCAAGAGGGACTTTGCAGATGTGATCAAGTTAAGGATCTTGAGATGGGGTGATGATCCCGGATTATCTGGGTGGGCTTGATGAAGTCTTTATAAGAGGGAGGCAGGAGGGTCAGAGTCAGAGGCTGGTTGGAAGATGAGACTCTGCTGGCTTAGGATGGAGGAAGGGTCATGAGCCAAGGAATGCGAGCATCTTCTAGATCCTGGGAAAGTCAAGGAGACAGATTCTTCCCTAGAGCCTCCAGAAGGTGCACAGCCCTACCCACACTTGATTTAAGCCCTGTGAGACTCATTTCAGACTTCTGACTTACAGTGCTGTAAGATAAACAAACTTGTGTTAAGATACTAAGTTTGGGGCTTCCCTGGTGGCGCATCCGGAGCCTGTGCTCTGCAACGGGAGAGGCCACAACAGTGAGAGGCCCGCGTACCGCAAAAAAAAAAAAAAAAGATACTAAGTTTGTGGTAATTTATTACTGTAGCAGTAGAAAACTAATGCACACCCATCTTCAGAGATTCATGCTCTTCCTTTGGTAAAAACCTGGAAGATTCCACGGAGGTTATTATTATCTAGTCAGTATTTCTAGTTGGCATGAAAGCCATGGGCACTTTCCTTAAGTACCATTTGCCACGTAGATGCACAGGAATTTCTTGCTTTCCTTATGTCTGAGGAAGTCTGCATTACAGAGGTGATACAACCTGACAGTGCCTGACTGAGCCCAGTGGTCAAAGGCCTGAACTCTGTACCCATACAGACCTGGGTTTGAATCCTGGAAGGCCTCTGAATTGCAGTGAGAACTCAGGGAAGTGACTACCCATCTCCAATCTTGTATCCTTGTCTATAAATTAGGAATACTACTTCAGGGTGGCTCTAAAGAGCATATGAAACAATGCATGTAGAACTCTCAGTACCATGCCTGGCACATAGCAAATACTCAATACATATTAGTGATTATTATTTATTTTTATTTATTTATTTTTTTGCGGTATGCGGGCCTCTCACTGTTGTGGCCTCTCCCGTTGTGGAGCGCAGGCTCAGCGGCTGTGGCTCACGGGCCCAGCCGCTCCGCGGCATGTGGGATCCTCCCAGACCGGGGCACAAACCCGTGTCCCCTGCATCGGCAGGCGGACTCTCAACCACTGCGCCACCAGGGAAGCCCAAGTGATTATTATTATTGTAATCCTTAATTGTTATTTTTAGTCTGAGGTGATCACAGGCTTGTGACTGTTGTAGGGTAATTTTTGGGTTTTCAAGGATTGTGGATGCTGTAGTCCTAAGAAATCTGAACATTATTGCTCATAGATTGCTGTTCCACACACGTGGACGATTTGTTATAAATTTGTACATGTGTAGAGAGGAGTGGAGTACAGAGAGATGGGCAAGATGGCACCCCAGGAAGAATTTTGGGTGGGGTGGAGAGGCGATCTGATGTAATAAGTAACACTGAGTCCTCACTCTATGCCCAACACTAAGGGCTTTGCACGCATTTGCTGATTCATTGTCCCCAACGGCCCTCTGCAGAGTGGGAATTAGCATCCCCACATGACAGAGGAGAGATCAAAGGCCAAGGAGGCTAAGCAGCTCACCCCAGATCTGGCACCTAAACCTGCACCCACCCAGCCTTGCTGCCTCTAGAACTTCACGTTCTTGGGGAGGATCCAGGAGTCCCCAGTAGCATAGCTGTGAGCAAACGTTGGAATGCCCTAGGGAGAGGTGCGACCCACCCAGGACAAGAGCTTTCCCCTTGAAACAACGCAGCCCCCTTGCTCGCCGTGGAGGAAGGTGAAATGGAGCTGGCAGTGCCTTCCTGGCGACAGCTCTGGATAAAGCCACTCAGGCGTGTGTTTTGAAGTGAGGCTGCCCTAGGGGGTGCGTAGAAGAAAGGCTGTGCTGTTGATGTTTCCCGTCATGACGCTTACAGTTTCTTCATTTCTGGTCCCTGAGCCTCAGGAGTCCTTAGTGCAGCTGCCAAATTGCTTCATGCTCCAGAAAGTGGGGTGCCTCTTAACTAAAAAAAAAACTGGCTTTTCTACCAAGAGCCCCAGCTGTTAGAGCGTCTTATAATATTAACAAGATGGCCACAGCATTCCCCAGAGAGCACCATGCTTCTTTCTCTTTCTTTCCTTTCCCTTTGTTCTTTCTTTATTATTTCTTTCCTCTTTCTTGACTACTGAAGGGACTCCATCTTCGACTTGGTCTGGGGCTGAGGCATCCATTACAGTATCTGGAATGTTCATGTGGCTATTTAAATTTAAATTAATTAAAATAAAGGAAAAACTCAGCTTCTTAGTTTCAGGAGCCACATCCCAAATGCTCATTTACCACTGTGCTAACCATGTGACCAATGGCTGTGGCCGCCATGTTGGACTCCACAGACGTAGAACATTTCCATCATTGCAGAAAGTTCTGTTGGACAGTGCTGATCTGGAGCCTTCATTCATTTGCTCATTCAGCTCTTATTTAATGAGTACCTGCTATGTGCTGGACACTGTTCCAGGTTCTGGGAAGTAAGTGGGCAAATAAGAAAAGCAAATCTCTTCCCTCGTGGAGTGACTTCCATGGTGGGTGAGACAATCAACAGAAAAATCATTGCAGAATGTGAAAAGAGCCCCAGAGGAAACCAGTAAGGGTGAAGTAATGCAGAGTAATGGTGGCGGTGGGGCTCACAGGTATAGTTGGGGAAGGCAGGCACAAGGTGAGTGCTGAGCCGTGTCCCTAAACGCTCATGACTTCAGCCTACTCACTGAATCCTTTGATCAGGCTGTACTTGCTCAGAATGCAGGGGAATGAAGAGGGGCATCCCTGGAATGGTGGCCTCTCTTCTGTGTGGGGTTGTGTAACACCTCGTGAGAGACTGGTGAAGGCAGGGTGTCAGGTCTTTCCCTTGGGGGGAAGAGAGAGTGTTGCCGTGGGGCGGGGGTCTCTGTTCCAAGGCATAGTCTCCTCTCCCAGTTACCACCCGGTTGCTAAGGAATTAAGAGTCTGGCTTTATAGTTGACCTACTTCCACCCTCCGATACTGTGGATTGATATTTTCCTCCTTATAAAGGACTTGCCGAAAGCAAAAATGTCAGTGCCAGCGACTTGTCACTGACGAGAGGAGATTTATTACCTCCAACCAACAGAATGAAGGGTCATAGTGGACATCTGTTTCTGCCTGTGGGTAGGGTCCCAGATGAGGGTTGGTCGATGGTTGGGACCACTCCGGGTGTGGTGCCTTCCATCATTGCTTCCAGATGGTGTCCACTTCCAGAGAGCTTAGCTGGAGGTGACAAGTGGACCCCCACAGCTTCCCCCAGTATTTCCATTTGAGTCAATGATATCACGTCTTCCAACTTTGAACACTGAAATTTGAAATGACCTCTGGCTGTTTATTCACCATCAATCAAAGCAGAGAATTACTGCTTGAATCTCAGGGATGAAGTTGGCAACTGACAGGACACAACATGACAGAAAAAGTTTGGGATATCCTGTTGCAATCATAATTCTGGGTGGCATTTGGCTGGAGGGAATTATGGAGCCAGTGGAGGCTGTGAACGTATGTTTCATCCAAGAAATATGGGTTCTGGGGTAATAATTCATGCTTGTTCTTTATCTTTGGTGGAGACTTTCATTTTCTTTGTCTTGTAACTTTTACTTGTTGTGTGTTTACCATATGTTTGGCTGTATGTCTGCACCCTCCAGGTTGTATGTCTCAATCCTTGTAAAAACCCTGTACATTTGGCCCCATTCCTCACACCCATCTTACAAGCGGGCGAGCTGAAGTTCAGATGTTTGAGATAACGTCTAGTCACACAGCAGTTGAGCCATAGACCTGGGTTCACCTGGTCCAGGCCCAGGACCTACTCTCCTCATTGGGATGGGTATGCCTTTAACAGAAAACACTTAGGAGATGAGGCTTGGCTCTGAGGCTTGGCAGACAACAGCACCCAGCCAGAATTCGATACCACTGTTTGTTTTCATTGCTTTTGTTTTTATGATATTGGTTTTCTATTTACAGTAGTGATAAAAGTTTCTAAAAGTCAATGTATTTTGTGTAAAAAAAAAAGTGATTCTGTTTAAATAAAAATATGAAGGAAGTAATTTTAATGTGGTGTGAATATGGCAAAAGTAGCGTCAGTGACATGAGAATGCCCACACCGCCCGTGAAGGCTGAGATGCAGGGCCATTTGTTGGTTCCAAGGGCAAAGGGAATCATAGATGGGCCTTCTGGGCATTCGGAAGGTGAAATGCTAAGTGCTTGTGTGTGTGTGTGTGTGTGTGTGTCCTTATGGACCACGGTGGCAGAGCTGAGAGTTGGAATGCACTGACTCTGGCAAATGGGGGGATTTCTCTGGAATGTCTCCTTAAATGAGAGTTGACACGAAGCCTTTGCTCTGTTCTAGCCTCTGGTGTTCATCATCTCATTAAATTCTCACAACACCCCCTGGACACTTGTGGTTCCCATTTTGTAGATGAGGACACTGTGAAGGGTGTCATTTGTCTAAGCCATACATTTATATGCAACGGAGCAGGATGTACATGCAGGAAGTCTGACTCCAGAGACCCTGCTCTTAGCCTCTGCATTATAGTTAATCACTGGAACTGCTTATATTGATACATATTCTGTTTCTCTTATTTTGACCTCAATTCTCTGATGGATCTAAGAAGAGTTGTTGATTTTCAGTTCTTTTTTTTCCCTTGTTGTCTGGATGTGAGTGATGACTTCCAAGCTCCTTCTGTGCTGGACTGGAAACCTTCAATTTTGAAAGTTATTTTCATAGGGTGTAGAATTCTGAGTTGACAGTTCTTTTTTCTTTCAGCACTTTAAATTTTCTCTCCATGTTCTTCTGGATTGTGTGGTTTCTAATTAGAGGTCTCTTATAACACTTATCCTTGTTCTCCTAGACGTGATGTGTCTTTTTTTCTCTGGTTGTCTTCAAGGTTTTATCTTTATCTCCTCTTTTGGGGCCATCGTTGGACTGAACTTTCTTCCTGACATTTGAGTGTAGGTAGGACCAAAAAACTTGCTTTGGCCAGTGGAATATGAGCAAAAGGTTCAAGAGACTTTGCACACTTTCCCATATTCTCTTTCCCACTGCCCATGGCAAGTGGCAACAATGTTTAAGATACTCTGTGGATCCAGGCTCTGTTGTGATGACAGAGTGGACCAGTGGCTCCAGCTGACCCATCATGAGTATGTAGCATGAAGTAAAAAAATTTTTATGGCTATTAAGATTTAAGGGATGTTCATTATTGCAGCATAACCCAGCCTATCCTGTCTGATAGGCTATATCACTTTCTTTCAGATGAAATAAAGGGAACGATTTGCGAGAGAGAGCCCAGCAATAAAAAGTTCTTGCTTGTAAACCTAACCCACTGACAACCACAATGATGGAGTGGTAACAAGGAGGAAGATTCTGTAGAACAAAAGAAAAAAAACACGCAACCAACCCTACAGAATTCTCAAAGACCCCAACCTCATCTTGCAAACAGAAAGCGCTGTTGGATAATTAAGATGCATATGCCACCTGACATTAAGCAGCCTTCTGTGAACTGTTAATTAAGGTTAAACCAGCCACATATTTTATTCTTACTGAATTAGAAGATTAGTGTTAATTTCTGGCAGGGTTCCATTACTCCCTGTTGAAGGAAATCAATGTATCTGAACATAATTTAATGAGAAAAAGCTGGTACCATAGTGAAAACAGGCTGGGGAGACATTATCTTGACATTTTAGGTAATTCAGTTAAGTCCAGCAAAAGAGGAGTGATTGACAAAGTCATTATTTCTCCCACCGAGGGGTAGAAAGCACATTTCTGACAATGAATTAAGATTTTGGTAGTGAAGGAGCATGGTGAGAATTAAGAATGGGGTTGATGAAGTGCCCACTCCCCACCTTGCGTGTGGCTTCTGGACAAGTCTCTTCAATCATGGAGTTTGCATTCCTGGCTTGAGATGAGAAAAATACCATAACAGAGCACAGGTGGGCAAGCGTAGGCTGGTGCAGGTGGGATGCTTATTTATTTTAATTTTTAACATCTTTATTGGAGTATAATTGCTTTACAATGGTGTGTCAGTTTCTGCTATATAACACAGTGAATCAGCTATACATATACGTATATCCCCATATCTCCTCCCTCTTGCGTCTCCCTCCCACCCTCCCTATCCCACCCCTCTATGTGGTCAGAAAGCACCAAGCTGATCTCCCTGTGCTATGCGGCTGCTTCCCACTTGCTATCTATTTTACATTTGGTAGTATTTATAAGTCCATGCCAGTCTCTCACTTCATCCCAGCTTACCCTTCCTCCTCCCTTTGTCCTCAAGTCCATTTTCTACGTCAGTGTCTTTATTCCTGTCCTGCCCCTAGATTCTTCAGACCCATTTTTTAAAACTTTTAGATTCCATATATATGTGTTAGCATCCGGTATTTGTTTTTCTCTTTCTGACTTAGTTCACTCTGTATGACAGACTCTAGGTCCATCCACCTCACTACAAATAACTCAATTTCGTTTCTTTTTATGGCTGAGTAATATTCCATTGTATATATGTAGCACATCTTCTTTATCCATTCATCTGTTGATGGACACTTAGGTTGCTTCCATTTCCTGGCTATTGTAAATAGAGCTGCAGTGAACATTTTGGTACATGACTCTTTTTGAATTATGGTTTTCTCAGGGTATATGCCCAGTAGTGGGATTGCTGGGTCATATGATAGTTCTATTTGCAGTTTTTTAAGGAACCTCCATACTGTTCTCCATAGTGGCTGTATCAATTTACATTCCCACCAACAATGCAAGAGTGTTCCCTTTTCTCCACACCCTCTCCAGCATTTATTGTTTCTAGATTTTTTGATGATGACCATTCTGACCGGTGTTAGATGATATCTCATTGTAGTTTTGATTTGCATATCTCTAATGATTAATGATGTTGAGCATTCTTTCATGTGTTTGTTGGCAGTCTTTATATCTTCTTTGGAGAAATGTCTATTTAGGTCTTCTGCCCATTTTTTGGATTGGGTTGTTTGTATTTTTGATATTGAGCTGCATGAGCTGCTTGTAAATTTTGGAGATTAATCCTTTGTCAGTTGTTTTATTTGCAAATATTTTCTCCCATTCTGAGGGTTGTCTTTTGGTCTGGTTTATGGTTTCCTTTGCTGTGCAAAAGCTTTGAAGTTTCATTAGGTCCCATTTGTTTATTTTTGTTTTTATTTCCATTTCTCTAAGAGGTGGGTCAAAAAGGATCTTGCTGTGATTTATGTCATAGAGTGTTCTGCCTATGTTTTCCTCTAAGAGTTTTATAGTGTCTGGCCTTACATGTAGGTCTTTAATCCATTTTGAGTTAATTTTTGTGTGTGGTGTTAGGGAGTGTTCTAATTTCATTCTTTTACATGTAACTGTCCAATTTCCCCAGCACCACTTATTGAAGAGGCTGTCTTTTCTCCACTGTATATTCTTGCCTCCTTTATCAAAGATAAGGTGACCATATGTGCGTGGGTTTATCTCTGGGCTTTCTATCCTGTTCCATTGATATATCTTTCTGTTTTTGTGCCAGTACCATACTGTCTTGATTACTGTAGCTTTGTAGTATAGTCTGAAGACAGGGAGCCTGATTCCTCCAGCTGCGTTTTTTGATCTCAAGATTGCTTGGCTATTCGGGGTCTTTGTGTTTCCATACAAATTGTGAAGTCTTTTGTTCTAGTTCTGTGAAAAATGCCATTGATAGGGATTGCATTGAATCTGTAGATTGCTTTGGGTAGTATAGTCATTTTCACAATGTTGATTCTTCCAATCCAAGAACATGGTATATCTCTCCATCTATTTGTATCATCTTTAATTTCTTTCATCAGTGTCTTATAATTTTCTGCATACGGGTCTTTTGTCTCCTTAGGTAGGTTTATTCCTAGATATTTTATTCTTTTTGTTGCAGTGGTAAATGGGAGTGTTTTCTTAATTTCACTTTCAGATTTTTCATCATTAGTGTATAAGAATGCCAGAGATTTCTGTGCATTAATTTTGTTTCCTGCTACTTTACCAAATTCCTTGATTAGCTCTAGTAGTTTTCTGGTAGCATCTTTAGGATTCTTTATGTATAGTATCATGTCATCTGCAAACAGTGACAACTTTACTTCTTCTTTTCCAATTTGGCTTCCTTATTTCTTTTTCTTCTCTGATTTCTGTGGCTAAAACTTCCAAAACTATGTTGAATAAGAGTGGTGAGAGTGGGCAACCTTGTTTTGTTCCTGATCTTAGTGGAAATGGTTTCAGTTTTTCACCATTGAGGATGATGTTGGCTGTGGGTTTGTCATATATGGCCTTTATTATGTTGAGGTAAGTTCCCTCTATGCCTACTTTCTGCAGGGTTTTTATCATAAATGGGTGTTGAATTTTGTCAAAAGCTTTCTCTGCATCTATTGAGATGATAGTATGGTTTTTATCCTTCAATTTGTTAATATGGTGTATCACATTGATTGATTTGCATTTATTGAAGAATCCTTGCATTCCTGGAATAAACCCCACTTGATCATGGTGTATGATCCTTTTAATGTGCTGTTGGATTCTGTTTACTAGTATTTTGTTGAGGATTTTTGCATCTATGTTCATCAGTGTTACTGGCCTGTAGTTTTCTTTCTTTGTGACATCTGTGTCTGGTTTTGGTATCAGGGTGATGGTGGCCTTGTAGAATGAGTTTGGTAGTGTTTTTCCCTCTGCTATATTTGGGAAGAGTTTGAGAAGGTTAGGTTTAGCTCTTCTCTAAATGTTTGGTAGAATTCGCCTTTGAAGCCATTTGGTCCTGGACTTTTGTTTGTTGTAAGATTTTAAATCAAAGTCTCAATTTCAGTGCTTGTGATTGGTCTGTTTATATATTCTGTTTCTTCCTGGTTCAGTCTTGGAATGTTGTGCTTTTCTAACAATTTGTCCATTTCTTCCAGATTGTCCATTTTATTGGCATATAGTTTCTTGTAGTAATCTCTCATGAGCCTTTGTATTTCTGCAGTGTCAGTTGTTACTTCTCCTTATTCATTTCTAATTCTATTGATTTGAGTCTTCTCCCTTTTTTTTCTTGATGAGTCTGGCTAATGGTTTGTCAATTTTGTTTATCTTCTCAAAGAACCAGCTTTTAGTTTTATTGATCTTTGCTATTGTTTCCTTCCTTTCTTTTTCCTTTATTTCTTTTTTTTTTTCCATTTATTTCTGATCTGATCTTTATGGTTTCTTTCCTTCTGCTAACTTTGGGGTTTTTTTGTTCTTCTTTCTCTAATTGCTTTTGGTGTAAGGTTAGGTTGTTTATTTGAGATGTTGTTTGTTTCTTGAGGTAGGATTGTATTGCTATAAACTTCCCTCTTAGAAGTGCTTTAGCTGCATCCCATAGGTTTTGGGTTGTTGTGTTTTCATTGTCATTTGTCTCTAGGTTATTTTTTGATTTCCTCTTTGATTTAGGTGGGATGCTCATTTGCAAGGTCTTTTCAGGTTGGATCTGGTGAGGACTGCCATTTGCAGGAGGTCTGCCTCGTTGGAATGCAACAGGCTTCATAAATGTATATTGAATGGACAGGTCCATAGATGTGAATATCTTCAGAGAATACCAGGTGTCCCCCTACTAAGATCGGTAAAATATGCAGAAATGTCCTTAAATGTGCCACATGATCTCACTGCATTAAAACCTTCTTTTAGGCTCAGTGAAAAATGCAGGACATGCTCAGTAGTTTAATGACAAACATAGTAGATGTTATCTGTTTATGATGCTGATGTTGGGATACTATGGCAAGGCGGGTGGAGGTGGTGAGGGTGGGCTGGGTCCAGCCCTTGGTGGTGTCTGGGAGTGAAGCAGGGTGCGCCCACAGGTATCAGTGGGATGCAAAGGGGGAGCTCAGGCAGCTTCCCAGGAGAAGCTGGTGGACCAGGGGCACAGTCTGAGGCATCAGGTCTGACGTGATCAAGCCAAAAGTAATGACTAAGTGAGACTGTGAAAGACCAAAGCATTGAGTCTAGAGGCCAGGAGATGAATTCAGGAGCAATTTCTGCTGGTGTTAAAATGTACAGAGAGAGAGAGAGAGAGGCCATCAGAGGATGCTTGGGCCTTGCCTGTGAGAGGGAAACTAAACCAGTTAGTCACAGATTTTATAAGCTAATGAGGGGTTCCTATTCAACCTCTTATACCTCCGTTCTCTTCTCCCTTCTGCCCTTCCTTCCATCCTTTCTCCTATGCTTCCCTCTCCCTTTACTCCTTTCTCCCATCCCTTCCTCACTCCTTCCTTCCTCCCACACTATTTATGGAGAACTTACGGTAGTGCTATGTCTCTGTTAGCAAAGAAGAGCCCTGTCTGTGGAAGACCTGCATAAAGTGCCAGTTGTACAGTTGCAGGCAAACAATATGGGAAGGGTTAGCCCCAGACTTGGGAGAACAGGTAGTCAGGAGAATGTCTAGCTGAGGTCTCAGTCAGGTTGGGGATGCTGCAAGGGCCAGAGAAAGCAAGGTGGTGGACACACCTCTAAGAGAGTCCAGCCTCGGGCAGTGAAGGACCAGCTCACCAGAGCCTGGCTGGTTTCTTAGGGTGTGTTATGGTTCCCTGGCATGGTAGGCAGGATTTCTAGGAATGGGCCCCACGAATCCACACTCCCCTGATCCCCAGAACCTGTGCATGAGAAGAGATATCACCCTCATGACTGTGGACTGTTATATGGCACAATTCCTAGTGGGTCATTCCAATCCCATGAGCCCTTAAAAGTAGAGAACATTCTCTGGCAGGAGTTAGAAGGGGAAGTGAGAGACCTGAAGTGTGGGAAGGACTCAGTGCTGGTTTGAAGACAGAGAGGCTACATGAGGCTTAGTGTGGGTGGCCTCTCAGAGCAGAGGGACCCCTGGGAAACGGGAGCCTCAGTCCTACAGCCACAAGGAATGACAGCCTGCATGAGTCGGGTGGCGGAATCTTCCCCAGTTCCTCCAGATATAAGCCCAGGGCAACCAACACTGTGATTTTGGCCTGGGAGACCCTAGCAGAGAGCCCAGCCAAGGCCACTGGATTCCCCACCTGTGTGATGATCACTGGGTACTGTTTTAAGCTGCCAAAATTATGGGAATTTTTTACGAAGCCATAGCAAACTAATACACTGGGTCTGATTTGACCAGATTCATACGTAAATTTGCATAATACAAATCTGGGTTGGGGCAATGAGGTGGATTTAAATAAACGAGGTAGGTTTATGTTCTGTCTTTGGTTAACATGGCTTGGTTGCCTTAGATAATGAGGGAGTAGTAAGGGAAATAGAAACCCTTCAATATGCACATTTAGATTCTGTCAGAAGACATTTAAAAATAGCACTGAAGATTTTTTGTGAATTTTTGGTGAATTCATTACACATACACACACACGCGCACATGCACGTGCACACACCTCATACAGACTTTGCATCTGCCTTTTCCTTAAATGAAAAAAAAAATGGGATTCTGCGAAGATGGCAGCTGAATTTGGCTTCTTTCTCCCATGCTGTCAATGCAAATCCATCAGCCTGTCGAGCCACATGGCTGCAGAGCCCTGGGAGTGGCTGGATGCAATTGTGGCCTTTGGCTTTCTGAGTTCCAGCAGAGAGAATGGGGTGAGCTTAGAATGCAGTGGGCCCTGGGAAGATCTTGGTTCCGAGAAGAGAAGTGAAGCCCTGGAGGGAAAGTGGAGTGAGGCTCCTTGCCCCACTGAGCCTAAGAAGGAAGATACCCCCCACCGAAGAGGGTCTGGGAACACACAGGCGTACAAGAAGAGTCAGGCAACTTCAGTTCTTAATGATTCAAAAAGACATTTGAGTGGCAAAACATATCATAAATAAAGTCAACAGATGACTCATAGACCTGGAAAATATTCTGTGAAGGATATGCAAAGGAATCTTGCAAGTCATCCATATGAGCTTAAGAAACAGACTAGAAAAATGGGCAGGAAGAGGCAGTTGACAGATGAGCAAATTTGAATGACCAACAGACGCATGAAATCACACTCACAGTTAGTGATAAGGGAATCAAAACCCAGTATCAGTTTACATTTTTCTGAAAGTCCAGAATATAAAGCAATTCCCTGCTGCTGGTGGGAATTCAGGGAAAGGATGTCCATACCCTGCTGCCAGGAAGTGAAGGATTTCCTTGAAAAGCAGGCTATAGCTTTTAGTTAAAATTAAAATACACAAACCTTTCAACTGAGCTATCTTACTCCTGGAAATCCAACCCATGGAACTGAAGGCATAAGCATAAGCAAGAATATACGTCCAAGGGTGTTTAATGTGGCATTGTTTTTAGAGGCAGAGAGGGGGGCAGAAACTGTCAAGATCACCTGTAGAGGAATGGTTGAATTAATGAACGAATTAATTTTTCTGCCATTGAAAAGAATGAATCAGGAATACCAGTTGTGTTGACGGATATCTGTGAAGTACTGTTGAATGAGTAAAGCTGCTGAAACATCTATTTTAAACATCCTATTTTAATGAAGATAGAAGTAACCATGTATGTATGTGTATGAAGCATATACATACTTATTTGAGAATAGAGAAAAATTTGGAAAAATGCATTCTAGATTGTCACATGAACTACTGGTAGGAGACCTGGAGGGGGAATTCACGAATAAAAAGGCAAAAGAAAAGACTACATGAGAAAAGCAAACTTGATACGTGTGATGTGATTACATTTAACCGTTCAGATAAATTTGTATAGCTGTTTGTGTAAAGAAACTTAAAACGGGAATCCATTTGCCAATGGAATAAGGTTCTAAAAAAGCCCGCAAATAATGTGGGGGAGATCAAAGTGTGAAGGAATATATATTAAATTCTTATAAAATGCAGCCCAGTGTAATAATCACTCATCCCTGTAACATGATGTAGGCAGCCACAGCCAAGTGCTGAACAGGATAACTGTTCTCATCCATTGAGACCTTTTTATCTTGGTGACATCGTCAAATTGTCCTCAGTAGTGAGAAGGAGAGGGAGAAGGAAAGAGAGAGAGAAAAAGAGAAGGAAGAGGAGAGGGAGAAGGAGGAGGAGGGGAAGGGGGGAGGGCAATGAGGAACATCTTTTAAAAAACATTGTATTTTGATGCAAATCAAAATGAATGGATAAAGAAGAGGTGGCCCATATATACAGTGGAATATTACTCAGCCATAAAAAGAAACGAAATTGAGTTATTTGTAGTGAGATGGATGGACCTAGAGACTGTCATACAGAGTGAAGTAAGTCAGAAAGAGAAAAACAAATACCATATGCTAAGACATATATATGGAATCTAAACAAAAAAAAAGGTTCTGAAGAACCTAGGGGCAAGACGAGAATAAAGACACAGATGTAGAGAATGGACTTGAGGACACAGGGAGGGGAAGGGTAAGCTGGGACAAAGTGAGAGAGTGGCATGGACATATATACACTACCAAATGTAAAATAGATAGCTAACGGGAAGCAGCCGCATAGCACAGGGAGATCAGCTCGGTGCTTTGTGACAAGCTAGAGGGGTGGGATAGGGAGGGTGGGAGGGAGACACAAGAGAGAGGAGATATGGGGATATATGTATATGTATAGCTGATTCACTGTGTTATAAAGCAGAAAGTAACACACCATTGTAAAGCAATTATACTCCAATAAAGATGTTTAAAAACGAAACAAAACTCTAAAAAGCTAAAAACAAAACAAAACAAAAAAGCAACAATGAGGTATCACCTCACACCAGTTAGAATGGGCATCATCAGAAAATCTACAAACAACAAATGCTGGAGAGGGTGTGGAGAAAAGGAAACCCTCTCGCACTGTTGGTGGGAATGTAAATTGATACAGCCACTATGGAGAACAGTATGGAGGTTCCTTAAAAAACTAAAAATCGAATTACCATATGACCCAGCAATCCCACTACTGGGCATATACCCAGAGAAAACCATAATTCAAAAAGACACATGCACACCAGTGTTCATTGCAGCACTATTTACAATAGCCAGGTCATGGAAGCAACCTAAACGCCCATTGACAGATGAATGGATAAAGAAGATGTGCTACATATATACAATGGAATATTACTCAGCCATAAAAGGAACGAAATGGGGTCATTTGTAAAGACATGGATGGATCTAGAGACTGTCATACAGAGTGAAGTAAGTCAGAAAGAGAAAAGTAGATATCGTATATTAACACGTATATGTGGAATCTAGAGAAATGGTACAGATGAACTGGTTTGCAGGGCAGAAATAGAGACACAGATGTAGAGAACAAACATATGGACACCAAGGGGGGAAAGTGGCGGGGGGTGGTGGTGGGATGAATTGGGAGATTGGGATTTACATATACACACTAATATGTATAAAATAGATAACTAATAAGAACCTGCTGTATAAAAAATAAAAAGAAACAAACAAAAAAACATTTTGAAATAATTACAGACTCACAGGAAGGCAACAATAGTAAGTAGAGTCCAGTGATCCCTTCCCTCAGCTTCCCGCAGTGGTGACAGCTTGTAGCAGTGTCACAACCAGGAAACTGACATGGGTGCAATCTGCAGACTAAACTACAGACCGTATTCAATTTTCTCCAGTTTTACATGCACTCGTGTGTGTGTGTGTGTGTGTGTAGTTCCATGCAGTTTTCCCCCATATATAGATCTGTGTAACCAGCACCACCATCAAGATGAAGAACAACCCATCCCTACAAAGGAGCCCCCTTTTTTGTCCCACCCAATCCCATAAGAAGCACTATGGGAACAGGAACCTAAGCTTCCCCTGCTGTGTCCTGGTGAAGGTTCCAAGGACGCCAGGCACACTGTTGCTCTGAGTCCCTCCCCTCCCCTCTCTGTGGCTTTTGCTTCCTCTCTGTGCCCAGGGGCGGCTCATCCTGGGCCGTACAAATCTATTCTGATGTTACCCTGTCCCCCTTCCCTTGACAGTTGTGGCCTTGAACAGCTCGTAGACTCATCTTATGAAATTGGCTCTTTTCATACATCATTCTCATCCTTTCTCAGATTGCATCTGGCCTCGTTTTGGCAGGAAGGGCTCCTGTTATCTTCTGGAGCTACAGTGGCCTGGCTAACTCTGTCTGGGCATCACCTTTTTTTCAAGCATCTCACAGTAGTTTACGAAATAAAATGCATTTCTCTGACAACCCTGAGAGGTTTCCTGGGTGTTATTACCCAAAGCTCAGGGCTCTACAATTCCCATTTCTCAGGCAATTCAAGGAAAAAGAAGGAGAAATCAACCAATCCTGACTGTCCTGGGGACCCCTATGCCTCTGTCCTTCTGGTCTGGCTCTGGTCCACTGGTCACCTTCAACTTTATGCATTTACTTGTCCTCTAGCCTTACTTTCCCTACTGTGTGCCTCTTACTTAGTAGGTATTCAATATTCACTAATTGCTGAGAAACTAAGGAGCTGGGGAGCAACTCAGCACACTGCTAAGGCCTCAGTGACTATCTGCTGAATTGCACTGAAAGTTAGCAGCACCTAATTTTGGCCAAATTACATTTATTATAACTTGTCCACGCAAGTCCCAGGTAGGCAGAGCTTGATGAAGGGCTATGTGGTTTATCAGTGTGTTGTGTTGGATCAAGGTTGGTCTGGCTACACAGCCTTGGACAATGTATTTAATCTTCCTGAGCCCCATCTGCAAAATAGGGATGATAGTGTGAGAAGTAAAGGAATACGACAAGCCAAGCACCCAGCACCCAAGTAGGATTTTGATAAGGTTGGCCTCTAACTTCTTTTCCCTCCTGCCACTCATCCTGTTGCAAATGGGTTTGCCTGGAAAGCTAACAAGACAGAGGTTAGTGTTCATTAGGATCAATACCTGTGGAAGGGAGGTGGGGTGGGTAGAGGGGGAAGTGGGGCAGTAGTGCAGCCTTGCCCAGATCTGGAAGCCAGAAGGAACTTGAGAGGTGTCCCCCCACTGGGACTAGAAGCCTGGCTCTTATAACCCTATAACCTCAGTCCCTGGATTCAGGCTGCCCCAGCCTTTGACAAGTTAGGACTCTTCAATTGCGGCAATCTCTGATGGGGGCTGATGTCTCGGGGCTTTCTGCCGGCAGCTCTCCTAGTACCCCGAGGAGTAAGATGCTCCTTACTGAAGGAGGATCTGGACAGAGCATCACAACATCCACCAGATACATGCAGGCTGGTCTCTCTGCCCCAGAGTATCTCTGTAGTCCGAGGGTAAGATCCACAGTGGTAGTGGTGGTGGTGGGGAGCTGTTCACTTTAGCTTTCAGTGAGGCAATTTGTGAAGTGCGTCTTAATTTTTTTCGTGAAGACAAAATTGTTGACATAAATGGATGCTTTAAACATGAATATACCTAGGTTTTGATTATGGAGCATTTATGGAGCATCCTGGGAGCATCTGACTCCGGGATCAGAGTGGACCACATTACCAGATAATTGGAGCTCATTCAGTTCATCCTGGCAAGGGCTTCTGGAGGTCATTCTGTACTTTTGCCTTGTCTTTAGGTAGAACTAACATTGCATCTGCTTCCAGAGTGGCCTTCAAGAGACATAGAAAACAGGATTCCACTATGTCCTAGAATTATCCACAGAACTGAGAGTTCATACTCTTTTATTTAGAGCCAGACCTAGGAAATACATTCAGGGCTGCAGAAATATAGCCCTCTTGACCTCTGCCCTGGTTTCCTGGCCCCTGAAGGCAGTTGGCTTCAGTGTGGTTCTTTACTCCCTAGAACAGGCTCAGCAAATCAGTATAATAGGGCAGAGCAACTCAGGCTAATAGCTCATAGGTGCCTGAGTCACTGTGTGCAGGATTCTGTGGAACTATCTAGGTAAAAAGATAGGAAAAAGCATCACGACTGAGTAGTAACATCTGCCAAGGTACAAGGTAGCATGCTATTCTGGGGTGTGCTGCTTCAGTCACCACATTTGCAGGAACCCCAAGCCAGCACGAGAGAAAGCTTCTGGTGGCAAGAGTTATATGCTTCCCAGCCTAATTCCGTCCCCTCCTCTCCAGGAATCTTTGAATGGTATTCAGGGAGGCTTAGCAGAATGTGGCATCTGCTGAGGCTGTTGGTGCCCTGCCGCTATATATTTTTTAAAAAACAGATTTGGTTAAAATATTCCCTGAGCAATGCTTTTGTTTTTCCTAAATGTTAGTTGGGTATTCCACGCCATACTAAGAACAATGATTTATTATGTATGGGTACGTTTATATGTAATAAAACAACATTTGGGGATGTTAATTTTATTTATAATATCTTAACATAATTAATAAATAATTATAGCCTATAATAGCAATAGTTATTATTTAATGCATGCCTAATATATGCAGACAGTTTATATTCCTTAACCCCTTCAACTACATAGATGCCTTATCCTCATTTACTGAGAAATTGAAGCCCAGAGAGGTTAAGTAACTTTACTGAGGTCACACAGTGGATATTTTTTATTCCAGTGCTCATGCTCTTTCCACTAGGTCAGGGATCCCCAACCCCCAGGCCACGGACCCATACCAGTCCATGGCCTATTAGGAACCGGGCTGCACAGCAGGAGGTGAGTGGTGGGAGAGCGATTGAAGCTTCACCTGTATTTACAGCTGCTCCCCATCACTCGCATTATCACCTGAGCTCCACCTCCTGTCTGATCAGCGGTGGCATTAGATTCTCATAGAAGCATGAACCCTACTGTGAACTGCGCATGCGAGGGATCTAGGTTGTGTGCTCCTTATGAGAAACTAATGCTTGATGATCTGAGGTGGAGCTGAGGGGGTGATGCTATCGCTGGGGAGTGGCTGCAAATACAGATTATCATTAGCAGAGAGGTTTGACTGCACAGAGACCATAATAAATCAATTGCTTGCAGACATATCGAAACCCTATCAGTGAGTGGCACGTGATAACAAGCTTAGGGCTCCCACTGATTCTGCATTATGGTGAGTTGTATAATTATTTCATTATATGTTACAATGTAATAATAATAGAAATAAAGTACACAATAAATGTAATGCTCTGGAATCATCCTGAAACCATTCACCCCACTGGTCCGTGGAAAAATTCTCTTCCATGAAACTGGTCCCTGGTGCCAAAAAGGTTGGGGACTGCTGCCCTAGGTCACACTGCCTCCTCAGAGACTCCCAGACTTCTATTTTCATACTCTTTTAGCACACTAGTATTCCTTCCAGGATTCTTAGTGTGTTTCTAATGACACCACAAGATAGGGGAACAAGAGACTGATGTCCAGAGAGGTTTCCAGGCAGCTGCTACTGTTTGGTGCTCAGACTCTCATTTCCTGATCCTTGTGAGTATTGAGCTGTGCAGACACAGTAGGTAATTAGGCATCTCCTTGTATGCCTTAGGACTCTTTGGCTGCAAGTATAGAAACCAGATTGTGGTAGCCTAAACAGGGGGCATGTGGGGAACTCTGAAGTCAGGGAGCCAGCTGGGTCTGAGGAGCCAGCACTGGAGCTCCTGGGGACCCGGGCACTCCTCTCTTCCTCCCCTCTCCGTATACCGAGCACATTTTCCTCTCTTGTTGAAGGCTGGCTTGCTTTATTTCCCTGTCTACACGACAGGAAACAGCTGTTACCAATAGCTCTCAAGTCCTCATGGCCCCTGTTCAAGACAGCAGCCAGAAAGACTGGACTCTTGTTTCAACTCCAGATTCCTAGGAAAGGAATCTGATTGGCTCAGCTTCAGTCAGGGGACCAAATAACTATGGTTGGAAAGTGCCTTTTTGTTGTACAAATATGGCTGAGTTTGTGCATGGGAGAGGGAGTTTACCATATTCCTTTAAAAGAGCAGCAGAATTCAATAAAAGAAAAATCCAATGAATTGGGCAATATGAAACTTGGATTGTTTTCTAAACCTGCCACTACCTAATGTGATTTTGGAAAGCGGCTTAACATATTTGGTGGGTAATAATAGCTCACATTTATGGGGAGGTTTTACATTGCCAGATGCTCATTTCAATGCTTTACATTTCTGGCAATTCTGTGGGTCAGGATAGGGCAACAGGGACACAGAGAGGTTAAGCAACTTGCCAAGACCCCACAGCTGGTAAGTGGTGGAGCTGGGTATTGAACCCAGACAGTCTTAGGTCAGAGTCCATTGTCCCAACCAATGCACTGTGCCGCCTGCCATGTAGGAAATGAGGGTATGTTCCCATGTCTATAAAGTGGGGGTGATAACCCCTTCTAATACCAACTCCCCAGGAACAGAGCTGAAAAATGATGGAGAAAGCCCTCAAAAAGTGACCTGCAGTGAAAACATACCTTTGTCCAGAGGCAGCCTGGACTCAGCGTGGACCACTCATATCCCTAGGTATATGCTAAGGACCACTTGTCTTGCTCTTATGGGAGTCAGGGAATGGCCATGCCCAGGATCACCTTTCTCTTCCCTGGCTGTGTCCATTTTGCATTTAAGGCACAGGGTCACAGGAAGCCATTGCGATCTCTGACTCTTCCATCTGGGGCTTCTACTATATACTTGTATGAAGTTCCAATTGTATTTCTTTAATATGGAGATTAAGAGGTGTACCTCTCTGTGTGCCATATCAGGACTGCAAAAGGAATGAGAAATTTCTAAAAATATAGACTGTGCAAAATCCCATTTCAAATCCCATTTCATGGAGGTTCAGGATGTCTTTGGGGTTGTTGGTGCCTGCATTAGACAGGTTAGAATTCTGACGGACTTTCCCCAGGTATTGGTAACTTTCCCCAGGTCTGGTTTTATCTTTTTCTCTCATGAGATGATGGCATGAAACATCTTTATCTCCATCCTAGCAACTTCATCTCCTACTGAATGAGGTTTTGAAATTATTTGCTCATGTCTTTTTTTCCGCTGATGGAGCATCATTTCCATGAGGATCAGGTTCTAATCCATCTGTATTTCTCACACATTTTCTTGCCCACAGTGGACACTCTGCAAATCTTCATTGAATGGGTAAAGAAATTAAACATCTCTTTGCTAGCCAAGTGAAATTCGTTTTCTGTCTTGAATGCTTTCTCCTGCAGTCACTAGATTTTTGTGTGTGTGATGAAATCTCGTTTATGAGGAAAGGCCTGTCAGAGTCTTTGAGATGCTGGTGGTTGGATTTCACATTAAAGTTGCCTCTTGGAATTTTGTGTGAAATGTTATCTCCCTCTGCTCTTAATTTGAAGCACTTTCAGTTACAAGCTTTTCTGGGGCAGAGTTGATACTCTCAAAGACCATCATTGCACCTACTGTGCAAACACATCCCATATCAGAATCTATAGCTGGGTTTGGAGAAGAAAGGGGGTCCAGTGTCCACAATCAGTGTTGCCTACACTGGGTCCCCAAACCTCCTAAATTATGGGGTCCCTTTCCTGCCACAGACCCCAAATCTCTCATTGCATTGATGACCTCCCAGGAAAAGAGGATGCAGTGATGTTACTTTTCAAAGTGGACCCTGGTGTAAAGCCAACCATGGGACTCCCCTCCTTCTTGGTCCCCATATCCAAGAAAGGGAGACCATGCCCTTTCTCTTCGAATATGGGAAATGGGTCAGGCTAAGCAGAGCAAGGTTTGCGGAGAACAGGGGGCTGTGCAGGAGTAGGGGAGAAGGACAAAAAGGGCTTCCATGGAGCATTCGTGTGTATATGGAGTGAAACCATGTACACACTTACACTGGATTACACTGCCCACCTCTCCCAGCTGGTCTTGGGACCCCCTGCTGTATCCCTGAAAGGGGGCTTGGCAAGACTCGGGTCAGGTCACTCCAGCTCTTAGTGATATGCTTTTGGCTGCTAGTGGAATCCCAAACCCCAAACCTCCTTGGGTTCAGCTGTGTGTGCCTTCATGGGCTGTGATGCAGACCTGATGGCTGCCTCGAATTCATTTCACCCCTGGAAGAAGAGAGCAAGGGGGCAGGTAGAGGACTAGGGCAGAAGTGGTGCTGGCAGAAAGCAGTGAAATTTAAACCGCCAAAGTGAAATCCTTTGAGCCTCCTTGCTTCTTTAAAACTGATTTAACGTTCAAGTGAAATTCAAAGATGTGTTTTTTCCCTAAAGTGAGTCCGTTCTTAACAGATGAAGTCATAATGACTCCAAACCCACCCACTTCCATTTAGGGCACGTGTGGACTTGGTGGTGGCACCAGAAGAATTAGGTTGCTGTGTGTCTGAGGGAGCTTGCAGGGACCCACACCTTCATGGGGTGTGTGAAGCATCCCCGAATTCCTGATCTGATTTAGGATATCTGTAAGGAGGAGAGTTGCTGCATATTTCTTTTGGAAAAGAATAAATAATTTAAAATCATCAGTACCAATTCCATTGAACCTAAAAGACCCAAATTCGACCCAGTATTTGCAGCCGCTTCCAGGGTAGCTGTCAGTAACAGAAGGTCTGTATGAGGAGCTCCTCGGGTCAGCACAGAGCTCCCGGCTGCCTTCTCCAGGGATGCCACAGAGGATGCAGAAACACTCTTCCCTCTTTTTGTTACTGAATTCTTTGCTGGAGGAAATGGCTGTTGCCTGCTCAGTATTGAGTCTTGAGATGGCTTTTCACCAGCCTGTTTGCTACTAAAATGGACTCTCTGGAGAGCAAAGAGCTACCTGGCAGCTTTTTCTGTTCTCGCTACAGGGAGGACGGCAGAGAAACTTCTCCTGATTGACCCCAGGGGAGCGGCTACTCACCATCCAAGGGCCCCTCATTTGCAAGAAGGTGCCCACTCAGGCCCTGTTACCACTAGACAGTCCTGGGGAGGGGGGCCAGGCCAGGTGGGTTACAAACGACTGAAGGGCCCAGGAGCTGCAACCATCCCCATTCTACAGATGAGGAAGCTGGCTCCAGATAGTGCCTGAGTAAGTGGTAATGCCTGTATTCAAATCCATGTCAGTATTGGCTGGGTCCAGTCCCAGGGCCCCTCAGCACCCTACCTCTGTTCATGGGTGCCTCCCATGTTTTCTTGTCTCTCACCTGGGAGTGTGTCATATGCAGGCCTGGGGTCCAGCCATCCTCTCCCCCATTCCCGATCTTCCTGATGTGTCTGGGGCTGCTTGTGACCTGGAGGGAAGGTTGGAGCCCTTGAGAAGTATATTAGGGTTCTCCAGAGAAACACAACAAGTAGGATGTGCCTGTCTGTCTGTCTGTCTGTCTCTCTATGTATGTATAAAGAGACTTATTTTAAGGAATTGGCTCACATGCTTATGGAAGCTGAGAAGTCCATAATCTGCAGGGTGGGTTGTCAGGCTGCCGCCCTGGAAGGGCCAATGGTACAGTTTGAGTTCAAAGGCTGTCTGCTGCAGAATTCCCTCTTGTTCTGGAGAGGTCATTCTTTTGTTCTATTCAGGCCTTCTGCTGATGGGGTGAGACCCACACACATTATGGAGGACAATCTGCTTTACTCAAAGTCCACCGATTTAAATGTTGATCTCATCTAAAAACATCTTCCTAGAAACATCCAGAATAACATTTGACCACATATCTGGGCACCATGGTCCAGCCAAGTTGACACTTAAAATTAACAACCACAAAGTAGAGTCAGCTCAAAGTGGAAACCCTTGACCCAGCAGCTGCTGCCATCCACGCAGACGCTGTGGGGCTCAGGGGGTTGCGTTGTTAATTGTTAGGCTGCGCGGGTGGCTTTGCCTGTGGGCGCTGTCTCCTGGGGAGTAGAAGCAAGGGAGCCCTGGGCGTTGCAACGGACTTCCTGTGTGTGTGTGTGTGTGTGTGTGTGTGTGTGTACACGTGTGTGTACATGGGGCACAATACAAGCAGTGGGACACCTTACCTGCACTTTCCCCATTTCAGAAATAACCCTGGGAACACCTCTCGGAGCCAGAAGGACGTGGACCTGCCTCTTCTGGCTTCATGAAATGACTCACATTGGGGCTCAAGCATCCAGTGCAGTCCCTGGCACATCGTGGTTACCCATAAGTGGGTGAATACATGGATGGCTTGGTTAAGTACCAAGTGTCCCCAACAGAGTCTCAGTCCTTTACTCAACAGCAACTGAGTGGGTGCCTACGAAATGCCAGATGCTGCCTTAAGCCAAGGGCAGGGACTCCAGGGTGACTGATAGACACAGTTCCTGCCCTGTGCTAGCCGCATTCTAGTAGGGAAATTGCAGCAAACAAGTCGTCAAGCAGTTAAATAAAAAGCTTTCAGGTTATCCTGAGAGCCATGAGGAAACAAACAGCCTGCTGAGATGGAGGGACCAGAAGAGGGAGGTCTGGGAAGGATTCCTGGAGGGGTGACGTTTAAGCTGAAACTTGAAGGGAGAGGAAGAGCTGGCCTGTGGACATCTGGGAAGATTATTCTAGGGAGATGGGCCATCAAGTGGAGAGGTAGCCAAGAGCTTGGTGGGTTCAAGAAAAGTTGAATAGAATTCAATATATAACAATTTGTAGTGATGTATGATTTTTGGGGAATGTAGCCAAGTTGGGGACCATGTGCCCAGACAGAGTCACATGGAAGCATCTCCTCTGGACCGTCAGTATTTTGTTCTTTCGACAAGGTCATCTTTTTGGTTTGTCCCTATGTGATTGGTGCAAGAGGTTTCCTCTGTTCCAGGACAGCCCTCAGTGTGAGGCTTTTTAAATGGGAAGCCTTGGGGAGGGTCTGCTCAGCCATGAAGGCATTATCCCCTCCTGGCTCTCCGTGTGGGGAGGAGGGCCAGGAAAATCAGCCTGCTCTGGGCCCTTGCCTCCTGCCCCTAACTCGCTGAAGCATTGCTTTCTTTCTATTCTCCTTTCATCCTCTCCAGCAGGAGCCTTTTCATAATGATTTACCCACAGTAATCTCTTTGCTTAAGGCAGTGACTCTGGGAGTGAGCGGGAGGCGGGGTGTGTATCGAGCTCTCTGCGGCTCCTGGTCCTTCGCGGTTTGTTGGGATTTGTCTGCACTGGGGTCACTCTGCCCCGTGAATCCCCGTGCTGCTCAGATGCTCAGGCCCTGGGCATTTATTGAAGGATAGCTCTGAAGTGTCAAGGATCCTTAATCTCAATCATCCGGGGGTTTCCAGGAGGATTTGGGGGGCATGGGGTTCTGGGATAGTGGCGTGAAGCACAGCTGCGGCAGGTGCTATCTCTGATGAGCGTGGGGTAATCATGTTTATAGTGCGTGGTCCTGCCCTGAGCCCACAGGGACGAGGTGTGGGCAGCCACAAAAGCCTGGAAATTTCAACCCTGCCTGGGATGGGCAGTCATCCCTCCCTCAAAACTATCCCAGGTGTACCACTGCACCATAATTCTGGTGTTATCGATAAGAAAACAGTGCCAATGTCTGGTCTGTTGTGGTTGATTGATTGATTGGTTGGATGAATACCTATCGGGCTGCTACTATGGGCCACGCCCTGTGTCAGCTGCTGGGGTTGCATCAGTGAAAGGAACAGACCAAGATCCCTGCCCAGGAGGCTAACATCCCTGTGAAGATTTTCCTAGAAGGTCTTCATCCTGAGGGTGTCTGGGGCAGCTTTCCATTGCACTGACCACACAGGGAGGCAGAGAGAAGGCTGTTATAATCTCAAGAACTTTGCATACTGAATTTGGGTTTCACTCATTAGGAAGCATTTATTGAGCACCAGCTATAGATTCATCACCATCTAGTTGGGGAGATACAGTGAGGAAGGAGGTAGGAAGAAGTCCATCTCATGGAGCATTGAGTTGCCGAAGAAGGTGGATGTCAAGCAGATAATCACACACTAGTTAATTACAGTTGTGGTCACTGCTCTGCAAGAAGTACAGGCAGATGGCCGGAGCTGACCTGGGTTTTAGAGTCAGGGGAGGCCTCTCAAAGAGGGTGATAGCTGAAGGATAAATGGGAGTTAGCCAGGAACAGTCCAGGAGGGGGAAATTTCACAAGCAGAGGTTCTGTGGTGGGAAGGAGCGTGGTGTTTGAGAAATAGTCAGAAGGCGAGGTGGCTGGGGTGTGGTGAGCCAGGGAGGCAAGGTGAGGTTGGAGGGGTGGCTGGTCAGGGGCCAGGGGAAGCAGAGCGTGCACGCATGGGAAGGGGTTTCAAGACCCTGAGCTGGGCTCGAAGGGCAAGCCCAGCTGCGGGTGTGAAATCTGGACTGTCAGGTAGGGTGACTCCAGGCACCCAGCGGCCAAAGCTCAGGGCCAGCCTTACCTGGCCAAGGTTTTTGCATACAAGCAATGCAGACTATTGGCAAAGCAAAAAATGATTAGAGTGAATGCCCCTGTTTTATAACAAATACTTTACCTCAACCCTTTCCTACCCCGATGAACATACAGATAATATAACCCACCTTTACACATAGCATCAAAAGAAATCTTGCCCTAATATAAAGGAGAAATAAAAAGGAGGCAATTTTTTTATAGATCTTTATTGGAGTATAATTTATTCACTGTACTATGCTAGTTTCTGTTGCACAACAAAGCAAATCAGCCACATGCATATACATGTCCCCATGTCCCCTCCCTCTTGAGCCTCCCTCCCTTCCTCCCTAACCCACCCCTCTAGGCCATCACAAAGCACCGAGCTGATCTCCCTGTGCCATGCTGCTGCTTCCCACCAGCCAACTATTTTACATTCGGTAGTGTATATATGTCAATGCTACTGTCACTTTGCCCCAGCTTTGCCCTCCCACCCCGCGTCCTCAAGTCCATTCTCTATGTCTACGTCCTTATTCCTGCCCTGCAACTAGGTTCATCGGTACCACTTTTTTTTAGTTTCTATATATATGCATTAGCATACGGTATTAGTTTTTCTCTTTCTGACTTACTTCACTCTGTATGACAGACTCTAGGTCCATCCACCTCACTACAAGTAACTCAATTTCGTTTCTTTTTATGGCTGAGTAATATTCCATTGTATATATGTGCCACATCTTCTTTATCCATTCATCTGTTGATGGACATTTAGGTTGCTTCCATGTCCTGGCTATTGTAAATAGTGTTGCAATGAACATTGTGGTACATGTCTCTTTTTGAATTATGGTTTTCTCAGGGTATATTCCCAGTAGTGGGATTGCTGGGTCATATGGTAGTTCTATTTTTAGTTTTTTAAGGAACCTCCATACTGTTTTCCATGGTGGTTGTATCAATTTACATTCTCACCAACAGCGCAAGAGGGTTCCCTTTTCACCACACCCTTTCCAGCATTTATTGTTTCTAGATTTTTTGATAATGACCATTCTGACCGGCATGAGGTGATACCTCATTGTAGTTTTGGTTTGCATTTCTCTAATAATTAGCGATGTTGAGCAGCTTTTCACATGCCTTTTCGCCATATGTATGTCTTCCTTGGTGAAATGTCTATTTAGGTCTTACGTCCATTTTTTAACTGGATTTTTTTTTTTTTTGATATTGAGCTCCATGAGCCATTTGCATATTTTGGAGATTAATCCTTTGTCTGTTGTTTCATTTGCAAATATTTTCTCCCATTCTGAGGGTTGTCTTTTCGTCTTGTTTTTGGTTTCCTTTGCTGTGCAAAAGCTTTTAAGTTTAATTAAGTCCCATTTGTTTATTTTTGTTTTTATTTCCATTAGTCTAGGAGGTGGGTCAAAAAAGATCTTGCTGTGGTTTATGTCAAAGAGTGTTTTTCCTGTGTTTTCCCCTAAGAGATAGTGTCTGGTCTTACATTTAAGTCCTTAATCCATTTGGAGTTTATTTTTGTGTATGGTGTTAGGTAGTGTTTTAATTTCATTATTTTACATGTAGCTGTCTAGTTTTCCCTGCACCACTTATTGAAGAGGCTGTCTTTTCTCTCATTGCCTCTTGAAAAGGAGACAATTTATAATAGGGAGGTACTTCAATATGTAAATGCTCAATTATACTGGAGGATAACTGCTCTCAGTCTACTTCTAATGGGTATTGGGATTTAGATGACAACATCTAAATGAGTAGTTGTTATGCTCTTTCTTTAAATGATGTTTTGGGATGGGAGCCACATCAGAGTGCTGTAAGCATGGAAGAAAGCTTAGGTACGTAGAGTTACTCTGACTGTGACATCTACCAATGCAGATCAGTTGTCCTGGGAAGTTGGAACCATGAGGTGTGTTTTTCTTGGTGACTTAATTTCCCCAAATGCTGAACAATCCTTGGTCGAGTTCTAAATGGCATAAAGTACAATCTTTTATTTACATGTCTGAACAGTGTTTATTTCAACCATGCAAACATATTTTGTATTTACATGTGAAACAGAATTAGGTTCTAGGTGAAGATCATTTTAAACAGGCTTATTTATTATTACTATTTGCCATTGAGACTGACGACCTATCCAGAGTTGTGCGGGACAAAGCGTGTGGGTCTGTCCCTTACACTGTGGGATGCCTAGCTTCTCAGCTCCCAGAAGGCCAGTGGTGTCCCCAGAATCACTGTGACGACCAAAATCATCCCCACAAATTATCACAGCTCCCTCTAGAGGGCAGCACCTTCTCCACCGAGGACCGCAGTTCTAATAGGACTTAAGCCCTGAATGGGTTAATAAAGGGACTTTTGGGGCGGGGAGTGTCTACAGATACAGTCGGCTGGCCTGGGGGTGGTGGGCAGAGAAAAGAAGGTAAGTTATGGCCATGGATAGTTCTCTCTTGGAGGTGATAAAGATGTTTCTTTTGGAGACTATGTGGCCCTGAGACCTTGGGGTTCAGGCCAAGGGAGACCCTTGTAGGCTCTGGGGTCTCAGGTATAGAGAAGAGCTGTGGCGATCTGTATGAGGAGGCCCGGATGTCACAACCATTTGAAAGCTTTTGTGTCATAAATCTGAAAAACTCAATTCTGAAAGCGTGGGACAGAATCAAATTGGCCTGTGAAAATAAAAACATGGTTACGATAAAAATGAGATGAAATGGGAAAAGGCAGCCGTTCGCTACAAGGAGCCTGTCGTTGCCTCTAACCAAATTAGCCGTGTAATAGCCCTGGCATCAAGCTCTCAGTCTCTGTCCGGCCCCTGCAAGTTAACTGTAGGACCAACCTGTGTTTACCGTCGGTCATTAGCCTTCTCTATTGCTCTTTATTGGTGTTGGATTAAGTTAAGGGCTCTGATTTTCTATGATTTCCCATTTTATAGTTGTAGCTTTTTTTTTGTTTTCGCTCTACCAGCAAAAATCAACTGCAAAACAAAAAGAATCACTTTGCTTTTTGCTGTTATCGGAGAGAACACTGCAGGTCAGAGGCTGATGACTGTGGATGCCCTGAGCCCCAACTTTATGGACGGCCCCCTTTTAGCTATCCCCGGATTAATGAGATCCATATTTTTCATTGCTTCCTTGGTTCTCTTGAATGGTTGTTTTGGCTGGGGAGAAATCCGTGGAAATCTCGAAAAGAAGCCCTGACTGCAAGCTTGTATCAGATCAGAACCTCACTACAGGCAGGCATGTTTTGGGGGGAGGGGTCCTTGTTCATGCTCTCTGCCTGCTCTTTCCACTTCCTGCTGGGGGTGAGAATGTAAGACACGTGCAGGCAGCATGCAGTCACTCTGGCCAGTTGCCAGGGTTTCAGGACACGGATTTTATGGCTGTAGCTTATGATGGCTTAAGGGGCAGGATTCCAGCCCTTGCTTGGAGATGGAATTATAGTTCCTGATGGCGTCTTCGGGAAGGACAGAGATGTTGACCTCCAGTCTCTGGGAAAGGGAGGGGCTGAGTAATTAAGGGATTTAAAAAAAAAAAAAGAGGGTAGATTTTAAAAATGTCATCCATTTCCTCCAGATTACAAAAATAATGCATGGTTTTATCATGCCCTTTGTGTAACATTTGCTGTGATTAAAATGTATTAATGAATGAGTCATTTGCTGAATAACTTCTTCCCCCCTCCCTCCCTCCACAGTAAGTCCCTTGGTAGAAGGTCTTGTCCACCACCTGATCCCCCACATCTAGAACAGTAGGTACTCAATAGATAGCTGTTGCATGGATTGATGGAAAATTTAGGAGATGGAAGACATTAGGAAGATGATGATTCTACCCTTAGTGAGTCAGTGGTTCTCAGCCCTGGCAGCACATTGGAGTCACCTGGGGGAGCTTTCAATTTAACCATTCATGGGCCCACCCCAGACCCATCCAATCTGAAATCTGAGCTGAGTGCGGAGGGGTGTGGGGGGGGCGGGGGGGAGTGTGGTGCTCAGGCATCAGAGCTTTGCCAAACTCCCAGTTGATTCCCATCTGCAGACAGGCAGAGAATCTCTGATATATTCTATGTCTTGCCTGTCAAAGCTCCATTTTGTTTTAAAATTGCGCTGTTGTTGTAAAATGTGCGTGTGCTACGCAAGTCAAGGCATGCAGATGTGTGTTGCCTTAGAAGCAAAGCTTCCCTGTGTGCCTCCACCCTCAACCCATACACTGGAAGTAATGGCTTGGAGCCCTGCCTGTGTTAAGTTTTCATGGCCACCTCTGTTCCTCTAAATCGTGGGACAATACCCTTATTTCTTCTTCCCAATTTAAAATGCAATATCTATTGAGTCTATCAATATTGACTCTAAAAGATAAATACCTGTCTATTGACAAATGAGGACTTCAGCTCATTTGCAATACCTTGCACATTCCCTTCTTCTCTCCGTATCCTGATTTTTGGTGGTTCTATCATTAATATTAGACATCCTATTGGTTACCTCTGTACCTTTAAATAATGATCTTCAGCCTCTGTTTTTCATCTCATTTACAGAGTAACTCTTGATCACCCACTAAGTAAGATGAAAAAAAAAAATTAGGACCCTAACACTTCTCTCCATCTCTCCTCCTGCTGTTAATTTTACATTGTCAGGGTTTATAACATTTCTGTTTTCTCCTGTAACTGGCCTTGTCATCCAAACTTTTGTAGACTGATTTAAAGAAATTTAAAAACAGTTAAGGATATTTATTGTAGAACAAATAATGCAACTGGTCTCAAGAGAAGGGGATGTCTCTTTACAGATACTGGTGTGGGTTTCCTCTGCTGAGTGTGAGTCTGTTTCCCCATTAAACCTCCCCTATGCATTGAAGGACTGATTGTGGTGTGTGGGTTTGTGTGTATGTGTAAATATCTGATAGGCTTTGCTTTATGATGTGCAGGAGTAGAGCAGGCAGGCAGGCAGGCTGGTCAACCTCTCCCCAATGCCCACATGAGCAGGGCTATCCTGAGGGATGAGAACACTGGATCTCCTTTAGGAAGAGGGGTCAATTTCTTTATCAAATGCCATTCCAGTTGTAGTGTTCAGGTAAACTTCATCATTACCAGTTGGGACACAGAGAGGATCCAGCAAAAGCACCCCATTCTTTCCAGTTCTTAGCACCATCCTAGGATTCTTGTTTCCATGGGATTTGGGGAGTAAGAGAAGGTAAACATATGTCCTCAAGCTGCCATATTGAAATATCCAGACTTTTTCTATGGCCAAAGCAATTATATAATTGCTTTGTTACCTGTTTTTTTAAAAAAATAATATTTAATCTTTATTAAATTAACTATCCATGTGTGACTAGTGGCTGCGCAATTAGTGAGGACTATTAGATAAACACCGTTCGACAACTCCCAAGCAGTAGATCTTTAAAACACAGCAATTACCTGGAGACTCAGCAAGGCAGATACAGTGTACCATGGGCTTTAAAACATTTTCCAAAATAGCAATATTCTGTTAAAGTAACTTTATGGTGATTGCAATTAAAGAAATTCCAGATCAGGACATCTGGGACAAGCAGCACCCAAAGCTGGGCAGTGGAGTCCCCAAGAAGGGGTGGGGCTCAAGGAGCGGGTTCCTCCTCCCAGTCTGTGTGGGGCTGGCAGGATCCAGCGAGGGCAGGAGTCTGTGGCTCTCACCTGGGGCACGAGAGGCGCTCCCTGCCGCCTGAGACCGCTGAAGGCTGGCCTTTCTCCACCCCTGCCAACACTAACCGCCTTCAGATGTGCAGCTCTTTTTGGCCAGAGTAGGCTGACAAAACCCACGCCGGCCCTTAGATCAGAAATCTGACCCCTCAGGCTTCTTTTCACGGTGACCCACCTCCCCAGACAATACCCAGGGCTACCTTTTATTTCCATGTCACTAAATGTTTTCTGTCACTTAATTTTTCGAGATTACATGGCATTCCACTGTATGAACGAATGTACATAACTTATTCAGCCAGCTCTCCATTTCTGGTTGTTTCTGTTATTTTCAATTGGGAGTAGAATTACAATGACCAACCCTGGTGCCTCAGTCTGGGTACATACCTTAGCTCTTTGAAGACTTTCAGCACATGGCTCTAGAGTGCCCCTCACAGGGAAGCTTTTAAAGGTTCATATCTAAGTAGAGAAACTAAAAACGCTCCTTTATAGATTCAGTCGTGGCGGGGATGGGGCAATGCCAGGGGGAGTGCAGCGTGAGGGGACCCTGATGCTTCCCTCCCTCCTTTGTGTTGGGAGAGGGGGCTCGGTGCTCTAATTCCCACCTAGGAACACTCAAACAGTGGCTTGTGACTTAGGCTGGCCCATGTTGCTTTTCTTCAACAATGACAGGGACAAAGAAGCCATTTGGTCATTTGGTAGCCTTGGTTTCAAGGTGTAGGCACTGGTTTTGGTGGATGGGTCCAGGGCCAGAGAAGACCCAAGTCCAGAAACTCCCATCACTTTGCATAGCTGAGTGATTTAGACTCATACAAAGCCCGGGCTTCTCTTCTCTAAGCTCTTTGCTTTCAGGCTACATTATTAAGAAGTGCTTCTTTTGAAAAGATAAAGGAATCCTCAGAACTCATCTTTTTTTTTTTTTTTTTTTTTTGCATACAAGACAGGGCTATATTTGAAATACCAGAAGAAAATAGTTCTTTTGGATCGCTTAAACTCTTTGAACTCATCTCAGGCCAAGTCAATCTCAAGAGTCTTTTCTTCCATGTTGAGTTTTCTGCCGTTGATATGTACCTGCCCCTGTTGCTGGCAGGAAAGCCTGTTGTCACATGTCTAGAAGACTGTGAGGGACAGGCATTCTGATTGGTTGAGCCTGGTATCCAGAGCTGCAGCCTGAACTATTGCCTCCATTGCAGGACCAGATTGTGAACTTCTACACACTATAGCAGGAAAATGCATTGACTTAGAATTCTGTGGTGACAAATGGAAATTCATGGGTGAGAATTTCATAGGAAAGAAATGGCAGGTAAGGCGCTGAAAGCGTCTTTTGAATTATGTCAGAAAGTACTTAGGAACAGAAGAGAGAGAGCCAAAGTCAATGTCACTCTGCTTAAAAGCAAACTCGTTTTTGTTTTGTTTTGTTTTGTTTTAAGGTAATTTACCACATCTCTTTTGGGAAACAACTTGATAATATAGATCAAACGCCTTAAAGATATCTTTAACATGAGTCCAGAGAGTCTGAGAATTTCTCAGAAGAAAATCATCCGAAGTATTATAAAAGCTTTAAGAATGAAAATGTGCTCAGTGCTGTTTTAATATTGCAAACAACCAAAATTGCAAACAACCCAAGTGAGACTTAAGGTCCATCCAGTTGATGCAATCTTATGCAGTCCTTAAAATTTTTTTTTAACATCTTTATTGGAGTATAATTGCTTTAGAGTCTAACAACAAAATAGTGGTACTCTGATATTAATTAAAAATAAGACACAATGTTGTATAAATCTAGCTCTGTTAAAGGTGATTATGCCTAGAAAAAAAATCAGAAGAAACTATCCCCCGATTGCTGTGTTCGGATGATAGGGCTGTGAGCAATTATTCTGTTCTTTCTTATGATCTGTGTTTTTCAAGTCTTTTCTAACGAGCATGCCCCTCTTTCATATTAAAAATAAATATTAGAAGAACCACTGAAATATACATTAGAAGCACTAATGAAGACAGGGCATTGTTCATTGGCTGTTGAACATTATATTCCCATGTACATTTCTCCTTCTAGTGCTAATGGGTGAATATTCAGAAAGAAAGAGTCTGACCATGTCTCCATGTTGTAAAGATACAGGGAGAGAAATGGTTCAAATGAAAAATAAATGGAAATGTTGAACAGGTGCTGGATAGAAGACTCATTCTTCAGCCATAACATTTGTAGTTTAAATAAAACATTGCATTGATCTTTTCCTTTATGGATATTATACTTACAATCCACAGGGAGGCCTAAAGAAACAGAGCTGGTTAGGTGAGGAAACAGAAGGAAGTCCTGCTCACAGGAGAGGCAACACAGGGAACCAGAGTCACACTCACTCCCCATCCAGCCACTTTCTGAGTTGTGAAGTGTCCAGGTAGTCAAACCAAAGGTGGGAAAGAGGGAGGGCCTATCGCTTGGGATTCATTCCTTCATTGATCAAGTATTTATAGAGTAAATGCAATGTTCCAGGTGCTGGACATAAACCAGTGGACAAGTATATGGTAAAGCCTAAAATTTCAAGTGCTGCCTTGACATCTTTGGGTATCACAAGGCCCCCTTGGTTTCCCCTGCTCTTGTCAGATGTGCCCCCCACCCAGCAGGGAAGGCCCCTCACCCTACTAGTTCCCCCACCAGCCAGACCAGCTGCACTCCACCCCATCCTCAACCTGAGGGTCTTCAGTTCCCTGCCAAGCCCATGAAATTATTCCAACAAGCCCATCATATCCTCCTGTGGGAACCAGGGGCACCCCACCCCCCCTGTTACTACACAGGTGTCCTCCTCCCCCAGCTGTGAGTATATGTGTGAATCTCACCTGTCCAAGGCTAGGTATCCTGTGTTCTGCCATCTCGTACCATTGAGGATGGGGGTCCGTCCCTCAACAATGGGGTGAATGGGGGGGTGATCAGAATAACAAGAGGGGTTGTTTAGGAGCTAGTGTTTTAGTAGGAGTGTGGATGGGAAGATGGTAAGGAAGTAATAAATGAATAAGTATGCCAACTTCCAATGATACTAGATATTGTGAAGGAAACATAATGATGTGATAAAGAGCGTTGGGGACATGTAGTGATTCTGCTTTGGGTAGGTGACCAGGGGAGGCTCTTTGAGAAGATAACATTGGGCTCAACTTGCAGGTTGGGAAGAAGCCAGCCTTGGGGAGGGCTGGGCAGCAGCAAGCAGGGTGGGCCAGGGCTTGACTGGTGCAGCTAAGACCCTTGAGGGTCAGGAGGAGAGGGAGCCGGCAGGATCTTGGAGAGGTAGTTCAGGAACCAGACCCACGTTGCTTTGGAAGCCATGGTGCAGAAGTTGGACTTGATTTTACATGTAATGGGGAATCCCTTGCTGAAGGCGTTTAAGCAGGGAAATGACGTGACATGACATGGTTCATATTTTTAAAAGATTATTTTGGTACCAGGGCAGAAGATGGATGGTGGGGGAGGAAAGGGGGAAATAGTTGAGTTGGGAGGCTCCTGCAGCAGTTCTAGTAGGAGATGATAGAGGTTTGGATCAGGAGGATGGAGAGAATGGCCAGACCCAGGATATGTATTTTGGAGGTAGAACCAGTGAGACTCATTGATGAATTGGACATGAGGGATGAGGAAACACAGAAAAGAATGTCTCTGAGGTTTTTGGTCTGGGTAACTGGGTGGTGAGTGGTACCATTTATTGAGATGATAAAGATGGGAAGAGGATGCCTTTGGGGTGGGGAATGAGATTGAAATCAAGAGTTTGGTTTAGATTTTGTACTGAGTAAGTATGCAAGTGGCAATGTCAAGCTGGCAGCTGGGAATACTATTATGTAGCTCAGGATAAATGCCAGAGCTAACGATATTAGTTTGGCCATTACCACCATTTGATAGTATTTAAATTGGTTCAATAATATGGGGAGATGATAAAAAATTCAGAATGATTTATCCTCCTAGAGTGAATGTCATGTTAGATATGTTTGACTATATCAGCGGAATATAATGTATAATAAGACCGCTTGAAAACTGTATAGCACTTGGCAGATGCAGTGACTTATTCACACTGCCATTGTGTTTGGGCTTCCCACAGCCCTTGTAATTCTGGGACCTTTGGTTCTTTGGCCTGAGCTTTGATTTCAGGCACAAAATCCCCTCCCCATCAGATACTCCCATTCAAGTTCCTTAGAGGGCACCTGCCCTTCAATGTAGACCAATGCTTTAGAAAGAATTCTTACCAAGTATCGGAATACTGGAGAACACAGATAAAGCTTCAGAGAAAAAGATTATCTTGTGTTTAGTTGAAAAAAGTTTCAACGGATCTATTTTAGCGTTAATCTAAAAGAACCAGGGTCTCTAGGGTTTTTTCCGACTTGCATGGGAGTTTAGAGAATGTGCAACGTTCAATTTTTCCAGGAGTTTTTTGGCTGAGGCCAAATTGGAACTCTCCATGGCTCTGGGTAACAGTCAATATTTTATCCTTGTGAAATTCTGGAGATTATGATTTAGCAGCAGGATTGGCTGGAGACCATGCTCTACCTGGCCAGGGATCACATGACAAATGGATCTTCTTTCAAGGAGGCTGAGCGTGTTTTAAAAAATTTAGTTGTTGGTGGTGGGTGGTTGGGATGAATTCAAGGGCAGTTATTTGAATTTTAAAGGAACAGAATGAGATGTTTATGAGTTAGTCTTCTAGACTAACCCACCTGTTTAATAGTTGAGGCTACTGAGGCCCAGAGAGGTTAAGTGATTTTTCAAAGGTCACAAAGCTGGTTAGAACCACGTTTCCCCAACTCACTTTGTCCTACTTCTCCCAAGCAGCAAGCTTCTCTTTGCTCCTTATATATGCATGTATGCACATATGGATGTAGCTTTTCAAGAACAAATTGAATGTGAAAATTAAAGTCTTGTTTCCAGGATCATGGTGCCTTGACTTAGGCCATCGTTCTGGCCTAAAATAATGTTGTTTGGACTATTCTGGCTTTGCCCTGAGCCGAAAGAAAATCAGGTAGTGGGTCCCTAATTAAATGACATGCACAATTTCAATCTCATATTTATTAGATTTATTAGAATTCATTTGTTGATTCTTTCATTCATTGGATTTTCTATGAGCCTGGCTCTGACCTTAAGAAACTTCCTATGGCCAAGGAGATAGGCATGCAATCAAGCAATTACACTACAGAGAGAGAGAGAAATGTTTTTTTTTTGTTTTGTTTATTTTTTTATACAGCAGGTTCTTTTTAGTTATCCATTTTATACATATTAGTGTTTATACGTCAATCCCAATCTCCCAATTCATCACCCCCCTCCCCCCCCCACACTTTCCCCCTTGGTGTCCATACGTTTGTTCTCTCCATCTGTGGAGAGAAATGTTTTGATAGAGGTAGGCAGGCAATACACAATACGACACTAAACTCAGACCTGGAGGCTCAAACCAGGAAGGCTTCCTGGAGGAGGCGATGCCTTATCTGAGACTGGAAAGTAGAGCATGACTTAGTGGGGACACATTCAAGAAGGAGACTGGAGGTGGAGCTGGAGCTGGAGCTGGAGAGGGAGGCAGGGTCAGACTGTGAGGCCAAGAGAACATGGACCCTGAGTGAGGGCTCTGGGAAGCCAAGAAGGGATGGACATTACCACAGGAAAGGGCCCATGGGCGCTTGATCTTATCTGCGTGTAGAAAAGCCCCCTCTGGTGTCTGTGGGGAGAATTGCAGGGCATTCAGAGGCGATGAATCGGCAAACTGTTGATGTGGTGGTAATAACCCAAACTGGGCATGAAGGTGGGGAGAGAAAAACCAAATAACCAAGGAAAGTGAGGACAGCTGTGCTTCCAGGAGAATGTGCAGCTTTTTAGAACCAAGCAGTCTTGGGAAGTGTAAATTAGAGTAGTCGTTTCTATGTCTAACTCCTTTTACTGAGCCCTACTATATGCCAGCTCCTGGCCAAGCACCTTAAGTGCAATTTTCTCATTTAATCCCCCAGCCGTTCTACAAAACAGGTCCTATCATTTCCCTCTGCAGTGGGTTGAATAGTGTCCCCTCTCCTGCCATTCAAATCTACCTGGAACCTTGGAATATGACCTTATTTAAAATAGGGCATTTGCAGATATAATTAGTTAATGATTTAGACATGAAATCACCCTGGATTTAGAGTGGGGCTTAAATCCAGTGACTGGTGTCCTTATAAAAAGAGGAGATACACAGACAGAGGCAGAGATTGGAGTGTTGTGGCCACGAACCAAGAAACACCAGGACCCCCCAGAAGCTGGAAGAGGCTAGGAAGGATTCTCCCCTAGAGCTTTCAGAGGGACCTCTGGCCTCCAGAACTGTTCAAGAGTAAATTTCTATTGTTGTAAGCCACCAAGTCTGTGATAACCTGTTAACGGCAGCCTCAGAAAACTAAAAAAGTAATAGAATAGAATAATGCCCATTTCAGAGTTGGGAAAAAACCAAACTCATGCTTAGAGAGGTTTGCTGTAAGTCTCAGGTCACCCAAACTAAGAAATGGCAGAGATGGGCCTTGACTTCATCATGTGACTTGCAATCTGTAATCTTAACCCCTCTAATCTTCATGCCTCCCCCAATTAATAGCTAATATTTGTTTAGCAATGACTCTGGGTCAGGCACCATCTTAAGCATTTTGCTTCGGTGATTTCATTTATCTTAAGGATTATCTTGCAAGAGATAAGTTCATTAGAAAATATAGATGGGGGCTGTCTGTATTTTGAAGGGCAGTAAACCATTTTTAAGGGCCTGGACTCTTTTTTTTTTAAGCTTGTCCCTGGCATTTCATTTGCTGAATGGAGACTTTCCACCTTGAGTGAGCTAAGCAGTATGAGAGGAAGTGTCAAGCATGTCAACCAGTGGCTCATGAAATATTTCATCTTGTAATACATTAATAGAGAAAACCGAGACGATTTTCAGCCCATTCCAGTAAATTGGTTTTAGCACTAATGAATTGTTCTGTTTGAGCAGAGCGGTATTGGGAAAATGCTGACGTTAATAGTGACACTGAGACATTTGAAACTCCATCAAAAATTATAATCTCAAAATAAAAGGCTGGGAGAATTTCTGTGTTCTGTTAATTAACATAGGTTATCCGATCAATGTTATTAATTGGTGGCAGATTAAAGTATGGATTTGCACTATGGCAAATCTGCAGATTGGCTATCTTGCTACCTGTTGCTTCTGATGACCTCATTTCAACATTTATATTCAAATCTGATGGCTCAGAGCTTCAGTAGTCAGTGGATCATAAATTTCAGCCAGTTCCTCTGGCTGAATTTCAAGCATGTAGACCATGTGCTAACAGTGAGAGTGATCGGAAAGACGGTTGTAGACAAACAGAGCATGAAGAAAATCATTCTTATTGGAGGATGTGGCAGAAACAATTTTCTTCTGTGCTAGGCAGATGTCAGCTCTGTGGAACTGGCCAGAAATAAACATCACTCCACTGATGGGCTGTAACAAGGGGAGAAGGAGGCCATTGGGCTCCCCTGACCCAGATGCCCATGGACCTGGCAGCCTGGCTGCACAAATGGCCAGGGGAGTTTTTGCAAAGCAAGAAGGTAGGACTGAGCAGAGGGAGAAATCAGGAGGTGAATGACAGCTACTGTTCATGGAGCCTTCCTGTGTGTCAGGCGCTGTGCTAATCTCATTTCATCTCACAGTAGCTCCATGATGGGTTGAACCACATGGAATTGTCATTGCTGTAGGTCAGAAAGAGCTGAATATCAATGATTTTTGTTTAGCTCAACCTGTGCTATGATTAGCCTTAGTTTGTACGTGAGGAAAGTCAAGCTGAAGACACTTGCCCAGAATCACATGCTAGGAAAGTCCCAGCAATGCAGGGCTAGCTCTGGGGAAAGCACCCCACCTTCTCCCCTCTCCTCCTCCTCTCCTCCTCCTCTTTCCCCCTCCTCTCCTGTTTCTTCTGGTGGGCTTTATCAGTGGGTGGGTGATCGGATGTGCACTTTGAAGACCCTTCTGGGTTACTCTGATAGCTATGTGGAGGTGTATGTGGGGGAACCAGAGTGGATTCCAGAAAACTATTTAGGAAGCTGTTACAATAGTCCAGGTAGAATGACTTGGTGGCTTCAACTAGAGTGACATCAGGGGAGTTGTCAAGAAGCAGACTCACTTGGGAAATATTTAGGAATGAAAATTGACGGGACATGGTATTTGATGGAAGTACTTCATCCCTGACTTCTCCTCCCCTGGCTCCCGTGGCTCCATGTCATGCATGCTCATAACATCCAGTCCTTTCTCTTTGCTACACGTCTCCAATAACTGTAGGCTCCCTGAGGGTGGGAGTCACGTTTCCCATTTAAGGGTGTCCCTTGGACCATCATAGTGTCTACTACTTAGTAGGCAATCGGAATTTGTTGGATAGATGAAAGAATTCAGAACAAGCAGTCAGTTTCAACTATCTCGAATCCTTCCTGCAGCAGTGAATCTCCATTTCCTTAAATTCTGGATTTCCTGACATGGAGACAGTCAAGTGGAGAAATAATATCCATGACCCACCCTGCCCTCATCCTTCAATTTCTGCAGTATCGTCTCAGTAACCCTGGTGGGACTGTCTTGAACTCAGCAGCCTGTTATTCATTGTTCACATTTACAGGGTGACATGTCTTTATCCATTTAACTCAGCTAGTTTGGACCGTTTCCATTAAATGTTTCTGGACTATTTAATGAGGAACACTCTGACCAGTACTATATGCTAAATTGCTTTTAAACAAGGGAAGTTCTGTCATCTGCAAAATAAAACATCTTTCCTCCAGTTTTCTTTCTTTCTTTCTTTCTTTTTTGAGTGGAAATGTGAGGAGTAAAAACATTTAGCTTGAAGAATCTTTATTGCCCAAACAAGTAAAAGACCCTTTAACAATCACATTGGTTTTTGCTGATGAATTATAAAGAGTTTTGAACACGAGTTCTTACCCTGGGCAAGACTCATGTGGAGATACCAGGGTTGTACTGCACCCTTATAAGACATTAATGGTGAATGAAGGAAGACAAATTTTGCCACAAAAGTAACAATTCCAACTGATGATTTGCATCAAGGGGACATGAGAAGTTAAGTAACTGATACCCAAGTGGAGACATTTGTCAGGTAGAAGGGACAGTGATCTGGTTGCTGTTTTCTGTTAGCAAAGCATCAGAGAGGGTGCAGTGGCCTTGAAACACTCAGAAAATCCAAAATGGGATGTGGACGGAAGGATGGAAAGTGGTAGCAGTTATAGAAAAATCCAGGAAATGCTTAGACTCAGAAGCCATCACTGGAAATGTTACTTCCCTTCTTTGTCCTCATCTATCTAAGAATTGTGGAAGGTTCTACCTCTTTAGCCTGTTGGGCATCCCTGGTTGTCTCCCCAAATGGTCCCCTGGGTGAGCTGACACTTCACCTCCTGAAACGTCCTTTGGGCCCCTCCTCTCCATCCCTGTGGCCTTTCTGGCCTCACTGCTGGGCTCAGCCTGGTAGAAAAGTCACGCATCAGCTGTGTGGTCTTGGGTAGCAAACAGACCTGGATGCATACCCTGGCTCCACCGGGAAGTGGCTCTATCATCTGTAATATAGATTAATAACAACTCCTGCATAGACCTCTAATGGTGGGGGGGTCACTGGGTAAGTGAAGTGAGCCTTTGGCATAGTTGCTGGCATATATTTGCACTCGAGTCAAGGCTAAACCCCAAAGAAAACACACCACCATGAGCAACAAAGAAGATGATGCTGCAAGTACAGCACAAGCCTCTTGGCAGGTCTCTGCTTTCAGCAGCTTCTCCTTTCACTCTGCAGACCCCTCTGCATTCCCCAAATTATCTTCCCCCCAAAGTAGTTTTATCCTGCCATGCTCCTGCAGAGAGCAGTGTGTGTGGTTGTAAGAACTCAGTAGCCTTGAGTTAGGCTTGGGCTCAAATCCTGGCTCAGGCACAGCTGTGTGACGTTAGGTCCGTGACTTACCCTCTCTGTGCCCCTTTCTCTTTCTGGCTTGTGCAGACTGCCATCAGCTTCTCTCAGGACATATCCACCCCCCTTTTTCTCTGTAGCCGGTGGTGATCTGGCTTTGCTCACTGCTCACTCTCTTCTGTGTCTGGCACATGGCTGTACACAGCCAAAGTGGCTGCCACCACCCTTTGCTGTATGACTTTTCAGTTCATCTGCCTTCGACTCAGACTATGGCCTCTTCCCGCTCATTCTGTGTGAGTGAATCTGATTGCTTGCCTGTCATCCAATGGATTTGTTCCCTCTGGGTCAGGTCTCAGCCTCCATCTAATCAGTTGAGGCTGGTGGTGAGGTCATATGAGGCAACATGGTGGCCATGGGAAGTGAATATGTGATGGAGGTCAGTTCCTAGGCTATGGACTGCAGATGCCCTTTGACCTCAGGTTCCTAAGTTAGGAGGTGTTCTGGTTGCCAGGAGGGAGCAGCCTAGTCTTCTGAGATTCTGAGAACGAAACCTCCATTTGTTCAACTCTGAGTGATATAATATTAGACACGGACACCATGTCTGCACCTTCACTGGACCCCAGTTTAAGGTCTGAAGTCCTCCTCTAAGTCATTCCCAAACCCCACACTCCTAACTGGGTCAAAGACAGAAGGGAAATGCTTTGTGTGTTCCAGAGGCAAAGAACCTGAATTAGATGTTTTGGGGACATTTTACCACAAAATGGGGGCTATTCATTGAAATATAATGAACAGCTGGGAAATAAACATCTGTCCTATGTGGGCTGTTAAGTGTAGAATTTCCCTGAAAATTACTTCACAAGGAAAGCCTCTTACTTTCCAAGGCCTTTCATGGCACACCTGTGTTTTCTGTGCCTCTGGCCCAGACAGGATTAAAGATCCTGGGCAGTGGCCTCCCATGACTGTTGAAAGTCTAGAACCCTGGACCTCCCTCTGGCATTGCCCACCATGGGTCAGGGCTTGATGCAAGGTGCATCCACCCGTAAGTGGCTGACTTGCTAAAAATAAGCTATATGAGCTCGCATTTTATAAGTTCAGCAAATATTTTTTGAGCACTATCTATGTGCCTGGCATTGCTCTAGGCATCTGGGCTAAATCAAGAGATAGAAATCTCTGCCCTCTAAGACATTTATTCCTGAAGTTTGTAGGGTCTGCCTGCTGCCTGCCTCTCCAATTTCAGCTTGGGATTCGCATCCAGACCATCTTCCATTCCACCACAGGGCCTTTGCACGTACTGTTCCTCTGCTTGAAATGTTCCCTCAGTCCTCTTTACCTGAGTGTCTCCTATTTGCCTCATCTTCCTCAGGGAAGTCTCCCCCAACTGCTGCCCCTCATCCCAGCAGGCAGTCCACCACAGGTTGCTTTGTTTTTTTACGCTCTCACAGTCATGCTGCTTTCCTTCCCTTTCCCACAGTAGCACAAATCTCACTTTCTGCTTATATGTTTATTTGCATAATTATTTGTCTACCTTTCTCTCACACTAGACCCTAAACTCTGTGAGGCTCAGAGAGGTTAAGTAACTTGCTCAAGATCCAGAGGGACAGAGTCAGGATTTGGGCCAAGTCTGCTCTGTGCTCCTTACAACAGTCTAATATTGAACTGGAAATGTAGAAGTACATGTGCCACCCTGAGGCTTTTTATGTCTCCCCTCCTAATTTATCTATAGCTTTGCAGAGCTCTTTACTTGCAGTCTGTGTAAAGATATTAATAACAGCTAACCTTTGCTGAGGTCTCACTGTTCACTAGGCACTGGGATAAATAAGTGCCCTCCAGGCGTTAGCTCCTTGTATCTGAGCAGACAGGAGCTATAATTAACCCCACTGTACAGATGAGAAAGGTGAGGCTTGGGTAGAAGAGATGATATGCTTACTGTCTCACAGGCAGTGTTCAAACCCAGTCCTGCGGGATTCCCAGCCATTGCAACTTCTGTGCTGTCTCCCTCCTGGCACTCTCACCACAGAAGGAAAATGGAAGTGGGGTAACAAGGGGCCAGCTCACTGCCCTGGGTCCTGGTTACATCCACAGACCCTGAGATTTACGAAGGGTTCAGTGAGATGGATGATGATGGATCACCTGCAGGTTTATTGCTTGTTGATTTCTTCTGCCTTGGCACATAGACATCTGAGAGAGTCTAACCAGTTTGGAACTCCCCTTCTGATGGTTCTTTCATGCTCAGACCCTGCTGCGGTAAAAATCAGGGGACTGTGAGGGGCAGGGCTCTCTGGCATCAGATCTTTCTTTGCTCTCCTGGGGTGCACCGTTTTGCTTGGCTGTACACAAATGGTTCTACAGGGGAATCTCAGTGCCAGGGAAAAGAGAAAGGATTGTTGTCTGAGGTCAGAGTAAGGAGGAAACTTGTCACTATTCTTACTCCCAGGTGACATTTGGGCGGGGGATGCTCTGAGACCCCTTGTGACTTCTAGATGAGCTCCTCTGGGGCCCCAGTGACTCAGCTGAACATATACACCAGGGATGCACAGCAGCCTGCTTTGTGGGAGTGTGGACAGACTTTGAAGCAGGCCTGTGAAGCATGATAGCTCCATGACCTGGACAGGCTCCTTTATCTCTCTGAGCCTCAGTGTCCCCATCTGGAAAATGGGGCTGATCATAGTCCATGGTCCATAGTCCACGCCTCTCATTGTTGTGATGGTTAAATGAGGTCACATGTAAACAGCTCAGCCAGTACCCAGTATGCAGTGGGCACTCAACAAATGGCAGATATACACTGAAAATATCAGTTTGACGGAGGCCCCAAACAGAGCCTTCTGTTTATTCCTCTTGAGCAATAGGATTCTGTCTGGAGTGGGCTCCTTGAGAGAACCAAAGCTTCTCTTCCTCTGGTCTGGTTGCTCCCAGTTGTTAATTTCCAAGACCCATTTAATTTTTTTTCCCTTCACTCTCAAGAACAAAGATATCCTGCTGAAAAGTCAGGAAATGAGAGATAGAAAGGGGACTTCTCAGAGAGCGATGATTTGTAATGACCCATCAACAGGGATAAACTCCACTGTGGCAAAAAATAATGAAACATCGATTCTCAGAACCTATTAAAAGTCAGATTTATATGAGACTTTAAAAAAGCAATTAGTCTGGATTGAAACTAATTAGTGATCCCCCGCCCCCCCATCTTCAGACAGTTCAGATATGAGGAGGTTATTAAGGACCTACTATGTGCAGGACTTCAAAGATGGTAAGGAATTCTACTCTACTATAGAGAGATTAGATACAAACAGAAATGACTGTTATTTAAGAAAGAAATCAGTTCCATGATAGATGTACGAGCACAGTGTCATGAGGATTCAAAGACATGCATCTTCTCTCATTCTGGTCCAGCTCCACGCAGGATCCCTCTTAGCTCCTCTGTTCAGCTTTTCTTTCTACACCAGACTACCCGAGTTTTATCTCTGGCCCTTTAAAATATCACTTTGCATACTTTCTGGATGGGTTTAATCGTGCACGTGGCCCCCAACTACCTCCATATGTGCTGACACCCAGCTTCCCTGTCTCCAGGCTCCAGCTGTGTGGCTGACATCGCTGCTGGAAGGTCCAAGATTAAACTCACCATCTCTCCTGCCCCCAGACCCATCGCCCCTTCTTTGTCCCTCTCTAGATTAATATCAACACATGGGCCTAGTCTCCCAAGTGTCCATTCCATGGTCACTGGATTCCTCCACTTTTCTGCCTCCCACATTTAAATTGATCACTGAGTGCTCCAGATTTTGCTTCCTAAACATCTCTTGAGACTGTTTGTCCTCCCCATCCCACTGCCTCGCACCAGGACTGTTAGCTATAATAGTCCTCTAATTGTTCCCCTGTCCCTCATCTCTCCTGCTCCCTTCCCCCCCTCCCCCCACTGCTGCCAGGATGACCTTTCTGAAATGTAAACCGTATACTTTTACTTTGTTTTTAAATTAATTTTTATTGGAGTATAGTTGCTTTACAGTGTTGTGCCAGCCTCTGCTGTGCAGCAATGTGAATCAGCCATAGAAATACACACATCTACTCTCTTTTAGATTTCCTTCCCATTTAGGTCACCACAGACACCGAGTAGGGCTCCTGTGATATACAGCAGGTCTTCATTAGCGATCCATTTTATACACGTATACCTTTTTTTTTACCTGAGATTCTTCTACATCTCTTTTTTTTTAAACATCTTTATTGGAGTAAAATTGCTTTACAATGGTGTGTTAGTTTCTGCTTTATAACAGAGTGAATCAGTTATACATATACATATATCTCCATATCTCTTCCCTCTTGTGTCTCCCTCCCTCCCACCCTCCCTATCCTACCCCTCTAGGTGGTCACAAAGCACCGAGCTGATCTCATTGTGCTATGCGCGGCTGCTTCCCACTAGCTATCTATTTTACATTTGGTAGTGTATATATGTCCATGCCACTTTCTCACTTTGTCCCAGCTTACCCTTCCCCCTCCCTGTGTCCTCAAGTCCATTCTCTAGTAGGTCTGGGTCTTTATTCCCTTCTTGCCCCTAGGTTCTTCATGACCATTTTTTTTTTTTTTAGATTCCATATATATGCGTAAGCATACGGTATTTGTTTTTCTCTTTCTGACTTACTTCACTCTGTATGACAGACTCTAGGTCCATCCACCTCACTACAAATAACTCAATTTCGTTTCTTTTTATGGCTGAATAATATTCCATTGTCGCGGCCCAGCCGCTTGGTGGTACATGGGATCTTCCCGGACCGGGGCACAAACCCATGTCCCCTGCATCAGCAGGCAGACTCTCAACCACTGCGGCACCAGGGAAGCCCGCCACATCTTCTTTATCCATTCATCTGTTGATGGACACTTAGGTTGCTTCCACGTCCCGGCTATTGTCAATAGAGCTGCAATGAACATTGTGGTACATGACTCTCTTGCGGTACGCGGGCCTCTCACTGTTGCGACCTCTCCCATTGCGGAGCACAGGCTCCGGACGTGCAGGCTCAGTGGCTATGGCTCACGGGCCCAGCTACTCCGCGGCATGTGGGATCTTCCCGGACCGGGGCACGAACCCGTGTCCCCTGCATCGGCAGGCGGACTCTCAATCACTGCGCCACCAGGGAAGCCCCCATGACTCTTTTTGAGTTATGGTTTTCTCAGGGTATATGCCCAGTAGTGGGATTGCTGGGTCGTATGGTAGTTCTATTTGTAGTTTTTTAAGGAACCTACCTACTGTTCTCCATAGTGGCTGTATCAATGTACATTCTCACCAACAGTGCAAGAGGCTTCCCTTTTCTCCACACCCTCTCCAGCATTTATTGTTTGCAGATTTTTGTTTGTTTGTTTGTGTTTTTTGCGGTACGCGGGCCTCTCACTGTTGTGGCCTCTCCCGTTGCGGAGCACAGGCTCCGGACGCGCAGGCACAGCGGCCATGGCTCACGGGCCTAGCTGCTCCGCGGCATGTGGGATCTTCCCGGACCAGGGCACAAACCTGTGTCCCCTGCATCGGCAGGCGGACTCTCAACCACTGCGCCATGAGGGAAGCCCCATGCATCCAATATTTATTTGCAGATTGTTTTGATGATGGCCATTCTGACCGGTGTGAGATGGTATCTCATTGTAGTTTTGATTTGCATTTCTGTAATGCTTAATGATGTTGAACATTCTTTCATGGGTCTGTTGGCAATCTGTATGTCTTCTTTGGAGAAATGTCTGTTTAGGTCTTCTGCCCATTTTTGGATTGCGTTGTTTGTTTTTTTGACACTGAGCTGTGTTAGCTGCTTGTATATTTTGGAGATTAATCCTTTGTCAGTTGCTTCAGTGGCAAATATTTTCTCCCATTCTGAGGGTTCTCTTTTGGTCTTGTTTATGGTTTCCTTTGCTGTGCAAAAGCTTTTAAGTTTCATTAGGTCCCATTTGTTTATTTTTGTTTTTATTTCCATTTCTCTAGGAGGTGGGTCAAAAAGGATCTTGCTGTGGTTTATGTCATAGACTGTTCTGCCTATGTTTTCCTCTACGAGTTTTATAGTGTCTGGCCTTACATTTAGGTCTTTAATCCATTTTGAGTTTATTTTTGTGTATGGTGTTAGGGAGTGTTCTAATTTCATTCTTTTACATGTAGCTGTCCAGTTTTCCCAGCACCACTTATTGAAGAGGCTGTCTTTTCTCCATTGTATATTTTTGCCTCCTTTATGAAAGATAAGGTGACCATATGTGCATGGGTTTATCTCTGGGCTTTCTATCCTGTTCCATTGATCTATATTTCTGTTTTTGTGCCAGTACCAAACTGTCTTGATTACTGTAGCTTTGCAGTATAGTCTGAAGGCAGGGAGCCTGATTCCTCCAGCTCCATTTTTTGTTCTCAAGATTGCTATGGCTATTCGGGGTCTTTTGTGTTTCCATACAAATTGTGAAATTTTTTGTTCTAGTTCTGTGAAAAAAGCCATTGGTAGTTTGATAGGGATTGCATTGAATCTGTAGATTGCTTTGGGTAGTATAGTCATTTTCACAATGTTGATTCTTCCAATCCCAAAACATGGTATATCTCTCCATCTATTTGTATTGTCTTTGATTTCTTTCATCAGTGTCTTATAATTTTCTGAATACAGGTCTTTTGTCTCCTTAGGTAGGTTTATTCCTAGGTATTTCATTCTTTTTGTTGCAGTGGTAAATGGGAGTGTTTTCTTAATTTCACTTTCAGATTTTTCATCATTAGTGTATAAGAATGCAAGAGATTTCTGTGCATTAATTTTGTTTCCTGCTACTTTACCAAATTCATTGATTACTCTAGTAGTTATCTGGTAGCGTCTTTAGGATTCTCTATGTATAGTATCATGTCATCTGCAAACAGTGACAGCTTTACTTCTTCTTTTGCAATTTGGATTCCTTTTCTTTTTCTTCTCTGCTTGCTGTGGCTAAAACTTCCAAAACTATGTTGAATAATAGTGGTGAGAGTGGGCAACCTTGTCTTGTTCCAGATCTAGTGGAAATGGTTTCAGTTTTTCACCATTGAGGATGATGTTGGCTGTGGGTTTGTCATATATGGCCTTTATTATGTTGAGGTAAGTTCCCTCTATGCCTACTTTCTGGAGGGTTTTGATTATACATAGGTGTTGAATTTTTTCAAAAGCTTTGTCTGCATCTATTGAGATGATCATATGGTTTTTCTCCTTCAGTTTGTTAATATGGTGTATCACATTGATTGATTTGTGTATATTGAAGAATCCTTGCATTCCTGGGATAAACCACACTTGACCATGCTGTATGATTCTTTTAATGTGCTGTTGAATTCTGTTTGCTGGTATTTTGTTGAGGATTTTTGCATCTATGTTCATCAGTGATATCAGCCTGCAGTTTTCTTGCTTTGTGACATTTTTGTCTGGTTTTGGTATCAGGGTGATGGTGGTCTCGTAGAATGAGTTTGGGAGTGTTCCTCCCTCTGCTATATTTTGGAAGAGTTTGAGAAGGATGGGTGTTAGCTCTTCTCTAAATGTTTGATAGAATTCGCCTGTGAAGCCATCTGGTCCAGGGCTTTTGTTTGTTGGAAGATTTTTAAACACAGTTTCAATTTCGGTGCTTGTGATTGGTCTGTTCATATTTTCTACTTCTTCCTGGTTCAGTCTTAGAAGGTTGTGCATTTCTAAGAATTTGTCCATTTCTTCCAGGTTGTCCATTTTATTGGCATATAGTTGCTTGTAGTAATCTCTCATGATCCTTGGTATTTCTGCAGTGTCAGTTGTTACTTCTCCTTTTTCATTTCTAAATCTATTGATTTGAGTCTTCTCCCTTTTTTTCTTGATGAGTCTGACTAATGGTTTCTCAATTTTGTTTGTCTTCTCAAAGAACCAGCTTTTAGTTTTATTGATCTTTGCTATTGTTTCCTTCCTTTCTTTTTCATTTATTTCTGATCTGACCTTTATGATTTCTTTCTTTCTGCTAACTTTGGGGTTTTTTTATTCCTCTTTCTCTAAGTGCTTTAGGCGTATGGTTAGGTTGTTTATTTGAGATGTTTCTTAAGGTAGGATTGTATTGCTATAAACTTCCCTCTTAGAACTGCTTTTACTGCATCCCATAGGTTCTGGGTCGTCGTGTTTTCATTGTCATTTGTTTCTAGGTACTTTTTGATTTCTCTTTGATTTGTTCAGTGATCTCTTGGTTTTTTAGTAGTATATTGTTTAGCCTCCATGTGTTTGTATTCTTTACAGATTTTTTCCTGTAATTGATATCTAGTCTCATAGCGTTGTGGTCGGAAAAGTTACTTAATACGATTTCAATTTTCTTAAATTTACCAAGGCTTGATTTGTGACCCAAGATATGATCTATCATGGAGAATGTTCCATGAGCACTTGAGAAGAACGTGTATTCTTTTGTTTTGGATGGAATGTCCTATAAATATCAATTAAGTCCATCTTGTTTAATGTATCCTTTAAAGCTTGTTTTTCCTTATTTATTTTCATTTTGGATGATCTGTCCATTGTTGAGAGTGGGGTGTTAAAGTCCTCTACTATGATTGTGTTACTGTCGATTTCCCCTTTTATGGCTGTTAGTATTTGCCTTATGTATTGAGGTGCTCCTATGTTGGGTGCATAAATATTACAATTGTTATATCTTCTTCTTGGATTGATCCCTTGATCATTATGTAGTGTTCTTCTTTGTCTCTTGTAATAGTCTTCATTTTAAAATCTATTTTGTCTGATATGAGAATTGCTACTCCAGCTTTCTTCTGATTTTCATTTGCATGAAATATCTTTTTCCATCCCCTCACTTTCAATCTGTATGTGTCCCTAGGTCCGAAGTGGGTCTCTTGTAGACAGTATATATATGGGTCTTGTTTTTGTATCCATTCAGCCAGTCTACGTCTTTTGGTTGGAGTGTTTAACCCATTTACATTTAAGGTAATTATCAATATGTATGTTCCTATTACCATTTTCTTAATTGTTTTGGGTTTGTTATTGTAGGTCTTTTCCTTCTCTTGCATTTCCTGCCTAGAGAAGTTCCTTTAGCATTTGTTGTAAAGGTGGTTTGGTGGTGCTGAATTCTCTTAGCTTTTACTTGTCTGTAAAGGTTTTAATTTCTCCATCAAATCTAAATGAGATCCTTGCTGGGTAGAGTAATCTTGGTTGTAGGTTTTTCCATTTCATCACTTTAAATATGTCCTGCCACTCCCTTCTGGCTTGCACAGTTTCTGCTGGAAGATCAGCTGTTAACCTTATGGGGATTCCCTTGTATGTTATTTGTTGTTTTTCCCTTGCTGCTTTTAATATTTTTTCTTTGTATTTAATGTTTCGTAGTTTGATTAATATGTGTCTTGGCATTTTTCTCCTTGGATTTATCCTGTATGGGACTCCCTGTGCTTCCTGGACTTGATTAACTATTTCCTTTCCCATATTAGGAAAGTTTTCAACTATAATCTCTTCAAATATTTTCTCAGTCCCTTTGTTTTCCTCTTCTTCTCTGGGACCCCTATAATTCGAATGTTGGTGTGTTTAATGTTGTTCCAGAGGGCTCTGAGACTGTCCTCAATTCCTTTCATTCTTTTTTCTTTATTCTGCTCTGTGGTAGTTATTTCCATTATTTTATCTTCCAGGTCACTTATCCCTTCTTCTGCCTCAGTTATTCTGCTATTGATCCCTTGTAGAGAATTTTAAATTTCATTTATTGTTTTGTTCCTCATTGTTTGTTTGCTCTTTAGTTCTTCTATGTCCTTGTTAAACGTTTCTTGTATTTTCTCCAATCTATTTCCAAGATTGTGGATCATCTTTACTATCATTATTGTGAATTCTTTTTCAGGTAGGCTGCCTATTTCCTCTTCATTTGTTTCATCTGGTGGGTTTTTACCTTGCTCCTTCATCTGCTGTGTGTCGCTCTGTCTTCTCATTTTGCTTAACTTACTGTGTTTGGGGTCTCCTTTTTGCAGGCTGCAGGTTTGTAGTTCCCGTTGTTTTTAATGTCTGCCCCCAGTGGCTACAGTTGGTTCAGTGGGTTGTGTAAGCTTCCTGGTGGAGGGGACTAGTGCCTGTGTTCTGGTGGATGAGGCTAGATCTTGTCTTTCTGGTGGGCAGGTCCACGTCCGGTGATGTGTTTTGGGGTGTCTGTGACCTTATTATGATTTTAGGCAGCCTGTCTGCTAATGGGTGTGGTTGTGTTCTTGCCTTGCTAGTTGTTTGGTATATGGTGTCCACCACTGCGGCTTGCTGGTCATTGAGTGGAGCTGGGTCTTGGCGTTGAGATGGAGATCTCTGGGAGACTTTCGCTGTTTGATATTACGTGGAGCTGGGAGGTCTCTGGTGGACCAATGTCCTGAACTTGCCTCTCCTACCTCAGAGGCACAGCCCTGATGCCAGGGTGGAGCACCAAGAGCCTTTCATCCACATGGCTCAGAATAAAAGGGAGAAAAAAAGAAAGAGTGAAAAAGATAAAATAAAATAGTTATTAAAATAAAAAATAATTATTAAAAAGAAATTTAAATGTAATAAAAAGAAAGAAAGAAGAGAGCAACCAAACCAAAAAACAAATCCACGAATGATAACAAGTGCTAAAAACTATACTAAAAAAAGAAAAAAAAAAAAAAAAAAAAAAAAAAAAAAAAAAAACCGGACAGACAGAACCCTAGGACAAATGGTAAAAGCAAAGCTATACAAAATCACACACAGAAGCATACACATATACACTCACAAAAAGAGAAAAAGGGGAAAAAATATATGTCGTTGCTCCCAAAGTCCACCTCCTCAATTTCGGATGATTCGTTGTCTATTCAGGTATTGCACAGATGCAGGGTACATCAAGGTGATTGTGGAGCTTTAATCTGCTGCTCCCGAGGCTGCTGGGAGAAATTTCCCTTTCTCTTCTTTGTTTGCACAGCTCCCGGGATTCAGCTTTGGATTTGGCCCCGCCTCCACGTGTAGGTCACCTGAGGGTGTCTGTTCTTCTCTCAGACAGGACGGGGTTAAAGCAGCAGCTGACTCGGGGGCTCTGGCTCACTCAGGCCGGGGGGAGGGAGGGGTGCGGATGCGGGGCGAGCCTGCGGCGGCAAAGGCCGGCATGACGTTGCACCAGCTTGCGGTGCGCCGTGTGTTCTCCCGGGGAAGTTGTCCCTGGATCCCGGGACCTGGCAGTGGCGGGCTGCACAGGCTCCCTGGAAGGGAGGTGTGGACAGTGACCTGTGCTCGCACACAGGCTTCTTGGTGGTGGCAGCAGCAGCTTTAGCGTCTCATGCCGGTCTCTGGGGTCCACGCTGATAGCCGCGGCTCGCCCCTGTCTCTGGAGCTCCTTTAAGTGATGCTCTTAATCCCCTCTCCTCGCGCACCAGGAAACAGAGAGGGAAGAAAAAGTCTCTTGCCTCTTCTGCAGCTCCAGACCTTTTTCCGGACTCCCTCCCGGCTAGCTGTGGCGCAATAGCCCCCTCAGGCTGTGTTCACGCCGCCAACCCCAGTCCTCTCCCTGCGATTGGACCGAAGCCCGAGCCTCAGCTCCCAGGGCCTCCCACCCCGGCAGGTGAGCAGACAAGCCTTTCGCGCTGGTGAGTGCCGGTCGACCCTGATCCTCTGTGTGGGAATCTCTCTGCTTTGCCCTCTGCACCCCTGTTGCCACGCTCTCCTCTGTGGCTCCGAAGCTTCCCCCCTCCGCCACCCGTGGTCTCCGCCAGCGAAGGGGCTTCCTAGTGTGTGGAAACCTTTCCTCCTTCACAGCTCCCTCTCAGTGGTGCAGGTCCCGTCCCTATTCTTTTGTCTCTCTTTTTTATTTTGTCCTACCCAGGTATGTGGGGAGTTTCTTGCCTTTTGGGAGGTCTGAGGTCTTCTGCCAGCATTCAGTAGGTGTTCTGTAGGAGTTGTTCCACATGTGGATGTATTTCTGATGTATTTGTGGGGGGGAAGGTGATCTCCACGTCTCACTCTTCCACCATCTTGAAGCTCCCTCTCTTCTGCGTCTCTTCAAGGTCCTTAGGGTACTTCACTGCTCATGAGCACTTCGAATAAGGTCTTCTGCAATTTGGATTCTGTTTACCTCTTACTTTGTCTCTTACAACTTTCTAGCAACTTCCTCCTCTAACGTTTTCCATCCATCCAATATACATATATATATATATATTTTTTTGCGGTACGCGGGCCTCTCACTGTTGTGGCCTCTCCCGTTGCGGAGCACAGGCTCCGGACGCGCAGGCACAGCGGCCATGGCTCATGGGCCCAGCTGCTCCGCGGCATGTGGGATCTTCCCGGACCAGGGCACGAACCCGTGTCCCCTGCATCGGCAGGCGGACTCTCAACCACTGCGCCATCAGGGAAACCCCATCCATCCAATATTTATCAAGCTCCTACTATGTGAAGGCAGCTGGATAAGTGCTGAGTTTACAGTGGTGAACAAGATGGACATGGTCCTTGACCTCCTCGAGTTCACAGTCAATAAACTAACAGGTAATTAGTAAACTAAGTGTGAAAGGTGCCATAAAGGAAAAACAGGGTGATACGAGGGAGAAAATGGGAGTAGGGAGGTGCACTAAGGGTCTTCCTAGATTCAACTAAACATTCAGACTAATAAGAATTCCACAGTTCACTCTTAGCATCACAAGCTCTAGGAGGATAGGGGATGGGAAACCCAGCTGGCTGCTAGGGCAACATCAGGTGTTCCTCCTCCTCAGTGGTTCATGCAGCATCAGTGCCAGAAGACTTGAACTTGGGCAGGGGCGGCTCTGCCCTGGCTTAGAAGCTGCATGTGTCACAGGAGCCAGTATCTCTTGTCACAGTGCCATAAGCAGAGCTCTCAGGAACTCTGCAAGGAGCATCCTAATACAGAGGAATGACATCAAAATTATGGCATTCCATCAGGTACTCATAGTTCATTTATAGTTATTCCTAGACCGGATGCAACATACCAGTGAGAGGTCAGTTATACTCTGGGTAATGTTGCTTAGTAATAGAATTGACATCTCAGCTAATTAGTTTACCAGGGAGACAGTGCTAGGAAGTTAACTGAAGGTTAAGTTCTCATACAGAAGGAGGAAGGGTTTTGTTATCCCTTTGCTCATTGGGGGGTTTCCTTAGATAGAGTGGTCAGGGATCATACTGTTTTAGTTTAGTTCTCAAGTTCGAAAAAGGTGAGGGAAGAGTATCTTAGGCAAAGAGAATGGGAAGAGTTTGGTGTCTTCCAGGAAGGGAGAATCAAAGGAGGTAGGCTGGAGAGGTGGGCTGGGGCTCATGGCATCCTGTGTGAGGAGGTTGGGTTTTATTTGAAGTTTGGATTTTATTCCTTGTCCTTGCTGACTTAGAGTGAAATGCAGTATTCTCACTAAGTGATTGCATACTTCCAGTGTTTCAGGTACAGAGTTGCCTGGCCAAAGTCTTGTATGCCTTCCTCTGTAGGAGTCTATATCAAGGAGTGTTCTAATTTTTTTTTTCAGGGGAAGGAAGGATTTATTATTACTTACAGAAAGTAAGGAGAACACCAGGATTTTTCCCAAAGTAGTGACTCTAAGGGGTGTTCTAATGTTGCATTGCTATATAATAATCCACACTAAAAAAACATAAAACAACAACTATTTTATTAAACTCAGAGAATTTCTGGATCAGAGGTTTGGACCAGTGTGATGGTTAATTTTGTGTGTCAAACTGACTGGGTCACAGTGCCCAGATATGTGGCCAAACATTCTTCTGAGTGTTCCTGTGAGGGTATTTTTGGATGAGATTTACCTTTAAATTGGTGGACTTCGAGCAAAGCAGACTGCTCTCCATAACGTGGGTGGGCCTCAGCCAACCAGTTGAAGGTCTGACTAGAGCAAAAGACCTGCACTGAGCAAGAGGGAATTCTGCAGCAGAAGGCCTTTGGACTTGAACTGCACACAGCCAATAGGGTGTGTAATATATAGAAAGACATTTATTTAAAGGAGTTGGCACACGCATTATGCAGCTTGGCAAGTCTAACACCTGCCAGGTGGGCCAGCAGGCTAGAGACTCAGGGGAGATGGCTCCCACATCCCAATAGGGTGTTAAAGGAGTTGGGGACATGTTTCTAAAACCAACACAGTATGTTATCTGGCTACAAATTATTTGCATTTATCTCACCTGCAAAATATACTTGACTCTCCTAAGATCCCCTAAAAGTATCTCCCACTGTACCATCAAGCTTGGCTTGAGGCCAAGGATATCATAAACCTTATTTAAGGTCTAGATGTGGATGAGGATCCTTGAGTTGGTTCCTTGGATATAGTTCCTCTACATCTGAAGACCTGTAAACTGAAGACACAAATTATCTGCTCCCCCTCTCTACACAATATGTAATGATGAGACAGGTGTAGGATAAGTGTAATAAAAGTTATTATTCAAAGAAAAGGGGAAAACATAGCAGTCAGTTGCCCATAGTAATTCTAAAATTCAGCTTCGCATCTAAGGACCATTTCTTGATAAAGGTTCAAAACAGGTCTTTGGGAATGATTTTTGTGGCTTTTGGCTCCATCCTCTGAGATCTTGATTCTGACCTTTGAGTCACCTTCTTTTACCCCCATAAGAAATAGGCCATATTTGCAGCTGAGTAGATTTCTCAACTTTCTTTCCGTCTGTAGAAGTTTGGGGATCCACAGAACCCCTTTTATTAGTACAATCTCAGTTCTTCTTAGTCCAGGCTGGTATAATTACTTTAAAGACTTTGTGGATTTCTTATGTGGCAATTCATTATCTGTTTCATTTGACCAAAACTACACACATAAATCTCTCTGAGATAAGTCCTTCTGTAATTGGGCCTCCTGTGGAGCTTCTGTGGGATAGCACACTTAATATCCTTAGAAAATCTATTGTCTTCAAGTACCTCCTTAAGATTCTCAGATGGGACTTTGTTTGACTGAAATGGTCTCTAGGAGGCACCACCTTAAATATTTCTGAGATTATTTTTTATTGAAGTATATTTGATTTACAATATTATGTTAGTTTCAGGTGTATAGCATAGTGATTAAGTATTTTTGCAGATTGTATTTCATTACAGGTTATTATAAAGTAATGGCTATAATTCTCTTTGTTACACAGAAAATATCGTTGCTTATCTATTTTATATATATAGTAGTTTGTATCTGTTTATCCCAAACTCCTAATTTATCCCTCCCTGCTTCTCTGTCCTCTTTGAAATTTCTGAGATTTTAACAAATGGTTGTCAGTCACCATTGACCTCATCTTTACTCCAGAACAAGCATAGTGTTATGATAACAATCTGGAATTGATGTGTCCTTTCTTACTTTGAGTGCCTTTTGCTGGGTGGAAAGATTGTCCTTGGCTTTTTGTATTTACTCCCAACTTTTCCCCAAATGATATCATTTATTCTTTAATTGAGCTCTGTCCTTGCTCAGTTTAATACAGGCATCTAGAAGAAGCCAGAAGACACCTTCAATACTATGGAAATCTCCTTAGATGCATCCCTGAGTTCATTCAGAACACTTTTAGTTTCCAAATGACTGCAACCAATAGTGCTGTCAAACTTTCTTCTACTACAGAACAAGGAACTCGTTTTTCCTCAGCTTCTAATAATAGTTTCCTTCTTGCCCTCACCAACTGTTTCCTGGAGGTCTGTCACATGGTCACCAAGTGAATGCCACATGATCTGGGTTTTGATTTAGTGGCATCCCACGTCTAGAAAACAACTTTTGTTCCAGTTATCTGTTGCTCTTTACCAAATCACCCCAAACTTAGCAGTAAAATAAGATGATGATTTGATTGTGTTTGTCGATTCTGTGGGTCAGGAATTTGGACAGGGCAAAGCTTGTCTCTGTCCTCTAATGTTTGGAGCCTCAGCTAGGGAGACTCAGATGGCTGGGGGTGACTCATACAGCTTGAAGCTACATCACCATCTGGAAACTTCTTTACTCACATGTCTGGTGCCTGGGTTGGGATGATTGAAAGGCTGGGCTCGGCTAGGATTCTTTTTTTTTAATTGAAGTATAGTTGGTTTACAATATTGTGTTAGTTTCAGGTGTACAGCAAAGTGATTCAATAATATGTGTGTGTGTATATATATACATATATATATATTTCAGGTTATTTTCCATTATAGGTTATTATGTATGTTGGATATTGTTCCCTGTGTTATACAGTAAATCCTTGTTGCTTATCTATTTTATATATAGTAGTGTGTATCTGTTAATCCCAAGCTCCTATTTTATTACCCCCATCCCTTTCCCTTTGGTAACCATAACTTTGTTTTCTATGTCTGTGAGTCTGTTTCTGTTTTGTAAATAAGTTCATTTGTATTATTTTTAGATTCCACGTGTAAGTGATCTCATATTGTTGGGTTGTTTGGCTCATGTAGCATGAACCCAAGTGAAACCCCTTTGTCTATCATCACCCTTGGCACCTTCCATGGGTTACATTTATTTGGGGGAACAGATCTGACAGGTTGTGGAAGTAGAAATAGACTTATTCTGTGTTGTCCCCAAGAGTGGCACCAAGACATCATCAATCATGACGATGATAGTGGTGATGACAATGATATTGACAACTAACATCGTTTAATGCATCCACCCAGTTGTTCATGTTAAAAACGCACATGTCTTTGTTTTGTTCCTCTTTCTCACCTGCCACACCCAGTCACCAAGACCTGTCAATTCAGTGTCCTAAATATTTCTTGAATCTATTCTCTTTACATTTCCATTGACACCTCTCTTCTTTTGATTACTTTAATAGATATGGGCTGTAGAACTGTCTTCTAGTCAGTGTGTTACTTCTGAAGTTCAGCCCCGGTCATTCCAACGTGTAAGTCTCATCATCTTGGAATAATATCCAAACCCCTTCTCGTGTCCCACAAGACCCAATCTCACCCCTACTTCTCTTCTTCATTCATTCTGAATTTCTCTTGCCTCTGGCACAACCCTGTCTCTGAAGGCCTTTGTCCTAGTCAGCTTGGGCTGCTATAACAAACTACCATAAACTGGGTGGCTTAAACAATAGAAATTTATCTCTCACAGTTCTGAAGGCTGGAAGCCCAAGATCAAGGTGCCAGCTAATTTGATTCCCAGTGAGGCCTCTCTTCGTGGCTTGCAGTCGGCTGCCTTCTCACTGTGCCCTCAGATGGTGAAGAGATATATCATCTTTCTCATGTCTCTTTTTTATATAAGGGCACTAATCCCATTCATGAGGGCTCTACTTCTATTACTTAATAACCTCCCCAAAGCTCTACCTCCTAATACTGTCACACTGGGGATTGGGGCTTCCACATGTGAATTTTGGAGGCACACAAACATGCAGTCCCTAGCAGCCTTTGAGTCAACTCTTCCCTCTGCCTAGAATGTTCTTCCTCCCTTTCTCCCAATTATATCAGTTCATATATTTCTTCCTCCAAGAAGCCTTCCCTGACTATCCCCCCACCCAAGTCTGAGTTGGGTGCCCTGCTAGTGCTCAGTGTGACTATCTGTGTAGATTTCCTTCCTGGCACTTATTTTATTTGTCACAGAATTTTATCTTACTTCCCAGTGAATTGTGAGCTCTGAGAGAATAAGGACCCTTCTCTCTTCCCATCAGATCTTAGCCCAGTGTCCAGCACATAGTATGCCCTCATTAACTATATGAATAAATGAAAGCCATGGCTGCTGCTTGTTGGCCAAGCCCACCCACAAGATGACAACTCTCTCCTACATACAAGAACCGGCTCAAAAGCCCTCCTGTATTTGCTTTCTGGGGGGTAGAAAATTATCTTCTAGGGAGAAAAATGCCTTAAAAACAGAATAGGCAAGTACTTGTGTAAATCATTAATAAATCTGTTTACTATTTTTATTTGCATTAAATATCAAATTAAATATTGCATTGAGTTAAATATTAATATTGCATTAAATATATATTACATTTTAAAAATTGAGTACTAGATGCTCTTCCTCAGAGTTGGATTATGAAGGCTTTAGCACAATCAACCCAGCATGTGCTAACTGTGTATGGTTGTTTTCTGTGTCATTGTTGATTTGCTAGGGTCCTCAGGAACAAGAGAAAAGGTGAGAGGCTGCAGGGGCCTGCAGATGGGTGGTATGGCTAGGAGGGCAGCGCTCCACAGTGAGAGTTGATGGCTGATGGCAGGAGGAGAGAGGAAAGGAAAGGAGGAGGGGGAATATACAATTTATCATGCACCTATTATTTGCCATACATTGTCCTAAGGGATTTGCATGGGTTATCTCATTTCATTTCATTAGAGACCAAAGAAACAGGTACAATTATTATTCTCCCTCACACAGGTGAGTCTCACAGAGGTTGGGAGATGTGCACAAGGCCTCGTAGCCTTGGTGGGGCTATCATAGGCAGTATGATTACACTCCTAACTATGATCCTCTGCTGTTGCTTGAGGGAGGAGTTTAAAGGTTGCTACTAATCAAAATGGACACATGGGTTTTAAAGGATTTTAAATTTTGGCTGTCTTTATTCCTAATGACAAGGGAACATGATGGAATTTAGACCCACCTATCCACCCACCTATCCATCCATCCATCCACCATCCGCTCATCCACCTGTCCATCATCCATCCATCCATCCATCTTACTGGTTCTTACTGAGCTCCTGATGGGTACCAGGAATGGCTAGGTCTAGGAATGTAGGAGTGAACGAGGCAGATATAATCCTTATGCTGATGGATCTCATAGTTCAGTGGCAGAAGCCAGGACCACTTGACTTTTAATATCCCAGGCTCTTTCCCCTTCACCAAGATGCTTCCATAGTTTGAAACACTCTTGGATCATGTGGTGTATCCTGTGTCTTGTGTCTCTGAAGAGCCAGGATGGGCTATGGTACTGAAGGGAGCTCTCTGGCCTGCGGTACTTACCACGCCCTGACCTCTTGGTGACTTGCTCAGAGAGTACCTGGTCAACATCATCTCTTCCTGATGACTGGATTCGCCCATGCTAGGCAGGATTGTCATCCGATCTGTTGTGCTCCAGTGCTCCGAGGCCACATGTGAACACGCATTGGAGTCTGGGTTAGATATGGTTCTGGGTCTTCAGGGAAGACCCTTGTCCCCTGTGTTAAGGGCCTCATCCACATGGCTGACAAGCTGTTCCCTGTCCCACCTGTATGACAGATACAGCGTACCTGTTCAGGTGGGTCCCAAGGCTTCATCATATCCCTATGCACTGTGATGCGGCTGGTGGGACCAAGTAGATTCTGACATAGACCAACCGTAGCACTTTGCTAGACCAACTGGTAAGGTCCCTCAGATCCTAAATTCATACTTCAGTTCAGACTTCTCATCTGAATCCCACACTGACATGTCCAGCTGCTTTCTGGACCATTCTAAATGGATGTCTAAAGGACATCTCAAATGTCATGTGTCCACTTGTCCCGTGCCTATCAAACACTTTCTTACTCTTCCCCCAATTTTTTCTTCTCCCCAAATATTCCCTGCTCAATTATTAGCATCACCTATCATTTTGCACCAGATATGCAACTCAGAAAACAAGAGGTCGTGGTATTTTCCCATCCCCACCCCCTGGCCTGCAACACACACACACACACACACACACACACACACACACACACACACACACACACACACACACACACACACACACACACACACATACACACACACACGGTGACCCACCAGCAAGTCCTCTTGATTCTATCTCCAAAATATTTCTCAAGTCTGTCTCCTTTCCTCCATTCCCTCCACCACCACCTTAATTCACACTTCTATCACCTTTTGCAAAAACCACAGGTGCCTCTCAACGTATTAAGCTATCTCTACTCTTGCTCCATCCAAACTATTGTCCATGTGAGAATTAAAGTGATCCTGTCCCTTCCTGCCGTCATGTTTAGTGACTTTCCATTGCCCTTGGGAAGACTCCAGACTCCCAGCTTGGGCTGGATCCCAAGGCTCCTTTGATACTGTGCCCACCTGTCCCTCCAGCCTTGCCTTATAGCACCTTTTAGCGTGCTCTGTCCCCCTAACTAGGATGCAAGCCCCAGAGTTCAGGAGCTGCTGCTGGCTCACTCTGGATTGCCAGTTCACCAAGCACAGTGCCAGGACAGAGCAGGCCCCAGGAAATAGTGGTGGAGTGAATAAATGAGTGAATGAATGAATGAATGAGATAGTAAGACAGATAATGATTCCTTCCAAGTTGGTGGTTCTCTTATTTGTTCTCTTATTTGCACACAGGGGGGTTTAAAAGTGGGGTGGAACCTTGATCCTGTTCTTCCTGTGTCCACACTATGGCAGACACAGAACTCTCCCTTCGAGAGGGATGCATAGCCCAGCTGTGAACGGTGTGGACAGATGACAGCCTCCAGCTGTCAATGCCTTGGGCCTGCCTCAGCCCTTGAGCTGCCCTGCTCTTCTCAGGTTGGCGCCGACCAATGACTGCAAGACTGTGGTCCTAGGACCTGACCCTTTCTGCCGGATGCAGGACTCCTCTAATGGGCACTTGGCTCTGGAGTCCCTGGCGAGCGGCCAGGAACTGTCAGGTCTGCATCCCCACTGACAGCTTCCCTTGTCGCATCCTGCCTCCTCCCTTCTCCTTGCACGGCTTGTGTCAGTGTCCCGTGGCTGCTGCAGAAAATGATCACGAACTGGCGCTGTAAAACAACAGAAGTTTATCCTGTCACAGTTCTGGAGGCTAGAAGTCCAAAATCAAGGGAGCTATGCTCCCTTCAAAGGCTCTAAGAGGGGACCCCACATGCCTCTTCCAGCTTCTGGTGGCTCCAGGCGTTCCTTGGCTTGTGGCTGCATCGCTCCAGTCTCTGCCTCTGTCTTCACATTGCCCTCTTCGCTGTGTCTGTGTGTCTCTTATGTCTCAAATCTTCCTTTTCTCTCTTAAGAACACTGTCTTTGGATTTAGGGATTCCCTCCCTACCCCGCCCCAGTCCAGTGTGACCTCATCTTACCTTGATTATATCTTCAAAGACCTTTTCCCAAATAAGGTCACATGCACAGGTTCTGGGGAATTAGGACTTGAACATATTTTGAGGGGGGGACACTATTTAACTCCCACTCAGGTGTTACTCCCCAGTAAACCTTTTGCATGGTTAACTCCACCTTGACATCTGCTTTCCAGGAGACCCGGTTGACAGACCTTCTTCCCTCATCTGGAGTGTTCTGCTCCTTGCCTGTTATGATATTTCACTTCTGCTTAAATATTTTTTTGCCTTCCCAAGTCACTTGGAAGTTCCCTGAGGGCAAGTGTGTGTCCTTCTGGACAATGCCAAGTGTGACCTTTCATTTATGTGAAAGAATCTGGGGACAAGAGAGGTCTTGGAATTAGAATTAGACAAAGCAGGTCTGAATCCTATCTCGCCAACCACAGGGACCCTGGGACCTTTACTTCTCTCTTTTCATGATCTGTGAACCAGACATGATAATAATATCCACCTTTCTTGTGGTCTTTTTGTGAGGATTAAATGTTTTCATTCACATATGATGGGGGGAGTTCGCCACTGTTCTGTCTACACCATTACAACTTCTCTTCCTCACCCTGTATCTTTTTTTTTTTTTTTTTTTTTTTTTTTTTTGCGGTACGCAGGCCTCTCACTGCTGTGGCCTCTCCCGTTGCGGAGCACAGGCTCCGGACGCGCAGGCTCAGCGGCCATGGCTCACGGGCCCAGCTGCTCCGCGGCATGTGGGATCTTCCTGGACTGGGGCACGAACCTGTGTCCCCTGCATCGGCAGGCGGACTCTCAACCACTGTGCCACCAGGGAAGCCCACCCTCTATCTTTTAAGCGGCCTATAAGTCTCCTTTGAAAAAGGAGGGCACCCGTGAAAAGGGGGCGGGCACATGGAGAGGTTTTGTTGGGGCTCTGCAAAGGCTTGGGGCGTGAGCAGGACTCCTTCTGGACCATCTACAGTCTTTGGGTGGCAGTTTGTGGAAGACTCTTTCCACATGGTGATGGAGCTCCTCATCCTGGGTTATGTGATCTCCCTCAAAGGGCAAGATTATTCTGTAGGCATTGGATTGGCAGCTGCCTTTGGATATCAAAAAAGACTGAACACTGTTTCTTTCTCTTTTCACTCCTGCTAAAGTAATCCTAATCCTCCCAGAGGCAAGGAGGAGGCCTCTGATTGATGGAAAGTCTTATATAAGGAGGGGCACCAAGGAAAAGTACAAAGATTAACCCAAGTTCTAATCCTGTTGCAGGAGCAAAGTGTGTCACCTGCTTGGGCATTGTGCAGCAGCTATTATGAATATTGTTGCTTGATATCCCAGTGTCATTGTCCTTGTCATCAGGGTGGGGAGTGAGGGACACCCTCAGATGTCAAGGCGGAAATTCTGCTCACGAAACGGATGACGGGGAAGGAGTGTCTGCAGAAATACTCCACTGGGTAGAGGGACGGAGATGCCGCAAGCAAACCGGGTTCTTCCCTGCTGTTTTGCATTCTTGCTGTGCCTTCTAGGAGATTGCAGCCTGGAGAGGAAACAAGAAAGCCGGCCCAGAGTTGACTTCACCCCGTCACGGTCTCCCTGTTTGCAAGGTCATGCGAGCAGAGGACAGATCCATTTTTAAGAGTGATGCATGGAGTGGCAACATCTGAGCTTCCAGAGAGTGCAATGGTGTGATGCTAAGAGACACAGGATCCTGCTCTGCACTGTCCTCTGCCCCTCCTTCCTCCTCTCCTTCTTCCCTACTCCTTCCTTCCCTTTAATGCACTCGTGTTCCCAGACGCCGCGAGCAGAAGGGGTGGGTGAGGAGACTAGCCTGCAGGGAGGGAAGGTACCTCATTATTTTATTGGACACTGTTCAGAATTAGAGCTTTGGGCCCCACAGCTCCTGCAGCAACCAACCAGGCTCTGGTGAAAGTTTCAGGCGGTTTTCTCTTCCCTTTAAAGCCTGTTGGGACATTTTCAGCAGAGGAGAAAGGGGTAGAGTTCACCTTAATCTTTCTCTGTCCCATATTTCTGCCTTTAAGTGGATCCAAGCCCAAGCCTTGTAATTATCTCAAAAATAGACCTGATAGCCATGGTGCATTCGGTGGGTTTCCTTGGCGATGTCTAATGAAACAGCGCAGTGAGGAGGAGATAGCCTGTTGGTGGGTGGATAGATGGCCCTGCGTCTGTTAATCTCACATTTCATCTCCGTTTAAGCAGTCTCTGAGCTCATTAATTGTCTTTCTGAGTAGGGCCAGGCATTTATCTTTGAGAGCTATCTAGCTTTACTGAGTTCATCCAGGCTAAAGAGAAGGGGAGGGGCAGACTGTAGATGTCCACCTAATTTTACTGAACAAGAAATAGATAGTTAGACAGAGTGATGGCTCTTGATCTGTTTTGCCTGATTGCCTGGCCACCAGAAAAGTGGTACCGGTTGCTTCCCCCACCAGTTGTGGATGAGAGTGCCACCTCCCCATATGCCGTCATAGCATGGAAGATCACCCGTCTCTTTCTGACATAAGGTGGAATTCTGTCAACGCCCACGTCATAGAACAAACATAAAAGAAACTCATAGAGCTGCCTAATGCACACAGAGTACCTGTCTGTTTTAAACAAGCCAGATACACAATCATTCAAATTTTATGAGAAGGATAAAGTAAAATGACTCTTTATACGCTGCCACGATATTTTTTTAACCATCAGATCCCTCTGATGCATTTAAAATAGATTCTGAATGTTGATGAATAGGGGAATAATTAAATAAAATATGGTTCATCCGTAGTATGGAATTCTGTGCAGCTGTTAAAAAAGGAAGTGATGGCTCCACGCCAGGGGTTCTCAACTGGTGGTCCCCTTGGGGGACCCTTGGCCGTGTCTGTAGACATTTTTTGTTGTCATGATTGGGGGAGAGGATATGGTCCTGGCATTTAGTGGGTAGAGGCCAGGGATGTTGTTAAACATCCCACAATGCACATGACAGCCCCTCACAGCAAAGAATTATCCAGGCCAAATTTTCAACAGTGCTGGAATTGAGAAACTCAATTCTACATGAATTATATGGAAAAGATTTTCATACTCTATTGTTAAGTTTATAAAAAGCAAGTGTTCAGATCAATATCTACAGCTCCAATCCACTTTTTAAAATTAAGAAGTATATATTATGTGTATCTGCATATGTATATATAGGCAGATATGTTTGAACATGTTTAGGAAAAAACCCAGGAGAATACATGTCTAATTTGTGTTGTTTTTTGAGGGGTGAGTTTGGTGAATAGTAGGGGCTTTCTTCATTTATGATTCAGAAAAGAGTGGTGAGGAAAATAGTATGGATCCTGATTTGTATGGATCCAATGGAGACCCTACCTTTCCAGTATCACACATACTGCAAAGTGGATTTTCACAGGGCAGCACATACATTGCTTTTCAAGGGACTGTTATATGAGGCTCTCTAGATGAATGCTATGAATGAGATTTTTATAGGAGACTCTTTCTTTTCATTGCCCAGTGTCTGCCATTAGTTACAGCTGAGCCTGGCAATACTAGGTCTCGATTTCTTAAACAAACAAAATAAAATGAAACTCTGAATATGGGGGAATAAACAGATCCTAGTGCATAAAAATTCTTTAAAAGCACATCATGGCACACTAAGATGACCAACACTCAGAAAAATAACAGCCATGGAATATTCGTTTTGACCAAATTGTCCTGCTGGTCCCTTTGCTTTCAGCCAGATTGTTTTCAGTAGCACAAAGAGACTTATCCAGAAGCCTTTGAAGCATCTATTATCATGCAGTTATTATGCAGTAACCAGACCAGGGGGGAGAGTGCAGTGCAAGAGGCACAGCTGCCGTGGATCAAGAGGGTTGGAGCATGGGGATGAGTGAGAGGAGGCACCCAGGCTTCAGGCTCAGGGGGCTGGCAGAACTGGGACGCACTTCTCCAACCCAGGAGATGAGGGGGCACAACTGGTGGAAAGAGGAGGGCGTGGCTTGGACCGTGTGATGTTGAAATGTCAGTGGGACACGCATGTGGAGAGAGCGAGAGGACAGTCAGTTTGTTGGGTCTGGAGCTCAGGATGGCAGCCAGGACCAGACACACACATACAGGGGTCCTAGAGGAGGTCGGGATTGAGGTCTGGATGGGACAGGAAATGGTTCCAAGGGAGGGGGAGTAATGTGCATGCAGAGGCGGATTCCTAGAGGATGGTGGTGTTCCCGGAATAGGCATAGGAAACGGAGCCCAAAGGACGAAGGGCTTTGGGAAAAGATGTCAGAGAGGGGACAGACAGACTCACTGCAGAGGGTTCCAGGCAAGGTGAGAAGGGACAAGGGTCCTGGGCTGTGCAATAAAGCTGTCCGGGTAAGGGGGAGTGGGCGCTGAGGAGTAAATGAGAAGGCGGAGGGCCCTCATATGCTCTTCCTTGGAGCTGTAGCCTTACTTGGATTTGTGATTCCCTAATTCCTGTCTGCTTCTCCTCCAGACTGTAAGTGCCCTTACATGGCATGGGGACCACGTCCATTTGTTCTTCTCACTGTGTCTCCAATGTTGAGCACAGTTCTGGAGGGTGGACATAAAGAAGCAAAGAGAACTGAACTTTTACAGTCACTAAAGGAGGTGAAGGAGCAAGGAAGAGGGGGCCTCAGAGAAGGAGCTGGCGTAGAAGGAGGGTTTGGAGATAAGGGGAGGGATGCTGGACAGAGGAAAGACTGGGGGAGGCACAGGGCTCGGTTCTGAGACCCCAGGAGAAAGATCCATGTTGGTCCACCCCCTTGTATGCAGACCCCGGGCTCCACCTTGCCCCCCCCCCCACCTTTCAGCCTGTGCCTCCCTTGTAAGCTGAGGTCAGAGACCCACCTGAGCCTGCCCCGTGGACCAGGCACTGATGGGGGAGGAGAAGACGGGTGCTCTACCCTGCCCATGCCTTTCAACACAGGCAGGCAGGACAAGCCCTCTTGTTTACACTTTGCAAACAGGAGAGAAACGCCACAGGCGTGCCTGGTCTAACAGCCTTTGGGAGGTGGTAAGAGAAGCAGCTTAACATTTATTCCACGAGTTACCTGTTTCCAAATTGTGGCCCTAGCTCTGTCATGTCCCCGAAGATTTCTCTTTATGTGGACGGTCTGTGCTGGCTGGTCCTAGCCCACGTTCATTGTTAATCTGTGGGGCGTGGACTTGACCAACAGTGGTAATAAACATACTAATAATGGTTCTAGGTATTTTCGCCCTAAAGCTTCTGTGCTGTAAACATCTTTGCTGCAAACATTTTCACCCCATAACTAATTGGCCCTAAGGCAATTTTGCTGTAAAAGATAAAATAACTGGTGAACAGTTGGCTTCGTTTCCTCACTGACGCAAGACTCCCATTTTTATATTCCATCCATCTTCGCCCTTGTGATGGTCTAAACAGTGATGAGTAGATGTGGTCGTCTTAAAGCAGTGGATGGTAACAACTACTCTATCGATGTAGTTGATAGAAAACACGGTGATAAAACTTAACTGGAAGTGTGAAATTGAGAGTGCAAAGCCAAATCACATATTATACTAGAAAACGATAGCATCAGTTTGCAAATCCTTAGGTGATTTGAAGGCGCTAAGTTGAACCCATGTTTCCAACAGAACTTTGGAACATTCACCAATGGCCGTGTGACCATCTGCCAAGAAGCAGCAGCAGTGATACAGAGCTCAGCTACAAACATGCATCCTGGTGTTTGAGATGGATCCTTGTCAGTTATTTGCACAGTATTGCTGTGAATCTACATGCATTTTATTTCATTTTTATTTTTTAGATTAATTTTTTGGAGTATAGTTGGTTTACGATGTTGTGTTAGTTTCTGCTGTACAGCAAAGTGAATCAGTTACACATATACATATATCCATTCTTCTTAAGATTCTTTTCCCATATAGGTCATTACAGAGTATTGAGTAGAGTTCCCTGTGCTATACAGCAGGTTCTTATTAGTTATCTATTTTATATACAGTAGTGTGTATATCTCAATCTCAATCTCCCATTTTATTCCTCCCCTCCCTTTTCCCCCTCGGTAACCATAAGTTTGTTTTCTACATCTGTGACTCTTTCTGTTTTGTAAATAAGTTCATTTGTACCAGTTTTTTTAGATTCCACATATAAGTGATATCATGTGATATTTGTCTTTCTCTGGCTTATTTCACTCAGTATGAGAATCTCTAGGTCCATCCATGTTGCTGCAAATGGCATTATTTCATTCTTTTTTATGGCGGAGTAATATTCCATTGTATAATATTTGCACGCATTTTAAATGTGTGCAAATATTTTGTATTTTACAATAAAGTCTTAAATTTTGTTATTCATTTTTCATTATGTCCTTTTTAACATCCCTCTTTACTTTTTTGTTATTTTATCTTTTACAGTAAAATTACCCTACAGCCAATTAGTTTTGCAGCAAAAATATTTGTGGAGAAAATGTTTATGGCAAAAAGGCTTGTGGCAAAGATGCTTTGGGCAAAGATGCTGGTCTAGGCTATTAACAGCTCTTGACACTGGGGCCTTTGCTGAGTGGTGGCCGTGAACCAGGTGTGTGGTATCTCATTTAATCCCCACGACCACCCGGTGAAGTAGGAGGGGAGCCTGGAGCTCAGCCTGGGATGGATGGGCGGTAACGGTGGAACGTTGTCTTCTCAGGTGGCCTGGTCTCCTGTGCCCAAGACCTTGGGCAGCAAAGCAGAGCAACGTCCCATCTCTTTGTCTTTAAGGTACTGGCTTGGTTAAGCTCCCCGCAGCTTGTTGGGCCTGGAGCCCTGGCTGGGACTAGCGAGTTCCAGGGCATTTTCTTCGGTTCAGCAGAGTCCTGGAAAGGGGTTCTCTTTTTTCTCTGCCTTGGAGTCCGAGGTGCTGTGGGAGGCCACAGGCATGTGATGAAGGGGCTCAATCTGAGCTTTGGGCAAGGAAAAGGGGAGCTTGTGGTGTCTTCTTTCCCTTTGGGTGGGAAACCATCTCGACCAATAGGAAATATGGTGGAAGTGCGAGCAGAGGGTGGAGAGAGAGAGGAAGGAAGAGAAGGTTTACTTGGCTTGGATAGTGATGTCCCAGGCCCGGGGGCCACCTGGCCCTGGGATTTGCATTTCACAAAGTGTCTGTGCAACTCACCTTTTCCCTTTCGTCTCAGCCGGGGCCCTTCCCGTGCTGGGAGCTGGCTCGGCATTCTGAGAACAAGGGGAGCATGTGCGTGGGTCAGTCCACAGCGTGGGGGCTCTTTGGGCCTACTGAGTAGGGTGTGGCTTTTGGTTCTGTGAAAGTGTGCTTAAAATCTTCTGGTGGCTTCCGAACTTGCTTAGAGAAAACCCAAATTCCATATGTTGACCTTCAAGGCTAGTCATGATCTGGCCCTTGCTTGCCTCCCTGATGTCTGACTATCCCGATACTCCAAACTTCCTGCTTCCTGGCCCTTGTCCACTCGTGCCTGCCCCAGGGCCTTTGTAACTGCTGTTTCTACACTGAGAATACCTACTCCAGATATGTCTGGCTCTTTCTTGTCATTCAACTCTCAACCCTCCCCAACATAAAGTAGCACCTGTCATTCTCCATCCCACAACCCATTTTGTTATCATCATTGGACTTATTACTATCTGACATTATCTTCATTTATGGTTATTTATTATCTTATTTGCTACGTCCTTCCTCCTCTCTGCCACCCAGTGGCAGGGACTCGTCGTCTGTTTATTGCTAGAAACACAGAGCCTACAATAGCACCTCGCTTGTGTTAGGCACCCCATCAACATTTTCGGAATAAATGAATCAAATATTTCTTTCCAAGGAGCATAGTTATTTTGTCTAAGAGAAAAACAAAGGAAAAACAATTGTTTCAATGCGAAACTCAACATTTCTTGTCTTTGTATTTTTTTATGCAGGATCTACTGTCCCTGCCATACAGCCTGGTCGAGGGTGAGGTAAGTACTCATTTTGTCCTGATTTAGGATTTTTGTTAAGTCTGATGGAAATGAAGGAGGTAAAAAAGTCTCATTCTCCCTATTACTGTGCAAACCCAGCCCAGCCATGCAGTGGGCGTGCTAAGGAGAAGGGTGGGAATTGCCAGTGCTCATAGCCTATAGTTTTCTTAACCTCCCCTCCCAGTTGGAGGGGCTCCTGGACATAACTGGCACAAACCTGTTACCAGGCATGGCCGTCCAATCCCATGCCCAAGGCAGACATCTGTAATCAACCATAGCACAATTCAACCCTTACAGAGAACAGTTATTACTGATTGATCAGGGAAAGCTGGTGAGATGAAACTTATTCACACTTTTGATGTATGAGCTCTAGATGGGTGGTTAGGTGGCTTCTCATTAGGAATGATGAGAGTGGTTGTGAGGATGGGAATCAAGCCCTTCCCTCTATTTCATCATTCATCTGAAGGCAAAAGAGGAAGCCCACATCTTCCGGCATCATGCCACATTTTTATTAGCATTGGAGCCACCAGAGTTTGGCCATGTAAGAATATAATTGAACCAAATGGATCTATACCTTGGGGCAAAACATTTTTTTTTTATTGATTCCAACTCTACATTATTATTGTTGCTTAATGAGGAACTAATGTAATTTCTAATGAAGCCGCATGGCCCTCAGATAGACAAAGTAAGGTTTTATTTCCCTTGTGATGCTGTATGCTCTCTTCAATTAAAACCGGGAAGGAAAATTAATACAAATGTAAGAATTTTTTTTTTTCTAAGATTAGTGTCAAGATGGCAGCTTTTTATTAAACATGTAAATTTCCTGTGTGATGGGATTGGAGAGACGTGTGGCTGGCCCTTGAGTGGACTGGAGATGGTTTAAGTGGTGAAGGAGGCTTCACGGAGAGTCTGAATCTGTGGTCTCTGTCATTTGAGGGGTGATTAGAGTGGGCTCTGTGCTCCACAGCCCCCTCCCCTCCTCCCAGCGTTCTGTCCCCTGGAGCCGTACTCCCCAGGCTCCTGCTGTTGGCTGCCAGTTATTGGTAGAAGAATTTGAGGAACTGTGGGGTTTTTTGGGAAGTAATTTATTGATGTGAAATTCACATAACATAATAGTAGCCGTTTTAAAGTGAACAATTTAGTGGCATTTGGTATATTCACAGTGTTGTGCACCCACTGCCTCTAAACATGTTCATCACCCCAAAAGGTAACCCCATTAGCACTCACTTCCCACTCCCCCTCCTCCCAGCCCTAAGCAACCACTAATGTGCTTTCTCTCTCTCTGGATTTGCCTGTTCTGGACACTTCATATAAATGGAACCAACAATGTGTGGCCACTTGTGACTGGTTTCTTTCACTGAGCATAATGTTTATGAGATTCGTCTACGTGGTAGCTGTGTCAGTACTTCACTCCTTTTTTAAAAAAATTATTATTTATTTTATTTATTTTTGGCTGCATTGGGTCTTAGTTGTGGCATGCAAGATCTTTCGTTGCGGCATGTGGGCTTCTCTCTAGTTGTGGCTTGCAGCCTCCAGGGCATGTGGGCCCTGTAGTTTGCGGCACGTGGGCTCTCTAGTTGAGGCTCGTGAGCTCAGTAGCTGTGGCAGGCGGGCTTAGTTGCCCAGCGGCATGTGGGATCTTCGTTCCCTGACCAGCGATCGAACCCACGTCGCCTGCATTGTAAGGCGGATTCTTTACCACTGGACCACCAAGGAAGTCCCTTCACTCCTTTTATGGATGAATAATATTCCATTGTATGGATGGACCCCATTTGTCTATCCATTTGTCTGTTGGTGGATATTTGGGTTGTTTCTACCTTTTGGCTATGGTGAATAGTGCTGATCTGAATATGTGTGTACAAGTATTTGTTTGAACATCTGTTTTCACTTCTTTTGGGTGTATACCTAGCAGTAGATTTGCAGGGTCATATAGTAATTCTGTGTTTAACTTTTTGAAGAACTGCAAAACTTCATCTATAACAAGAGGAAAAGGAGTCTCGGCAAGGTCTCTGGTATCTGCTGGGATTTGAAGCCTGGCAGGCTGGCTCCAGGGCCTGTGTTTCCAACCACCATGCTTTCCTGCATTTGGGCGTGTCAGCCCCATTTAGCACGTCCTATTCTGTGCACTGCCCTGGGGAAAGCAGGAGTGCAGGGAAAGTGGAGGGCAGGTAGGCTCCTCTCACCTCGAGGGACCAAATGTATCATTCCTGGCCAGTCTCCCTCATTCCATGTGGCGTCTTGACCTTTAAACTCTGAAGAGTCTGTGCAGTTGCTGGACCAGTTGATTGAGTAGTCACTTGATTTGCTGATAGGTTGTTTGAACTGGTTACTCAATCTCTTTCTCTTTCTCTCAGGGCTGACGAAGTCAACTTGACAAAGTAATAACAATTCATTGTGTATCAGCTGTAAGCTGTGTGACAATACTTGAATTAGTCTCAATCTCCACAGCACATAGGCAGACTAGGTCTCATCATCCCTCTTTTCCTACCAGGGTTTGTGGGTAGAAGCCCAGAGAGATGAAGTAACTTGCCCATAGTCACACAGCTTGTAAGCAGCAGAGCTGAAATTTGAACCCGGGTCTATGCATCTCTGCAGCCTGGATTCTCCCTGCTGTGTCTGCAGGCTTCTCCAGACTCCCCCAGCCATCAACATTTTCCACACTAGTGTGGTGATTTTTTAAAAAACCCATTACAGTTTGGGCTTTCCTGGATCTACACAGTCCCTAGAACATCTTGAGATGCTGGGAACTTCTCAGTCGGTTGTGAGAAAATGAGAATTCCTTTTGGGGGAATGACATTCCACTCTTCTCTCTTCCTAGTAAAACCACTAGGAGGCATATTGCAAAACATGATCTGGCATCTACGGTCAAGGTGATTGTTTTTTTAACTGACTTTGTATCCTGCGTTCTCAATACTTTGGCAATAACTGGGATGAGGTCTGAATTTGTTGTGTGGAGTTGTTCATCTTTCTACCCCCAGTAGGATGCTGCACAAAACGGCACAGGGAGGCTCTAGGTTCCTAGCATTGCTGGCAGCCCAGGAAGCTGGAGATGGGATGCTTCTCAGGTGAGAGGGAGAAGAGGGTGATACAGGTGACATGGGCAGGTAGGTCCTGTCCCCAGGGAGTCCCTGGCTCCCCAGGCACCAAGCAGTTAAATGCTCTGCCTGGAAAGTAACTTCCCCCAGGCTTCCTCTCCTGAGCATGATAAAGCACAAAGGGGAGCTGGGGCATATTTACACCTGCTCCTTGCACAGGTTTCAATGGCAGTAATTCTCTGACCTTTTAAAATGGATAAATCTCCTTGGCAGTGGCATATTTCTCAAGCTTAGCTCAGAGTGGGGGCCGAGGAACTGGGAGACATGGCCAGGCCAAGGAGAAGATTGATTAGCCCCAAGGGGGTCTGTTCTGGAAACCTGCCACGCCCATGGCTGCACTCACGGTTTGGGTAGAAAAAAGTGTGTTTTTGGCCGGAGTGTGAGTCCTTGCATCACCTCCCAGATGGATGAAAGCAGGCAGGCTGTTTTTCAGATCGCAGTGGATTTATTCCTTTGATCACCTGCCTTCGTCTGCCTCCTCTGTGCGTTCTGGTGGATGCTCTGCTCTCGTGTCTCTGTTGTTCTCCGTCACAGGGAACACTGGGCGAGAATCCTATTATCACGGGTTCTTTAACTCCCTTGCAGCATCACCAGGGAGCATAATAACCTCTATGGTTGGCAGTTCCCTTCCTTCTATCCTCTTTTCCTTCCTCCTCCCTCCAGAGCTTCCGACCAAGAGGTGTGGGAGAACCCGGAGAGAAGGGTCTGGTGTTTCTCATATCTACTGTGTGCTAGATGGACTCCCACAAGAAAGGTCATTAGTAAACCCATTTGCAGGTGGGGAGCCTCACACCCAGAGAGGCAAATAACTGTTCCAGGTCACCTAGCTCCCTGGAGGAGGACAAGGATTAGAATTTGGGTCCGACTGACTATGGTATTTGTTCTTTCTGATGCTGCCTTGAGGACAGGAAGAGGTGGTGTGGACGTTCCAGCAAGTCTCTTTCCCAACGTCCAGGCTCCTCACTTACTTCTCAGGGTGGTGCCTATGCTCCCATCTCACCTCCTTCCATCCTCTGTTTGTAAATTCACGGCACCCTCCCTGTTTGAGAGGCTGGGACTGGCTTCCCAGCGATCATTTCCTAACAGAAGGAATGCTCTTTCCAGCTCAGCAAGTGTCGGTTCATAACTACCAGTGTAATTAGAGCAGGATTTACCATCTGAGCCTCTGTGGATGCTGCAAGCCTGCCGGCATAGGTAGCTCTGGCTTAGAAGGGTGTCTGGTTCCCCAGGGAACCCAAGGTGTCTTCTGGGCCCGGCAGAACCATATGGAACTATCCGCTCAAAGTACCCAGGCAGATCCAGAGGCTTCCCGTGGTTCTAAGAATAATGCCCAGACACCCTGACATGAGCTGGCTGCCAGGCACCTTTCTGGCCTTGGAGGCTCTCAGATCCAATGCCGTCTTCTTTCAGGAGCCTCTGATGACTGGCCAAAGAATCAGCGTCTCTCCTGCCCCACACAGGTTCTTTTCTCTTGCTCTGTTTTATCTTCTTCATGGCATTTAGCACTATCTGGAATCATATTCTTTTCCTGTGCTCATGTTTATTTACTCGACTCTCTGTTACTAAAGTATAAGCTCTTCAAGAACCACATCTTGCTCACTTGTCTTCACATGTCTTGTTGAATGAAAACCTGAGACCTTTGCTGACACATTATTACTCCTGTTACACTGTCACACCCCATTGTTTATGATCATGCCTCTGTTTTTAATAACTTTGTCCACTTACCTCTTTTCTTTGTGCTTGGAGGAGGTCTGTAAAATTCCTAATAGCAAGCACCTTATTTTTTTATTTCATTGGATCCCCAGCACCTTGTATAGTACCTGGTAGGGAGTAGATTCTCAATGCACTTTGGATGGGTGGGTCAGTGGATGGATGGGTGGGCAGTTGGGTGGATGGATGGGTGGTTGGTTAGGTGGATGGATCAGTGGATGGATGGGTGGTTGGTTAGGTGGATGGATCAGTGGATGGATGGGTGGGTAAATGGGTAGTAGGGTGGGTGGTTCGGTGGGTAGGTGGATGGATGGATGGGTGGGTGGATGGATGGGTGGTTGGTTAGGTGGATGGATCAGTGGATGGATGGGTGGGTAAATGGGTAGTAGGGTGGGTGGTTGGGTGGGTGGGTGAATGGATCGATAAATAGGCACGTCTGGCTAAATTTTCCTGAAATACCCTTTGGACACTTGTAAAGTTGTGCTCTCTATCTGACAAACCTTATTAATTTTACGATAAGGGCCTTGGGTCCTTTTTTAATCTGAGATGGGTTGGTTAGGGTCTCCCAGAGCTACTATATTTCTGTTCGTTTCTCTTGGTACTGGCCACAGTTTGTGTTTTATATATTTTGAGTTCCTGTTCTTTGACTCACAAGGGGGATTTACTGACTAGTACTGGTTATGAAGCTTTTATTAATATACAATGACTATCTTGACCTTGGGTAATGCTTTCTACCTTGGGTTTTTCGAAAATCAGTGTTGCTTTCCATCTGTCTTTGGTTCCCATGGGCCAGAGCACATGCTTTCATTGTTACTCTTTTAAAATTTCCTCTTGGAAATGCAGATATCTCTTGCAAGTAGCCTATAGATAGATCTTGTTTATTCACCCTGTCTGTAGCCTTTTAATTGAGGAGTTCAGCATCAGTATATTTGCCAATATATATGTCTGATCACCTGTCATTTAAAAAGTTATTCCTTAAAAGAACTTTTCTTGCTGTTTCATTTATTTTCTCTCTTCTTGGTGTTGCAGATTCTGTTTGATTTGCTTTTATCTTACCTGCTGATTTGGAAGGTAGGCATTCTACATGTGGTTTGCCTTTCACTTCTTTGAAAAGGATGCTGTAACCCTTGTTTCTCTAATAGTCAGTCAAGAATGAAATGGCATCTTTGAACTCCATCCAGGCAAGATGAGGACATTCAGCTCACCTGCACTTTGCATTTCTCTGCACCTTCTTCTGTGTTCCCAGGAATTGTCGCTATAATTGAGACTTCAGAGCCAGCTTAACGCCCATAAGTTGTAATTTTGACATTGTCGTAGTAATAGATAATGCTGGTGGAGGGGTTAATACGTAAGAGGCACTGTGCTAAGCACCAGATATAGAATTTCTCACCTAATCTTCTCAACAACCCAGTGAGGAGCTGTCCTTTGCCTCCACTTTTAGACAGTGAAAGTGAGTCTTTGGTGTTTCGTAACTCGCCAGAGGTCACACATTTGAGTGGGTGGCAGAGCCATTAGTACCTGGCTCTGGCTCTGGCTCTGGCTCTTAACCATGCCTGTCTTGCTCACTGTCAGGGATGACTGCTGCCGGCTGTATGTGGCTTTGGCAATGTATTTATACCCAGCAGCTCCTTGGGGCTCTTACCTGCTCTGTTTCCACCCACAGTGCCCCTTCTTGAACTAGACTTACGATATCGACCCCCAACTTCCAGACCAGCAACACCCACATTTTCATGTGTTGAGGAAGCCCCTGGGGGATCTGGTTAAGATGTAGAACCTGATTCAGTAAGTCTGGAGTGAGACCTGAGATCCTGCATTTCTTATAAGCTCCAAGGCGATGCTGCTGCTGCTGGTCCAAGCACCTGCCTGTGACAGCGAGCTTCTAGGTTAATCCAGAATCTCGAATCTCAATTCTGCCTGCTTAATTGGCTTTGTTTTTATTGGTGCTCTAGCTCATTACTCTTTAATGCAGTGGTTAAGCAAATGGCCCCTGAAGACAACTGCCTTGACTCAAATCCCAGCCCAGCTGCTGACTCACTGGGATAACAGTGCCCACATCACTGGGTTGTTGTGGGGTTTAAGCAAAGCAAGATAAATGAAGTGTTTGGAACGGTGTCTGGCACATGGTGAGGGCAAGGTACACGCTTGGTATTATCATTTGCTCCGTCGAAGGCCTTCAGTCTATCACAATACAAACCTTTCGCTACCTCCCTCCTCTCTTCCTCCTCCCCACTCCCACAGCTCCTTTCCCAGACTATGGGATTTGTGCAGACCCTGTCCATAACCTCCAGATTCTTCCTGTTTTCTCTACATGAATCATTTCAAGATGGCTGGAGGCTCACCTCTTCCATGCAGCCCTCCTGGTTAATCTTTCTCAGTCCAGTCCTCCCAGGTAGTCTTATGAAAATGTCTTCCTCTCCATCTAGCCGCAAGAATTCATACTGAATTCTTTGTAACGGATGTTTTCGTGGATATGGATTTGGAAAATATACTTTGACAAGCTAATTTAGAGTGGGTGGCAAGACCCCTGGGGGTGATCTGAGTAAGAACAGAGCGCTACTATTCTTCCTGAGTGAGCTGTATAAGCTTAGCTTCAGAAGGGAATTGGTTAGGATAATAGAGGCTTAGAGACCACTGGGCGGGAAGAGCAATGGAAGAAGAAGTGAAAAGAGAACAAAGCAACTGCGGTTTGGAGGAAAACTATGGGGAAAGATCAGAGATTTTTGAAGGGAATTGTCAGGAAGCTCTGCACTGTTAATGTGCAGCATTTTCCCTTCCCACCACCTCATGAATGTTCAGCAACATGTCCATTTCCGGTTAGTGTTCTGTGGCATTGGCTTTGGGGGATGGTGATGAAGTGCTAGGTATGGTCTCAAGCAGACATGGCAGGGGTCAAGTTGACAAGTTGGCCGCCATCTACATTGGTAGCTCATCTACACTGAGGTGGGACTCAGGTGTTAGTACCTTTGAAACCTTCCAATGTACAGCCATGGTTGGGGACCACTAACTTCAAGCAATGTACCCCACATTCGTTGTGTAGGGCATTCATAGTGTTAAGTGCCCAGAGAAGTTTTCTAAAAAGGTGGTAGTCATGTTACTGTGGTTGTCTAAGTTTGGGGAAAAAAGCTAATTTGGTTTCTTCACTGCAGGGCTTGTTAGCACCTTTACTATGCTTATAATATGCTGTGACCATACAACCTTTTTGGGGAATATCTTTTAGCATGTGGGTATTTGATGCCTGCTTATCTGTGGTCCCCAGAGCCCATTTAAGGAGAACTGAAAAATTCCCCTGGATGCCTTTACTGTGGTGGATTTGATGATGATGATGGTGCTGGTGAAGGAGGTAGTGATTTTGATAATGACCGTCTCACCACCAAGTAAAGACCCAAAGAATGAAGAGGGAAATGCTCAACCCCCCTCCTGGAGACAGGCTGCCTTCCCTACCAGGTGGCCTGGACGGTCACTTCCAATTTGGGAACTGGTCTTACTCTGCATAAGTGGTTGAATTAATTGCACTGGCTGTTTCTCTTAATCTACAAGATGCTCAGTAGGGATGGGACACCTAAAGGAGTTAGTTCTGATTTTCTCTAGATTGTTTTTGATCTCCAGTCACTGCCTTGTTGCTCTCTCTAATCACAAGCTCCATATCGAGGAGCTGGGGTACATATGGTACCTAACTCTCCCCTCTTATGATGGGCTTGTACTTCAGGATGGATTCCTTATGGCTACTTCTCTTGTGGGTGCTTCACAGCTTTCTGATTGCAGAAAGGTCTCCCTAGAGATGCAGAGTTGCAAAACAATGTGTCTTGTCCCTGAAGGGAATTTCTGGCATAGGCCCTATTGTTCTTCCCCAGCCATTAGTATGAAGCTTTCCGTCAACTCAGGCAGAAGGGATGTGATGGAAAGATCAGCTCACCCAACCCAAATGTAGGTCCTCTTGCTTCTCACTGCACATCCTGGTGGCCAGCCTGGCTCCCCCACTTTTAGGCGACCACTTCTTTTTGCTTCAGCAGCTCAGTAGGGAGGGAGTAAGGAATTCACAACCCACAGAACTGCAGCTCTGCATCCCTGTCTCCCTTGGAGGCGCAGGTGACGGAAGAGGCAGCCAAACATTCCCGATTACACAGCCAAATGTTACTTCCTCCCTGGAGGCTCAGCTTGGTGAGCAAATTCCAGAGCCTTGGTGTTTTTCATCCCAATTTAGGCTAGACTAGCAAAGGGGGTTTGATTTCTAAAAGTGGGACAGTCTTCACACTGTCCAATCTGAGTGGACCAACAGAAAGAGGAAAGGCTGTGAGCATTTACGGGGCTGCGTGCTGCTGGCAGTAGTGTTCCCAGTGTGCCTTCCAGTAATGGGTAATAAATGTTCAGTTATTTAACCTGGAATCAGAGCTGCAGCATTATCGATTACCTGGAACATCTCAAGCTCTAGACAGCGAAAGCCCCTTGCATGAAGAAGTATATCTGTAGAACATCACTGAGAATTAAAGTTAAACAGACATGCATAAAACATACACAAGGTAATTCTCATTGGCCTCACGAGTGCAGGATTAGAAGTGCTCGTGAACTCTGAGGTGCCAGCTCAAGACTCAGAGGTGCAAAAGGATGGATGGATGGATAGCATCAGTTTCTCTCTCCAGATCCACCCACTGCTCTTCTCTACCCTCTTTGTGACCTGGGAGCCTTCCCTGTATAGATCACAGTACCAGGCTCCCTTGCCCACTGGCTTCTGGTTGGGTTTGGGCAATAGGGAGCCATGCAGGTTATGGGAGGAAGAGGAGAGGGCAGGGCATTTACAGACCCTGCTTCCTCCCATGGGCTGCTGCATTCCTAAACAAGACAGCAGGCAAGCTTCTCTGTATTCAGGCTCAGAGATGGTGGCAGAGCCTGAAATCCCACTGTTACTAGCCCCAGAACACTGCATTATCTCTTGTGGTTGCCCTAACCCCATCCCCACCTTTACAAATAGTCCCTTTATTAAATTCCTCTCAAATTATCCTAATTCGAGTGTACCGTCTGTTCCCTCCTGGAACCCGGGCTCATACAATGGGCAAGATGTGGCTTATTCCACTACGTATAAATGGAGTCACAGTTTAAATGCCATCTTCTTCAGAGAGACTTCCCTGACCCCCATTCTTCTCTGTTACAGCATCTGTTTGATTTCCTTTATGGCACTTGTCACATCTTGGTGCTGTCATTAGATTGGCTTGTTGGCGTGTTTGTTGCTCATCTCCTTCCCTAACACAAGGACTTTAAGCACAGAGAAGTTAAGTGACTTGTCCAAGGCCACACAGCTAGGAGAGGGTAGAGATGCAATTTGAACTCAGGACTCTGATTCCAAAGGCCCCCCTTCCAGAGCCATGCCCAGAGGCCGAGCTGCAGGTCGGGTAGTTCCATTTCCTTAGAACCACTCCACCCCTGTTACCTTTACTCACGGACAGAGAAGGTTGGGTTTCCTGAAACAGTCTATGAGCCTGAAGTTGCCTCCTCTTGCCCTCTAGCCATTTTGCCCAGAAGCAGAGTCAGAGACTGGTCCTCAACGTCCTGGTCCCTTCCCTTCCTCTGTTTCCCTCTCCCTCTCCTCCAGCTCAGTCACCAGGAACTTGAACCTTGTCCACAAGCCCTTCTTTCTCCAGTCAAGAGGTGGTTTCCATGCACGGGTCTGTTGCATGTTGGGGCTGCTCAGATGCTCAGGTGACAGGGTCCTCCCCAGAGATGGGAGCTGTCTCAGATTCACAGAGTGACTTGTGATCTGGTTTCCTTTCAAGGGAGAAACACAAAAGAAATCCCCACTGTGCTCTGCAGAATTGCTAATGGTGTGTATTGAAGCATTTGACCACAGGTTGAAGCCCATGAGGGATTTTCTCCTAATCTCCCTCAGAGGTTCTAAGGAGGTGAGATAAAAACACATGCATACCTGTTTACACATCTAGAAACACCTCACCCATCTATACATCATACATAGATTTAAAAAAACAATACCTACAGCTTTGTTTCTCCAAAGTACAAGTATACAGGATGAAAACAAAAAATATTCTGTGATCCCATCACCTAGATAACTCCTGCTGACATTATAAATGCACTTGGTTAGACAATTCACGGGGGACAGAAAGGTACAAAATGCCTTATCCCCTGGCCCCCCAGCCCAGCCTGTCCTACTTCCCACTGGCTTTCTGAATTCCTTCTAGAAAGATCATCTAAGGCTATGCTAGTGTGTGTGTGAATGTGTATAGCAGCACTTTGGTATTCAACGCTGATACCAAAGTGGTCACACAGAATACACTCTTTTGTGACTTGATTTTTTTTTCTTGTATCTTGGAGCTCATTCTATATCAGCACAATCAGTTCTTTTTTTTTAAATATTTATTTATTTGTCTGCTCTGTGTCTTTAGTTGCTGCATGTGAACTCTTTAGTTGTGGCATGCAGGCGGGATCTAGTTCCCCGACCAGGGATCGAACCCAGGTCCCCTGCACTGGGAGCGTGGAGTCTTACCAACTGGACCACCAGGGAAGTCCCCAGCGCAATCAGTTCTATTCCTTTCTTCTCGATGGCTGCATAAAATGTCATCTTATCTCTGTGCCATGATTTGTTTGATTGCGACAGTTAGGCTGTTTCCACGAATTTGCTCTTAGAAACGATATTTCAGTGAACATCAGTGTGCATACATCTAGCTGTATTTTGCAAGGAAATCCATGTACACTATATCCCTGGAGGTGGAATGGCCCGGTCAAAGGTCAGAGCATTTTAAATTCCCATAGCTATTGCAGAAGTACCCTTTGTGATGGTTGTAGCCACATGCACAATCTTGTCATTGATTATCAGTGCCTGGCTTCCCACACAAGTATAGTAAGTCTAAAAATATCCAAAGACGCTCACTGTTGGCAGTGGAGGACTTAGTTTGTTATTCCTCTTTACACTTGCATTGGTCCACACAACCTCTGTGGTGGTACTTTCCATGTTGACTTGAATTTTCTTTTCTTGTTTGGCTCCTTCATTACACTAGTGTCATCTAAGGCTGGATCGGGGTCTTAAATTAAGCATCTTCCCCCAACTCAGTAGCGAGCTTATGGCTGACAACCATACATGCTGGCTTGAATCTCTCAACTGTTCCATATGACAAGTGCCATGGAAACACGTTCTCAGCTCTCAAGGATGAGATTATCACCTAGCTGTGTGTCTTTCTTCTTGATCGTGGCCAGTTGCTATGTCCTGGAAAAGGTAGATACTGTGTACTTCCTTAGGCTGAGATTTCTTGGTCAGCCTTTGTATTACTGTGCTTGGCTGCTGTAATGAATTAACCACAGACTGGGCAGCTGAAACAACAGAAATGCATTTTCTCACAGTTTTAGAGACTGGAAGTCCAAGATCAAAGTGTTGCAGGGTTGTTTTCTCCTGAGGCCCCTCCCCTAGGCTTGTAGGTTGCTGTCTTCTCCCTGTGTCCTCACACGGTCGTCCTCCTGTGTGTATGTCTTCGTCCTAATCTCCTCTTGTTAGGACACCAGTCATATTGATTAGGATCCATGCATATGACCTCATTTTACCTTAATTACCTCTGTAAGACTGTATCTCCAAGTATAGTCACATTCTGAGGTACTGGAGGTTAGGACTTCAACATATGAATTTTGGAGGAGGCACAGTTCAGCCCGTAAAACCCATTTTCTTAGGTAGTGATGACAGGGGTGCGAATCCCAGGTAGGATCCTACACTTGCAACTTTCACTATGGTGAGTCACACGAGAAGCCCATGGGACATCCCTTTTTGCCATCACAATGCTTTTTCCAGTCTCTTTCGGAGACCCAGTGCCTATAAGACTTCTGGCCTAGGTGGGCCGTGAAGTGTCTGGGGCTGGGCAACTTGGACCTTATTATTTCTCAGACTGTGAACACAGATGACTTTTCTGTGCCTGGTGGTCCTGCAGGCTGAAGGAGTCTTACAATCCATGCCGCACTTGCAAACAAGGAGTTTGCCTCCCAGGCCAAGGAGAAGATGGGCAGATGTGTATTTGGCTGCTTCTCCTGCCTCTTGGAGCCCAGCCAGGATTGGCGGGTGAGGTGCGACTTTTCATAGGTGAAGCCTGTGGAGGAAAGAGAGCCAGGGTGGCTCGTTGCAAAACTCAGCACGTGAGATGGGAAAGAAGACAAAGCAGGCACTTGATTCAAATCTAATTTCCATGCTAACGCCGATGGATTGTAGGCAGTGCTGGAAGTGCTGCGTGTGTGCGTGGACTTTGAGACCACACCCAGGTTCCTAAGAAAGAATGTCTTGATCAATAAAGGATGCCTGCCAAGGGCACAGGGTGGAGTATGGGGCTACTTGTGCTATTCCTGCTTCTAAATGTGCCACTATTGTGCACAGAGCAGGCCATCTTGGCATGAAGTAACCTTCCAGAGACCTCTGGCAAACGGCTGTTTCTGGGAGCAAGAAGGAGTGATCTTTGGGCTGAGTGGGCTCCTGGACAAGGAATATTCTCAAGGTCCTGAAGGGCAAATGAAAGGTGAGAACAATTGTCCTTTGAAGACTGTAAGCAGCTTGTGGGTCAGAAGACCCTTTTCTGATCCCTTGCTTTAGAATTTTCTCTGAGAAGTGACCATAGGGCAGATACAACCCATCATCTATCACAGTCAATGAAATTGGTCACACATCAGTGTCCCAGAGTTCTAACCCCAGCAAGAGCCTTCATGTCTGTGCCCCTGTGTAGGGGAGCCCTTAAAATATTTTACAAAGCATCATGTTGGGTACGGGGGATTGATGCAAATATTCTCATTGTCAGAGTCCTTTATGACTTGGGGTTCTACGGTGGGGTATAGTCACCTTTTGTTCTGGAGTCGTCTAGAAGCACCACAGGGGTGGCAAACTTGATGTACATGCCACCAGATGCTCTTGGCAGACATCCTTAGTCCATCAAGACACACTTGGCCTCTGCTGATCTGTGATCACCACTCTTCCCCAAGTCTGGCTCCAGGTGCCCCTAGAGGAAGACTTGCTTGGCTAATCCTATAAGGCATGTCTCCCACCCCTACCCTCCACCCCTGTTTATAACACACTGGAGTTGCTTTAGATTTCTAAGGCTCTTTCAGATCTAATTGTCTCCAGTTTCCACACCCTTCAGATCTTATCCTGTAGAGCGACAGCTTCCTGTCTGTATGGCTGTCTTGGCTGTCAGGCTGCATGTGTTGGAGTGTGAAATACAGTGTACCTCACTACTTCTGGATATGCCAATTTGTCTTTCATAATGCTCCAGACAGGATCAGAGCTGAAATTCACCTTTGAATCTGCTGATAAAGTACAGGCCTGTTGAGTGAATACAAATATGGATGAGCATATTAGTTATCTAGCACCGTGTAACAAATTACCCCAAAATTTTGTGGCTTAAAACAACAAACATTTATCATCTCACAGTTCCTGTGGGTCAGGAGCTGTGCAGTGGCTTCGCAGGGGCTCTGTTTGAAGATCTCTCGCAGACTGCAATCAAGACGTCAACCAGGGCTGCAGTCATCTTGAAGGTTTGCTGGGAAGGAGCCATTTCTAAACTCACACAGGAGGCTGGCTGAACAAGAGCCTCAGATCTTCACTGGCTGTTGGCTGGAGACATTAGTTCCTTGACACATGGGCCCCTCTAAAGGGAAGCTTATGAATACCAGCTTCCGTTAGTGAGAGATGGCACCCAAGACAGAAGGTACAGTTTTCTGTAACCTAACCTTGGAAGTGATATCTCATTGTTTCTGCTTTATTCCTTTCATTAGAAGCAAATCAGTAAGTTCAGCCCATACCTAAGTGGAGGGGATTATACAAGGATGTGAATACCAGGAGGTAGGGATCTTTAGGGACCATCTTGGAGGTTGCCTACGATACTTAGAGTAAATGATGATTGTGCTTAGTAATAATGATGATATTACAAATATTAAGCATGTACCAAATGCCAGGTACCATAATTGGGAACTTATATGGATTTAAAAATTTATTCCTCATTATAACTCAAGGAGGGAAGTACCATTGTCTATTTCACAGATGAGAAAATAGAGGCTTAGAGAGGTTCAGTAACTTGCCCAGGCTGTCCAACTCTGAAGCCCAGATTTTTAACCTTGAGGCTCCATTACTCGTGAGCAACTTTAAGAAGTTTCCTTAAACACTGTCAAGAACTTTAGAAGTGAATGTGCACCCTGTGTGGGAACATAACAATGGACATGGGTTGGGAACCGAGATAGAACGTGTGCTCAGGTTCCTTCTCTGTCACTTAACACTGTGCCCTGAGGGATATTATTATCCTCTTGGACCTCGTTTTCTCCATCTGCAAAATGGAGATGATCGTAGTTCTACTGTTATAGGATTATTGTGAGAATTGAAAGAGGCAGCACATGCAAAGTACCCTGCTCCTAGTAGGAATTCAGTATGAGCTAGTTTCCCTTCTCCCTGCTTCCCAATAAGTTATTCTAATTTTGACAATTCTTTTCTCTCCCCTGAAGCACTTCCTCTACAAACTGCTTTATTCCAGTCATTCTTTAAAGTAACAACACTTACAACCCTATAAAAATGCTCTGCAACTCAGAATGCCTCCCGACAAGGAAGTCTAAGTGACAGATACTTGATTGCAGGGCCATCCGAGTGATGGAGGCTAACTTGAGTTCCATCCAGGGTCATCTTACTTCCTGAAACTGCCCATGATGGAAAGACCATTTGGAGGGAGGGACAAGGGAGCTCCATGAAACTTCTCATTCTGCATCTGACCTCCAGCGTGGATGTCTCGTTTTCTGAGCAAGGGTTGAGGAGCCAAGGGGACCACTGAGAGCCTGCGTTCCTGGCAGACATCAGTATTCAACTCTGTCACTGTTTGGAGAGAACAGGTTTAAGTATGGACTCCCTGGCATGGGCAGATGGGGAAGCTGGAGGAAAGAAGGTTTGGGCAGATGGCAGCAGGTGTGTGGAATGCCCAACTGCCAGTTAGCTGTCAGGTCTTCTTGATTTGGAAGAAACGATGCTCTGCTCAGAGAAGTACCTGGCGTGTCTTTCTTCCCTGGTCAACTTGACCAGCCCGTCAATGTTTTTTTTTTTTTTTCTCTCTCTCTCTCTCTGAGAGTGTGAGTCCACTTCTGGTTTTACTTGGATAACTCCCAGGAGATAGAGAAGACATTGGCCAAGGCTCAATGACCTTCTTATTTATGTGTATGAAGCAGGCATTGGTAAGACTCAGGTATTTTTTTCTTTTAAGTTTTTCTTTAATGGCTTCCAGGAATTTAAGAATAAAATCCAAGACTCCTTTGCTTGGCTTAACAGACCAGGCAAAGTCAGAACCCCTTGATCTTGTCAACCTCATCTCTTTCCGCTTTCTCTTTATCCTCAAACACTCTTGCCTCAGTGGAGATTGTTTCCCCCCCCGAAAATGCCTCCAAGCCTTTGCACAAGCTTATTCTTTTTCCAAGAATGCTTTCCCCCAGCTTCTTCCTGTCCCTTCACTGTGAAAATTCCTACTGATCATTCAGGGCTCAGCTTTGGTGTCACTTCCTCATGGAAGCTTTCCAGGAGTTCCTCGATTAGGTCAGGCTCCACCTCACACACTATCAAAGCTCCCTGTGTTTTTCCTCCTGGAACCCATTGCAGCTATAACTACAGCTATAATTATCTGTCTAGTGTCCAGCTGCTCCCACTGGATTGAAGGCTCCCTGGGGGTGGGGATAAGGACCATCTTGTTCTGTACTGTTTCTTGAGTTCCTAGCATAGGGCCTGAGAAGGAGAAGATGGTAATTTACTTATTTATTTATTTAAAATGAATGATTTGGCTAAACAGAGAGGAGGGAGCCAATGATGGTATGAGACTCATACTTCTTGCAGGACCTGGCAGCATGGAACTGCCACTCTGCATTTTTGGGGGCAACCTAAGGATGAGGTGGACTTGGGCCCTTTTCTCTCTTCTAGGAATTCAGGTTTGGGGGGGCTGGGCCTGGTCCCTATACTGGGATCAGAGGCTATATTCCGGGGAAATGGAGGCACTAGAGATTATAGTACTATGCCTGGGGTTCTCTTGTGTGCTTGAGACAATGGCATATGGAGTCTAAGGAGCAAGATAGAGAAAATAGTCATGCTTCCAAGATGCTAGAACTCATGTCTGCTCTACGCGGAAGGGAAGCTTTACCACACCTCTCCTTGTCCTCGGTGTGCTATGCCTTCGATATGCATTATCTCCTTGGAATGCTGATGGTGTTGGTAATGATAATGGAAGATGTGACGATGATAATGGAGGATGATGAGGATGATGATGGTGATGGTGATGATGGTGACGGTGATGATAAAAGATGATATTTGTGATGATGGTGATGGAGGATGGTGGTGATGATGGAGGATGATGATGATGGTCATGGATGATATTGGTGATAAGGTAACAGAGGATGATAGTGATGAAAAAGAAGGTGATGATGGTGATGGTGGTGGTGTTGATGATGATATAATAGCTAAAACTCAAGTGCTGATTTATGTGTCAGTACTCCGCCAAGCACTTCAAACACGTTATCTCATTTAATCCTTGCAAGGATATTTTCTGGTAGTTTCCCTTTCCATTGTTATTTGCATTTCCATAAATGAGGACACCACAGTATAGAGGTGTCACCTAACTTCCCTGAAGTCACACTGCTAGTACGTGGCAGAGCCAGGCCTGATCTCCAGCTCTGGCCGACACTGAAGCTCTGTGGGCAGAATAGGGACAAGGTTGGAGCATTTCTGCATAATGGGAGTCCTAGGTCACTGACAGCCTCGCACAGCTTTCTTTTCTGACCTCCCCTGTTCTCTCCCTTGACTGCGCTCAACTCTGCACTTAAGGTGAAGAGTCAGGGACCATGTGGTGAGTTGAGAGTTGTTAGCTTTCTTGGAAAGAGGATAAAGGACAAGGAATTGGGCATAAACATCCTGAATGTCTAGGGCTTGCCCCCGATGGCTGGGATGAGACAGTGGCTTAAGTTTTAATACAGTCAGGTGGGTAAAAAGCACAGTTTTGAAACTAGACAGACTTGAGTTCAAATCCAACTTTTAGCCCTATCTGGCCGTGTGACCTTGGGCAAGATGATATCCTTGTCTTTCCTTGTCCTAGGACTCAGTTTCCTTGTCTCTAAAACGGGGACAATGGTACCTGCCCATAGGGCTGTCATGGCATGGAGTAGTCCTCACCTATGAGCTGGTATTATTATTGTTTCTATCATTATCATCTCATTAGGTCAGAGTCACCCAGAGGAGGGGAGCCAGCACCCCCGAGCTCTATTATATGCCAGATGCCTGACAATGCCTGCCTTTGGCTCTCCTTTAAATCCTATAAGATGGGTGATTTCCCTGGGAAATAGATGGCTGTCTGAGGGGTCAAGTAGCTATTTCAGGGCCATGCAGCTAATTAAGTGCCAGAGCTGGGATGTGGAACTCAGAGGGCTCCCAAGATGACATCTTCCCTCCACTGGACCTGGGTGTTCCAGGTAGCTGCCAACCTTCTTGGCACCATAAGTGCTGAATCCTAGGACATCTCGAAGCCCAGAGCATCTGGAAAGAGGTCAGCCCCAGGCCTGAGCTATTGTTTCCAACTGCTGTCAATCTTCATGCTGATCAAGGCAAGGCTGACCTCGGCCACCATCTCTCAGACCAGAAGTCCATGAGCTGCAGCCACTGGCCTGGCATGAATTTTGTCCTCAGCTTCTCCAGGAGGCAAGGCTGGGTGGTCTAAGGAGGTGAATTCCTGCTGCCCTTCTGTGATCACTCTCTCTGCTGGTGTTGTCTAGTTCCGTTCGGTAGGAATAACAGCTACTGATTACATTCAGAGTCAGACACCGCAACCTTGCGTGGTGGGTGGTATCACCTCCTCCTTTTACAGAACTGGAAATGGAGGTAAAGTGTTTTGTTCAAGGTCACCCAGCCAGCAATGACAGTGCCAGGACTTGAACCCAGCTCGCCCTGACTCTTGACCACAATGCCCCTTTCTGTGTGTACAAGCCTCAGGGAGATGGAGAGAAGGGCCCTGGGAACCCAACATTGCTATCCTGAGCTCTCATTCAGGTAGTATTGCTTTGGGATGCTGAGAGCTTTTGAGAACAGAATTTCCAGCCTGCTATGGTGCTCAGCTGAGGGCTGGGAGAGGTGAGTGTGGCCAGGCCCTGCCCCAGCTCCTCTGGGAACTCCTGCTTGTGAGCTCAGAGCGTCTGCTGCTCTTCAGGCGGCCCTGAAACTTCAAGGAGGCCTGGCCTGCAAGTTTCCAGACAGGAGCTGGGAGAGCAGAGTTCATGAGGTGGCTGCGCCCCCTGCAGGCCATGGGCTGGCAGTGCATCTGCCTCTGCACTGCGAGTGTTTTATTTTTAACAAAAACTTTAAATGGGAAGGAAATACAAAAAAGAGGGAGTATATGTATATGTATAGGTGATTCACTTTGCTGTACAGCAGAAACTAACACAACATTATAAAGCAATTATACTCCAATAAAAATTAATAATTAAAAAAACATTCAAGTCTAATATACCTACAGAAAGGCAACCAATCTCCAGTACAGCTTGATAGGTTATCACAGAGAGGATATATCTGGGACATCATTACCCAGAGCTACCCTCCCCCCCAGCACTTACCCTCCCCAGCACTTACTTCTATAGGTTAATTTTACGTGTTTCAACTTCATATAAATGGAGTCACATAGTGTGCTTTCTTTTATATTTGGCTTCTTTTGCCCCAAGAAATGCATATGTTCACCAAATGATGTGTACTAGAATGTTTATAGCAGCACTATTCATAGTAGCCCCAAATCATTGACAGCGAGTGGGTAAAAACACTGTAGTATATTTATACAGTGGAATTCGTACGGCAATGAAAACAAATTAACAACTGCTATGCCCAACTACTTTAATGAATCATCACTGAGCTTTGCTTGGTGGTCATATGCCTCTCAGATATGCCCTGGGAGCTGTCCCATCAGGTAGCCCTGAGCTTGCCTTTGGGGGGGACGCCCCAGGTCCTTCTCAGACTGCCACTGCTAAAGCCACTGCAGGAACCCAGGCCCCGTGGACAGCTCTTGCTTTATAAACATCCTGTAGCTTAGTTGTTCTCAAGCCTTGCTGCAAATTAGAATCTCCCATGGAGCTTTAAAAAATGAAAGGAGAACACAAAACAAAAAACATCAGAGGGCTTCCCTGGTGGCGCAGTGGTTGAGAGTCCGCCTGCCAATGCAGGGGATGCAGGTTCATGCCCTGGTCCGGGAGGATCCCACATGCCGCGGAGCGGCTGGGCCCGTGAGCCACGGCCGCTGAGCCTGCGCGTCCAGAGCCTGTGCTCCGCAACCTGAGAGGCCACAGCAGTGAGAGGCCCGCGTACCGCAAAAAAAAAAAAAAAAAAAAAATCAGAGATTCTGATATATCAATAATTGGTCTGGGGAGGGACCTGATGTTGGTATTTTTTTGAAGCTTCCCTGGTGATTCTCATGTGTGGCTGGAGTTGGGAATTGAAAGTGTGATCCTTGGACCAGCAGCAACAGCATCACCTGGGAGCTGGTTGGAATTACAAATTCCCGGGCTCCATCCCAGACTTACTGACTCAGAGACTCTGGGTGTGGGGCCTGGGGATCTGTTTCAGTGAGCCCTCCATGGGGGTGCTACTGCACAGTCAGGTGGAGGAGCCCCTGCACGACCCCCTTCTCTCTCTGCAGAGACGGAGGGTTTCAGTGAGGATTTGTTGGATGAGGGGAACTCAAAGATCACAGGTAATCGTGTTTTCCAATTCAGATGAAAGCCTTTCATGCCCACTTATGTAATGCCTATTCACTCAGTTCTTCCCACATGCCATGCTCTTTGCTATGTGCTGAATGCTGACTTCATGGAGTTTGCAGTCCAGTGAGGGAAGAGGAACTGTCAAGACACAATTGCAATGAAACCAAAGTGCAGAATGCTGAGTGCTTGGCAGGAGTGGGAAGCACCAGGCAGGTCTTCTCTGAAGGATGAAGGATGTAACCTTAGCTGAGACCTGAAGATGAAGAGGATTTAATTGAGTAAAAGTGTAACAAAGAACATTTTAAGCAGAGGGAGTACAGTGTGTGCAAAGGTCCTGTGGCCAGAGGTCTAATGGGTGAGTTATTTGGATGAAATATTTACCTTCTCCCACTAAACCATCAGCCATCAAAGTGAGATAAGACTTGACACTTTTCTTCTGACCTTCAAGCAGTGATCTTTATGGAAGGAGAAAGCTGATCTTGATTTTCTCCATATTCACTATGGGATCCTATTCACTTCTTTCGACCTTAGAGCCTAGATAAGGGATTGGCAAACTATGGTCCATGGGCCAAATCTGGTCAACTGTCTGTTTTTGTAAATAAAGTTTTATCAGAATACAGCCATGCCCATTCATTTATATGTTGCCTATGGCTGCTTTCGTGGTATAATAGCAGAGTTGAAAGCTGTGACAGAGACTGTCTAGCCCTTTACAGAAAAAGTGTGCTGACTACTAGCCTAGATAATTTTGGAAACTCAGATACCCAAGACCTAGCTTTCACTGTTGTCCTGATCTTTTTCCTCAAGACAAACCGTCTCCTCTCTCCTTGCTTTTTATCCTCCTGCAATAAGAACCATTTGAAATCTAAGGTGTGACTTAGAACTAGAAAGAATTAACTTCAACCTTGAAGCACAAAAAAACCCTGTGTCTCCATCAACCTAGCAAAACTTTGCAAAGTCCCCACTCCTATTGGCTTTCCCTAAGTGCTGATTGATTTAACAGAATATTTTCCATGCACACCCAGGTTGGGCAAATGTAATGAGAGCTGAGAGTGATGACAATACCAATCTGGGGAGATTGATGAACTAGCCCAGGTTTCTCCCCAGTGAGGCCAAGTTGGGTGTTGACACAGCAATATGTTTGCCTGCTCTGCTCATTAAAGTTTAATGTTTGAAAACCTCTTCTTTGCCTCCCATCAGAGATGGTCTCAAATGCAATAGGTAGCCACACTGGAGACTGATTAAATCTTTCCTTTTTGCACCAGGGTTTGAAGAAAGGTATTTCTGCAATGGTAGCCAAAATAAGAAATTAATCACCCTGTCTCATTTGTGGCTGTTTTGAAAGAGACAGCAGAAGAGGAAAGTAAGGGAAAAAAAGGAATTTCAGAAAGGCAGAGCTAAACAGCCTTCCTGTGGGGCTTTGCAAAGACTTTTGAATGTGGTGATTTACTTCATGATGGAGTAGAAGGTGGGACCCCAATGCAATGACAGTATATTCTGTTCTCCTTTGTCCTTGGTTATGTGCCTTGGTGTCCTAAGGAAGCTGAGTCTGAACTCTTAATATGTTTTCTTCCCAAACAATTCTATGCCATCTCATTGGTGGACCTTGTCCTCATTGAATACCTCGTTCCCCAAATCCAGACATTTGGATTCCAGTCTTGCACTATAATCTGCAGACTACGTGACCTGGAGCAGACACTTGACTTTTGTGTCAAAGGAGAGTTGTCTGACCCTGGCCTCTCTCGTGTCAGGGAATGCACAAGAGAATGGAGGACTAAGCATATCATTGCTTTCTTTCCACATGCATGGAATCTGGCAATGATGAATCACTCCAGGGGCATCAATGGATCTTGGGTAGGTGCCCAAGACCTGACTCTGAGAGTCCCTGCTTTGGAGGGCATGGGGGAGCTGACGGCAAGTGCTGTGTCAGTGGGCTGAGGGAAGGAATGGACAAAGAGGCCTTTGCCATGCACCCCCTCCCCCACTCCCCTAAGGTCTCTTGGAGACAGTGTGTTCCTGTAACCTGGGGGCCAATGGTAGAAGGGCCACATCCACCTGGCAGCTGGCGGGCATGTGTGAATTGTGGTTATGGGGTTACTCTATAGTAGAAATGGATGCAGAGGGATCAAGATGAAATTTGGATTCAGATACTCTCTTAGTCTGTTCAGGCTGCTCTAACAAAAATACCATAGACTGGCTGGCTTATAAACAACAGACATTTATTTCTCACCGTTCTGGAGGGTGGAAGTCTGAGATCATGGTGCTTGATAGCTTTGGTGTCTGCTGAGGGTCTGCTCCCTGGTTCATAGATGGCTGTCTTTTTGCTGTGTCCTCACATGTTGGAAGGGGTGAGCTCTCTGTGGTCTCTTGTATAAGGGCATTAATTCCATTCATGAGGGCTCCACTTTCATGACCTAATCACTTCCCAAAGGCCCCACCTCCTAATACCATCACCTTTGGGGTTAGGGTTCCAACGTATGAATTTTGGAGGAGACGACAAACATTCAGTTCATTGCAGATACCCAATAGCTTTTGCTTGCTGAGTATCTAGGGTGGACCAGTTGAGGGACCTCAGAGATGGTGGATCAAGGTGATTGAAAGCCCCAGTAGCAAATATGATCCTAGATGGCCCCCTCTCCACCCCTTGTTCATTATGCTCCAAACATACTGATTATCTCCTAGCTCCTCTTATTATTGCCTTTGCTTATTCTCTTTTCTCCACCTTCCCACGTCTGGCTCCTTCTCACCACTGGTCTCTGAGTGGCCTCCCCATGTACAGTGGCCTCTCCAGTCACACTGCATTTCAGCCCCCTGTTTATTACCTTCGTTCACACACCTCAATCTATCATTATCTCATCTACTCATTTGTTCACACATGTCTATCAGGAGCAACCTTTTCTATCTGGTTTACAGCTGGTGACCACAGGGCGGGCACAGAGCACTCAGTAAATGAGTGAGAGGGAGCAAGGAATGCTTTGAGGGGAAATGGTTCCTTTGAACTCCCTACATTGCCAGAGAGTTTGGTGGTCATTACATCTTTATTTGCGATCTGCTGTTCCATCCCTGTGTTGCGATTCCTTTCTAGTTAGAGATCATTTTCAATTAAAATGCACATAAACCACAGCCAAAGCACTAATACGTTTCTGCTCAGTAGAAAGGCCTAGATAATGCGCAAGAGGGAGGAGATATGGGGAATGTGTGTATATGTATAGCTGATTTAGTTTGTTATAAAGCAGAAACTAACACACCGTTGTAAAGCAATTATACTCCAATAAAGATGTAAAAAAATAAAAAATAATAATAAAAAAAAGAAAGCTCATTGTCAGGTGCTTACACTACACAGAATAAGCTTTACACTGGTGGTTGTGATTGGTAGGGAAATGGGACGGTTTTACAAGTATTCACTTTTCAATTTTCTATTAAAGTATGCATTTGTGTTTTATGGATTTTTCTATAATTGCATTACATTTCACAATAAAGTTGATTAAAAAAAGAAAGAAAGGCCTAGATCATGGATTTTATCATTTGCCACCATTGATTTTCCATGGGTAATAATTATATTTTGTACACAACGTCTGCACTAACTGATATTTATATCTGCAATTATCTGGAGTAACTTTTAATGTTAAAATATATTTTTGGGGGGGGAGGGGGATGTGGAGTAAATTAAATTTTTTACTTTTGCCATTGCTTTTTATCCAGACAATGCTTATTCTCATATGAAATAATAATTTAGCAATCAAGCCTGAAATGGTTTTATAAATGAAGTTTGAATTGACATTTCCACCAGCTGGAATGGTAATTTTCAGCTTTCACCGGGGTTGGTGAATTTAGATCCCCTCTTGAAATTTACTTTGCTATTATTATCTTAGAAATCCTCTGGAGGGCTTTTCTCAGATAACACAAGCTCTTCTTTCATTGTGCTGGGTATTGCTCCTCCTATGAGGTTCTTGGCACATTGCCCCACTCCTTAGCTTGGCATTCAAGGCCTCCTCTAGCTGATGCATTTTTTTATGGATTCAGAAAATGCTTGTTAAGCCTCATCCACACACTGTGTGTTCCAGGTGCTAGAAATTCAGTGGTGACTGAGACAGATTTCTGCCCTCCTCCTGGAACTTGCAATATGGGTGGGGAGACACACAATAAAGAAACAAATTTGGGCAAGAGAGTTTACAGATTCTGATTGTTGCCCAAAAGAAACATTGTGATTGATTAAATAGAAGTTTAGGGGGAGGACGCTTTAGGTAGGTTGGCTTTGAGGAAAGCATCTCTGAGGAGGTGGCATTTGAAATAACACCTGAAAGATGAGGAGGAGCCTGTCAGAGAGAGAGGAGGAAGGAATATTCCTGGAAGAGGGAAAAGCTAGTGCAAAGGCTGGAAGGTGGGGGCAAGCTGGCACTTTGGAGGAATAGAGAGGAGTGCAGAGTAGCCGGAGTGAGTGTGGTTGGGGAGGAGCCTGCAGAGGCCTGGCCCTGGATGGCACTGGAGGTCTCATTAAGGGGACTGAATTTTATTCTGAGAGTGCGGGTTGGGGAAATTTAATTGGTGGTAGTGGTGTATGAGTGCTGGTCATTGTTCAGTTGGTTTACTTTGTATTTTTAGAAGGTCTCATTGGCTTCTGTGAGGATGATAAAGGGTGGAGGGCAGTCTTGGCACCAGGGAGACAATTGAGGAGGCTGTGGCCTTTGTTCAGGCAGGAGATGGAATGATCGTACCTTGGACCAGGCTGCTGGCAGTGGGGATGGAGAGTGGTGGGTGCATTTGAGAGATGGACAATCACACATCCAACCTGATGTTCTCTCATTTCCCAACAGAAACCTTCTGACAATGGTCCCAACATACGATGCACATTATCCCAATGTGGGATTGTGGTTTTGAGTCTGGGTTTCATGTTCCCCACCTTCTGAATTGCTCATCACTCCCTCCCCACCTGTTGTCACCCCATGTTCTTAGGCTTGGATCCACAATCTCTCCTTTGTGAATCCTCTGGCCACTGCAAGGTCTGCTGACTGCCCCCCACCGCCCCGCTACCTCCTTCTCAGAAGCACTAAGTCACTGGTTGTCAGAGTTGGAGTGTATAAGTTGTTCCCATGCAGCTGGCTGAAATGCAGTTTCCAGAACCTCACCCTGAAAGGATTCTGATTCACTGGGTCTTCATGGGTCCCAGAGGTCTGATTTCTCACAAGCATCTCAGGTGCTGATGCTGGCGGCCTTATCTGGCTCTGTTCTGTCTTCAGCCATTTCAGCCGGTTTATATTGTATCTTCTGTTCTAGATCATAAGCCCTTGGAGAGTAGAACCATGCGTTATTTCATGTTTGTCATCCCCCTGTGCCTGGGTCCAATGCTGTGCATGGAAGAGGTGCTCACATATCTGTCCCGTGGCTGGTCAGCCTGTCCTGGCACAGATGGCATTGCCCTCTGCCCCCTTTGCTGGACTCTCCCTGCTCAGGTTCCAGATTTCCACCCTTCGTTCTACTCTCTAAAACCCAGAGATCATTCAGTTCTGATTTGAAAGTGGTCTTCATTGATTCTTTCACTCCCACTTTACAGAAGGACAAACAGAGGTTTAGAGAGACTACATCACTTGACCAAGACCCCACAATGAGAAAGGGTAAGATGAAGATTTGAACCCAGGATTCTCTGACTCCAAAATGGCCATTCATCATTTCACTCCCTCATGCAGCAAATATTATGTGCCAACTGCGTGCCAGGCACCAATCTTCTGCTGTCCCTCTTCCTATTTTTAAATTCTCCTGGGTCTGCCCTCAAGGAAAATACATCAGGTCTACAATCTCGCAAGTGTCAACCCTTCAAATGTTTGTAGGTGGCTCTTAGGTTTCCCCCAAGTTCTTTGGCTCTTGACTCATGATACTTCATGATTCAGAGTTCACTCCCATGCTGGACACCTCCCCAGGCACACCCTCCTCAGCCAGTGCCCCTCAGAATGTGGAGCCACCTTTGGAGGAGGCTTCAGGTCTGGTTCCATCAGGGCAGAGTGGTCCTGTCAGCATCTAATTCCATAAGCTGCTGGGGTGGTAGCTTCTTCACTGCACAGTTGATTCACCAACTTGCTGGTCTCCCAAAGCCAGCTTCCATCCATAGTTCTGAGTTGCCTCTGGGATTGCAATTTTGGCTGCATTTTATCTCTCATCCTCCCCAAATCCCAGTGAAACAGACTGTAAGGACAACGAATGTGTGACTAAGAGAAGTTATTCCCCAGTGATGTCTCGCAATGACCAGACATCATAATTTTTAATATATTTTTTTACAACAACTGCTTTCAACATTACATGAGCCCTATAAAAGAAAACATGATTATCTACTTACCAGCCAAGCAGGCTCCCAAGTTTCTAAATCAATTAATAGCAGTGAACTATATGGTCACCCTGTCCATCAGGTGAAAGGGTTGGTAGAGGGTAGCGGGGGAGACAGGACGACTCCTGCATTAAGAGGGTTGTCTGTGGAAGCAGATGGGGCTGTAGTCAGACCCCAGGCTGCTTTGGCTAAGTTACTTAATGCCTCAGAGCGTCAGTTTTGTCACCTGCGAAATGAAGGCAACAATGGCATCTCCCTCCTAAGTTGCTGAAATATTCAATGAGATGGTGCGTGCAAATCTCTAAACACAGGATGTGGTACATGGTCAGTGCTTAGTGAAGGTCAACCTGACTATTATCATTATTGGGGGAAGGGGCAGGCAGGTAAGCAGCTACGGTGCAGAGTGATCAGTGGAGCAGGCAGAAGGGAGCTAGCATGGGCTTAGCTAAACCAGGGGAGGGAGTCCAGAGGGGCTTCTTGGAGGAGGGGGTGAATGAGATAGTGCAGAGGGTGGTTGATACGGGCAGAGGGATCAGAACATCCCCAGGGCAAGAAGAGAGGCTGGTCCTCCTTTCCATTTGGTGTGTCCCAATGGATGGGGCCTCTCCAGAGGAGGGATGGGGAGAAGGCTGCCGAGTGTTCCTCCCCAGCCTGGCCTGAGGGTCTGGGGAGGACTTGGATATCAGATCTCAGGCTTTGGCCCATAGTGCCCCATTTCTCCCATGAATCGCCCTGCTCCGTTTCTCCAGGTCTGGCTGGAGAACTGCCTTTTGTTGCAGCTGCTGTAGGTGGCAGCAGAAGCCTGACAAAGCCCATCTTTTTAGGACAGTGAGAGGGGAGAAAATGTAATCAGGACCCTGTAGTCTCCAGCCACAGAGGTTAGACTGGGAGCTGAAGGGGTGAGGGCAGGCGGCAACCATATTAACAGAATTCTCTATTGAGTTACAGCCTTTCTGCAGACATCTATGGCGTCTGCAGTGCCAGAGCCTGCCCCGTGAGTCGGATCTTTATCAGATTGACTTCTGTTGGCTCCGGGCTCCCCTTGCCAGAGCAGGGACACCAGGGCACAGATGCTGAGTTGGATCAAGACCTTGAGAGACCTAGTCCCAGAAAAGACAGACTCCCCACTACAGTGTGTACTGAAATGCAGCAAAGTTCTGTTCTTGCCCACAGTGGATGCTTTGATTAATCTATTCAGATGTGTCAAACACATACATCTCTCCTACAATATTGTCTCCTCCTTCCCTGGTGCCCCAAGCAAGTGCTAAGGTGCTTATCAGTCAGAGGCAATACGGCCCAGTGGTTAAGAGCACAAGCCTGTTACTGGATAGGCTGGGGAGGAACCTTGACTGCCATTTGTTGCTGTGTGACTTTGAGCAAGAGAATTAACCTCTCTGTGCCTTAGTTTTCTCCTCTGTGAAGTACCTCATACATCTTAGCTCTTATTTTTGTGCTTATGGCAGGGTCTGAGAAGACCTTTGGTTTTGTGGACAAAGAGTCATGCCTATGGGAAGTCATTCTTCAACCCCCTTCCCCAAAACTCTCTCTCTTGTTTTTATAACAACTTTAAGATATAATTCACATACTATAGACTTCATCCACTTAAAGTGTGGAAGTCTGTGGTTTCAAGTGTAATGCACAGTTGTGTGATCATCACCTCAATCATTTTTAGAGCATTTTCATCACCCCCAAAAGAAAACCATACCTTTTAGCTATCAAACCCCAATCCCCTCACCCTCCCCAGCCCCAGGCAGCCACTGATCTACTGTCTGTCTCTATGAATTTGCCTCTTCTAGATGTTTCATAGAAATGATCTCTTTCCTTCTTTGCTGGGTGTCAGCCATCCCTGCCCTGCCCACCATCATAGCGAGGGGAGCTGGCTTACCTGTTACCCCTGGAGCTGGTTTGGGGCTATCTCCCCAGCCCCCTCCTCTGGTCCAGAGGGGGCGGCATGGAGGAAACCTTCCAGCCAGGCCTTGTCGCTCACAGCACAAACAGCTTGGCTCCCGATTACTCATTTCAAACTCAATTTGTGGCTCTGCCAAGAGCAGCAGCATCCCCTGAGCATGTAACCTGATTATTCCCATGCCTGCTCCAGGCCCTGGGAGCCTGGAGCACACGGCAGGCAGCCTCCCAGGACCGACAGCTGCCCAGCGAGGCTGGGCCTGCCAGGAGCCCACTGGACCTCTGTCTCTGCTCGGTGGTGCCTGCCCAGCCTGGCCCCAGCTCCTGGATAACAAGGCCGCGCTTGGCTTTTGTCTTCAGGCCACTAAGAGACAGTTTCCTGCAGTGAGGCTAGTGGTCCTGACCATTAGGACCACAAACTTGGCCAGACTCACCGTCCACATCAGCACGATCCTAAAAAGGCCCCATTCATTGAGCAGGCTCTGGGTTAACCTCCATGTGCGTGGACCCTTTTTATTTTCATGGAACCAGGCACTGTATCTGTTATCTCCAAGAGGGAGGACCCTGTGCTGTCCCCATTGAGCAAACAGGCAAACACACAAGAGCAGACTCACATCTCCCATTTGCTGAGCACCTACTGGGTGCAGACACCATGGCGGGTGTTAACTTATGTAATCCTCCCTGCAACCTGATGGGTGAAGAACAGGGCTTGGCTCCACTTTGGATGAGGATGCTGAGGCTTCGGAGGACAGAATCACCACCAGGCCGTGAGTGGCAAGATTGGAGATGGGCTGAAGCCAGACATTCTGGCTGCAGAGCACAAGCTGACCCCCAGCAAAGAAAGAAGGAGGCCATTTCTATGAGACATCCAGATTGGGCAAATCCATAGAGACAGCAAGTAAATTAGTGGTTGCCAGGGTCTGGAAATGCTGGGGCATTAGCTAAAGGTAGGGTTTTATCTGGGGGGTGGGTTTCTTTTGGGGGTGACGCAGTGTTCTAAAATTGATTGTAGTGATGGTTGCACAACTCGTGAATATATTAAAAACCATTGCTTCGTATGCTTAAATGGGTGAACTGTATGGTATGTGAATTATATCTCAATAAAGCCGTTACAAAAAAAGAAGAAATGAGGAATTGATGTTGCAGGCTGCATAAACCTCTTGTCCCACAAATTCTCCACCATCCCCTAGTTAAAACCTGGAATTTCTCCTCTTCACATTTAACCGAAGGGTCATTGGGATAACCTTGAATGTTGTCCAAAGCCTTGAGTTGTTCTGCCCGGTGGCTGCTATCTTGTTCCACTTATATCGCTGCTCACAGAATCCCGGGAATATGCCATCTTTTACTTCAGATCACAGCTACCTATTTCCACAGAGTCCGAGAGTCTGAGATAGTTTTAATCCACTTGGCTGGTCCCTGAGCAACATTTGCAGTCTGAGATTCCAGGTGTGATCTGTGTGGTGGGCAGAGAGCCCCCCCATCCTGGGCCCTCTCTCCTGCTGCATCTCTTGCCCTCACAGTGGCTTAGCTTTTGGGAGAAGTCTGAACACAACCAGACCCGGGCCCTGTGCTGAGGACCACCTCTCCTGCATGGGCTCCTGCCTCTTAATTTGCAGAGAGGGTTTCTGTCTCCTTGTCAGCCCTGATTGCATGACAGGTGACCTTCTTAAAGGAGGGGTGAGAGGGAAGAAAACCCCATTCCAGCACAATTTTGAAGCCCGTGGCTTTTGTGGGGCTAGTTGGGGATTCCCTGTCGGGGTGTATTTGGAGGGGCTGAAGACTCACGCTGCCAGGACACATATGCTGGTAAACCTAGGCGCAGCCTCACCTTCCCTGTGCTGGAGACCTTTGCTTACCCTCCCTACCCACTCTGGCCTGATCGTGTTTCCCTGACCTGTGTGCATTCCCGTTCAGGGAGGAGGGACAATGTTGCCTCAATTTCAGGCTGGCTCTGGGAGTCCTGGATCCTGAAACCCCACCAGTAATGAGAATGAGGATCCCTGCCCTTGCCTTTGAGCCTGTACCACCTTATACACATGGGTCGGAGACTGGGCTTTAAAATCATTAACATGAGCATCTCTCCCAGCACTGGGAACCCTCTGAAGGCAGGAGCCCCGAATCCCTCTTGTCTACCCCTCCCAGCGTTCAGCTCAGCATCTGCACTAACAACAAGCTCGGACCACGTTCGGATGAAGATGTTGGCAGCTGATGGGCGCAGAGATTTAGGGTGGACAGACCCTTATCCAGTCTCTTCCCGACTCTATCCTTCTCTGACCCCATGCACTCAGTTTCTCCTCCTTCCTCCCCTGGTCTCCTGGACAATCCCTTCTTGGTCTCTTCCCAGCCATCCAAGTCCAGGTAGGTGAAGCCAGATCAGAGAAAAACAAACAAATTAGAGATGTCCCCAGTGTAAAATGAATATAAATAAGGACGCAGAGGCTTCTGCTCACCCACTGATTACTCACACACCGTTCCAGAGGCGTTGCTGGCCTAGCTCAGCTCCGTGGATCTTAATGATAAATTAAACCTATTACTCACCCCAGGCAGTGGGGCCAGCCTGAGCCCACACTGGGAGGGCAGGCTACAGGATGGAGATGAGGCATCAAGAAGGGGACCAGGGGTGCATCACAGCATCCTTTGGGGGAGACAGCACCTTGCTTTCTAAGAAGCCCTTGCTTAAAGTGCTGTAGGTTCCACCCAATCTCCATTTGTTTGATGTGGCCATTGGATATTTCCGCCTTGGGAGGGGGGCTTGAACCCTTCCACAACTAAAGATCATTTTGCTATCTTCACACCCTCCATTTACGTTCCCTCTTTCACTTGCTGCAATCTGGCATCTGCCCTACTGTTCGTTCAAGCCTTGACTCAAAAGTCCCCTCCCAGGGACTTCCTTGACAGTTCACCAGTTAAGACTCTGCGCTTCGAATGCAGGTGGTGTGGGTTTGATCCCTGGTCAGGGAACTAAGGTCCCACATGCCACGTGGTGTGGCCAAAAAACAACAAAAAAGTCCTCTCCCGGAGACCACCAGATCTAAAGTCCTATTCCTTCCTCCTCCAACTCCTTATTTTCTTCATAGTGGGTCCCTGGAGCTCAGCGGCCTGGGTTCGAATTCTGGCTCTGCCAGTAGTTGTGTGCAACCTCTCTGTGCCTCAGTTTCCCCACATTTAAAATGGAATTGAGCAGTAGCTACTTCATGGGGTTGTGGTGAAACGAAGAGTGCAAATTCACGTGACGTGTTTAGAACAATGCCTTGCACGGAGTCAGCAACGTTAGCTGCTGTTGCCACCATAGCCCCAGCTACTACTGCTGCTGTTAATATTCGTACCATTTGCCATGATCAGAAACTATCTCCTTATGTGTTGGTGTTAATTGTCTGTCCTGCGCCCCACAACAGAATGTGAGCTCCATGAGAGCAGAGGTTTTCTCGCCCCTGTTCCCCCCCTGTGGGCAACATGTGTGGGTGTTCAGTAAGCATGGGGTGAATGAATAACCAGGCGTTGGTGGAAATTGGGGTGAGTGGGCAGTTTCCCAGGGAGCTGGAGTTGGCAGAGACCCCCATTCTCTGTTCTGGGTATGAAGACAGCATCTCCTGTGGGTTGAATTGTGTCCCCCCCACCAAATGGTATATTGAAGTCCTAACCCCCAGTACCTGTGAATGTGACCTTATCTGGAAATGAGGTCTTTGTAGATGTAATCAAGTTAAGATGGGGTCACATTGGATTAGGGTCGGCCCTAATCCAGTAACTGGAGTTCTTATAGGATGAGGGAATTTGGACACAGACACACACGTAGGGAAGAAGACCATGTAAAGATGGAGTCAGAGATTTGAGAAATGCATCCACAAGTCAGGGAATGCCAAGGATTACTAGGAGCCACCAGAAGAGAGGAAGAGGCGAGGAAGGAGTCGTCCTCGAGCCTAGCTGACACCTTGATTCTAGACTTTTGCCATTCAGAACTGTTAAGAGAATGGGTTTCTGTTGTTTTAGGCCATCTGGTTTGTGGTGATTTGTCATGGCAGCCCTAGTGAACTAGCACAGCATTTTCTATGAGCACATGTCCCATCGGGATGGGAAAAGAAGTGGGTGTGTCAGCCAAGGTCAGTGTGTTCATTTTCTATTGCTACATAATAACATTATACAAACTGAGCAGCTTGATACAACACATTCATTATCTCTTGGTGTCTGTGAGTCAGGAATCTGAGCAGGTCTTAGCTGGATCCTCTGCTTCTGAACCATATAGGCTGCAGTCAAGCTGTCGCCAGGGCTGAGGTCTCATCTGAGTCTCAACTGGGCAGAGTTCCATCCCTTGTGGCTGTAAGTCTGGGAGCCTCAGTTCTGTGCAGGTTGTCGGTCAGAGGCCACTCTCCATTCTTTGCCTTGTGGGTCTCCCCACCCCAAGGTGGCCACTTGCTTCATCAAAGCCAGCAAGGGTGAGAGAGTTTCCAGCAAGGTGGACATTGCAGTTTTCATGTAGTGTAATCACCTTTGCCATATTCTATTCATTCAGAGCAAATCACAGGTCCTGCCCACACTCAAGGGGAGGGTATTACACAGTGTGACTCCCAGGAGTCACCACAGAGTGTGTCCCACAGAGTGAGGATGGCAGAAGTTGAGAGCCAGCCAGACCTCTGCCATCTGGTAGGATTGTGTTCCTTGTGGACAAGCCGACTTGGAGGCAGTTCCTATGGCAACTGGCAGTCTGGGGTTCTGCCATGTCCCTCAGGCCATGGGGACTCTGCATCTTTGCCTGTTCCTCTCAAGCCAGAGGTGCACATAAACCCAGGGGTCTTATTGTAAACTAGGCTGATTTCTCTCTCAGCTACACTCTACTCAGTCATATTGACCATAGTTGTGTCTGAAGCACTGGGGTTGTGGCATGAAGCAGAACTGGGTTGAGTTTCCACCCTCCAATGTGCGATTTAGACAGTAAACAGCCGCGCGCATCTGAGTGTGTGATAACACACCAGGGTTTGTGCTTTGATGTCCAAGTACAGTGTGAGAGCAGGAAGCCTTGGGATCAGAATTGGCCCTGGGTGATGAGGGGCGACTCCAGGGAGGTGAAACTGCAGGTATGAAGGTTCTGCAGCTGGATGGATGGTGTTGCTTTCTGGGAATGGCAAAAGGACTGGTGGGGTCCCATCTGCTGTCTCCCCTGAAGACTGTAAGCTTCAGCAGGGCAGGGGCCTTGGTCATCTTCATGATTGTATCTCTGGCACTAACCACGGTGCTGGGCTGTTAGTCAGCACTCAAGGAATATCTGTTGATTAAGTGAGAAAACAGAGAGTGAGGGGGAGAGTGCGATGAGAGGAGGTGGTCAGGGGCCCAGAGTACAGGCCTTGTTAAACTCTGTTCCTTATCCAGGGAGAAGTGGGGGGACCTCCGAGGTTCCCCCCGCTCTCCAGGGGAGGGCCACCATAGGAATGCATTTTCAACAGTCCCTGTGGCTGTCATGCGGATGATGGATTTGAGGGGCAAAAAGAGATGCCAGGAGGGCAGATAGTGGGGGCAGGGGCTCGGGCCAGGCTGGTGGAAGTTCAGGGCCAGGTGGATACATACACAGAGAGGAGTGGTAGATCCAAGAGATATTACTGGAGGTAAAATTGATGGCTCGGCAGTGGATGTGTAAGTGAGAGCCTGAGAGGTGTCCCAGATGGTGCCTGTGTCATGGCCTGGCTGAGTGTCCCCTGAAGTGGAAGTTTGTCTGTTATTTAATTCCTTTGCTTTTAGCGGGTGGCCATGTGGTGTCAGGGCAAAAGTATACTGGTGTTCAAAGCTCAGCTCCGCCCTTCCCAGGGCATGCTGCTAAAACTTCTGATGTTTCATCACCTTCCCTACAGAATGGGCCTGAAATTCCAGCTTCTCAGGACCATTGTGAAGATCCATGATGACCCAATGAGTGAAGGCACCAGCATGTGGCCTGGCACAGAACCTACCAGCTGTGTGACCTGGGCAGGTTATTTAAGCTCTCTGCACCTCAGTTCCCTTGTTGCTAAAATGGAGCCCACTGTTCTGCTATTGCAACAGAACAGACCATCCCAGAACTCGCTGGCTTTAAATGACAACCACTATTGCTCACGTAGCTGTGGGTTACCTGGGGCTCATATGATCTTGGCTGAGTTTGGCTGGGGCGACTGCCTCTTACTGCAGGCGTGTGAGTCAGCGGGGTGGCTCTGCTCCTTGTGTTTCTCATCCTTTGGGGTCAGTGGGCCAGGCAGGGCCAGCTGATCTTGTGGAGTTGGCAGGGGTGTAAGAGGGAAGCAAAAACACGTGGAGCCTCTGAAGGCCTAGCCTCAGAACCAGCACGTTGTCAACTCTGCACCTGGCCAAAGCAAGTGACATGGTTGAGTCTAGACTCAGAGCAGGGAAGAACACTCTGCCCAGAGTGAAGCAAGGGTGAAGGCGAGAATGTAGGGGGAGGTGAAGAATTGGGGCTGTCAGTTCAGTCTTCCAAGGTTGTTAATTAATAGTGGTGCCCTCCTCATAGGTGGGTATGGTGGTTAATTTTATGTGTCAACTTGGCTGGGTCACTGCGTGCCTGTGTTTGGTCAAACATTCTGTTTGTTTCTGTTAGGGTGTTTTTTTTTTTTGCGGTACGCGGACCTCTCACTGTTGTGGCCTCTCCCATTGCGGAGCACAGGCTCCGGACGCGCAGGCTCAGCGGCCATGGCTCACGGGCCCAGCCGCTCCGCGGCATGTGGGATCTTCCCGGACCGGGGCACGAACCCGTGTCCCCTGCATCGGCAGGCAGACTCCCAACCACCGCGCCACCAGGCAAGCCCTGTTAGGGTGTTTTTGGATGAGATTGACATTTAAATTGGTGGACTTGAGTAAAGCAAATTGCCCTCCCTATGTGGGTGGGCCTCATAAAATCAGTTCAACACCTGAATAGAACAAAAGACCAACCTCCCCTGAGCAAGAGGGAATCTCTAGCTGATGGCTTTTGGAATTCCTCTGCAACATTGGCTCTTTCTGCCTGATGGGCTTTGAACTGGAACATCAGCTTTGCTTGGGTCTCCTGTACTCCTGGCTCACCTACAGATTTTGCATTTACCAATCTCCTTATTGCATGAACCAATTCCTTTTAATAAGTCTCTCTGTCTCCCTGACTATCTCTGTTTGTCTGTCTCTCTACCTATTCCATTGGTTCTGTTTCTCTGATGAATGTAGTGAGCAATGAGCTACTACATGCAAAGCTCTTAGAACCCAGCCTGGCACATCATAAATGATCCATGTTAACTGGAGTGTCTCAGCCCTCAACACTATTGACACCTTGGACCAAATAATTCTTTATTGTGGTGGCCCATCCTGCATATTGTAGGAAGTTTAGCAGCATCCCTGGCCTCCACCCACTAGATGCCAGTGACACCGCCCAGTCATGACAACCAAAATCAAAAATGTCACCAGGCGTTGCCAGTTGCCCTCTGGTTGAGAACCACTGGTATAAAGGTTAGTTATCCTTAGTATTATCTGAATCAGTGCATATTATATGATCCATATGACTATTATTTTTCTTTTGCTGTTTTACTTAAGTCATTGCTGTAAAAGGGGAGGCCTTTTGGGAGGAAGAAGAAGCACAGCATGACACAGTCAGCTATGAAAAAACAGTGCAGTTTGTTTTCGCAATTTGTCTTCAAAGGAATTAGAAAGTTACAAAGAGCTCAGCCTAAGCCCTGGCTCCCAAAGGTTTTGGAAGAACAGAGGAGCAATTCTTGTCACTAGAAGCAGCAGCTGCTGCATCTTAAACAATGGCACGAGCTGAACACAAACACACTTAGTTTCGGAGCTCTGGTTTGAGGACATGTGCAAAGTGAAGAGGAGTGAGGATTCTGGTCTCTTTGCTCTATTTACTCTGCAGAGATCGTAGCAGGGTGCCTTTATTTTTCTTGTCATATAAAAGGTTTCTATTTTGTTCTCTTTCTCTCTCTCCCCCTCCCTCCCTCCCTCTCCCTCTCTGCCCTCTGTCTCTCTCTCTCTCTCTCTCTCTCTCTCTCTCTCTCTCACACACACACACACACACACAATACCATGAATAATTAATAACCTTGTGAGATAGGTTCTAATTTTATCCCTGTTTTATAGATGAAGAAGCTGAGACCCAGAGAGATAAAGCAACTAGCCTGGAGTTGCACAGCTAGGAGGTGATACAGCCAGGATTTGAACCCATGTTGGTCTGATTCCAGTGTTCAGCGTCCTAACCACAATACAGTACTTTACCAAGGTGAATCTAACTATGTCCCCAAAGGTCTCAGAATCGCACGGTGGGGGAGGCCAGAAGATTGAACCAAATCGTTACTCCCCAACTGTGCGGAGTACGTCCTGAATGAAGTGTATAAAGCACCAGGTATTAAAGTTTATGAGTCTATTAATCCACGGCTTTGGAGGAATTAAAGTTTCATATTGATGATAAACCTTCCCTAATAAAACATAAGGGAAGCAGGAATAATCTCTGATTTCAAAGGACCCCAAACCACTTAAACAATTGTATGTAAAATGGATGGGTATGATGGCAATGGGGTGATATGTCTTGTCCAGTGGAGGGTACTTTGGCAAAGTGGTTTTTGCTTCCGCCAAGTGGTGGAGATAAAATGATGGATGTGTGCTATTGATTTCATGGGAATTTGCGTGAGGGTGAGCACAGCTGGATACGAAGCCCCTGGTGCAGCTGAAAGCTGCTGAATATGCATTTAGGAGGAGAGGAGACAAAAGGCATTTCAAGTGGCCAATTTCATCAAAAAGCGAAAAGCTGGCAAATATGTGGCAATCATCTCCCTCAGCCCCTCTTTTTTTCTCTCTCTTTTCTCCCTTCCTTCTTCCCTCCCTCCCTCCCTCCCTTCCTTCCTTCCTTCCTTCCATCCTTCCTTCTTCCCTCCCTCCCATCCTTTCTTATTTTTGTCACATGGAAAGTGTCTCAGTGGGAGTAGTTGAGCTGTAGGGTATACAGTGTTGGCTCAAACGCAGTCCTGGATTAGAATCCTAGCTTTGTCATATATTAGCTCTGTGACTTTGGGTAATTTACTTAATCTCTCTGGGTCTTGGTTTATTTACTTGTTTTAAAAAATAAACCATTTGTTTTAGAATAGCTTTAGATTTACAGAGAAGTTGCAGAGATAGTTCAGTGAGCTCCTGTATATCCCATATCTAGATTCTCCTATTGTCAACATCTTACATCATGATGGTACATTTGTCACAATTGATGTACCAGTATTGATGCATTTTGTATTGCAGTGTAATTTCTTTACAATGTTGTATTAGTTTCTACTGAACAATGAAGTGAATCAGCTATATGTACACCTATATCCCCTCCCTCTTGGACCTCCCTCCCACCCCACCCATCTATGTTGTCACAGCACCAAGCTGAGCTCCCTGTGCTATACAGCAGGTTCCCACTAGCTATCTAATTTACACATGGTGGTGTATATATGTCAATCCTAAGCTCCCAATTCGTCCCGCCCTCCCTTTCCCCCAACTGTGTCCACATGCCCGTTATCTACTTCTGCGTCTCTATTCCTGCCCTGGAAATAGGTTCATCTGTACTATTTTTCTAGATTCCACATATATGCGTTAATATACGATATTTGTTTTTCTCTTTCTGACTTACTTCACTCTGTATGACAGACTCTAGGTCCATTCACATCTCTACAAATGACCCAGTTTTGTTCCTTTTTATGGCTGAGTAATATCCCATTGTATATATATACTGCATCTTCTTTATCCATTCATCTGTCTTTGGACATTTAGGTTGTTTCCATGTCCTGACTATTGTAAATAGTGCTGCAATGAATATTGGGGTACATGTGTCATTTTGAATTATGGTTATTAACTAACACCCATACTTTATTAAGTTTTCCTTAGCTTTTAGTCATGCCTTTTTACTGTTCCAGGATCCTATCCAGGGCACCATGTCAGTCACCAGAGGTCCTCAGACTGTTCTTGTTTTTAATGACCTTGACAGTTTTGAGGAGGTCTAATCAGGTATCTTACAGACTGTTCCTCAGTTGGGATTTGTCAGATGTGTTTCTCATGATTAGACTGAGGTGTGTGTTTGGGGAGGAAGACCACAGAGGTAAAGTGCTGTTCTCATCACATCCCATCAAGGGTACCAGCTCTCAGCACGACTTATCTCTGCTGATGTTGATCTTGATCACCTGGCTGAAGTGTGTTTGTCAGGTGTGTCCACTGTCCAGTTCCTCCTTTTGGCCCTTCCTTGGCTGTCATCCTTGAAAGGAAGTCATTGTGTCAGCTCACACTTAAGTAGTTGCGATCGATGATTCCCTTCCTTGATGGGGGTGGGTGTCTACATAAATTGTTTGGAATTCTTCTGTATGGGGTACTTATCCATTCTTCCATATTTACTTATTTGTTCAATCATTTATTTACATCAGTGTGGATTCATGGATATATATTTTATGCTTTGAGTTATTTATTTTGTTGCTCAAATTATTCTAGCTTCATCTGGACCATACTTTCTTGATAGACTTATTTTTATAAGGAATAAATGGGGATAATCAGGGCTGAGAATATGGTGAGGTGAGTGAGTGGTACACAGTTTAAGGAGGCACCAAAAAAATCAGTAATCAAGGTAAATAATATATTAATGCAAGGTTTAAAACAGATAAAAATTAATGAAACAGATTTCATGATGAACAAAATATTAACATTTAAAATCAGGACAGGATCCATAATGTATGTTAATGGTTTAACCAGGTGCCTAGTATTTAGTACATATTTACTAGCATTTAATAGATTAAAATTCTATCAGTTCATTTGGATGTGCTGGTATATCAGTGATTTCTTTCCCAATAATGTGTAACAAACTACCCCAAAACTTGGTGACCTAAAATAGCAAGCTTTAGTTTAGCCCACAGGTCCGTGGGTCAGCTGGAGGGTCCTGCCGGCTTGCCCAGGTTCACTTATGTGGCTGTTGGTCAACTGTCTGTCTGTTGGCTGATCTTGGATGGCCTCAGCTGCAATGACCAGGGCCGCCTGGCTTTGCCTCCATGACCCTTATCCTTATTCTGGGACCAGCAGGCTCGTCTGGGTTATGTCCTGCTCCTGGTGATGGCAGAGAGTAAGAGGGAACGTGGAGACATGTAAAACCTTTTGAAGTCAAGGCTCAAAATGGTGCATCATCATTTCTGCTTACCTTCTGCTGGACAAAGCAAGTCACAAGGACAACCCAGATTCAAGGGGAAGGGGCAGTAAGATCTATCTCTTTAGTGAGAGGAACTCAAGTCATGTGGCAAAGGGCATGGTGTGGATACAAGGAGAGGCAAAGAATCGGGGCCCTTCATGCCATTTGTCTGCCATGCCTAGGCACTGTTCTAGGTGTTGGCAGGACATCAGTGAACAAAGCAGACTCAAATTTCTGCCCTTGGGGAGCTCACTATGATGATGATGAAGAGGAAGAATAAGGGATAACTTTGTTCAGTCTCTCAGGAGGCCTGTGGCTACTGTCAGCTCCACGTGGACGTGTGGAGCGGTTATTGGCACCATCTCTGCAGCATTTGGCACTTTGCGGGGGCCTGCTTCACTGTCAGCTATGGGTGGGGGCATGCAGTGCAGGGAAGGAATCCAGCCTTCAGGAGGTGTGTGGAGAGGCATGTTGTACTCGCAGGGGCCTTCTATCTTATTGATCTGCTTGTTCACTAGAATCAAATTAGCAGCTCCTACCTTTGCAAAATGGAGGCTGTTTTAATTGAGATATTAGAAGATGTATTTACTTAATTTCTGCCTAATGGAAAATCCTTATGCCTGATCAATTCGGGTCAGTTTGAAGCAGTTGCTGCTGTAAATGAAGTTCATCTAAGGTTATCTGTGTTAAAAATCAATACCCAATAACTTGGGGAAATGTGGCAAGTTCTGCTGTCGAGAAGCTTTGGAAAGTATCAAGACTGGTGGGACTTGCTGGTTCATGAAAAGTACCATTCCGTTTACCTTCTAAGATGTCGGTAAATAACTCCTATCACCCCTCAAGTGGCTTCTCAGGCTCAATGCTGGGCACTTTTGCATGCATTGTCTTACTCAGTCCTCACAACAGCCCAGTGAGGTATTCTATTATTATTTCCAATTTGTACATAAAGTAAATGAGGCCCAAGATAATGTCACTGAAACAGTGAGTGACAGCTAGGATTTGAGCCCAGGATCTTAACCACTATATTGCTTCCCTCTTAACTATTTCCCAAGGTAGCTGGTGCTAGTTGAGTGCATGTTCCCACCTCTGTCTGGAGATGGTCGGCAAAGAACACTGATTAAGTTACAAAAACCCTGAGTTTTGTATCTGGTCCCAGAACAGAAATGCCTTCCCTCCAAAGGAAGTTAAACTTGATAGGAAATGAATAAGCTATGAAATTAGATCAACCTATCTTCCATCATTTCCAGTCATCCATTACTTCCTGTCTCCTGTGCTTTCCTGTCTCCCACTCATTTCCTATTTCCCATTACTTCCTGTCTCCCATGGTTTCCTGTCTCCCAGTCACTTCCTATTTCCCATCACTTCCTCTCTCCCATCTCTTCCTATCTTCCATCATTTCTTATCTTACATTCCTTCCTTGCTGTTGGCCTTAGATAAGTTACTTGGCCTCTCTGAGTCCTAGTTCTTGGGTTGTTTAAAAAATATAATAATACCCATGTTTCAAAGTAACAATGAGGATTAAATATGTTCATGTATGTGAACTGCCTACTCCGGATGGTGATGTTCTTTATTTCGTTTCTCATAGTAAGCACCCAATAGATCTTGATTCCTCTCCCAACTTGTTTCTTTCTGGTTCTTGTTCTCAAAAGTCTCCTGGGCAAGTTGGTGCATACAGAGGCATGAAAGTGATGAAATAGATGAGAAGATACATGAAACAAGCTGAAGGCCATGGACACCGGGGACAGAAACTCACTCAGGCTAGCACAAGTCAAAGGGGTTTGCTGAAATAAGACAGGTGTGGAGTCTCCAGCAGGCCTCCTGGGCCTGGAGCTGGGATCTGGGAAGTCAGCAGGATTACATAGACAGTCTCAGGCCCTTCTCAGAGGCTGCCATCCCTGCTTCTCTCTGCCCAGCCACTTCATTCTCATCTCGGTACAAACTGGCTTCCTCTACTGGTCCATCCTTACACAGCCCCTGATGGCTTCTCCTGAACGGTGGCCCCTGCTCTGAGTCTGCAGGACCTGTCAGCTTGGCTTCCAACAGCTTACTGGCTCAATTTCTCAATATATTGATTCCAAAATCCCAGAGGGGAGAATCTGATTTGTCTGTATTTGAACAGTTGTCTTACCCTGGTCCAATCAACTGTGAATGATGGTACTGCCTCTACCAGAGGTTGGACAGGGCTAATTCTCTAAGAAGTGTGATTGAGGAGGTAATGTCTGGCATCTCCAATATGTTGAACTTTATGCAAATTCATTAAGGGGATAAGGAACAAACCAGATCAGAAATAAATTGAGGACTATCTTCTCTTTGCTCATGTCCTTTTAGTTCACGTAGTAATTCTTATCCAAGGGCTCATGAACTATAGAACAATGCTATATAGTGCAGCATTTCTCAAGCTCAAGCATTATATAAATGGTGGCCTTTAATGGGAAAAAAATTTTCTCATGGAGCCCCAGTGTTGACTTAAATTATTTTATATTAATGTTAAACTTAAATTAATATTATTGAAGCGGTACAAACATAAAACTACCTATAAATGCTTTATGCATATTACTCTTACACAGCTGTAAAGCTAAAACAGATTTATAAGTTAAATACAAACAAACCTATAAAACCAGTAAAATCCAAATTAGCAACATTAATTTAATGTGATGGATGATGTTCCTTGGCTGAAACTAAATCACTTCACATAAAGTGCATCGGGTACTGACTGCTGGAGTGTGGTTTCTTTTTTGTTTGTTTGTTTTCGTTTTTTTTTTTTTGCGGTTCGCTGGCCTCTCACTGCTGCGACCTCTCCCGCTGCGGAGCACAGGCTCCGGATGCGCAGACCCAGCAGCCACGGCCCACGGGCCCAAATGCTCCGTGGCATGCGGGACCCCCCCGGACTGGGGCACGAACCCGCATCCCCCGCACCAGCAGGTGGACTCCCAACCACTGCGCCACCAGGGAAACCCTCTTTTTTTTTTTGAAATTTAATTTATTTTTTTATACAGCAGGTTCTTATTAGTCATCCATTTTATACACATCAGTGTATACATGTCAATCCCAATCTCCCAATTCATCACACCACCACCACTACCCGCCCCCCCCCCCCGCCGCTTTCCCCGCTTGGTGTCCATACGTTTGTTCTCTACATCTGTGTCTCAGTTTCTGCCCTGCAAACTGGTTCATCTGTACCATTTTTCTAGGTTCCACATATATGCATTAATATACGATATTTCTTTTTCTCTTTCTGACTTACTTCACTCTGTATGACAGTCTCTAGATCCATCCACGTCTCTACAAGTGACCCAGTTTTGTTCCTTTTAATGGCTGAGTAATATTCCATTGTATATATATACCACATCTTCTTTATCCATTTGTCTGTTGATGGGCATTTAGGTTGCTTCCATGACGTGGCTGTTGTAAATAGTGCTGCATTGAACATTGAGGTGCATGTGTCTTTTTGAATTATGATTTTCTCTGAGTATATGCCCAGTAGTTGGATTGCTGGGTCATATGGTAATTCTATTTTTAGTTTTTTTTTTTTTTTTTTTAACTGAGTGAGTTTTGTTTTGTGTTTTTAATTAATTAATTTATTTATTTGTGGCTGTGTTGGGTCTTCATTTCTGTGCGAGGGCTTTCTCTAGTTGCAGCGAGTGGGGGCCACTATTCATCGCGGTGCACGGGCCTCTCACTGTTGCGGCCTCTCTTGTTGCAGAGCACAGGCTCCAGACGCGCAGGCTCAGTAGTTGTGGCTCACGGGCTCAGTTGCTCCACAGCATGTGGGATCTTCCCAGACCGGGGCACGAACCCGCGTCCCCTGCATTGGCAGTCAGTTTCTCAACCACTGCACCACCAGGGAAGCCCCTATTTTTAGTTTTTTAAGGAACCTCCATACTGTTCTCCATAGTGGCTGTATCAATTTACATTCCCACCAACAGTGCAAGAGGGGTCCCTTTTCTCCACACCCTCTCCAGCATTTGTTGTTTGTAGATTTTCTGATGATGCCCATTCTAACTGGTGTGAGGTGATACCTCACTATAGTTTTGATTTGCATTTCTCTAATAATCAGTGATGTTGAGCAGCTTTTCATGTGCTTCTTGGCCATCTGTATGTCTTCATTGGAGAAATGTCTATTTAGGTCTTCTGCCCATTTTTGATTGGGTTGTTTGTTTTTTTTAATATTGAACTGCATGTGCTGTTTATATATTTTGGAGATTAATCCTTACCCTGTTGATAGGTTTGCAAATATTTTCTCCCATTTTTGTTTGTTTGTTTTTGTTTTTGTTTTGTTTTTGCGGTGTGCGGGCCTCTCACTGTCGTGGCCTCTCCAGTTGCGGAGCACAGGCTCCGGACACGCAGGCCCAGCGGCCGTGGCTCACGGGTCCAGCCGCTCCGCGGCACGTGGGATCCTCCCAGACCGGGGCACGAACCTGCGTCCCCTGCATCGGCAGGCGGACTGTCAACCACTGTGCCACCAGGGAACTTTCTCCCATTTTGAGGGTTGTTTTTTCATCTTGTTTATGGTTTCCTTTGCTGTGCAAAAGCTTTGAAGTTTCATTAGGTCCCATTTGTTTGTTTTTATTTCCAGTACTCTAGGAGGTGGATAAAAAAAGATCTTGCTGTGATTTATGTCAAAGAGTGTTCTTCCTATGTTTTTCTCTAAGAGTTTTATAGTGTCTGGTCTTACATTTAGGTCTTTAATCCATGTTGAGTTTATTTTTTGTGTATGGTGTAAGGGAGTGTTCTAAATTCATTCTTTTACATGTAGCTGTCCGGTTTTCCCAGCACCACTTATTGAAGAGACTCTCTTTTCTCCATTGTATATCTTTGCCTCTGTTATCAAAGATAAGGTGACCATAGGTGTGTGGGTTTATCTCTGGGCTTTCTATCCTGTTCCATTGATCTATAGTTCTGTTTTTGTGCCAGTACCATATTGTCTTGATTACTGTAGCTTTGTAGTATAGTCTGAAGTCAGGGAGTCTGATTCCTCCAGCTGTTTTTTCCCTCAAGACTGCTTTGGCTATTCGGGGTCATTTGTGTCTCCATACAAATTTTAAGATTTTTTGTTCTAGTTCTGTAAAAAATGCCATTGGTAATTTTATAAGGACTGCATTGAATCTGTAGATTGCTCTGGGTAGTATAGTCATTTTCACAATATTGATTCTTCCAAGCCAAGAACATGGTATATCTCTCAATCTAATTGTATCATCTTTAATTTCTTTCATCAGTGTCTTATAGTTTTGTCTTCCTAGGTAGGTTTATTCCTAGGTATTTTATTCTTTTTGTTGCACTGGTAAATGGGAGTGTTTCCTTAATTTCTCTTGTAGATTTTTCATCATTAGTGTATAGGAATGCAAGAGATTTCTGTGCATTAATTTTGTATCCTGCAACTTTACCAAATTCATTGATTAGCTCTAGTAGTTTTTTGGTGGCATTTTTAGGATTCTCTATGTATAGTATCATGTCATCTGAAAACAGTGACAGTTTTACTTCTTGTTTTCCAATTTGTATTCCTTTTATTTCTCTTTCTTCTCTTATTACCGTGGCTAGGACTTCCAAAACTATGTTGAATAATAGCGGTGAGAGTGGACATCCTTTTCTTCTTCCTGAACTTAGAGGAAATACTTTCAGTTTTTCACCATTGAGAATGATGTTTGCTGTGGGTTTGTTGTATATGGCCTTTATTATGTTGAGGTAGGTTCCCTCTGTGCCCACTTTCTGGAGAGTTTTTATCATAAATGGGTGTTGAATTTTCTCAAAAGCTTTTTCTGCATCAATTGAGATGATCATATGGTTTTTGTTCTTCAATTTGTTAATATGGTATATCACATTGATTGATTTGCATATATTGAAGAATCTTTGCATCCCTGAGATAAATCCCACTTGATCATGGTGTATGATCCTTTTAATGTGTTGTTGGATTCTGTTTGCTAGTATTTTGTTGAGGATTTTTGCATCTATGTTCATCAGTGATATTGGTCTGTAATTTTCTTTTTTTGTAGTATCTTTGTCTGGTTTTGGTATCAGGGTGATGGTGGCCTCATAGAATGAGCTTGTGAGTGTTCCTTCCTTTGCAATTTTTTGGAAGAGTTTGAGAAGGATGGCTCTTCTCTAAATGTTTGATAGAATTCTCCTGTGAAGCCATCTGGTCCTGGACTTTTGTTTGTTGGAAGATTTTTAATCACACTTTCAATTTCATCACTTGTGATTGGTCTGTTCATATTTTCTATTTCCTCTTGGTTCAGTCATGGAAGGTTATACCTTTCTAAGAATTTGTCCATTTCTTCCAGGTTGTCCATTTTATTGGCATAGAGTTGCTTGTAGCAGTCTCCTAGGATGCTTTGTATTTCTGCAGTGTCTGCTGTAACTTCTCCTTTTTCATTTCTAATTTTATTGATTTGAGACCTCTCCCTCTTTTTCTTGATGGGTCTGGCTAATGGTTTATCAATTTTGTTTATCTTCTCAAAGAACAAGCTTTTAGTTTTATTGATCTTTGCTATTGTTTTCTTTGTTTCTATTTCATTTATTTCTGCTCTGATCTTTATAATTTCTTTCTTTCTGCTAACTTTGGGTTTTGTTTGTTCTTCTTTCTCTAGTTCCTTTAGGTGTAAGGTTAGATTGTTTATTTGAGATTTTTCTTGTTTCTTGAAGTAGGCTTGTATAGCTATAAAGTTCCCTCTTAGAACTGCTTTTGTTGCATCCCATAGGTTTTGGATTGTCGTGTTTTCCTGGTTATTTGTCTCTAGATATTTTTTGATTTCCTCTTTGATTTCTTTAGTGATCTCTTGGTTATTTAGTAAAGTATTGTTTAGCCTCCATGTGTTTGTGTTTTTTACGTTTCTTTCCCTGTAATTTATTTCTAATCTCATAATGTTGTGGTCAGAAAGGATGCTTGATATGATTTCAGTATTTTTAAATTTATAAAGGCTTGATTTGTGACCCAGGATGTAATCTATGCTGGAGGATGTTCCATGAGCACTTGAGAAGAAAGTGTAATCTGCTGTTTTTGGATGGAATGTCCTATAAATATCAATTAAATCTCTCTGGTCTATTGTGTCATTTAAAGCTTTTGTTTCCTTATTAATTTTCTATTTGGATCATCTGTCCACTGGTGTAAGTGAGATGTTAAAGTCACCCACTATTATTGTGTTACTGTCGATTTCTTCTTTTATAGCTGTTAGTAGTTGCCTTATGTATTGAGGTGCTCCTATGTTGGGTGCATATATATTTATAATTGTTATATCTTCCTCTTGGATTGATCCCTTGATCATTATATAGAGTCCTTCCTTGTCTCTTGTAACATTCTTTATTTTAAAGTCTATTTTATCTGATATGAGTATTGCTTCTCCAGCTTTCTTTTGGTTTCCATTTGCATGGAATATCTTCTTCCATTGCCTCACTTTCAGTCTGTATGTGTCCCTAGGTCTGATGTGGGTCTCTAGTAGACAGCATATATATGGGTCTTGTTTTTGTATCCATTCAGCAAGCCTGTGTCTTTTGGTTGGAGCATTTAATCCATTCACATTTAAGGTAATTATCGATATGTATGTTCCTATTACCATTTTCTTAATTGTTTTGAGTTTGTGTTTGTAGGTCCCTTTCTTCTCTTGTGTTTCCCACTTAGAGAAGTTCCTTTAGCACTTGTTGTAGAGCTGGTTTGGTGGTGCTGAATTCTCTTAGCTTTTGGTTGTCTGTAAAGCTTTTGATTTCTCCATTGAATCTGAATGAGATCCTTGCTGGGTAGAGTAATCTTGGTTGTAGTCTCTTCCTTTTCATCACTTTATGTATATCATGCCACTCCCTTCTGGCTTATAGAGTTTCTGCTGAGAAATCAGCTGTTAACCTTATGGGAGTTCCCTTGTATGTTATTTGTCCTTTTTCCCTTGCTGCTTTCAGTAACTTTTCTTTGTCTTTAATTTTTGCCAATTTGATTAATGTGTGTCTTGGCGGTTTCTCCTTGGGTTTATCCTGTATGGGACTCGCTGTGCTTCCTGGACTTGGGTGACTATTTCCTTTCCCATGTTAGGGAAGTTTTTGACTATAATCTCTTCAAATATTTTCTTGGGTCTTTTCTCGCTGTCTTCTCCTTCTGAGACCCCTATAATGCAAATGTTGTAGTGTTTAATGTTGTCCCAGAGGTCTCTTAGGCTGTCGTCATTTCTTTTCATTCTTTTTTCTTTATTCTGTTCTACAGCAGTGAATTCCACCATTCTGTCTTCCAGGTCACTTATCCGTTCTTCTGCCTCAGTTATTCTGGTATTGATTCCTTCTAGTGTATTTTTCATTTCAGTTATTGTATTGTTCATCTCTGTTTGTTTGTTCTTTCATTCTTCTTGATCTTTTTAAATCATTTCTTGTATCTTCTCAATCTTTGCCTCCATTCTTTTTCTGAGTCCTGGATCATCTTCAGTATCATTTTTCTGAATTCTTTTTCTAGAAGGGTGCCTATCTCCCCTTCATTTAGTCATTTTTCTGGGGTTTTATCTTGTTCCTTCATCTGGTACATAGCCCTCTGCCTTTTCATCTTATCTGTCTTTCTGTGAATGTGGTTTTTGTCCCACTGGCTACAGTATTGTAGTTCTTCTTGCTTCTGCTGTCTGCCCTCTGGTGGATGAGGCTATCTAAGAGGCTTGTGCAAGTTTCCTGATGGGAGGGACTGGTGGTGGGTAGAGCTGACTGTTGCTCTGGTGGGCAGAGCTCAGTAAAACTTTAATCCACTTGTGTGCTTATGGATGGGGCTGGGTTCCCTCCCAGTTGGTTGTTTGGCCTGAGGCAACCCAACACTGGAGTCTACTCGGTCTCTTTGTTGGGGCTAATGGCAGATGCTGGGAAGGCTCCCGCCAAGGAGTACTTCCCAGAACTTCTGCTGCCAGTGTCCTTTTCCTCATGGTGAGTCAGAGACACACCCCGCCTCTGCAGGAGACCCTCCAACACTAGCAGGTTATGTCTGGTTCAGTCTCTGTGGGGTCACTGCTCCTTCCCCTGGGTCCCGATGCGCACACTACTTTGTGTATGCCCTCCAAGAGTGGAGTCTCTGTTTCCCCCAGTCATGTCAAAGTCCTGCAATCAAATCTCACTAGCCTTCAAAGTCTGATTCTCTAGGAATTCCTCCTCCCATTGCTGGACCCCCAGGTTGGGAAGATTGACATGGGGCTCAGAACCTTCACTCCAGTGGGTGGACTTCTGTGGTATAAGGGTTCTCCGGTTTGTGAGTGACCCACCCAGCAGTTATGCAATTTGATTTTATTGTGATTGCACCCCTCCTACCATCTCATTGTGGTTTCTCCTTTGTCTTTGGATGTGGGGTATCTTTTTTGGTGAGTTCCAGTGTCTCCCTGTCAATGATTGTTCAGCAGTTAGTTATGATTCCGGTGTTCTCGGAAGAGGGAGTGAGAGCACATCCTTCTACTCTGTCCTCTTGAACGAAGCTCCCTAATTCTTTTTTCCCCCCCTTCGAAATAAAGTTTATTGGATGATTCCAGACTTTTCTTTTACAGGACTGCCAGCTATCAGATTTCTTTACAGGAATTGTTTGCTTCAGGGCAATGTGTCCCAATTGGTTTCCAAATATGAATCCTTAGTACGGACTTCACATTGTTGCTATTTCTACTTTTTCTCTTCTACTTCCCCTGCACAAAAAACACACAGATTATTCCCATCTCTTGGTGCCCGGAAGATTATAGGCCTTGAGAAAGAAAATGCATGCGTTCTACCATTAGTTTTTTATTTTTCCTTTAGACATTTTCTCTCCATTTTGCGTGGTTTTATAACCTTACCCAAAATGACCTCTTTATTAAGCCCCCGCTCTGTGCCAGGTACTGTAATGAATAAATGCTATAGTGATAGTGGTTGATATAGCTCCTGTCTTCATGGAACTTGCAGTCTATTGGAAGAAGATATTAAAAGGGTAAACTAATAATCTTATAGTTACACAGTGTGTGTTGTGTGGTGAAGCAGAGGTAATAGGACGGGGTAAAGACATTCAAAGAACGTGGGGAGCAGCATTCCAGGTGGCAGAAACTGCCTGTGTACAAGGAGGGAGAGGAGGTCAGTGTGTCTGAAGTGGTGAGTGAAGGGGAGAAGATTGCAAAGGCAGGGAGTGGGGCTGATTGACCTAGGATCTTGTAGGTTGAGATAAAGGTTTGGGATTTCTTACCCATTAGAATTTTTTCAGCTGAAAGTAGCAGAAATGTCAACTTGAAATGGCTTAAACACTAAGAAGATGAATACTTTCTCATAACAAGCAGTCTGGAGGCAGGGGAGTAGGGCCAACTCCTTTGAATGACTAACTAAACCCCCATCATCTTAGCCACCTTTCAGCCATGAGTGTTCATGTGATCTAGTTTTGGCCAATGAGCTGGAAGTGAAGCTGCTCTGGAGTTTCTGTGAAAATTTTTATACTACTCTCTCCCCTCCTATTTCTTTCTGCCTGGACTGGGACAAGATGGCTAGAGCTACAGCAGCCACCTTGCAACCTTGAGGGAAAAAGGCCATGTGGTAGATTTTTTTCTTGATCACATCTACTTGCTCTTCTCCTATAAGGATACTATATGCCCTCTTCTTCGTATCTGGCTTACCAAGCCTACCTGTAGGAGGAACATGCTTCTGTTCTCCATTGCTAGGCATGGACATATAACTTTGGCCAATAGGACGTGAGCAGATGGTGAAGTTTGATTGTCTGAGCAGATGTCTTAAATGCAGTTGTGTGGCTAGATTTTTTAATTGGAATTCCCTCTGTCAGTAGAATGGTCATTGCCCTTGTAGGGTCAGCTCCTTCAGTCTGCAGCCTGGAATGAAGTCACATGGGGCAGAGACACAGCTAACTGCAGCCTATATGTCCCTTGAGTGAGCCATGCATATTGTTGTTGAAGACCCCTTAGATTTTGGGGTCATCTGTCACTTTAGCAAAGTGGGTTAATAGAGGCCAAGAGGATACCCTGACCCACTCCTTGTTTCTGAAATTCTTATTTTGTGAGAAAATCCCCTTTCTAAGTTGTTGTAGTCAAGTTTTCTGACCCTTGCAGACAAAAGCATTCCCAACTGAGATGAGGAGTTACAAGGTTGGTTGACTCAGAGGCCAGTGGAATCACCAGGACCCCAAGCTCCTTTTGTCTTTCCATTTGTTATGCCTTGTGTATTCTCAAGTGAAGCCCACTCAAGTCTAGAAACCTGTACAATTACTGCCTTGGGTCCAACAATCCATGCAGACTCAAAAACTTCTGCTGGGGAAAATAAAAGACTGTCCCAGCCATGAACATCCGATTTTAGTATCTAAAAATCGTTTCTTAGAAGTCTCCAGCAGACATCTCCCTCCCTCCCCCACCCCTTCCCCACCCCTCCCCCACGCCAGTATCTTATTGAACTGAATTGGTTAACATGCCCATCCCTAAACCTATCACTTTGGTTGGTAAGTGAGAACACCATGATCGGTCTAGGTAGATTAGAATTTTGCAGAACCACATGGGGACAGGTGGACCCCACCATGGAAGGGAAACTTGCCGCTGGATGAGCAAGCAATAGTATCTGCTAGGATCTCCTCTGGAAGCCATTTCTGACTCCAGGACAGGGTTAGGGGCTTCTATCCCCTGTTCTCAAATACCCCAGGTACTCATCTTTTTTTATACTGGACTGCAATGCTATTATTTACTAACATGTCTGTCACCCCAGGAGGTTCATATCCTATCCCTCTCTGTACACCAGCATTTGTCCAGAGCCTGGCAGATAGCAGGTGCCCACTAAATGTTGAGATGGGTGGGTATAGAAGGTGACCCATTGGAGCTGTCAGACTATGAAGGGGCTGGGTAGGGAAAAGACTGGCTAGGTGGTAAGATACACGAAGGCAGTGACTTCTCACCTCTGTATTCTCAGTGCCCAGAATTTAGTGGGTGGGGGGTTCAGGAAATGTTTGTTGAGTGAATATTTGTATACATGCTGGAGGCAGCCAAATCCTCCGGGATAATTATCCTGCTTCATTCACATTTAAGGAGCTGTCTCCATTTTTGAAGTAAAATCCACAAAGGAATTAAGATCTGGGTTCAAATTTTGACTCTTTTTTGTTGTGTGACCTTGAGCAAGTCATTATGTCTCTCTGAGCCTCTGTTTGTTCATCTGTAAAATGGGACTAATAATAGGTCTTATCTCAATGTCATAATGTGTGTAAAGCTCTTTACGTATCTAGAGTGTGGTTAGCTCTCAAGAAATAGTGCTTTCCCTTCTCACTGCCTCCAAGTGGGCAGAGGATTTGGAAGTGGGGAGGGAACAAGCTGCAGAGCCCCCTGGAAGACAAAGCAGAGGGTCCCTTAGAGGCAGCACTGAGGGGCTATTGCATTATCCTGGTTCTACTAAACAGCCGACCAGAGGGTTAAGAGCCGTCAGCAACCCCTCGCCTCCTGCTGGCCCAGGACAAGAAAATGGTCTTTAAGTGTGCTGCCTGTTTAAAGCTAGACAATCCACTGACACCTCATAAACTGTGCTGTTAGTAATTTAAAGGGTTTGTGGTTGAGAAAGTGCCAAATTCCTTCCACCAGCCCCACAGGATGCAGCAAAGACACACTCTGGGAGAACCTATTAAAGAAAACTAAATGTGAGATAGGCGGTCATTAAAAGCTGAAACCAAGCCAAGCTTTTCAGCTTCCTGAGCATCTGTGCTTCGTGTCCAGACCACAATTACCTGAGCAGAGTGTAGACCTCTGTTGGCTGGTGTTACTGGAGGAGAACCCACTCTGAAACTCCTAACTCCCTCCCCCCTGTTAAGTCATTATTCCTTTGGGTCAAGCATTGCCCTCGATAAGCTATTCTTTTAAAATTCTCTGGGGAGGGCCAACCCAGTAAGTCACTTAAAAATGTGTGAATTTCCTGATTAATTGGAGAGTTGGCCTGCCAGGATTTCTTGGGTCCTCTGGGGCTTCAGGAGTGCTGAAGTGGAACTTAAGGGAACAGAGGGATGGTTTAACTTCAGCAAAGCCTCTCCTTCCTCTGTAGAAGTTTGCTTGCTTCTGGCTGCTCTTCTTTTGTTCCCTCAGGCTTCACATCCTTCCTCATTCCCCAGGACCTTTGAACACAAGGTTCCAGCTGCTTGGCTTGATCATTCCTCCTCCTTTTCACTTCATTAATTCCTATTCCTCATTCTGCTTTCAGCCCCTTCATCGTTTCCTTGGGGAGACCTTCCTGAGGAGTCCCCCACTCTCCCTTATCCTCCCACCCCACCAGCTGCATTTCTTTCAGACACAGTGTCTGTTGTAATTTTACATTTGTGTGATTGTGTTATTAATGTCTGTCTTCCCCAAGAAAGCTTAACATTTATCAGGGCAAGGAATTTGTTCTTTCTCAGCACTGCTTTCCTGGTGCCTAACATATAGGTGCTCAATAAATATGTTGACTAGATGAATGGAAAGAGGGTTGGAATGTTCCCAGGGAAGAATGTCTTGTCAGGTGGCCCATTAACTGGAAAGGCTGGTGGTAAATTGAAGCTTGAGGCTTGGCTGGATTCAGTGGTTCCTTCCTTCTCTGAGCGCTGACTTTGGCCATGGTGGGTCCTGAACATTCCAGGCCCCTGTTATCAGGTGTGACCACGTCTACCTCCTTAACGGCACAGACAGAGGCCCCAAGCTGGGGCCCATTACTTCTGCCCATCCTACTTCAGATCATGTGCCCATTTTTGAGAAATTCACTGTCATGGCCAGTGCAAGGTGGCACATGACTCCATCTCCTGGGTTCAAGAGGAGACAACCCCATCAGAACCAAATTGTCAGAGAAATGGGGAGGAGTGATTCCCAAATCAGGGTGAATGGACACTGGGTGAGGAGCTGGGAAATGGCCACATGATACCATTATTATTGTCATCATCATCATCACCTTTGTTACTCCGTGATAATCTGGAGTATGATCCCCCATGATAATCCCCCATGATAATCTGGTTGGGTTAAATAGGTGTGTGAATGTGAAAGAGGACAAGTCATTATTTCAAATCCATTTACTGGATGCTAATACTTCTGCTCACGTTTCATTGGCTAGGACTCAGTTACATGACCACACCCAACTGCAAGGGAGGCTGGCTGGGAAATGGAGTTCATAACCCTCCCACACAGCATCCTCCATGCTCTTTCCTCTTCTGCTGGCTGGATGCAGATGAGAATGGCCATTGTGGGAGCCATGTGTTGGAGACAGCGATGGAAAGATGGAAACAAGATGGGAAGAGCCCAGATCCCTGCATCACTGTGGGAGGAGAGCTTCTCTCTGACCTAGAATAGTTGTTTTGGACTTTATGTGAGCAAGAAATATTTTTCTATTGTGCTTGAGCCGTTATCTGTGCAGGGGCTTGTTTGTTACAGCCCCCAGTGTTGCCTCTCACTAACACAGTGCCTCTCACCCTCCCTTCTCCCCTGCCTCCCACTGGCAGGCAGGGGAGGGGTTAGGGAGTTCTTGGTCCCGAGTCTGAGCAGCAGACATGTGAGAGAGCCGCAGGAGACTTGGTTCCTACAAGTAGCTCCTGATCTCTCCTGGAATCCTCACACTTTGTGTTTGAGGGAGCCTTAAGAGGCCCCATACGTGACAATCCATTGTCATGAGCCTTTGGGTTTTGTCTTTGATACCCCAGGTAACAAAATGGGCTTATCCAAGAAAATATTAGGTCAGCTTAATTGTAAAACATAGAGGCCCCCCTGAGAGCATGCACAGCGACTTCTACCTTTATGAGAGATTTTATGACTCCAAACTGCCTGTCAGGATGTTTAAACAGCCCCTCGGAGCATCCAGTAGTGCCCTCGTAGTCATTACGTACCACTAATGGGTGCTGAGCTTTCCAAACCCTATTTACTGCGTGGATTTAGTCATCCCGGAGGACCTATTTCTAATTAAATAATACATGATTTCAAAGTATATAAGTACAGTGTATGTGCCCAGGGCTGTTCTTCTGGGTCCTAAGGTTCTCTAGCTCCAGACATTCCCATGAGCTTCCTAGATGGGGGCCAGAGAAACTTTCCTCTTTGCCAGAGTTTTGAAGCAACACTGTCCGTTTTCCTTGGGAAAGTGTAGGAAATGCAGACTCCTGGGCTCCACCCTAGAGAGTCTGACTCAGTAGGTCTGCAGTGTGAAACCTGCACTTTTAAGAAGCAGATCCAAGTACTTCCTTCATTCCATGAATATGAATTGCATATTTACCTTGGGTCAGGCTCTGTGCTATATCTGAGAACAGAGCAGACCAGATTGCTCTCTGTGTGGCATTTACTGCCTAAAAGGGACAGAATTGTAAGGCAATGCAACTTGGGGTCCTGCATATTTCCCCTGCAGTTCTTTATTTCTTTTTTGGCTTCACCCTGACTGATCCCTAATTCTCTAATTTTCCAACTATTACCCCGAAACTTGATTGTCTAGTTGCATGCAGCAGAGTAACCACTGGCTCCCCCACTCCCTCCTTGGGTCTTGTGCTTGGGCCAAAGACTCCCCCTTTCCCTCCCTCCAACCCCTGTAGGATTTCCTCCTCAGAGCAAGTCAGGTGGACAGAAGGCTCTCCTAGGCTGTGCAACTATGTGCAAAGTGTCTCACCTTTCAAGGCCTCACTTGCCCCATCTCTAAAATGGAGATGATCATAATTTACCTGCCTTGAGGGTGCATGACCTTAAGACCCCCTTTATTATGGTTTGAATTGTGCCCCACCCCCAAATTCATATGTTGAAGTCTTAACTCCCAGCACCTCAGAAGGTGACCTTATTTGGAAATAGGGTCATTGCAGATGTAATTAGTTAAGATGAGGTCATACTAGAGTAGGGTGGGACCCTAATCCAATATGACTGGTGAACTAGTGTCCTTATAAAAGGGGAAATTTGGACACAGACACAGGAGAATACCATGTGAGGACTGGAGTTATCCTATCACAAGTCAAGAAACACCAACGATTGTCAGAAAACTGCCAGAATCTAGGAGAGAGGCCTGGAGCAGATCCTTCCCTTAGCCCTCAAATGGAACCAACCCTGATGAGACCTTGATTTCAGACTTCTGGCCTCCAGGACTGTGGTACAGTGCATTTCTGTTAAGGCACACGGTTTGCGGCACTTCGTTATGGTAGCGCTGCTGAATGAGTATACCTTTTGAGCCTGAGATCTTTTATTCTTGAGCACAGTTGTAAGGACCTCATTCCTAGCAGTCCAAGGGCCTGGGCCCACGTGCCCACACCATGCTGAGGTCTGCAGCGAGACAGCATCCTGATGTGATGATGAAGATGGTTATGCCACCCCCACCTACTGTTCATTGACTGCTTTTATTGTGCCTGGTGCTTCTCTCATTTACTGCTCTTCTCCATCCTGTGAGGTGACCTCTAGAAGCCCATTTTAGGGATGTAGAATTGAGGTTCAGAGATATGGAAGTGACTTGTCCAAGGACAAGCAGCTACTAATTGGGAGAATCAGGATGTGAACCCAGATCGCTTGACTCTAATAGCAGCTTCAACCACTACCCTGTAAAGCCTCCAAGCTCTCCTCTGTATATTGGTGTTCAGTAGGAATTTCTCTCTACAGCAGGGTTTCTTAACATCGACACTATTGCCATTTCAGTTCAAGGAATTCTTTGCTGTGGAGGCTGTCCTGTGCATTGTAGAATGTTTAGCACCTTGCATGGCCTCTATCCACGAGGTGCTAATAGCACATCCTCCCGTCCCTATTTGTGGCACCAAAAATGTCTCCAGACATTGCCAAGTGTCCCCTGGGGGGCAACACTGCTTCAATTGAGGACCCCTGCTGCAAGGGATGTATCTTTTAAAATTACTGTCCGTTTGGTCCAGGAGAAAGGTTATCAGGCAGTAGGACATTTTAGAGCATGTTCAGAGTGGGGCTTCTCCAATGTGCATAAGAAATACTGTCCAGCCTGGAGGGCGGGAGCCTGTTAGTCCACATACCGCAGGCTTTCTGGGGTGAGCTGTAGCTCGAGCAAAGAGGCAGAGAAAGGAAAAGCTGGGGTTCTGTGGCCAATCTTGGTTACCCTTTGTCCATGTGGTCATAGATCTTTAAAGTGTGGAGGAAGAGACTTGGGAACTCCCGTAGACCCAGGAATGGGGGAAATAGAATTAGTTTATTTCTTTAGCTCATTATTTAATTCATTTCTTAAGTACCTTTTCTATGAGACAATGATGAAGGACTTTCTTTAAGAACTGTGTTTGAGTCTTGGCTCTGCTGCATCCTAACTGGTGACCTTGGGCATGTGTCTTAACATCTCAATTTTCTCACCTGTGCGATAGGACTAATCACACCACGTACCCTAAGGGATTGTCGTGAGGATTAAATGAATCAATGTATGTATTTAAGGTGCTTAAATCTTGCCTGGCGCAGTGTTAAGAGCTCATCAAATATGTAGCTTTTATGAGGTCTCATTTCCAGTGGTGGAGCTAGGTTATAGGGACACAGCAAGCTCTTCTTGAGCAGGGTTTCTCAACCTTGGTGCTCTTGACATGTGGGGCTAGACAATTCTTCGTGGTGAGAGGCTGTCCTGTGCCTTGTGGGATGTTGAGCAGCATCCCTGGCCTCCACCCACTACCTACCAGTGGCACTCTCTTCCTCTAGTCGTGAAAACCAAAGATGTCTCTGGATAGTGCCAAGTGTTCTTGGGGGACAAAATTACCCTTAGTTGAGAACCACTGTTCTAGACTGTGTTAAAATAAGTTCCTTGAGGCCTTCCCACTCAGCAGCAACATCACCTTGGAGCTTGTTAGAAATGCAGAGTTGCAAACCCTGTCCCAGCCTTACTGATCAGAACCTGCATTTCAACAAGATCCCCAGGCAAGTCAGATACATCTTGAGGCCTGAGGAGCAGGGCTTTCAGGAGCAGATCCAAAGGGCACAGCTCAGAGTAGGCACCGGGTTCGTTGAATGAATAAGTGAATTGTGACCAAGATAAAAATTCTTCCCTTAAAATTCTAAGTTACCTGCATTTTCCACTACCATGCTCTGAGCTTGTGGGCTCAGACACAGGCCTGAGGTCAATGCTTTATCAATGGCTTTACCCAGGAATCCTAATTCATCCAGGCCCTCCTAGATCAGGGTGAATTGGGGTGATGGGTGGTGGAGCAGGTAGAGGTAGCTGTGGACAGAGTTGTGAAGTCTATGCAGTGTATTCCCAGCCCCTGAGTGGGTTATGCCCCTTCCTTTTCCATCTGGAGACCTTGATATGAATGATCTGGGGTGGAGACCTGGAATCAATGTTTTTAAATGCTTCCAAGTTATCATAGTGATGGCTGAGGAGCTAAAGCATATAAATAAATTATATCCTCCTATTTTTTTTTTTAAAGTTTGCGTTGCAGTGAGCTTATAAGAGAACACATTGGAAGTAGCTTCAGATGTAGTAGCTTCAGGATTTTTTCTTGTTTTGCCCCTAGAAGTGCAGCAAATGTGAGTAGAGCAGAAGCAGCATTTCTCATGGCAGGCAGGAGAAGGAGACAAAGGGGAAGGTGGACGCATTTAGAAGGGAGGTAAACACTCTTTATCCCAGCCCAGGGGCTGGTGACTTTGAACCCGTGCATGAAGGCAATCCACTGAGCCCCTTTTGCAAGCCTCAGTTCTGAAATGTCAAGCAGAATTGTGGAGACTGAACACTAATGCTTTGAGAAACAAGAGTTATGTTTTAATAGGGCTTGTGATAGCTGCTAAGCCAATTCCAAGAGGAAATGTGCCTTAATAAATACTCTTGATGGCGGTGATGAGAATTATCCCTCAGTGTGGATAATCTTGCTGAGGAGGAGATGATGGGCTGCTGCAGGTAGACCGAGGGAGTCTCCCTGCTTAAAAACACATTTTTCTGTTGGTGGCATGTGTGCGCGTGTGAACAGAACATTTAAAGTCTGAGCAGACTCCATGACAACTTCAAATAGAGGCTTGGCTGAAATCCCTCCTGGGCCCCAGTAGCCATCTCAGCATGGATGAGGTATTATCAACTCCTGATGAAGATTGATTTTAAAATAACTGGGTTCTCGAAGATCCTAATTCTGGAAATCAATTAGATTAATCGGCCTTGTAAAAATGACCATGCAGAATGTGTTTCAAGGTTACTGGGGAAATTCTGAACTCATCAGAGTGATTAGCTCACTGAGTGTGATGTGGTCTGTGCTGTTGGTGTGTTGGATTTGGTTTACAGTGTGGCTTCGAAATGGAGCTGAGTTACCTTCTTCCAAGGTGAGCTGGGTAGGGGCTCTCATTACAGTTCTTAGATGCAAGAGACAGAAAGGGACACTGGTTGATTTTGGAGAACAGGAATTCCTGAGATGGTGGCGAGGAGCCCACACAGTCAGAGGCCACATAGCCAGGGTCATTGCCTAAAGTCACACCGTTAAACTAGTCACAACAGGAGGGGTTTTCTTAAACATAAGAAGAAGGCTGCAGATGCTCTGTGACCCCAGAAAATGACAAATGTTCAGTATAGTGGAATAAACATTCATTCATTCACTCAAAATATTCATTGAGGACTTACTATGAGCCAGTTCCGTGTGCTTGGGAAATCACAGTGAGCAAAACAGAAGAAAATAGCTATTCTCACAGGGCTTATGTTCTACTGGGGAGAGACAGAAAAAAAATAAGTTATGGAGCTGTGTAGACCAATATGGTAATCACTAGCCATGTGCAGCTACTTAAATGTAGACAATTGATTTAAACTAAATAAAATTAAACATCCAGTTCCTCAGTCATGCTAGACACATTTTAAGTGGTCAATATCCTATGTGGCTAGTGGCTACTGTATTGGACAGCTCATAAACTCGGAGTCCAAAATCTCATCAGTTCATCTAAATTATCCAAATTCAGTATGGGGAGGCTATGAGTATGATCCATCCTGGAGGACAATTCCTTTCCATCTGTGGACCTGTGAAACTATAGAAAAGTTATCTGTTACCAAAGCACAATTGTGGGGCAGGCATGAGATTATAACTATAGGCATTCTCGTTCAAAAGGGGAGAAAAATGGAAGGTCAAAAGGAATCACCAGTCCTAGGCAATATAAAAAACCAGCCAAGAAAATTCCATAAGGTTTTGAGCCCCAGGAATAATCCTCTGATTTGTAGCTCCACCCTTCAGATTCATAGCTCTGCCTTCTAGGCTCATGGCTGTGCCCTGTGGGTCATCCTTCCTTTTTCATGAAAGGTAGCAAGTATTTTGCAATTGAATAGTTTTATTAGTGTGCTTCTTGACTATAGAATTTGGGGGACTGACAGTCTTCTTTCATTTTGTACTCTTTCAGTCCAAGCTGGCAGTGTTTCTGCTGATATAAGTTTCTTAAGAACTTTGTGGAACTCTCATGTCTGTCACCAGGATTCACTGCATTAGACAAGAGGCTTGTTCATGGATATTTCTGAGATAATCTCTAATTTTGGCTTCTGCTGAGATGGCTTAAGGGACCTAGGAGTCACACCCTAAGTCTCTTCAAAGAGCCTTTTTTTTTTTCCGGTACGAGGGCCTCTCACTGCTGTGGCCTCTCCCGTTGCGGAGCACAGGCTCTGGACGCGCAGGCAAAGAGCCTTTTTTAACTGAATTTTTCAAACCTGAAAATTTTACCTTCCTGCTGAATTAGCAAGACGTACAGCCACACCCTTGGCTTTTTCTCTAGAGCACCCTCTCCTGAGTATGAATCTCTTAATTTTAGCATCTTTTGCCATCTGGGTAGGCTTAGAAGTTCTCAGATCATTCAGTCCTGCTTTTTTTCCATATCAGTTTTTCCCTCAATTTGTTTCTCTCCTCTCATATTTTACAATAAGCATCAAGAAAAAAACAGGTTGGACCTTCAACGCTTTGCTTGGGATTATTTAAATATTTAGGGTCGTTGTTTATAAGTTCTGCTTTCCACAGAATGGCAGAAAACATTCTGCTAAACTTTCTGTCGCTGTATAACATCTTAACCCCAGTTTTCAATAACATGTTCCTCACTTCCTTCTGAGTACCTACTGGCAGCATCCTTAATGCTCATATTTCTACCAACAGTCTGTTCATCTTGAGTTAGATATTCTCAGAGGCAATTTGGGTTTTCCTATAATGCTCCTCCCTTCCTTCTGAGCCCTCACCGGCAGTGTCTTTGACATCCATATGTGTACTAACACTCTGTTCAAGCTGACCCAGGCTACTTCTATCATGGTCCTTAAAATTCTTCTAGTCTCTACTCATTGCCCAATTCCAAAGCCACTTGCATATTTTTAGGTGTTTGTTATAGTAGCACTTCACTTCTAGGTACCAAAATCTGTATTAGTTTTCTATTACTGCTCTAACAAATTACCACAAATTTAGTGGCTTAAAAGAAAATGCATTTATTATCTTATGGTTCTGTAGGTCAGAAGTCTGGCATGGGTCTTACTGGGTTGAAATCAAGATGTTGGCAGGGCTTCCTTCCTTCATGGAGGCTCTAGGAAGGAATCTGTTTTCTTGCTCATTTGGGTTGTTGGTAGAATTCAGTTCTTTGTGGTTATAGGATTGAGGCCCCTATTTTTCTGGCTGCAAACTGAAGGTTGTTCCCAGCCTCTAGAAGCCATTATACTCCTTGGCTGTGTCCTCCTCCCTCTGAATTCAAACCCAGCAATGGTGGATTGAATCCTTCTCACGTCACATCTTTCTGAATCTTTCCTGACTCAACTGGAAATATGTTCTCTGCTTTTAAGGACTCGTGTGATTAGGTTGAGCTGACCTGGCTAATCCAGGCTAATCTTCTTATCGCAAGGCCCATGCCTTTAATAACATACGCAAATGTGATTTTGCAACGTAGGGTAACACATTCACAGGTTCTGGAGAATAGGATGTGGACATCTTTTGGGAGTCATTCTGCCTGTCCTAAGAGTCTTACAGAGTTTTTCCATACTCACTGAAAGCTGTAACCCCCAGTACTCAGGTCAAGGGAAGAGCCACAGAGATACCAAGAACCTCTCCCTCTCATGTCTTTGGTGATACACCAACCTGGGCTCTGGAGGCACAAAGCTGTAGTTGACTGGGGCAGGGTCATTTACAGAGACATTGATAACCAGAAAGTCTGTGCTCTAGGAAAAGGGGGTGAAGGCATGAAGCGTAGAGGCTGAGAACCTGAACTTGTCAGATACATATGGATTTAAATTCCAGCTTGTCCACTTGACTTTGAACAATTTATTGAACAAGAAACAATTGAACAAGTTAATTAACTTCTTTGAGGCTTGGTCTTCTCATCTGTAAATGGGTATGATGAAAATACCTATGTCAGGAGTGACTGTTGGAAGAGGATTCAGCAGAACACACCCTGTGAAGCTTTATTATCACGTCTGCTGCACACAGGTGGCTTTCTGAGGGCCCTTGAAGAAGAGGTTGGGAGATGTATGCTGATCTTTGAAATGCTACAGAGGATACACAAGATAGCTCCTTTCAGCCTTCCTTGTGCCTGACTAGGGGCTCATAACCCTAAGACACCATTGTGGTTACAGGAACAGCAGGAAATGTGGGGAGACAATGGGTCCAGGGGGAGGCCCTGAGGATGCTGCAAAGTGCATAGGGACCTGAGCTTCATCTCCAAGAGATAATGTGTGGGAATAACTTTATATTGCTGATTATTTTTTTTAAACATCTTTATTGGAGTATAATTGTTTACAATGGTGTGTTACTTTCTGCTGTATAACAAAGTGAATAAGATATGTGTATACATATATCCCTATATTCTCTCCCACTTGCGTCTCCCTCCCACCCTCCCTATCCCACCCCTCTAGGGGGGCACAAAGCACCAAAGTGATCTCCCTGTTCTATGCAGCTGCTTCCACTAGCTATCTATTTTACATTTGGTAGTATATATATGTCACTGACACTCTCTCACTTCGTCCAAGCTTACCCTTCCCCCTCCCTGTGTCCTCAAGTCCATTCTCCACATCTGTGTCTTTATTCCTGTCCTACCCCTAGGTTCTTCAGAACCATTTTTTTTTAGATTCCATATATATGTGTTAGCATATGGTATTTGTATTTCTCTTTCTGACTTACTTCACTCTGTATGACAGTCTCTAGGTCCATCCACCTCACTGCAAATAACTCAATTTCGTTTCTTTTTATGGCTGAGTAATATTCCATTGTATATATGTGCCACATCTTCCCTTTCCATTCATCCGGTGATGGACACTTAGGTTGCTTCCATCACCTGGCTATTGTAAATAGTGCTGCAGTGAACATTGTGGTACATGACTCTTTTTGAATTATGGTTTTCTCAGGGTATATGCCCAGTAGTGGGATTGCTGGGTCATATGGTAGTTCTATTTTTAGATTATTAAGGAACCTCCATACTGTTCTCCATAGTGGTTGTATCATTTACATTCTGACCAACAGTGCAAAAGGGTTCCCTTTTCTCCACACCCTCTCCAGCATTTATTCCTTGTAGATTTCTTGATGATGGCCATTCTGACCGGTGTGAGGTGATATCTCATTGTAGTTTTGATTCGCATTTCTCTAATGATTAGTGATGTTGAGCATCCTTTCATGTGTTTGTTGGCAATCTGTATATCTTCTTTGGAGAAATGTCTATTTAGGTCTTCTGCCCATTTTTGGATTGAGTTTTTGTTTTATTGATATTGAGCTGCATGAACTGCTTGTGTATATTGGAGATGAATCCTTTGTCAGTTGCTTCATTTGCAAATATTTTCTCCCATTCTGAGGGTTGTCTTTTCATCTTGTTCATGGTTTCCTTTGCTGAGCAAAAGCTTTGAAGTTTCATTAGGTCCCATTTGTTTATTTTTGTTTTTATTTCCATTTCTCTAGGAGGTGGGTCAAAAAGGATCTTGCTGTGGTTTATGTCATAGAGTGTTCTGCCTATGTTTTCCTCAAAGAGTTTTATAGTGTCTGGCCTTACATTTAGCTCTTTAATCCATTTTGAGTTTATATTTGTGTATGGTGTTAGGGAGGGTTCTAATTTCATTCTTTTACATGTAGCTGTCCAGTTTTCCCAGCACCAATTATTGAAGAGACTGTCTTTTCTCCATTGTATATTCTTGACTCCTTTATCAAAGATAAGGTGACCATACTTGCGTGGGTTTGTCTCTGGGCTTTCTATCCTGTTCCATTGATCTATATTTCTGTTTTTGTGCCAGTACCGTACTGTCTTGATTACTGTAGCTTTGTAGTATAGTCTGAAATCAGGGAGCCTGATTCCTCCAACTCTGTTTTTCTTTCTCAAGAGTGCTTTGGCTATTTGGGGTCTTTTCTGTTTCCATTCAAATTGTGAAATTTTTTTGTTTTAGTTATGTGAAAAATGCCATTGGCAGTTTGATAGGGATTGCATTGAATCTGTAGATTGCTTTGGGTAATATAGTCATTTTCACAGTGTTGATTCTTCCAATCCAAGAACATGGTATATCTCTCCATCTGTTGGTATCATCTTTCATTTCTTTCATCAGTGTCTTATACTTTTCTGCATACAGTTCTTTTGTCCCCTTAGGTAGTTTATTCCTAGGTATTTTATTTTTTTTTTGCAATGGTGAATAGGAGTATTTTCTTAATTTTTCTGTCAGATTTTTCATCATTAGTGTATAGAAATGCAAGAGATTTCTGTGCATTAATTTTTTATCCTGCTACTTTACCAAATTCATTGATTGGCTTTAGTAGTTTTCTGGTAGCATCTGTAGGATTCTCTATGTATAGTATCAGGTCATCTGCAAAGAGTGACAGTTTTACTGCTTCTTTTCTGATTTGGATTCCTTTTATTTCTTTTTCTACTCTGATTGCTGTGGCTAAAACTTCCAAAACTATGTTGAATAATAGTGGTGAGAGTGGGCAACCTTGTCTTTTTCCTGATCTTAGTGGAAATGGTTTCAATTTTCACCATCGAGAACGTTGCTGGCTGTGGGTTTGTCATATATGGCCTTGATTATGTTGAGGTAAGTTCCCCCTATGTGTACTTTCTGGAGGGTCTTTATCATAAATGGGTGTTGAATTTGTCGAAAGCTTTTTCTGAATCTATTGAGATGATCATATGGTTTTTCTCCTTCAATTTGTTAATATGGTTTATCACATTGATTGATTTGCATATATTGGAGAATTCTTGCATTCCTAGGATGAACCCCACTTGATCATGGTGTATGATCCCTTTAATGTGCTCTTGGATTCTGTTTGCTAGTATTTTGTTGAGGATTTTTGCGTCTATGTTAATCAGTGATATTGGCCTGTATCACAATCATACTATGATTGTGTTACTGTTGGTTTCCCCCTTATGGCTGTTAGCATTTGCCTTATGTATTGAGGTGCTCCTATCTTGGGTGCATAAATATTTACAATTGTTATATCTTCTTCTTGGATTGATCCCTTGATCATTATATAGTGTCCTTCTTTGTCTCTTGTAATAGTCTTTATTTTAAAGTCTGTTTTGTCTGATATGAGAATTGCTACTCCAGCTTTCTTTTGATTTCCATTTGCATGGAATATCTTTTTCCATCCCCTCACTTTCAGTCTGTATGTGTCTCTAGGTCCAAAGTTGGTCTCTTGTAGACAGCATATATATGTGTCTTGTTTTTGTATCCATTCAGCCAGTCTATGTCTTTTGGTTGGAGCGTTTAATCCATTTACATTTAAGGTAATTATCAATATGTATGTTCCTGTTACCATTTTCATAATTGTTTTGGGTTTGTTATTGTAGGTCTTTTCCTTCTCTTGTGTTTCCTGCCTAGAGAAGTTCCTTTAGCATTTGTTGTAAAGGTGGTTTGGTGGTGCTGAATTCTCTTAGCTTTTGCTTTTCTGTAAGGTTTTAATTCTCTGTCAAATCTGAATGAGATCCTTGCTTTGCAGAGTAATCTTGGTTGTAGGTTTTTCCCTTTCATCACTTTAACTATGTCTTGCCACTCCCTTCTCGCTTGCAGAGTTTCTGCTGAAAGATCAGCTGTTTACCTTATGGGGATTCCCTTGTATGCATTTGTTGCTTTTCCCTTGCTGCTTTTAATATTTTTCCTTTGTGTTTAATTTTTGATAGTTTGATTAATATGTGTCTTTGTGTGTTTCTCATTGGATTTATCCTGTATGGGACTCTCTGTGCTTCCTGGACTTGATTGACTATTTCCTTTGCCATATTAGGGATGTTTTCAACTATAATCTCTTCAAATATTTTCTCAGTCCATTTCTTTTTCTCTTTTTCTTCTAGGACCCCTATAATTCAAATGTTGGTGCATTTAATGTTGTCCCAGAAGTCTCTGAGACTGTCCTCAATTCTTTTCATTCTTTTTTATTTATTCTGCTCTGTGGTAGTTATTTCCACTATTTTATCTTCCAGGTCACTTATCTGTTCTTCTGCCTTAGTTATTCTGCTATTGATTCCTTCTAGAAAATTTTTAATTTCATTTATTGTGTTGTTCATCATAGTTGGTTTGCTCTTTAGTTCTTCTAGGTCCTTGTTAAATGTTTCTTGTATTTTCTCCATTCTATTTCCAAGATTTTGGATCATCTTTACTATCATTACTCTGAATTCTTTTTCAGGTAGGTTGCCCATTTCCTCTTCATTTGTCTAGTGGGTTTTTACCTTGCTCCTTCACCTGCTGTGTATTTATCTGTCTTCTCATTTTGCTTAACTTACGGTGTTTGGGGTCTCCTCTTTGCAAACTGCAGGTTCATAGTTCTCATTGTTGTTGGTGTCTGCCCCCAGTGGGTAAGGTTGGTTCAGTGGGTTGTGCAGGCTTCCTGGTGGAGGGGACTGGTGCCTTTTCTGGTGGATGAGACTGGATCTTGTCTTTCTAGTGGGAAGACCACATCCGGTGGTGTGTTTTGGGGTGTCTGTGAACTGATTATGATTTTAGGCATGCTCTCTGCTAATGGGTGAGGTTGTGTTCCTGTCTTGCTAGTTGTTTTGCATAGGGTGTCCAGCACTGTAGCTTGCTGGTTGTTGAGTGGATCTGGGTGTTAGCATTGAGACGGAGATCTCTGTGAGAGCTTTCGCCATTTGATATTACATGGGGCTGGGAGGTCCCTGGTGGACAAATGTCCTGAACTTGGCTCACCCATCTCAGAGGTTCAGGTCTGACATCTGGCCGGAGCACCAAGACCCTGTCAGCCACTTGGGTCAGAAGAAAAGGGAGAAAAAAAGAAAGAGAGAAAGAAAGAAAAAAATAAAGTTAAATAAAGTGATTAAAATAAAAAAGTTATTAAAATAAAAAAAAAGTAAAAGAGTAAAAAAAAACGAAAGAAAGAAGAGTACAACCAAACCAAAAAACAAATCCACCAAGTGTAACAAGCACTAAAACCTATACAAATAAACAACAAAAAAACCCCCCCAAAACCGGACAGACTGAACCCTAGGGCAAATGGTAAAACAAAGCTATACAGACAGAATCACACAGAGAAGAAACACATACACAGTCACAAAAAGAGATAAAGGAAAAAATATATATATATATATATATAAAAAGGAAGAGAGCAACCAAATCAATAAACAAATCTACCAATGATAATAAGCTCTAAATACTAAACTAAAATAAACATTAAACCAGAAACAAATTAGACACAGAAAGGAAACCCCTATTCTATAGTTGCTCCCGAAGTCCACTGCCTCAATTTTGGGATGATTCATTGTCTATTCAGGTATTTCACAGATGCAGGCTACATCAAGTTGATTGTGGAGATTTAATCCGCTGCTCCTGAGGCTTCTGGGAGAGATTTCCCTTTCTCTTCTTTGTTCACACAGCTCCTGGTGTTCATCTTTGGATTTGACCCTGCTTCTGTGTGTAGGTCACCTGAGGGCGTCTGTTCTTTGCTCAGACAGGGCAGGGTTAATGTAGCAGCTGATTAGGGGGCTCTGGCTCACTCAGGCCGGGGGAGGGAGCAGTACAGAATGCAGGGCGAACCTGTGGTGGCAGAGGCCAGCGTGATGTTGCAACAGCCTCAGGTGCGCCATGTGTTCTCCCGGGGAACTTGTCCCTGGATTGCAGGACCCTGGCAGTGGCAGGCTGCACAGACACCCAGGAGGGGAGGTGTGGATAGTGACCTATGCTTGCACACTGGATTCTTCGTGGCTGCACTAGCAGCCTTAGCATTTCATGCCCGTCTCTGGTGTCTGAGCTGATAGCCACGGCTCGCGCCTGTCTCTGGAGTTCGTTTAGGTGGTGCTCTGAATCCGCTCTCCTCAGGCACCCCCAAACAATGGTCACCTGCCTCTTAGGCAATTCCAGACTTTTCCCCGGACTCCCTCCCGGCTAGCTGTAGCGCACTAGCCCCCTTCAGGCTGTGTTCATGCAGCCAACCCCAGTCCTCTCCCTGGGATTTGACCTCCGAAGCTGGAGCCTCAGCTCCCAGCCCCCATCTGCCCCAGTGGGTGAGCAGACAAGCCTCTCAGGCTGGTGAGCGCTGGTCCGCACCAATCCTCTGTGCGGGAATCTCTCCACTTTGCCCTCTGCACCCCTGTGGCTGTGCTCTCCTCTGTGGCTCCAAAGCTTACCCCGCCCCCACCCCCTGTCTGTGCCAGTGAAAGGGCTTCCTAGTGTGTGGAAACCTTTCCTCCTTCACAGCTCCCTCCCAGAGGTACAGATCCCGTTCCTATTCTTTTCTCTCTGTTTTTTCTTTTTCTTTTTTTGCCCTACCCAGGTACTTGGGGAATTTCTTGCCTTTTGGGAAGTCTGAGGTCTTCTGCCAGCATTCAGTAGGTGTTCTCTAGGAGTTGTTCCACATGTAGGTGTATTTTTGATGTATTTGTGGGGAGGAAGGTGATCTCCATGTCTTACTCCTCCGCCATCCTGAAGCCAGCTCTGATTCTTTGCTTTTAAATCTTGTTCTGAGGGAGTGGTAGAAACCATTGATTCACAAGTATGAGGAGATTACAAGAATCTTTTTCATTTTTCCATTTTCCCCCTCCAAATTATGTTCTTATGTTGGGCAGTGAAAACAAACAAACATTGAATTCTGCTTACATATATTTTTTAAGCATTATGATCTTGCAACTTGGATTTATAATTGCAAAAGTGACATGGAATTTTTAAAAGGACTTAATTCATTTTGATCACTAGGGAATTTAGCAAGTTAACATGTAAGAGGTGAATAAGCATTTTTATGCATATTTCAAGGAGGATTTTGACTTAAAAAGGTAAAATTATTTTTGATTAGTAAAAGTATGTTTTAGCATTTAACCAAGATCAGAGTATTACATTACTTCACAGATTTTTCTCTGTTCTAATTTCTGCCAGTCATCTTGACTGGAGGGCAATTATTGTTCTAAAGCACAGACATAAGTAAGGATGAAGATGTAGAAAATCAAGAGTACTGAACAGGAATAAAGAGGAAGCAAAAGCCTTTTTTTTAAATCAAAAGGATCTAGGGTCTTAAACACCATTTGGCACTGGAAAATATCAGTTTGTTTACGCCCTTGAGCATAGAGTTCTCCAGACTATTGACTCTAGCCTGCAGGCTGGTAAGCCAAATATAGGAGAAGGAAGGTGGAAGATTCCATGTTCAAATAAGTTTGGGAAAAAAATTGGCATAAATAAGTTAAACTGCTTTTATTAATACTACAAAACTTTTCAGAGATGATGTGTATTATGAAGCATTGAGAGTGGGACTAAGTAGCCAAAATTTCCCCAACTGATTTGACCACAGTTTTACTTATTTTCCTGTTGGTTTGACATATGGCACACTGACTTACTCTTAGCGTTCCAAAACTAGGTTTGAGGAATATTGCATGTTTCTCTCTGGAGAAATCTGGTTGAAGGTGAAAGGAGTGCTGTAGTAAAACCTGGGAAATACAGTAATTGTACGGGAGTAGCATTCTCTGATTGTGGCTCATGAGATCACTTGTATCAGAATCATCTGAAGGGTTTGTTAGAAATCCAGAGATCTGGGTTTGATTTTAGATCTCTTGTATAAGAATCTCTGGGGCTAACATCATGGATTCTGTGAGCCAGCGGCATCAGCATTGCCTGGGAACTTGTTAGAATGCAGATCTCAAACCCATCCCGGTCCTACTGAATCTGCATCTGCATTTTTAGGAAGATCCCTAGGTGATCCCTAGGTAGTATGTACATGTGAAATGAGAAGCAATGGATTAGAGAATAACACATCTCATTTACTTAGGTATTTATGTATTTTTTTTATATCTTGCTCTAATTATGTATGTTGTTTTAAACGCTATTTGAATATAGAGTTCTATTTTAGTTAAAACAAAATCATAATTGAAGAGATAGACTTGGTTACCTCTCTCTTAGTTTACTCTTCGGCAAGAATTACTGTTCAGATCAGGGACCTTTTGATAAACACCATTGTTCTATTGCCATCAGTGTATACTGACTTTATTCAAATTGCCCAAAGAAAAAATCTCTTGGGGGCTGGTCTTATTCCAAATTTATGGACATGATGATAACTGTCATATGCAGAATGTGGAATGTCTGTCAGGAGTAATTGACTCTATATAGCTTAATTCCACCTCCCCTTCCATACAATCCATGAAATGCTTGTAGTCATCTCAATTTAATAACTCAGATATTGATTTTACTGAATATAGCCACCTTGCATCTCAGTCTAGGAAAACAATGAAAAAACATATTTTGAGTGGATAAAAAGACCACCCAACATTTCCACTGTTTTTTATAATTCCATTGATTTTTTAGCAAGGAGAGCCAAACTGTCATTTTAAAATACTAGTTTCATGAGTTTTTGAGTAAGTAGGCCACAGTTATGCTTTATTTCTTTGTAGGTTCTATGATTTGACACTTGACCATCCATGTTAATCGATGATAAGGCAGGATCCCAGAAGGCTCAATGATCCATTCCAGGAAACATAATCCAGCAGTTGAAAATTACTTTCAGAGCCATTCATAAGGATTAGAGGGAATGGTACCAGGTGCTCACCCATGCCTGAGAATAATGCCTGTTTCCACCAGCCAGAGTAGAAAACCTCATAGTTGAGACATTGCATGAAGTACTCAGAAGAGTCCTGCCTCAGTAGTGGGGAATAATTAGCCATGGCTTTGGTCTCATCTAACAAATCTTAAAAGAAAGACTGGAAGGGATCAAACCATTTCCAAGTAACTGCATCCCAGAACAAAGTTCAAGAATATTTATAAGAATACGAAATGTTCAGTCCAAGCAAGTTATAAAGAATCTTAAAAATGCAATCTAAAATGAGGAGAAAAATCAATCAACTGAAACCAGTACAGAACTTACACAGATTAGAAGTAGTAGATAAGGGCAAGTTAAAAAATTTTAAGGAGAAACCTGGAAGACATAAAAGAGACCAAAATAAAAACTCTTGAGATAGAAACTTATAATATCAAAGACATAAATACACTGAATGGCATGAATAGCAGATTAGACCTTGAACACACACACATACACAAGATTAGTGAACATGAAACACAGCAATAGAAATTATCCAAAATGAAGCACAGAAAAAAGAATCATCATGGAAAAAAAAGTAAGCACAGAACCAGTGACCTCTGGGACAACTTCAAGAAATTTAATATATTTATAATTGGAGTCTCTAAAGGAATGAGAAAGAGGGAGAGATAGGAAAAACATATTTGAAGGCAGTGGCCAAAAATTTTCCATGTTTGAGAAAACCATAAATCCAGAGACCCAAAGAAACTCAGTGAATACCATGCACAAGAGAAATGAAGAAAACTGCACTAAGGCACATCTTGATCAAGCACTCAAACCCAGAGAGTAAAGACAGGTTACTTGCAGAGGACCAAAGATAAGCGTGAGAGCAGATTTCTCATCAGAAACAATGCAAGTAAAAAAGGATAGTATGACAAAATATTTAACATGTTGAAGTAAAAAAAACTACTAACATAAAATTTTATGCTTAAAAAATCTTAGCCATAAATACTTCTTTTTTCTCATATGAAAGCTGAAAGAATTAATCACCAGCACACCCACACTGTAAGAAATGTTATAGGGAGTGCTTCAGGCAGAAGGAAAATGATACCAGATGGAAATAGGGAATCTACAGAAAGGAATGAAAAACACCAGAAATGGAAACTACATAGATAATACAGAAGTTACTTTAAAAAATGATTGAGGGAGAGAACGAGATTTGTTCAAGATGGCGAAGTAGAAGGATGTGTGCTCATGCCCTCTTGCAAGAGCACTAGAATCACAACTAACTGCTGAAGAATCATTGGCAGGGAGACACTGGAACTCACCAAAAAAGATACCCCACATCCAAAGACAAAGGAGAAGCCACAATGAGATGGTAGGAGAGGCGCAATCACAAATAAATCCCATAACCTCTGGGTGGGTGACTCACAGACTGCAGAACATTTATACCACAGAAGTCCACCCACTGGAGTGAAGGTTCTGAGCCCCACGTCAGTCTTCCTAACCTGGGGGTCCAGCAATGGGAGGAGGAATTCCTAGAGAATCAGACTTTGAAGGCTAGTGGGATTTGATTGCAGGACTTCAACATGACTGGGGGAAACAGAGACTCCACTCTTGGAGGGCATACACAAAGTAGTGTGCGCATCGGGACCCAGGGGAAGGAGCAGTGACCCCACAGAGACTGAACCAGACATAACCTGCTAGTGTTGGAGGGTCTCCTGCAGAGGCGGGGTGTGTCTCTGACTCACCATGAGGAAAAGGACACTGGCAGCAGAAGTTCTGGGAAGTACTCCTTGGCGGGAGCCTTCCCAGCATCTGCCATTAGCCCCAACAAAGAGACCGAGTAGACTCCAGTGTTGGGTTGCCTCAGGCCAAACAACCAACTGGGAGGGAACCCAGCCCCATCCATAAGCACACAAGTGGATTAAAGTTTTACTGAGCTCTGCCCACCAGAGCAACAGTCAGCTCTACCCACCACCAGTCCCTCCCATCAGGAAACTTGCACAAGCCTCTTAGATAGCCTCATCCACCAGAGGGCAGACAGCAGAAGCAAGAAGAACTACAATCCTGCAGCCTGTGGAACAAAAACCACATTCACAGAAAGACAGACAAGATGAAAAGGCGAGAGCTATGTACCAGATGAAGGAACAAGATAAAGCCCCACAAAAACAACTAAATGAAGGGGAGATAGGCAATCTTCTAGAAAAAGAATTCAAAATAATGTTAGTAAACATGATCCAGGACCTCGGAAAAAGAATGGAGGCAAAGATCGAGAAGATGCAAAAATGTTTAACAAAGATCAAGAAGAATTAAAGAACAAACAAACAGAGATGAACAATACAATAACTGAAATGAAAAATACACTAGAAGGAATCAATAGCAGGATAAGTGAGGCAGAAGAACAGGTAAGTGACCTGGAAGACAGAATTCACTGCTGCAGAACAGAATAAAGAAAAAAGAATGAAAAGAAATGAAGACAGCCAGGAGACCTCTGGGACAACATTAAACGCAACAACATTCACATTATAGGGGTCCCAAAAGGAGAAGAGAGAGAGAAAGGACCCGAGAAAATATTTGAAGAGATCATAGTCAAAAACTTCCCTAACATGGGAAAGGAAATAGCCACCCAAGTCCTGGAAGTGCAGAGAATCCCATACAGGATAAACCCAAGGAGAAACATGCCAAGACACATAGTAATCAAATTGGCAAAAATTAAAGACAAAGAAAAGTTACTGAAAGCAGCAAGGGAAAAAGGACAAATAACATACAAGGGAACTCCCATAAGGTTAACAGCTGACTTCTCAGCAGAAACTCTACAAGCCAGAAGGGAGTGCCGTGATATACTTAAAGTGATGAAAGGGAAGAAACTACAACCAAGATTACTCTACCCAGCAAGGATCTCACTCAGATTCAGTGGAGAAATCAAAAGCTTTACAGACAACCAAAAGCTAAGAGAATTCAGCACCAACGAACCAGCTCTACAACAAATGCTAAAGGAACTTCTCTAAGTGGGAAACACAAGAGAAGAAAAGGACCTCCAAAACAAACCCAAAACAATTAGGAAAATGGTAATAGGAACATACATATCAGTAATTACTTTAAACGTGAATGGATTAAATGCTCCAACCAAAAGACACAGGCTTGCTGAATGGATACAAAAGCAAGACCCATATATATGCTGTCTACAAGAGACCCACATCAGACCTAGGGACACATACAGACTGAAAGTGAGGGGATGGAAGAAGATATTCCATGCAAATGGAAACCAAAAGAAAGCTGGAGTAGCAATACTCATATCAGATAAAATAGACTTTAAAATAAAGAATGTTACAAGAGACAAAGAAAGACACTACATAGTGATCAAGGGATCAATCCAAGAGGAAGATATAACAATTATAAATATATATGCACCCAACATACGAGCACTACAATACATAAGGCAACTGCTAACAGCTATAAAAGAGGAAATCGACAGTAACACAATAATAGTGGGTGACTTTAACACCTCACTTACACCAACGGACAGATCATCCAAACAGAAAATTAATAAGGAAACAGAAGCTTTAAATGACACAATAGACCAGAGAGATTTAATTGATATTTATAGGACATTCCATCCAAAAACAGCAGATAACACTTTCTTCTCAAGTGCGTACGGAACATTCTCCAGGCTAGATCACATCTTGGGTCACAAATCAAGCCTCAGTGAATTTAAGAAAATTAAAATCATATGAAGCATCTTTTCTGACCACAATGCTATGAGATTAGAAATGAATTACAGGGTAAAAAAACGTAAAAAACACAAACACATGGAGGCTAAACAATACGTTACTAAATAACCAAGAGATCACTAAAGAAATAAAAAAATACCTAGGGACAGATGACAATGAAAACACGACGATCCAAAACCTATGGGATGCAGCAAAAGCAGTTCTAAGAGGGAAGTTTTTAGCTACATAGGCCTACCTCAAGAAAAAGAAAAATTCCAAATAAACAATCTAACCTTACACCTAAAGGAACTAAAGAAAGAAGAACAAACAAAACCCAAAGTTAGCAGAAAGAAAGAAATCATAAAGATCAGAGCAGAAATAAATGAAATAGAAACAAACAAAAAACAATAGCAAAGATCAATAAAACTAAAAGCTTGTTCTTTGAGAAGATAAACAAAATTGATAAATCATTAGCCAGACTCATCAAGAAAAAGAGGGAAAGGACTCAAATCAATAAAATTAGAAATGAAGAAAGAGAAGTTACAACAGACTTCACAGAAATACAAAGCATCCTAAGAGACTACTACAAGAACTCTATGCCAATAAAATGGACAACCTGGAAGAAATGGACAAATTCATAGGAAGGTATAACCTTCCATGACTGAACCAGGAAGAAATAGAAAATATGAACAGACCAATCACAAGTAATGAAACTGAAACTGTGATTAAAAATCTTCCAACAAACAAAAGTCCAGGACCAGACAGCTTCACAGGTGAATTCTAGCAAACATTAGAGAAGAGCTAACACGCATCCTTCTCAAACTCTTCCAAAAAATTGCAGAGGAAGGAACACTCCCAAGCTCATTCTGTGAGGCCACCATCACCCTGATACCAAAACCAGACAAAGATACTACAAATTAAAAGGAGCATACAGCATGATCAAGTGGGGTTTATCCCAGGAATGCAAGGATTCTTCAATATATGCAAATAAATCAATGTGATACACCATATTAACAAATTGAAGAATAAAAATCTTCTCAATAGATGCAGAAAAAGCTTTTGACAAAATTCAACCTCCCTAGAAAGTGGGCATAGAGGAAACCTACCTCAACACAGTAAAGGCCATATATGACAAACTCACAGGAAAGATCATTCTCAATGATGAAAAACTGAAAGCATTTCCTCTAAGATCAGGAAGAAGACAAGGATGTCCACTCTCACCACTATTATTCAACATAGTTTTGGAAGTCCTAGCCACAGCAATAAGAGAAGAAAAAGAAAGCAAAGAATCCAAATTGTAAAAGAAGAAGTAAAACTGTTACTGTTTGCAAATGACATATACTATACATAGAGAATCCTAAAGATGCCACCAGAAAGATACTAGAGCTAATCAATGAATTTGGTAAAGTTGCAGGATACAAAATTAAAGCACAGAAATCTCTTGCAATCCTATACAGTAACAACGAAAGATCAGAAAGAGAAATTAAGGAAACAACCCCATTCACCATTGCAACAAAAAGAATAAAATACCTAGGAATAAACCTACCTAAAGAGGTAAAAGACCTGTACTCAGAAAGTTATAAGACACTGATGAAAGAAATGAAAGATGACACAAACAGATGGAGAGATATATACCATGTTCTTGGATTGGAAGAATCAACACTGTGAAAATGACTATACTACTCAAAACAATCTACAGATTCAATGCAGTCACTATCAAATTACCAACGGCATTTTTTACAGAACTAGAACAAAGAATCTTAAAATTTGTATGGATACACAAAAACCCCCTGAATAGCCAAAGCAGTCTTGAGCCACTGAGAAAAACGGAGCTGGAGGAATCAGTCTCCCTGACTTCAGCCTATACTACAAAGCTACAGTAATTAAGAAAATATGGTACTGGCACAAAAACAGAAATATAGATCAATGGAACAGGATAGAAATCCCAGAGATAAACCCACGTACCTATGGTCAACTTATCTATGACAAAGGAGGCAAGGATATACAATTGAGAAAAGACAATCTCTTCAATAAGTGGTGCTGGGAAAACTGGACAGCTACATGTAAAAGAATGAAATTAGAACTCTGCCTAATACCATACACAAAAATAAACTCAAAATGGATTAGAGACCTAAATGTAAGACCAGACACTATAAAACTCTTAGAGGAAAACATAGGAAGAACACTATTTGACATAAATCATAGCAAGGTCTTTTTTGATCCACCTCCTAGACTAATGGAAATAAAAACAAAAATAAACAGATGGGACCTATTGAAACTTAAAAGCTTTTGCACAGCAAAGGAAACTACAAACAAGATGAAAAGACAGCCCTCAGAATAGTAGAAAATATTTGTGAACAAATCAACAGACAAAGGATTAATCTCCGAAATATATAAACAGCACATGCAGTTCAATATTGAAAGAATCAACAACCCCATATAAAAATGGGCAGAAGACCTAAATAGGCATTTCTCCATAGAATACATACGTATGGCCAAGAAGCATATGAAAAGCTGCTCAACATCACTAATTATTAGAGAAATGCAAATCAAAAGTACAATGAGGTATCACCTCACAGCAGTTAGAATGGGCATCATCAGAAAATCTACAAACAACAAATGCTGGAGTGGGTGTGGAGTGAAAGGAACTCTCTTGCACTGTTGGTGGGAATGTAAGTTGATACAGCCACTATGGAGAACAGTATGGAGGTTCCTTAAAAAACTAAAAATAGAATTATCATATGACCCAGCAATCCCACTACTGGGCATATACCCAGAGAAAACCATAATTCAAAAAGACACATGCACCCCAGTGTTCATTGCAGGACTATTTACAGTAGCCAGGTCATGGAAGCAACCTAAATGCCCATTGACGGATGGATAAAGAAGATGTGGTACATATATACAATGGAATATTACTCAGCCATAAAAAGGAATGAAATTGAGTCATTTGGAGAGATGTGGATGGATCTAGAGAGTGTCATACAGAGTGAAGTAAGTCAGAAAGAGAAAAGCAAATATCGTATATTAACGCATATATATGGAATCTAGAAAAATGGTACAGGTGAACCAGTTTGCAAGGCAGAAATAGAGACACAGATGTAGAGAACAAACATATGGACACCAAGGGGGCAAAGTAGTAGGAGGGGTGGTGGTGGTGGTATGAATTGGGAGATTGGGATTGACATATATACACTAATATGTATAAATTAGATAACCAATGAGAACCTGCTGTATAAAAAAATAAATAAAATTAAATTTAAAAATTAAAAAATATATAAATAAATTTGACAATTCAGAAAACATAAATAAATAAATGTCCCAAGTGGCACAACTAAAGATCCCAAGCGCCGCAGCTAAGGTCTGGCACAGCTGAATAAATAAATAAATGAATGAATACGTTTGAGTGTTTAAGTAAACATAACAACAGCATGATGTGGTGATTATAATATATGTAAGCGTATAATGTATGACAGGAATAACACGAAGGCTAGGAGGAGAGAAATGGAAGTATGCTAGTCATAGGTTTCCATCGTATATATGAAGTGATATAATGTCACGTGAAAGCAGACTGCTATAAATTAAAGGAGTATATTATAAACATTGAATCAACCACTAAAATAAAAACGTCAAAGAGTTATAGTGGATAGGCCAACAAAGAAGATAAAATGGAATCATTAGAAATAATCAAAGTATTTTTGGTGGAAAATGAAGTCACAAAAAGAAGGAAAGTGAACAAAGAACAGATGTAACAAGTAAAAAACAAGTGGCAAACTGGTAGACCTGAAGTAACCATATCAGTAATCACAATAAATGTAAATGACCCAAAACACCCCAATTAAAAGTCAATATCAAACTATATGTGTTCTATAAGAAACATACTTCGAATATTAAGATACAAATAGAATAAAAGTAAAAGGATAGAAAAAGATACAGAATGCTAACAATAACAAATAAAGCCAAAGTGATTATATTAACATCAGACAAAGTAGATTTCAGAGTGTTGATTATTATCAGGTACGAAGAAGGCTTTTTAAAAATGACGGGCTCATTTCATCAGGAGGACATAAGAATATTAAATTTTTATGCCCCACATAACAGAGATTAAAATGCATGATGCAAAACTGATATAAGTGTAAGGAGACATGGACCAAAGCTGATATAACTGCAAGAAACAGTCAAATTCATAATTACATTAGTATATGTCAATACACCCCTCACAACAATTGATGCAACGAGTAGACAGAAGATCAGTAAGAATATAAAAGACCTGAACAGCATAACCAACCAACTTGACCTAATTGACTCTTGTAGAATTCTCTATGCAGCAACAACAGAATACACATCCTTTGCAAGAGCACATAGAAGAGTTAATAAAGTAGATTATATTCTGGACCATAAAACCAGTCTCAGTAGATTTGAAAGGATTCAAGTTACACAGAGAATGTTCTTTGGTCACAATGGAATTAAATTAGAAATCAACAACAGAAGGAGCTCTGCAAGATGTCTAAGATTTTGGATACTAAATAACACATTCTAAATAATCAATGGATGGAAAAAGACATCAAAAGGGAAATAATAGAGTATTTTGAACAGAGTGAAACTGAAAATATGACAAATCAAAATTTTGTGATATTCTTCTAAAGAGATACTTGGGGCAGGGAATTTTTTCTTCTTTTTTTCTTTTTGGCTTCATTGGATCTTTGTTGTAGCATGCGGGATCTTTGTTTGTCGTGGCATGCGGGCTTCTCTCTAGTTGTGGTGCTTGGACTCCAGGGTGCGTGGGCTCTGTAGTTTGCAGCACACATGCTCTCTAGTTGAGGCATGTGAGCTCAGTAGTTGTGGTGCTCGGGCTTAGTTGCCCTGCAGCATCTCAGTTCCCAACCAGGGATCGAATCTGCGTCCCCTGCATTGGAAGGCGAATTCTTTATCACTGGACCACCAGGGAAGTCCTGGGGTGGGGAATTTATAGCAGTAAATGTGTATATTGGGCAAGAAGAAAGGTCTCAAATTTGATCTTAAGAAACTAGAAAGAGAAGAGCAAATTAAACCCAAAGTAAGCAAAGGAAAGAAAATAATAAACATCAAAGCAATGAAATGAAAAACAGAAAAATGATAGAGAAGCTCAGTGAAATCAAAAGCTGGTTCTTTAACAAGATGAGTGAGTTAAGAAACATCTAGCCATAGTGGTCAAGACAAAAAAATCCCAATTAGCAACATTAGGAGAGGTGACAGTACTACAGTTTCTTTAGATAATAAAAAAATAATGAGAGAATATTATTAACAATTTTATTCACATAAGTTTAACAACACAGATGAAATGGACAAATTCCTTGAAGGACACAAACCATCAAAGCTCACTCAAGAAGAAATAGATAACTGGATCAATTGTTTACCTATTTTTTAAAACATCTTTATCGGAGTATAATTGCTTTACAATGTTGTGTTACTTTCTGCTGTGTAACAAAGTGAATCAGCTATACGTCTACATATATCCCCATTAACCCTCCCTCTTGCGTCTCCCTCCCACTCTCCCTATCCCACCCCTCTAGGTGGTCAAAGAGCATGGAGCAGATCTCCCTGTGCTATGCAACTGCTTCCCAGTAGCTATCTATTTTATATTTGGTAGTGTATATATGTCAATGCCACTCTCTCACTTTGTCCCAGCTTACCCTTCCCTCTCCCCGTGTCCTCAAGTCCGTTCTCTATGTCTGCATCTTTATTTCTGTCCTGCTCCTAGGTTCTTCAGAACCCTTTTTTTTTTTTTTTTAGATACCATAAGTATGTGTTAGCATACGGTATTTGTTTTTCTCTTTCTGACTTACTTCACTCTGTATGACAGACTCTAGGTCCATCCACCTCACTACAAATAACTCAATTTCGTTTCTTTTTATGGCTGAGTAATATTCCATTGTATATATGTGCCACATCTTCTTTATCCATTCATATGTCAATGGACACTTAGGTTGCTTCCATGTCCTGGCTATTGTAAACAGTGCTGCAATGAACATTGTGGTACATGACTCTTTTTGAATTATGGTTTTCTCAGGGTATATGCCCAGTAGTGGGATTGCTGGGTCGTATGGTAGTTCTATTTTTAGTTTTTTAAGGAACCTCCATACTGTTCTCCATAGAGGCTGTACCAATTTACATTCCCACCAACCCCTTTTCTCCACACCCTCACTAGCATTTATTGTTTGCAGATTTTTTGATGATGGCCATTCTGATCAGGGTGAAGTGATACCTCATTGTAGTTTTGATTTGCACTCCCTAACACCACACACAAAAATAAACTCAAAATGGATTAAAGACCTAAATGTCAGGCCAGACACTATAAAACTCTTAGAGGAAAACATAGGCAGAACGCTCTATGACATAAATCACAGCAAGTTCATTTTCCACCCACCTCCTAGAGAAATGGAAATAAAAACAAAAATAAACAAATAGGACCTAATGAAATTTAAAAGCTTTTGCACAGCAAAGGAAACCATAAACAAGACCAAAAGACAACCCTCAGAATGGGAGACAATATCTGCAAATGAAGCAACTGACAAAGAATTAATCTCCAAAATATACAAGCAGCTCAATATCAAAAGAACACACAACCCAATCCAAAAATGGGCAGAAGACCTAAATAGACATTTCTCCAAAGAAGATATACAGATTGCCAACAAACACATGAAAGGATGCTCAACATCACTAATCATTAGAGAAATGCAAATCAAAACTACATTTACCTATTTTTAAAAATTAAATTTGTAGTTAAAAATCTTCCCACAAAGAAAACTCCAGTTACAGCTGGCTTTACTATTAAATTCTAACAAATATTATAGGAAGAAATAGTACCAAATCTACACAAATTCTTTCAGAAAATTGAAGAGGAGAGAATATTTACTAATTTATTTTATGAGGCCAAAATTACCCTGATATCAAAACATACAAGAAAGGAAACTACAGACCAATGTCCCTCATGTATATAGAGGCAAATATTTTAAACAAAATTTTAGCAAACCTAATTCAACAATGTATTAAAAGGATAATGCATCATAGTCAGGAGTGGCTAGAGTATGCTAGGTTATGGTCTGTTGGTTTAACGTGCAAAAGTTACTCAATGTAATTCAGCATGTTAAGAAACAAAATGTTGAAACATATCATGTCAATGGACACAGAAAAAAATATTTGCGAGAATCTAATATCTATTTATGATTTTAAAAAATCCTCAACAAATTAGGAATAGAAGAGAATTTCTTCAACCTGATAAAAGGCATTTATGAAAAACTTCCAGCTAACATCATACTTAATAGTGAAAGACTGAATGCTTTCCGCCTAAGATCAGGAACGAGTCAAGGATGTCTGCTTTCAATACTACTGTGGAATAAGTCACTACAGTAAGATAAGAGAAATAAATAAAAGACACCAGGATTGGAAACGAAGAAATAAATCTGTTTGTTTGCAGGCAACATGTAGAAAATCCAATGAGATCTACAAAAAAATCTAGCAGAACAAATACATGATTTTAGCAAGATTGCACAACAACAAGATCATTATACAAAAAGCAATTGTATTTCTATATGCTAGAATTGAACAATTGGAAATTGAGGTAAAGGATACCACCTACAGTAGCATCAAAGAATACAGAAACTTATTGATAAATTTGCCTAAATTTGTATCAGATCTGTACACTGAAAAACTATAAAACATTTATGAGAGAAATTAATGAAGACCTAAATAAATGGACAGATGTTATTGTTAAGGTGTCAGTTCTCCCAAATTGGTCTATAGATTCAATGCAATCCAAATCACAATCTCAACAGGTTTTGTAGGTTTTGGGGTAGAAATTGGCAACTGTTTCTGAAATTTGTATGTAAAATGAAAGACAGAATAGCTAAACTTTGAAAAAAAAGAACAAAGTTGGTTGGCTAACATTACCTGATTTCAAGATTTATTATGAAGCTATAGTAATCAACAGTGTAGTATTGGCATCAAGACAGATAATTAGATCAGTGGAATAGTAAAGAGAAAGAACAGTCTTTTCAACAAAAGGGGTTGGAACAATTGGATATCCACATGTAAACAAATGAACTCCAAACTATACCTTGCAGTATATACAAAAATTAACTGAAAACGTATTTTACATCCCAATGTGAAACTTAAATCTATGAACCTTCTAGAAGACACTATAAGAGAAAAATCTATATGATTTAGACATAGATTGGGCAAAGATTCCATAGATGTGACACCAAAAAAAGCATGACCCATAAAAAATTGATAAATTAAACTTAAAATTTAAAACTCTGCTTTTTGAAAAACACTGTTAAGACAATGACAAGCCACAGACTGGCAGAAAATATTTGCAAATTGTATATCTGATAAAGGACTTGTATCCAGAATTTATAAAAACTCTCAAAACTGAATAATAAAACATGTAATAAAACAATGATAAAATATTTTGACAGAGACTTCTCCAAGTTAGGTATAAATGGCAAATTATCACATGAAAAGGTTTTCAGCATCATCAATTATTAGGGAAATACAAATTAAAACCACCATGTAATACCACTCTACATCTAGTAGGATGACTAAAATTAAAAACACTGACCACACCAAGTGTTGACAAGGATGGAGAGAACCTGGAATTCTCATATGCTCCTGGGGGCGGTGTCATAGGATGTAACCACTTTGGAAAACAGTTTGGAAGTTTTTTAATTAAACATACACCTACCATGTGATCTAGCCATTCCACTCCTAGGTACTTACCCAAGAGAAAGGAAAGCATATCTCAAAGACATATGCATGAATGTTCATGACGATTTTATTTGTAATCACCAAAACCTGGAAACAACCCAAATGTCTGTCAAAAGGTGGGGGAGAAGAAACGTTTGTGGCACATGCATCTAATGCAATACTATTGTGCAGTAAAAAGGAATGAACTATTTATACGAGCAGTGACATGGATGAGTCTGAAAAGCTTTGTGCTGAGTGAAGGACACCAGATGAAAAAGACTCCTTACTATATGATCCCATTTATATGAATTCTAAAAAATGCAAACTAATCTGTAGGGACAGAAAGCAGATCACTGGTTGCCCAGGGTGGGGGGTGGGAAAGGGTGGGAGGGAGGGATTACAACAGGGCACAAGGAAACTTTTGGGGCTGATGAATATGGCACGGTCTTGAATGTGGTGATGCTTTCAAGGATATATATATATATATATATATCTTTCCAAATTGTACACTTGAATACTAAATTAAGCCCTCTGTCAGTGAAAAACCGATTCTTACCTGATATCAGGGATCAGGTGAGAATCAGCCAGGAAGAAGGTGGAGGTGCCACATGGGTGCTTTTGCCAGATGAAATGCCCTCCACATTGTACATCTTCTCTTTGCTGTTTCTGAAAATTGTCTCTTATTGATAGCAAATCGAGGGTGATTTCATTTACAACGGATTCTGAAAGAGCTCTGTGCTGGTCTCAAAGCATTGATATGTAGATCCTCTCCTGAAAAGGGAGATGCTCTTGAAGGAACCCAGCATTCAAGGATTAATTTGAATGTGTTTGCTTTCTCCTCTGTCTGCACATCGTGGGTGGGTTGTCCCTGGGGTGGCCATAAGCAAGTGGAGAAATTGTTGAGAAGGAACTGAAATGCGATCAGTGTTTGGGAGAGCCAGGAGCCCCATCTTTCCAGCCCCTAACATCTCTACTCATTGTCACATTCTCTGAGCTTGACCATTTGACCTTTCTGGGGTAGACTCTGCCCTCTCTGCTGGTAACCTGGTTTGCTTATGGTCACCCCCATAACCACGGTCTGATGGGTAATACTGATCAGAAGGAAATTTTACTGTATCAGAATTTAGATAATAGGTGTAAGAAATATCCCTTGTAGGTGGTTCTATCCCTGAGAAAACCATAATTCAAAAAGAGTCATGTACCACAGTGTTCACTGCAGCATTATTTACAATAGCCAGGACACGGAAGCAACCTAAGTGTCCATCAACAGATGAATGGATAAAGAAGATGTGGCACATATATATGGAATATTACTCAGCCATAAAAAGAAACGAAATTGAGTTATTTGTAGTGAGGTGGATGGACCTAGAGTCTGTCATACAGAGTGAAGTAAGAAAGAGAAAAACAAATACCGTATGCTAACACATATATATGGAATCTAAAAAAAATAAAAAGGTTCTGAAGAACCTAGGGGTAGGACAGGAATAAAGATGCAAACGTAGAGAATGGACTTGAGGACACGGGGAGAGGGAAGGGTAAGCTGGGACGAAGTGAGAGAGTGGCATTGACATATATACACTACCAAATGTAAAATAGATAGCTAGTGGGAAGCAGCCGCATAGCACAGGGAGATCAGCTCAGTGCTTTGTGACCACCTAGAGGGGTGGGATGGGGGGGTGGGAGGAAGACGCCAGAGGGAGGGTATATGGGGATATATGTAGACGTATAGCTGATTCACTTTGTTATACAGCAGAAACTAACACGACATTGTAAAGCAATATACTCCAATAAAGATGTTAAAAAAATAAAAATAAAAAAATGAAGTAAAAAAAAATAAAGTTACACTTACTGGTTATGAATACTTGGAAATACTTTGTTAGAAGAGGTGACTTAGCTGGCAAGATGCTTAGAGATGCAGAAGTGATAACTGGAAGATGATACAGTCAGTTCTGCTGTCACGTGACATGTGTGCTCCTAAAAGTCATTGTGCTGTATAGAGTTGCACAGTAGAACTGTGTTGAAGCACATCGTTCAAAAACTTTGTCAGTGAGACATTAAAAAAGGTGGAAACCTAATAAAAACAGTAGCACAGTTTTATACATGTTAAATGGTTAAGAAGTATACATAGACTACAATAAGTATCACACTTTACCTTGAAAAAAGATGTGCAGTTTTGTTGGAAGTGGGCATTGGAAGCAGTGTAGTTTGCAAGTTACTGATGGTGAAAGCACGGTTGTCTGAAATTGGAGGCAATGTTGTAACCCAGGTGTGGATAGGTGTGGCTCCTAACACAGGCAGTGAACTGAGGTAGCTCCTTCATGTTTGAGTTTGTGTGTGTGTGTGTAAGTGTGTGTGCACATACCTGTGTTTTGCATACTTCCAAGTGCCTCAGTTCAGCTGATTACAGCTTTCTACGTTTACCTCGTGTTTCTCTCACAGACAAAATCATGCATGAGCAAATGCAAAATATGTGTTATGCTCAAATTGTTCCCTAATGGATCAGTTGCATTGGAACAAATTCACATTTTCAAAACAAGCGTTATTGCAGACCTCACTGTGTCACGGTGAGGGAGGGGCTGTGTGCAGGAGCATTTGAAAGGAGTGTTGGCAGAGACCAGTGACTGAGTTTACATGGGAAAGGCTTGAGGGTAGGACTGAGCCTTAAGATCTCAAGAGCACTGAATTGTGGCATCTGCCCTTCGTTTTGCTGTTCATAAGCCGAGAGTCTGTGAGCCATGCTTCCTTGTCTGCCCTGCCAGTGTTGCTACATGGGAGGGGCCAGAAGGGGCAGCTCATTCTTCTGGTAGCTACCGTGAGTTGACCTGATGTTATTCCCAGACGTTATTTTAGACTGGTATCATTTAAAAAATGTTGAAGTCACTGACCTACTATTGCCAAACGAATAAAAAAAATTATTGATACATTGAGCACCAACTGTGTACCAGGTACCATTCTAGGCACTTTGAATACATTAGCAAATAAAGCAGACAAAAATTTCTATCCCTGTGGAGTTCATATTCTGGTAGGACAGTCAGATAAATGATGTTTTGTGTTTCCCAATGAAGACATAAATATTTAAAAATTATCAGTAACGGGACTTACCTGGTGGTCCAGTGGTTAAGATTTTGCCTTCCAATGCTGGGGGTGTGGGTTTGATCCCTGGTTGGGAGCTAAGATCCCACATGCCTCGTGGCCAAAATACCAAAACATAAAACAGAAGCAATATTGTAACAAATTCAATAAAGAATTTAAAAATGGTCCACATCAAAAAAATCTTAAACAAAATTATCAATAACAATAAAAATGCATCCCTTCATTACAAAAAAATTAGGGAACTTTATTTTCAAAGGGCTTAGTTACACCGAATGCATGAGGCTGACATTATTTCAGAATAAACGGCTGGTCCTTCCAGAAAATGTTACATCCATGTATAGGCTCTTGGACACCACAGCTGCAGAGCAAGGAATGGTTAGGCCATGAGAAGGACCCCAGTGGGTATCTTGTTTCTGGCCTGTGGCCTCAGAACTAAACTATATTAAAAGCTCAGAGAGCTGATGTGGGCCATCAGTTGTGGAAACACCCCTGGGTTAAAGTACATTCCTAAATACCCACCCCCTGGTCCTTACTTGCTGGGCACTTTCTCTTGCCAACCTTGCCTAACTTTCCCCTCTGAACTCTTGAATGCTGAAAGTGGCTTCCCTTCTGGTTTTGGGTAAGCAACTGCCTCTGGAGCTTTAACTCCATCTCAAAGGCAAGTGACTTTCTCCAACAAGCACTTTCCTTCCCCATGCTGAAAATTCAACAACAGCTATTTTGTGGACATGGTGCAGAGATGTAGTTCCCTTGAACAGTGTTCATCTTAAGAGTGTATGTTTATGGTCCCAGATTGTGCTGGGCCAGCCTGACAACCAAATCTTGGAAGATAGAAGTGCCCACGTTTCTTTAATAAATTTATTTTGGGGTGTCCATCTTTTAACTCTTAGTTTTATTTTTTTCTCATTGAGAGATAATTGACATGTAATTTACTATTTTGTGTGTTTGTGACCTGTGGGCTTTCTAAAGCTCAGGCATAGTGTAGGAGCCCCTCTTGCCTGGGTCTGTGGGGAATACTGCCCACCCGTTCACCAGCTGCCCCCATCTCCCTCACTGTGGATGTGGTGGTTTCAATTCAATGGACAGAATAGAATTAATAGAAAGGAGTTTGAAAGTTAGTGTAATTCTGGAGCTTGTTGCCTATTTACATAGGTCTCTCTGGGGTTGGGCTTGCCCTGGGACATGCTGTCCATGACAGGGGATTTCATTTGCTGGCCAATAAAATCTCCTCCAATTCTGTTGGTAAAATGATATATCTAATTTACAATTTCAGGAGCTCATGGAGGGGGGTATGGCTTGGAGATGGGTCTTGGATAGAACAGTATGTAGAACAATGCTGGGCATATGGGTGCTGGATGCTGGCTGGCTGGCTGGCTGGCTGGATGGATGATGGGTAAATGAGGAAAATAAGTAAATCTCCAGAAATACTTTGGATCTGAGATTTTATTACTATTTAAACAATAGAGGGTACAGAGGGATACCCAAAGTGTCTTTATAAAGACATTTTATGCCTCAGAATATTGGTTGGAGGGGAACAATGGTTTGTAGTTAAGAAAGTGCTGGCTTAGTAATATGGGAGTGAACACGTAGGATATAGATGAAGAGCCACCCTGAAGGTACTACTGGCTTCTGTTGGGTCCTTCCTTTTTTTGTGTTGGGCACATTGGTAATGAATCCATACAGCAGGACCCATAGCATGAAATCAGCCCAGCTCAGTGGAAGTACATATAGGATGGGGTTGAGGAAAGCCCCCCTTAAATGCACAATGTGACCCCTGGTAGATGGAGATCTTACCCTTGAGTCAACTTCATCCCCCTTCTGTAGCCAAGAGGCTGGTGGTGGCCAAGGCAAGCTGATCCCCATGGTTTGAGACTTGCGTTGGAGGCAGAGGGCTGTATACAAATGATACACGGAGGGGTCTCAAGTTTTTATAACAAAATTATTTTATAACATTGTACCTTTTCAGTGCAGTGGAGGCAGGCTCCTAGTTGTAGCTCTTTTTGAAGTAACAGTTGAGGATTGGGAAGCTTTTGACCAAGTGTATTCCTTAGAAAGACCCCCTCCTTCTATTCTGCTCCTATGATTTATGCCTAAGCCAGAGTTTTAGAATTTATATCAGGGAAGAATGAACACATGTTAGTTAAAGAACACATTTCCCTCTTGTGGTTGTGTTGGTAGAGTCTGCAGAGGGTCCTCATCATATTAATGCAGGGTTTGTTTTGCCTGAAGAATAATTCCAAGCCTGCCATCTACAGAGAGTGTTATCAAAGGGATCACAGTGTAAACGGTGACATTCGTGACTGGCTGCGGTGGGGGCTTGCCCACCCTCCCTGGTAGCTGCTGAAATTGAGCTGTCAGACAAGGAAGATGAAATGCTACTTTGTTCTATGGCTTCAGCTCCCAGCGGCAACGTTTCCAGGTCATTTGACATTAGTTCAGAGAATGGGAAACTATTTATCTTTTTTTCCCCTTTTTTTCTAAAGCTTAAAAAAATGTTTTCTGCTTGTTAGTAAGTAGGAAGTGACAGCTTTCCAGGTTGGCTGCCTGCATATTTGAAGGGAGACATTTACCGGGGCGGCTGGTGGTGCTGGGAGAGGATGCCAGCCCCGCCCCTCCTGGGCTTACGTTCCAAGCCTCAGTGTTCAAGCACCTCACATACTGATAATCTTAAAGCAATGTTTCCCGAAGAGTGTTCCTTGGGACATTAGTTGCACAAGATGTTCCAAGGAAAGAAAAATGTCATGGTAAAGAAATGTTCTGTGGCCAAATGAGTTTGAGACACACTGCATACTATATTTATCCCCCTCCTGTTGACACACAACTCATATTATCAATAGTATTTGAAGTTTCTGAGGATTCCTACAGGCAAGAAACTTGTTAGGCTTTGTTTAAGCTGGAATTTCCCAAATTTTTCTGAATTTTTGAAATTTTCTAAAAGATTTTTGAGTTTCTGTCATGTGTCTGGCACAGATATTATAATGGTAAGGAAGGCAGATGGGCCTTTTTGGCCTCATGGAGCTTAGAGATAGATAACAAGCTGGTAAACAAACAAGACAATGAACAGTTATGCATTGTGGTACCTGAAATGAATGAATAAGTGGGGTACTGCAGTAAGGAATAGTGGGAGGGCTGGATCTGGTGGAGGACAGGGAGGGACGCTCCAATAAGGCAACTTTTAGTTGATAACCAAAGCATGAGAAGGAGACTGCCTATGACATATAGGAGAAAGATTGACGGGGAAGAATGTGCAAAGGCCCTGAGGTATCACACACTGTTGATCTAAGAAATGCCATTTGAAGATCTATAGCCTTTGTAAACTACCCTGTGACCAGAGAAGCTCTTAAGATCTTTATAAAGGGACTGGTACAATATACACAACCGGAGTGGAATTGGTCCCCTCCCTTCCCTTGTCCCCGAGATTCTGAACATGGCCATTGAGAAAGGCCTTGCTCTTGGGCAAGCTCCATGGCTCTTATCCTGCATCATCTTAGGCTCACTTAGCGGTGTGTGGGGTGGGACTCTGAGACTGTTGTCCCCCTTGGAGTGGAAAGGGTCAGTCTTTGTAGCTCTCTGGCCAAAGTCCCCAGTTCACACAAGCCATATAATTTATACTCCATTTGAGGTGCAGTAATGAGAGTGCAAAGGTATTAGACTTCTAGAGAGGAGTTCTGAAACATCAGTATATGAAAGAGACACCTGGAGAATTTGTTACAATGCACAGTCCACGGGCCTACCCTCCTCAGACCTACCTAGGATGCTTTGCACACCTGGGCCCAAGACTTATTGATTAGGGTCACAGTGTTCTGGTCCCTATTCTGGTTCTGGGATGTTTAGGCACAGTTTGAATATTTTTTGATTTATAAACTCCATTAGGTGCATCTTAAGGGCCATAGTAAACTTTGATTTAGAAGCCATTCCGTTTGTAATCTAGTACGGCTTTGATCCTCAAATCTGAAATATGGCAGCTGGTGGGATAATAAATCAGGAAACAGGCTTATTTGTGTAGTCTTAAAACAAGAAAAACAAAGCCACAGAGTTTCTGCAGGTAAATGAAACACACACTGAGAGGTCCCAGCAGGGTCGGGGCTTGGTCATTGGGGGCAGGGAAGGGTGGTCTACACCTTGTTCTTTGAACCTGATCTGATTCTTCGTTTTAAAGGGACCCTTCCACCTGTGATCTCCCTTCTCCTGGAAGTTGCTCTATCAGTCTTCTACTTCTTTTTTCCTCTTGGTATATAAATAAACTACGGACTTTCTCATCCTAGGAAGGAAAATTCCCCCTTGACTTTGAATCTCGTTCTTGCTACTCACCACGCTGTCTTGCACAACTCCAGACCTCTTCAGCGGTGATTCATCCTCTTATATTGCTGTTAGCAGGAAGCCCAGCTCCCTGATATGGCTCTGTGTAGACTAGCCCTGCCTGCCTCTCCCAGCTCGCATCTTCCCTGAACTTTCATTCTGCCCGTTCCCCACTTGTGCCTTTCTTAACAGGATCTATTTGTGTCTGGATGACCGTGTTTGTTTATTGTCTGCCTCTCCCTGCCTAGAATGAAAGGCTAGTGAATTTGGGAATCTTATCTGTCTTGTTCCCTGCTCTATTCCAAGCATCTAAAACAGTACTTATGTAAATGGATGATAAATATTTATTATTTAAATGAATACATTCATTCTCTTTCTTCTGGGTATTTGCATAGGCTGTTTCATTGGCCTAACAATCTCTCTTCTCTTATCCCCTCCAGATGCACACTTTGCCTGCTAACTCTTCCTTATCCTTAAATTCTCAATTCATAGGTCACTTATTCCAGGAGGCATATGCCACTTCCTCCAGGAAGTATATGCCACTTCCTCCAAGTCACCATGTGACTTCCCAAGTTTGAGATGGGTTTCTCCTGTGTCTCCCACAGTACTTATTACACTGTTTACAATTGACTGTTCATATGTTTTATTCCTCTGTAGACTGTAAGCTTCAGGAGCATAGGGTCCCTGGATTCTTGTATACCTTTGACTCTTAAGCTCCCTGCCATAAGGTCTAATATAGTGCCTGTACTTGGTAGGTGTGCAATTAATATTGATTGAATAGTGATTTTTAACCCTCTCTTTTCTCTCATTTTTATCCAAACATCTCAAGAGTGGTCTATACTCAATGTCTTTTTTTTTTCTTTTGCGGTACGCGAGCCTCTCACTGCTGTGGCCTCTCCCGTTGCAGAGCACAGGCTCCGGACGCGCAGGCTCAGCGGCCATGGCTCACGGGCCCAGCCGCTCCGCGGCATGTGGAATCGTCCCAGACTGGGGCACGAACCCGTGTCCCCTGCATCGGCAGGTGGACTCCCAACCACTGCGCCACCAGGGAAGCCCTCAATGTCTTCTTTTATCTCAGTCTACTGCAAGTTGACTGTTGGGCCTGTCATTGGACTTCTCTGGGAGAGATGCCTGGGGATTCTATGCTGCCAAACTCATCAGATACCCTCCAGCCCTAACCTTATTTGTCCTCCCTGTGGCACTTCATACCACCAGCCAGTCCTCCTTGACACTCTGTCTGTGATGGCAACCATGGTGCCCAGGTCTTGCAACATGGAGGGGCGTGCAGGGGCGTTTTGGCTAGCAGAGAACAGGAGATTTCGTTGGCTACTGGCAAACCTCTGTAGTGTGAGAATGGGTAATGCTGAGACCTAACTTCCTGCAAAGAATCGGAATTTCATCAAGGTTTTATTATAATTTTGGGGTCTGTAAATTCCCACATTCCTTCTACCAATTCTGTCCTCTTCTCAATACAAAACTGTGACCATTCTTAGGGCTGGAAGGGTGGGAAAATGCATGGAAGCAGCTTGCTACCTATCCTTAGTCTCTGGAGGTGGGGGGCTAGGGGGCTTTCACATGAACATTTCCAAGAGATCATAAGCACTCTCCTCTGTGGCCTGTGGTCAAAACTCAGAGATTCTTAATTCTGTATTTTGAATACCCCATGGTGGGAAACAGACATTTTCCTCCTTTCATGCCTTATAGACATTTCTGGAAGCAGGTCTGTTTAACAGAAGTATTCTAACTCAATTAGCTGGGAAGAAAAAGTACAAAAGAAAGCCATTGTGTAAATGTCAGGCCTTGTGGGACACCAGGGAAAGGGTGACAGTATAAGCTTTTGAATGTGTTTCCAATTCTATTTTCATATTAGGCCTTTGTGTGATGACTATTACCAATAATATGCCTTAATGCCCTTTGCCCTTGGGATGCTTTGGGTTCCCTTTTCTCTAGGAGGGTCCCAGGTCCTCTATACTGGAGAGTCTTCTCCCTTCTTTTAGGGTGGGAGGGTCACTTGTTCTACCTTAATATGTATTTCAATAGAAATTACTTGAGGACCATGGCCTTAGTTTTTTTACAACTTAAGTTTAGGGTTATGACCCTGGAATTTATGAGAATTTTTTTCCCCCCAGTGTATCATATCTATTGAGTCCACCCCATATTATTCTTTCCAGGACTTCATTCTCCTTGTCACTTGTTCATTCACTAGTTAATGTGTTCACTCATCCAATATGGTGCTGTGGCTGTGAGGACACAGAGAAGATGATCTTTTATTGGCTGTCTTTTATTTCCAGAGTGAGAAGCTTTGAAATCCCCAGCACTAATTTTGTCTCTAGCTCGAAGGCAGAGTTCTTCCTGAGCTCATGGCGAGGTTAGAATGACTTCTTATCATTCAGGAGAAAGAAAGATTTGATGGAAGAGATTTATTTCTGTTCCATCCAAGCTTATTTCCGAGGACACCATCCATGGCAAAGTGTGGTAATTGGGGATCTGCAGTGACATGTCAAGTTGGATCGGAGCCTCCAGCAATTTTACTTAGAGTCTGTGAAGGCTGCCTTTTTCCTAGATACTGGAACTGCCAGGGTCAGGACTCAATGAAAGAACCTCTTGGTCTTGTCACCTTTGGTTATGCATTGGATCAAGGCTGTGATGGTCGATTCTGGTGCCAGGAGCTACTATTAAACACCCGGAGTGTACAGAGCAATTTTTCAGGGTCAGGAGGAGAAGAAGCGGAGAGAACTGGGGGAGGAAAGAAAACTTCAGGGGGAATTTTTCTTAGAATCAGAGGATCAGACATTCTGGCACCACTGGGCTCTTTTCCTGGGGCGGATAACAAGGTCCTCAGGCTTGCAAGGGCTGGGGAACCTGCCTTTGTGTTCTGGGTGCAAGACAACTGATCTAGTGGACCGCAGGCCGCATTCCACTGCTCCCGGTATGCTTGCCTCTCTATAGATTTTTGTTTCTTGAATAACATTTTTATTGAGATATAACTCATATGCCATACAATTCACCCATTTAAGGAGTACAATTCAGTGGTTTCCAGGATGTGCAGCCATACTCACAGTAAGTTTTAAAACATTTCCATCACCCCCAACATCCTCATACTCATTAGCACTCACCTCCCACTTCCCATCCCCCTCCCCATCCCCCAGCAACCACTCATCTGCTTTCTGTCTCTTACCACAATTTATAAATGTACATTTACATGTGTGTGTGTGTGTGTACTGTCTCTCACTGCCAATAGACTGTGAGCTCCACGTGGGTAGGAGCCACATCTGTTTTATCCACCACTCCAAGCACACAGTACACATTTGTTGAAAATAATAGAGAAAGGAGTTTCTCCTCCCCCCTCCCCACAACTATAATGCGTCACCTTCTCCACTTGATTATGCTTCTCTCTGGATTAAATTTTCATTTCCTCCCACTGAATCTGTCCTTCTGGCTCTCTTCTTGGATTGTTGCATTTCTTCAGTCTAATAAGAAATGATAATAATAGCTTTTATTTGCATAACGTGTCTGTGTTTTTTTCTACCTTTATTGAAATATAATTGACATGTAACATTGTATAAGTTTAAGGTGTACAAGGTAATGATTTGATATATGTATATATTGCAAAATGACTATCACCACAATGAGGTTAACATCTATAATCACCACATTTTTGTGTGTGTGTGTGTGTAGTGAGATCTTTAAAAATCTACTCTCAGCAACTTCCAAATGTATTACAGTTCATTGCTGTTCGCTGTAGCCACCATGCTGTTCACTACATTCCCAGAACTGTTCATCTTATAACTGCAAGTTTATGCCTTTTCCCGGGTATGTACAGATATTTCTATTCAATTGTATGGGCTTTCTCTTCTGATTTCTTCCTCTTCGCTAAGGAAATGAATCCTTCTTTTGGGTTTATTCCCTCCTTTCTGTGTCATGTGAGGCCATCTGTGGCGTTGCCAAAAGCAAAAGGTGCAGTCCCAACTGCCTGTCACTTAAAGAATAGACTGATCATTTACAACCCCAAGAAGACTTGTTATGGGGTGAAAACCATACATTTTGGACAAAGGGCCAACTGTCCAATAAATTTTGGGAATCCATCCCAGTGTTCTTGCTTCTCTAGCTGGTGCACAATCAGTCGTCCTGGTCATCTCACCTCCTAAACAAAGAATTGGAGACAGGTGTCTTGCTGGTGAGATGCCATTGCATCAGACCTTGACCTTGGCAGCCACGACCAGTTTCTTATATGGATTGGTTTTGTAGCTTCTGCAGATTGAAGGATGGCACTTGAAATAGTTCAGTCACCCAGACCCAACAGTTGCTCTGCCCATCATCAGTAAGCAGGAGGCAGGGTTGATGTCAGGAAAAGGTATCTGGGGTTCGTTACTGTGGCTGCAACCTTAGGGAGACACTGGGTGAGAAAGATGACACAGATCAACCGAATAAACAGGGCTCAGAGCAAACAAGAACTGCCTCTTCCTTGTCCTTTGCTGAGCTACCTCCAAGGCATTCTGGGGTTCAGAAGGAAAAGTGGTACGTGTGTGTGTGTGTGTGTGTGTGTGAGAGAGAGAGAGAGAGAGAGAGAGAGAGAGAGAGTCACTCTGCATTAGAATTTGGAGGTCAATTTTCCTCTTTTTTGATGACCACCTATGGAATCTCATCTGTAAGGAGCTCTAAGATATTTTCCAATAGCCAGTCTGTTTAGGCTGGCGCCACGTGGAAATGAGATCTCGGAGAGGCGCCTGGGGGTGGGAGTCTCCACCCAGCCAAGCCTGGTCTTGCTCCGCCCGGTCACTCTCAGTTTTTATGCTGAGGTTAATGTGTGAACCTGTTTAGACTGGCTTAGGGCAGCTCTCCAGTTGCCTTCCCCGCACCAGGAAGATAGACAATAGACAAATAATCAAACACAAAAATATCCATTTGCAAAAGGTGGTACAGTATGTAAAGTGTGTCATGGCATTTACTTTAGATGGAGTGGTTAAAAATAAAAATTTTGGAGTTGGAGTTCAATACGTGCTGACCCACTCCTTCTGGTTATTACATTTTGCTTCTGGCTGATTTCCTGGTATTGGCTGATGTTTTTTCGTAATGTGTCCCATTTCCTAGAGATTGCAGGAAAACAAGAGTAAAACAAAAATCAACCGCAATATGGAGAAACCGCCTGAATAGCTTTAGAATGCTTTGAAACTGTTTATTTTTTGTTGTGTATTAGACAGGGAGACACTCACAAATGAGCCACAAGACAATTCACCTGCAGACACTCCACATCGACTCAGTCCCTTCTTGTGTATTTAATCAAATAGCAGCATAATAAATAAGCAGCGATTCATTTGGACACCAAATACCAAGTTGTTCTCCTAAGTGACCTGGATTGATTTTCATGTGTCGCAATTCATCAGAAGGAAGTGGCTTCACAGCTGGGAGTCCAAATACTCTAACACATTTCTGGTCTCACTTTCACTTTAATGGGCAAAAGACATTTGGTTTTCTGCCTTAGATGGTAAGCCTCACAATTAGTGAGACTGGAAATGCCAAACAAAGGCCCTCAGATGGATGGGCTTTCCTAGAACAGAAAGGCCTTGGGAGCAGCTGGGGGAAACCAGATGGAGATTGTACTTGGGAGAGGAAGGATGGGCCGTCTAGCTATATCCCACATCCTGTGGCCTCATGGACATATGGGCGTGCATGGCCCCAGGGCTGCATCACTTTGGAGTAGTTGTGAGTTATACCACACTTGTCCGAGTAAATGCTGATGTCAATAGCTAACATATATCGAGTCTTTATGATGCAACAAGCATCCTTCTAAGTGTATTACAAATGCTAACTCATTTAATCTTTACAACCACCCCACGAGGCAGGTAGCACTATAGGTTCCACTTTATAGAGCAGGAAACTGGGGCATCCAGAGGGAAAGTAACCTGCCCAGGGTCCCAGAGTGAGGTGGTGGTGGATCAGGTCTTCAATACTAGGCTTTCTAGAAAGAATGGGGCTAATTTCTATGTCTGTACATGGACAGGAATCCAACTCAAATGGTAGTAGTGGAATATTCAGATTAACAGCAAAAGGGCCTTGTGGTTGGAAGGGCTCTTTCTACGTTTAGGTGAAATCACCATCTAAACCACCATCATTATCTCCACCACCACTTATTGTCTCTGTATTTTGTTGGTAAATTCGTTGTCACTGTTGGTGGAGATGGGACAGGTAGCAGAGCAAAGTTTGTGGAGATAAGCACACAGTACTTTGGAATATAAGAGTTAGGTACATAGTAATGTAGGGATGGGTGATTGTTGTCACTTTGTCAGTTTTTGTCATCAGTAGTGAGCTGGCATAGTTTGGATAAATTCTGTGGTTTCCTGCAGTTCCTTTTCTGCCCACTGTCAGTGTGGGTATGTCCTCTCCTGTGCTTTCTCTCTCATCATACTCTCCTCATGTCCTCAGCTTTGCTCAGTGATGGCCTTAAGAACCCATGTTTTTCTTTTTTTAATTTATTTTTGTTGAAGCATAGTTGAATTACAATGTTGTGTTAATTACTACTGTACAGCAAAGTGACTCAGTTATACATATAAATATATATATTCTTTTTTATATTCTTTTCCATTATGGTTTATCACAGGATATTGAATATAAAAGAACTCATGTTTTGAAGTCAATATCTAAGATGTTTGATTTTTCACTCATCCTGCCAAATAACTGGGTTGGAAAGTCGTGGCACCTCTTCTTCATGTGTCCTCGTGAGGGGCTGAAACCTCTCTCCTGACTCAAGGCATTAGTCAGGGAAGGTAGACTATCTCTTAAGGGTTGACTGCCCCAATGTGGGTGTCCTCGGAGTTAAGTGAATAGGCTTTGAAAACAGACACATTTTTGAAACCTGGTTCTGACTATGTCTCACCTTGGGCAGGTCACCTATATCAGCTGATTTTCTGATTACCTCTCTGTAAAATGGAAGGAATGATATTCTCTTCAGAAACTTTTGGTAAGGAGTAATGATAAGAGTTAATGTTCCTTTTGAGCACCCCCTATATTTTGGCCACTGTGCTAGGAACTTAAATTTACCATCTCATTGGATACTCAGAACAGCTCCATGAGGCAGGGACTTTATCATTCCCATTTCACAGATGAGGAAACTGAGGCTTAGAGGGATGAAATAAAATGCCCAAAGTCAATGAAATGGTGGGACCTGGAACCTGTATGACTCCAGAGCCATTTCTCTTAACCTCTCAGCATGACAGAATGGGTCAAGTATTCAATGACTCCCCTTTTTCCTTTCCTCATGACGCTATGATCTTTATTTTGGGCATCCTGTGTGGGGATGAGAAATAAGGATTATTTTTCTCCTCTTTCTTTCTTGATGTGGTTCTGTCTGTTTGGGGTTCATCCTGTTCTGTCTCCTACATAAGAGGATCCTAGTAAAAGAACAGGACATTATGTCAGTCATATTGAAGATATCATAAAGATTAAAAACCCGGAGTGATGGCAACTCGACAGTTAAGGGAGAATTTCCACATTAGGACTGGGGTTTAAACTTTATCAGCCTTTTCATAGCACCAACACGTGGTGACATTCACAGAGGAGCATTTTATAGGGCATAGAAACCCAACACATGGTGAGGCACCTGGGTGTGTCCTCCTGACCTGCCGAACACAGGACCAGGCCTCAGAGCCTCTCATGGCTGCTCCTGTATCTGCTCCCTCTTTTTTCCTTCTAACCCGAAGTGTCACACACAGCTGGGTTTGCATACAGCATACAATATTGGTTTGAACCAGAAGGTCTGGTTTCTAACTCTGACTTTATCGCTTCCTCACCATGTGCTCGAACCTCCATTTCCTCATCTGTAAAATGGGGATAAAACTGTTGTCGTGAGGTTTCAATGTGAATTAGTACGTCAAGTCCTTAGAATAGTTCCCAGTCCCTGGTGAGTCTTCAATAAATGTCAGCCATTTGACCATTCTGAGTGCTTAATCACCAGTCAGGCCAGGTTAGCCCCCATGGGCAGACTAATGTTGGACATCAAAAGCATTACCTGTATTATGCTTATTAAATATCTTGGAGACCTTAAAAAAAAAATAAGACAGTGAGTTCAGAACTCTAAGAGTCAGAGATCAGCCAAGGGTGTTTTCTTCTTTGTGGCCCAATGATGAAGCGACTCATCTTCTACTTTTCATAAGTAAGGTGTGGACCCTTTCTTATTTCTAATAGGAATATTACAAGGCACACCGTATGCGTCTCTCATGGTGCAGAGCAAGCCTTTGCTTCACATCTCAGATGTGTGCCCTTTCCCTTGTGGAACTTAAGTAAATGGTTTCTTGGGAATAGAAGGGTTTAATCCAGGTGGTTCCGTGGACTCCCAGGAATCTTTCACCAAGTCCATCCTGTATCAAAGGATGGAGACTCTAACGTGGCTCAGAAGCTCCCCAGGCCTTCTGGGAAGGCCCCAGTCATTTATTTGTTCTTTCACATCTTTTGACAAAATTTATTGCATGGATACTATGTTCACAGTGCTCTTCTGGGCAGCGGGGACACAGCAGTGGACGAGACCGACAAAAATCTCTGACCTCATAGACCTTATATTCTTGGCAGGATTTCTCAGTCTTGGCACTATTAACATTTGGGGCCAGATGATGTCTCATTATGGGAGGCGGTCCTGTGCTTTGTAGGGTGTTTAGCAGCATTCTTGGTCTCTACCCACTAGAGGCCAGTAGCATTCCCTCCCACTGTTGTGACAAGCAGAATCTCTCCAGGCCATGCCACGTGGCCCCTGGGGGGCCAACCGCCCATGGCTGGGAGTCATTTTTCTATGGGGAAGGAGATGATGACCTGTAAAACAGCATCATGGAGAACAACTAACAGGGAGAAGGGGGGCGCCAGGGGAGGGGTTGGCTATTCTACAGAAGGTACAAAGCAAAGCCCACTGAGATGACATCTGAGCCAAGATGTAAAGAGGTGAGGGAGGCAGCCCTGTGAACATCCAGGAAAGGGCACCAGGGGGATCAGGCCAGACGGGTAACAGTGGTAGGAGCTAGGGGAAGATGGCCGCTGAAGGCTCTTCCTCTGAGGGAGGTAGGAGGTGCTGAAGGCTATAAGCAGAAGAGCAGCATGACCTGGCTTTTTTTTTTTTTTAGTTTATTTTATTTACTTATTTTTGGCTGCGTTGGGTCTTTGTTGCTGTGCGCGGGCTTTCTCTAGTTGCGGCGCACAGGCTTCTCATTGCGGTGGCTTCTCTTGATGCGGAGCACGGGCTCTAGGCATGTGGGCTTCAGTAGTTGTGGCTCACGGGCTCAGTAGTTGTGGCTCGCTGGCTCTAGAGCACAGGCTCAGTAGTTGTGGTGCACGGGCTTAGTTGCTCTGCAGCATGTAGAATCTTCCCGGGCCAGGGATCGAACCCGTGCCCCCTGCATTGGCAGGCGGATTCTTAACTACTGCGCCACCAGGGAAGTCCTTTTTTTTCCTTTGGCCACACCACCAAACTTCCCTGACCAGGGATCGAACCCGTGACCCCTGCAGCAGAAGCGTGGAGTCTTAACCACTGGACCACGAGGGAAGTCAACCTGACTTGTTTTTATGAAGGATGCTCTGGCCGTACAGGGCAAGGGCAGGCCCAGGGAGGATATTGAGGAGGCTGCTGTAATGATGGTGGTCCAGACCAGGGTGGTGGAGATGGAGATAGTGAGACTCTGATTGTTGGCTGTGTTCTAAGGGTGAGGCTGGGAGGATCTACTGATGGATCAGAGGTACAGTGAGAGGGGAAGAGAAGTATCGGGGATGATGCTGAGGCATCTGGAGTGAGCAGTGGAAGAAAGGCGTGTCAGAGTTCCCCCGGAAGCTGTTGGAAATGCTGGTCCTTGTCCCCAGCCTCGGGTGGGGTGGTGAAGGCCATAAAAGTGGTTCCTCTTCAGTTTTCTCATCACTGCTTTGGCCTGAGCTGTTCCACAACCCCTCCCCTACCTGCATCATAATCATTTTTAGGTGCTCTTAAATATGCAGATTCCTGAGCCCCACCCAAATATACTGAATTAGAATTACTAGGGGTGGAGCCTGGGAAACTGCATTTCAGTATATGCTCCAGATGATTTGGACATGGCTTGTTCTGAGAGCTCCAGCCCCAGGGCATGCACCAGGAATAGATCGCAGCTTCCTGTAGCAGAGGCTTCCTTTGCCTGGCTGTCTCCCTGGTCCCAAATCTTGGCCCCTATATTTATCCTTCCCTGCCCCCTCCCAAGGCTCCTCTGTATGGAACAGGCCTGTCCTGTACCACATCCTGTTTATCTTTCAGCTTCTTCATTTTGACCACCTGATGCCGTTCTTTCTGATGAGGTCTTCAGGTTTTCAGATTTTATTTTGGGTGGAAGGCTGACAACAGAGTTATAATCTTAGAACGGTAGAATTTCACACCTGCAAGGGACCTGTGAGGGCATCACAATCGTTTCATTTTCTTCCAGGTGAGGAAACTAAGGTTCAGAAGGAGAAATAAGTTTGTGCAGTTTGACCCAACAAGTAATGCTGCTAGCTGCTCTCGCTTGGAAAACATAAGATTCAACCGTGTTGCATCAGAATCTTTCCCTTTGCAGCCCCTGAGAAGGTTTTTCATCCCCTCACAAGCCTGTCCTGCCGTCTCAATTGCTGTTTTTGTTTTTAACTTAAGAAAATGATTACATATTTTGAGTGGAGTGTCAGCACTTTTCTAATTCCTCCATATTACAGTCTCCGAACCCTCTGAACTCTGGAAAATCAGGAAATTGGGGAAACTTTTAGGAGAATCGGAGGCTGTAAGTAAATTCTTGAAATTCATGATTTTGCTTGTTTTGCATTTTGCAAGAAAATATTGTCTCCAGAAGGGGAGGCTTCACAAAGCCAGACCTGAGCTGTAAAGACGGTGGGAGCCCAACTGCCCTGCAGAGAGCCTGGTTTTTCTAATCCTGCTGCTTGATAAATACTGTGCTAAATGGCTTTGGCCCCATCCCCCTGACTAACCAGATAACAAATGGATACTTTAATAACTTTGTGATAATACGGGTCATTCACCTTGTGGTACAACCACCTCTGCTGAGGGATTTCACATTGGGGTTATTTTATTATCATGGAAGTGTATTTGCTTTATAAAAGGGACTTACTTCATCACAATTATGAAGCTTCCTTTACCTAAGAACATCCTAAATTGCTCTCTCTGAATAGGCTGTTTCTTAATTTTAATTCTGAGAAGTTGGATATTGAGGAATGGGTGAAATAAAGGAAAAGTAAGTCACCGTCATCATTACCGTCAACATCATCATCACCATTATATCATCACTTTCATCGTCGTTGTCATTATTGTCACCTCTGTCATAGTCATTTTCATCGTCATCCCCATTACTGTTGTCATCATTACCATCATTTTCATCATCATCATCCTTATCAGTACAGCCACCGTTTATTGGTAACTTGTCCTTCATGTGTTCTAGCTCAGATGATCATCCTAACAGCTCTATATCAGGCAGGTACCACTTTTCTCTTTTCATGGATGATACACCTAGAGCTCAGAAGAGTCAACCTCCTTGTCCAAAGCCTCTCTGGAAAATGGCAATTTCTGGCACCACATTCCCTGGCACCTACTCTTACCTGATGGGTGTGGAACACACGTCCCATTCCAACTAAGGTTGGAGTCACCTGTCTCAGAGGTAAAACTTCCAGAGGCACATGGAGTAGTCAGAAGTGCCACATGGTGTAGACCATGGGCCCCCAACCCCCGGGCCACAGACTGGCACCGGTTCATGGCCTGTTAGGAACCGGGCCACACAGCAGGAGGTGAGCAGAGGGCAAGCGAGCAAAGCTTCATTTGTATTTACAGCCACTCCCCATTGCTCGCATTACTGCCTGAGCTCTGCCTCCTGTCAGCATTATGGTGAGTTGTATAATTATTTCATTATATATTACAATGTAATAATATTAGAAATAAAGTGCACAATAAATGTAATGCGCTTGAATCATCCCGAAACCACCCCCCACCCTGGGTCCGTGGAAAAATTGTCTTCCATGAGACCGGTCCCTGGTGCCAAAATGGTTGGGGACCGCTGGTATAGACCTAACCAGTAAATAATCAACTAACCTCGACTGACCTAATTGGGCTGATCACCTCTCTGTCAAAATAGGAAGAAGTGCTAACTCCGTCTCTACTTGGAATGCGATGTAACCTCTTCTTGAGCTGGAATTACCACCCAGAGAATCTGGTGCCAAGATACCCAATTTCCCCTCATTTTTAATAATAGCATCAAAAACTGGCATTATATGAAGTTTGTAGTAAATGGATCACCAGTGTTTGCACTTTGAAGTGAGGTCGTCTGCTCATCTGGGCTGGGGCTACTGGGGTTGGAAGCTTTGCAGCCATTTCTTCTCTTGACGGAGTCCTGTCAAGATGGACTTCATGTTCCTTCTTCCTCTTTTCCTTTGTTCCCTCCCTGCTTATCTTTCTGTTGAGTCCAAAGTCCATATCAATCAAGAAAATAGTTTAAAAAATCGAAGCAAATAGCCTCCACCCACCCATCCAAGAGAGGAACTAAAAAATTTTTTTCCATTTGTCAGTACTGCAAGTTGGTTAACTGGGTACTGATAATTTTCCAGATGAATCCAGAAAGATGTGCATCCTGGCCCCTTTCTCCCAAAGATCCAGATGACATTTTTGCATTAACAGGAACTAGGAGAAGGGCCAACATCAATTTTAGGTTGGTTCTGGAGATACTGCAAACATGTTGACTCATTTGTCTCTTTGGTCCTTTTGCTTCTCCATTATGGGGAGTTTCCATCAAAGCCCATTTCTTAAAGGCGCACCTTCTGGGTTGATATGTCAGGAGCTGCCCTGTTGATAAAGAAAGTGAGGTGCAAATGCAGGTGTCCTGGGGAATAAGGAGCTGCAGTGTCTGAGTGCCAGAGAACTAAATAAATACAGGGAAGGGATATTTCAGAGCTGTTATTGATTGGATGCCGAGGAGTTATTAAGTTCTAAGAATGGCTTATTACACCACTTGGGCCAAGATTAAAGAGGAGTTAAGCCATGGATATCCATCGGGAACCATATCTACAGTTCAGAGCCCTCTGCTGAAGCCCCTTCCCTCCTGACCTGTGTCTCCTCCCCCCCATCCCCCACTTTCCCCGTCCCCTCACCTCCAGGTTGTCTGATATAAGACACTGTCAGGACCTTTTCCAAGTTGGTCTATCTCTCTCAATTGAACACCCCTAGGAGCCCCATGTGGGATGTCTTTATCGAATCACACATTTCTCCAACTTAACGAAAACCATTTTCCAAGAGGAAAGAGCAGTGTAATTATTTCATGGGGATCTGAAAACAGGCAGACTTGGGATGTCAGGAGCATCCTATTAGGCTGATTGGCTCTGTAACAGCTTCCACTCTTGGTAGCTAAATCAGGGGTTTCCTTCACATTGGGGGTGTTAGGGAGGCACGGACCTGTCTTGGGGGTAGGCTCAACCCAGCATTGTGAGGTCAAAACAGTGTGGGGCTTCAACAGCTAAAATTGAGTGGGAACAGTGGTGCCTTATCTGTATAATTAGCATTCATGTGCTCTTTTTCCATCCTCATTCCCAGTGAATTATCTGATGTCAGTCCCTTGCAACATAGAACATTCCCCATAAATAATTTTAATGACTTCTATTACTACAGGTTTGCAAACCTGTAGTAATAGAAGTCATTAAAACTTCTAAAGGGGCCAGGTGTGGGGCCAGGTGTGGTCTGGGGCCAGGTGTGGGGCCAGGTGTGGTGTGGGGCCAGGTGTGGGGCCAGGTGTGGTGTGGGGCCAGGTGTGGGGGCCAGGTGTGGTCTGGGGCCAGGTGTGGGGCCAGGTGTGGTCTGGGGCCAGGTGTGGGGCCAGGTGTGGTCTGGACTTCATCGTTTTTCAGATCTTAGAAAGGCTCTGAGGTGCCTATGCTACACATTACATCACACCTCCAGTGGTGCCTGGGGCAGCACTTCATAACCAAACACATGAATATTTCTGCAAATACGCCAATATTCACACTAAGAGGGATAAATAAATATCATTAGGCTGATGAATGGCTATTCTTTAGGTCATAAACAGTCCAGTTGAATATTGGAGATTTCTTTTGGTTCAATCTAATATAAAGCGTCTCATGTTAAGTCAGGGGAGATTTCCCACCAGATGAATCTAAGTCAGTTTTAAGAAGAAAAGCTTCTGTTTGCAAAGAGGTTTTGGGTTTTGGAAATTTCTGATGAATGACCTGGGTTTTTACTTACTTGCCCTCGTTTGTCAGAAGGAACACTGGCCTCTGTTCTTCTGGGTAACCAAATTTTACTTGTTGGAGGGTGTGTGTGTGTGTGTGTGTGTGTGTGTGTGTGTGTGTGTGTGTGTGTGTGTGTGTGTGTGTGTGTGTGTGTGTGTGTGTGTGTGTGTGTGTGTGTGTGTGTGTGTGTGTGTGTGTGTAAGTGTAAGTATAAATGTAAGTGTAAGAGAGGGAGGGTGGGAGAGAGAGAGAGAGATCTGTTTCCCTCATCCTTCCTGCATCTCAAGAAGGACCTTGGATCCCAAACCCTGCTAGGAAAACCCTATCCATGGTCTGACATTTAGAAGTTTATTGACTGGAATGAAAGAATTGTCAATTTCAAAACATGAAAAGCCATTGGGAGATCAGGTGCTTTCTGCAAACATTCCTGCACAGTGACTCATGGAATGAAAAAAAAGAAAAAAAAAAAGCTGCCTTGTTTTATTAATTTAGTTCTGACAGCTATTAGTTCTGAGGCCTTCAAGGTTCTCAGCAGATATTAAAGAATCCTCAGGAACCCCTCTGTGAAATACCAATAATGAACCATGTAGGAAGCAGGAAGCGGAGGTTAAATGAAGATTAAAACACCCCCCGGGGACCAGGTTGTTTCCGCCCACTCAACCCCCGAGGTCCTGGTGCACAGAGGCTGCACATCCCTAATTCTGCAGCGAGGTCAAAATGGAACCCAGCATCTTCTCCCCAACTTGCACTTCCACGGGGGTCTCTCAGCTCAGGGAGCAGCACAGATGGCTGCCCAGGTGCTTATACAGAAACCCTGGAATCATCCTTTCCTCTCCTCCCTCACTCCCACACCCCTTAAATTCTCCTGTCCTAGGAAATCCACCCCCAAACACATTCCCCTCCACCTCCCTCTTCTGTCCACTTTCCCAGCATCTTGGATTCTTGGATTCTCCTGCAGCCTCCTCCTGCTTCCTTCCTGTCCATTCCTGCACCCCCTTACATCCAGAGCAGTCTTTTCAAACACACCTGACCTTGCCCAAACACCTGCTGCTATCTGAGAATGGTTGAAGTTCTTAGCATGGCCTTCCAGACCCCAAATTTCCTGTCCTGCCCACTCCAGTGATACTAGTTTGGCTTATAAAGTGCCAGCCTCGGGTCTTTGCTGAGGCTGACCCCTCTGCCAGGATCGCGTCCACCAACTCCTGTCATTCTTCGGATCTTTATGCACCGGGGAGATCTCATAGCATCCTGGACTTTTCCTTTCATGGCTTTTCTCACACCTCTCACTACCCAATTACTTCTGTAATTCCCCACTTAACATCTCCCACAACAGACTCTAAGCCCAGACAGGGCAGGGACCCCGCCTGTCTCCTCTGCAGCAGTCTCCCCAAGTCTACTGCAGTGATGGTGCAGGTCTAGCCACAGGTGGGTGGGTGAGGGTTGTGCCTGGAGGGGCAGTTAATGCAGTCTTTCTTTTCTGGGTTCACGTGAGCACTGGCTGATTGGATTCCATTCTGATCTGGGAGCAGCTGCGGAGACTGATTGGTGATGGAGCTTGTGGGAAAACATCCCCAGCTGCATGGGTCTCAGCTTCGCCTGGCACCGCTTCCCTGGGATAAGTGCCGACTGAGCTTGTGGATCTTCTCAAGGACCGGGAGAAGTGGCTCCCTCCCCTCCCCGCCCGCCCTCCCCTGGGGGGAGGTACAGACTTTTCACTTCATCACCCGGGTGACTTGGATGCTGCCCATGCCAGGCTGCCAGCAAGGCGGGCATTAGACCAAGGCCAGGGCTGCTCGGCTGGGTTGCCTCCTCCAGCTGGTCCTGCTTCAACACTCATCATTCTCCCTGGGAGGTGCTGAGCCTCCAAACATCTGCTTTATGTGGGCTTTGAGCTCCCCACCATGCCATCTTTGGGGAGTGGATGTAAATGTTACCTTTTGTGGTATCTGGTGCTGCCCTGGCTTTGCTCGTGGGCAGTGCCTCCAGATCCTATTGCCTGTAGGATGGGGGACTCCTACAGTCAGGTTTAATTAAAGGCAAACTGATGGGATTCCAGCCAAGGGCAACCCAGGGGCAGGAATCTGTTCAGCAGATGACCTTACATTTATGTCATAACCCGTCTTAATGATCCCATTCTTCAATGGCGAGGCGAGCCTGGAACCATATACTCAGAGGCAGGCACCTCCCTGCCACTTCCCAGTCTTACCAGGTGGGGATAGGGAGGTTGTGAGAACAGGCCAGAACTCTCCTGGGACAGACCAAGCAAGGGGCATTTCCTTCATCTTGACTGCTCCGAGCAGGAAGTCTTCAGGCTGTGAAAATTCAAGGAATGTTGGTGTGGGCAGGCCTGGGATGTGTTCTTAATGAGATGGAAAGGGTTGTCTGTCTTCCTGGGTGAGTGCAAGTACCCAAGCTAAGGGCCCTCAGAGGCTGTACTTGACTGGATCCAGAGGAGGCCGGGGAAGGGCTGCCCTGGACTCATGTTTGCATTTTTCTGACAAAAATGAAAATAGTAGCTAAAGCATGAGGCTGCTTAAAAATGCTGCCAGTTCAGACTGAGCACTTTTCATGTGCTAGGGACCATGCTAGGTTCCACAAGGAACCTAAATATGGCTAAGACCCAGGCCATACCTTGAGGAGGTTGCACTCATTAGGGAGAATAAACCATTTACATGATTAAATACACTCAGCACATATGTAGTGATACCTTCTATGTGCCAGTGGGGACTTCACTGGGGGTAGAAAAAGCAGCATCCATGGGACACAGATGGGGTACAGTTCTTGGGGGAGACAGTTATCCACATAATTATGCAGATGATGCAGATTAGTAATCTCAAGCTTTAGGAAGTGCCATAATGTACATGATGCTGCAAGGGTGTGTCACAGGAGTTTCTCACCTGGTGTGGCACATCACGGAAAGCTTCCTGGAGGAGGTGATGTTTGGACTGTGGCCTAAAGGATATGTAGAGTTCAACAGCAGAACCAAACTAGCTTTCCAAGCAGGGATGACAGCAGGTGTAGCTGGAGCTCAGAGAGTGAGAGGGTCAAGAGTGGAGGAAGAGGGTGAAGAAGAGAGCTGGGGGCAGACCATACACAAGGCCTTGTTGCCCCAGGTAGGGCGTGTGGACTTGACCCAGGAACAGGGAGAAGCAGCCAGAGGTAGGAGCGATGTGAGCTTTAGGAAAGGAGGTGACGATGCTCTAATGTAGACAAGAAAGTGTAGTTGAAAGCAAAACTGAGACACTCATTTGGGGTTTGTGCACAAGGCAACGATTACATTTAAGCAGCAGTTGTTGCGAACAGAAGGTGGCTTCTAATTGCAGTTGTTCGGCGTGGAATCCACATTCAAACTTGCAATTATTTCACTGTTAAAAGAGCTGACAGTTCCCTCTTCTGCAGGAAGGCAGTCCCAAGGGAATCCTAATCCCAGGGATTTGGCTTTCCCGTGGCCCCCTGAGTACCAGACCACACTTGCACGAAGTTGTTCCTGTTGGCTGGCGACGGAGACAGATGCACGTAGGCCAAGGGGTAGAGATGGGCTGAGGAGGGGGAAGGGCCATCTTAGCAAGGACTCTGGATGCATTCAGAGCAGCTGAGTGAAAGGAGGCAATGACACAGCTTAGTAAAATCAGTGTCTCTCCTTCCACACAGCATTGACTGGAGCCAGCAGAAAGTATTGACGTTACCACTTATTGAGGTTTCAATGTGCTATTAGGGTCCCCACCCCCTTAAAAATGAGGACACCAAGACAGACAGGTTAAACAACCCTCTCTGGTCACATGTCAAAGTGAGAGCAGAGCTGGAATTTGAACCCAGCCTTATCAGGGCCTGAAGCACACTGTCTTAACCTCTATGCTGTGCAGTGTCCCAGGAGGGGCTGGGAACTTCCGAGAAGAGGCAGTCGCCAGTTAAGCCCCAAGTGCCTACTGAATGATGCAAAGGAAAGAAGAGTGATATAGTCAGACAGACTCTATCCCTTATCAGCTTAGTGCAAATGTAGCCAAGCAAACGCTTGGGCAACTTGCTTACCCTCTCTGAGTCTTGTTTGTAAGATGAGCTTATATCAGTGATAATATTGATAGTCACATTTGTGAGCATGTGCCAGGCTCTTTTCTCAGACCTTTACACATAGTAACTCATTTAGCCTTGCATTGGCCCTCTAGGGAAGGTGCTACTATGATCTCCTTTATATCAGAGGAGGAAACCAAGGCACAGAGAGGTACTATAACATGCCCAAGATCACACAGCTAAGGAGAGGTCCAGTTTGGCTCTCATAGGTTGTTCTAGAGATCAAATGATATGATTTATGCAAAGTTCTTGCTGCAGGACGCCACACACACAGCAAAAGCCAATACATATGTTAGGGACATCCATGAATGTTATTTAGCTCTCCCGGGCCTCAGTTTCCTCTCTGTGAAATGGGGATGATAACAGCTATGATTTATTGGGCTTTTTTTTTTTGAAAAAAATGGGAAATTTAATAAAATAAACAAACATAAATTGACAGTACATTTCCCCCTCTTAATCGGAGCTGTATACAAAGAATAGGTAATTCCCTAAGTAGTATGATTTATAGTGTTTTAAAAAGATTGTATTGGGCTTTTATGATCATCTCATTGAATAGTCTCCTGTGATGAAAGCTGTTATCCCATCCTACAGATGGGAAAGCTGAGGTTTAGGGAAATGGAGAGAGCTGTTCAAGGTCATGCATCTACTAAAAGACAGAGCAGGTTGCTTGAATGAGAGCCCACGCTCTTTCTTAACTTCTGTAATGTAGCGATTCACTGGCTGGTGCCCTCTTCCTTCTCAGGGGCTTGCTTCCAGGTTTGGCCCAGAGATCTCAGGCTGCCTCAGGCATCTCTGGTTCCCCTGAGTCCGGTCCACATCCCTCTAATCAGACTGCCCAGTGCTCTGTGCTCCAAATGTCCCATTTCTGCAGAAATGGCCCATGATGTCATGTGGGTTACTGACAACGTCTCTCTCAGGAACCCTGAAGAAATCCTGGGCAGATTGGATAAAAAGCCCTTGTCAGACATCCTAATTTTAGTGTTCTCCCTAGTGATTCCATTCAGGAAGTATTTATTTAACGCTTCACTTGTTTTGCCATTCTCCCTGACTTCATTTTGCAAAAGCTCCTGTAGTAACCCACGTCTCCTTCACCAGTGCCCCCGCTGCTCTCGTCCTTGGGAAAACTTGAGTGCTGTGTTCAGCATCTCGAGCCAGATATATGTCTGGGTTTCATCTTGCATCACTAATGCCCTTCTTTATGTCCATGCAGCATATCCCAGCATTTTTGCCGGGACTTCTATATGTCCTGTCTCCCCGCATCTCATTAGATATTGTGGCCCATGTGCCAGTGGACACTTTTCATGCCTTAAGTTTCCTCGCAAGGGCATGACAATGAATCATTGCTTCTCTCCCAGACTAATTTTTATCATTCCACCCCAGCTTCTACTTTCAAAGTCTCCGCTCACATGGCAGCATGAGCAGGTGGGCTGTCCTCTCCTGAGTGTCAGGTACCCTCAGAGGTCAGAGGCCATCCCTGTACCACAGATGAGCAAGGAAGGGGCTGTAGTTACCCACACCTCACTCGCTCACAGGAGACTGAAATTCTCCATGCGTTGGGGTGACCACAATTCTGTTCTTGCCCATGCTTGTTTCTTGATTCAGTGAGTCGGTAAGTCTGTTAGACATTCCTGTTACAGATCCTATTAATTTTAATGGCTTTAGGGATTAATAGAAGAGAAAGCTTCTCTTGATTGTACAGATGTATGTAGAAGTGTGCTTTTGTGTATTTATTTTTATTTGAAAAGAAGTATGGTCAAGGCAGCAAAAGAGAGATGTCTGGGTCTGTTGGGACTTTTTTGGTTCTTATTAAGAAATAAAAAGAGGTAAAATTTACATAACATAAAATTAATCATTTTGAAGTGAACAACTCAGTGACATTTAGTACATTCACAATATTGTGTAACCGTCTTCTCTATCTAGTTCCAAAACATAATCATCTCCCAAAACAAAACCCTGTATCCATGAAGCAGTTATTTCCTATCCCCTTCCCCTCCCAACCCCTCAGAACCCCTAGTCTACTTTCTGTCTCTATAGATTCACCTATTCTGGACATTTTTATATCAGTGGAATCATACAATATGTGGCCTTTGTATCTGGCTTATTTCACTCAGTATAATATTTCCAAGGTTCACCCATATTGTAGTATGAATCAGAATTTCATTTCTTTTCATGGCTGAATAATATTCCATTGCATGGATGGACCACATTTGTTTATCCATTCATTCCTTGATGGGCATTTGGGTTGTTTCCACCTCTTGGCTCTATTTGTTTGTTTGTTTTACCTTTGCAGACATTGTCTGGGGTCTGTGGCTATGCTCTGCACTTAGCTGGTTTTTTCTTTGTGAATCTCCTATGTCTCAACACACTTGCTTTTCTCTGGAAAGAGCAGTTAGAGGTTTAGGAGCTGCTGTGGTAAATGAGAACTACAGAATCTCACAACTGGGAATCTGGCATGGCTACTTGCACATGTCCTGCCACCCCATGGGGTAACTTTGACTCCTCAAAGGACAGCCCCTCCAGAACCTCTAAATCCTCTACTCTGGGTTTAGACCCATAGTTCACAGCCTGGCCATATTGTCGTCATCTGGGGAGATTTAAGAATTACTGAAACTCCCACTTCACCTTCAGAGAGCCTGGCTTGATTTGTGTGGGATCAAGTCCTGGCACAGGACTGTCTGTCTGTTGAAAACGTTGGATAGTGGCATCCAAAATGTAGGTCCAGGTTCTAACCCTCAGAGGGAGCCAGGACAGAAAGCTCTGAGGAAGTGCTGTGACATTGCCCCGTTGGTTGCTTACCTGTAACAGACAAGCCCTGGCTACTTTAGTATAAGACATTTTTCAGAAGCGACTGGACAGCCCCAAATATTTGCCAATGATCTCTCTGATAAGGGACTTGTATCTAGAATATATAAACACAGTAACCCAATTTAAAAATGGGCAAAGGATCTGAATAGACAGTTCTCCAAGGAAGATACACAAATGGCCAACAAGCATATGAAAAGGTGTTCAACATTGTCAGTCATTAAGCGAATGCAAATCAAAACCACAAAGAGACCCCACTTCACACCCACTAGGTTGGCTATAATCAAAAACAAAGGTAATAACAAGTGTTGATGAGAATGTGGACAAATTGGAACCCTCATACACTGCTGATGAGATTGTAAAATGGTGCAGCCGCCTTTAGAAAACAATGTTCCTCTAATGATTAAACCATATGACCATTATGCTTTGCCATATGAGTTACCATATGACTCAGCAATTGTACTCCTAGGTGTATACCCAAGAGAGTTGAAACATATGTCCACATAAAAGCATGTACACAAATGTTTATAGCAGCATTACTCATAATAGCCAAAAGGTGGAAACAACCCAAATGTCCATTAGCAGATTAGCAGATAAACAAAATGTGGTCTATCCATACAACGGAATATTTTTCAGCCACGAAAAAGGAACAAAGTTCTGATATATGCTACAACTTGAATCAACCTTGACAACACAATGCCAGTCACAAAAGGTAAGGTCAGGACCTGGGCAGGAAGAAATCTGTTGGGACACGTCCCAGCGATGGGCTTACCCATCTCCTGGGTCCTGGACCAGCCGTGGGAAGCAGCTGACCCCATTCTGTGACCTCTTCACGAGTGGTGAAGTGGTGGTTTCAGGGTGGTGGAGGGAATGGGCATGTGCCATGGAGAAGCCTTGTTCACCTGCAGGGTTTTCAAGAGGAAGAATTGTGGGGGCTCCAACCACCTGCCTGAGGTTCTGGGGTTTGTGTGGTGCCTCATCCACCATGGGGCCAGGTAAACCGAGCGGCAGTGTTCCAGGGCCAGGATGTAAGAGGCATGATGGCCTGGGGCAGAGGTTCCAGGGTGCAGACCTGAGCTTCTCTCCTACGTTGGGTGACCTTGGGCAAGTCTCAACACCCTGAGTCCAGTTTTCTCCTCCACGACACGAGTGTGGTAGTTCTCTCTTTCTAGAAATGGGTAACGTCGTTACTCCCAACTTCCAGATGAAGAAACTCAGGGCCTAGGAATTAAGTATCTTGTCCAAAGTCAAGGAGCTCACAAATGAAATCGGGACAGTTTGGATGCCAGCAGTCACACTCCAGAGCCTGTTTCCTTAATTGCTATGCTACTGTGTCTCTTGATGAAGGGTAACTACAAAACCCTGGGCATCTAACCTTTGATAAACTCTGCAATGGACTGGGTTGATGGGTCCGATAAGATGACCTAGCCCTCATTTTATTTTCAGATTTTTAAAAAGTAATTTTACAGATATAGATTCAGAAGCTCAGAGAGGTTAAATGACTTTCCCAGAGTCACACAGCAAGTCAGCCAGATTCCCTCCTGGAACCCAACTTTACCTGACCCCCTTTGCAGCCCTCCTTCCACACCCCTGCCCTGACCTGCAGAGGATAGTTTATCTGAGTCCTGTTGACCCTATCCTTCCCAAATTCACCCTCAGAACCATTGGGCCACGAGGCCAGGGTCTCCCCTGGCACTGCTCTGACTGATGTGAAACCCAGTTTTCCATAGCTGCATATTGATGCCTTGGACAACAGCCTAGCATTTCATAGGAGTTTGCAGGTTACAAAAAAGGGCAGCAGGTGTTATTTGGGCTAAATTGACCTTGAAATTGATTTCTTTATTTTATGACTTACTGAGAGGAGATTAATACTTTTTTTTTTTTCCTGCAGTCTGAAACAATTTACATGGTAATAGAAGGCATAGTCAGTCAAATAAATTGCTGGAAGTGGTTGTGTTCCAAGGGAAAAAAATACGGAGCTTACTCACATTGATTTCTTTGCCCTGGGGAGAAGCAGAGATTTTAACATCTGGGAATAGGGAGCTAAATTTTATCTCTCATTTTAAAAGCAGAGGCCTGAAGGGCTTAATCTGACATTTACACGGAATTTTCTAAGTTGGGGGAAATGAGGGAGCCCGAGTTCCTTACTGAAGGTTAACCAGCGTTTTCTCAGAAGGGCTCTGGCGGTTTGATTCAGGGATGGCGGGTGGGGCCCAGATGACATTTTCAGAAGATGGGCCTTGGGAAGCTGGCTGCCTTGCTCCCACCTGTGGGGGAACTGGGGCGCTGAGAGGCTGGTGACATAACCTTGCTCCCAGGCCCAGGTGGGGTTGCTGAGGAACCATGTGAGCAGAGACCCTGCTTCCAGGTTTCTGGCTTCGCCCTATGGCTGCCCTACCAGGGATGAAGTTTGATTTCAGCTGGTGTGGCAGTGTGCATGGATGGGGTAGCATTTCTGAGTGTGTTGGGATGGATTCTGAGATTGCATCTGGGCTCGGCAAGAAAATGCAGCACTCGATTAGCACTGCCTGCCCTGGGAACAGGATGGGGAAGTGTAGCTTATGTGCCACATACTTGAATTTCCTGGTTAAAAAAACCCTTTAAAATATCCCCCCCAATGCCAATATTCCTGTCTTCAGACCACGTTGACAGGGCTGTTGTCCTCCAAAATGACCCCAGATCATTCAACACATCATGCAAGCTAAATTACTTTTCAGAAAATGTCTAGAAATGAATCCCTACCCAAAGGGCTCTGATAGTATTGCTGCATGCTATTCCCTTAAATTATTTTCTTTTCAAAATAAAATTAAAATTTTACAGTAAAAAAAGCCAAAACATCCTAATTGATAATACATGTCAGAGCACACAATTCGAGAGTCAGAAGAATAAAATTAGTTTCTCTCCTATTCCATCCTGCTCAGCCAACTAGTTCCTCTCTCCACAATCAGTGTTTTTTTTTTTTAAAGCCGGTTTCTTATCTATCTTCTGGAGATTTCAATACATGTGATACATATGCATATATTCTTAAAACAGGGAACAGATTGTGGCATGCTATACATACCTCTCTGCATTTTACTGTTTTCCCCTATCATTCTGTATTGAGCTACCTCATTATCTTTACTAGGGGTGTCTGGATGCACCATAACTTATTTACTTGGTCTCTGAATAATGGAAATTTATGTTGCTCCCAATATTTTATAATTATAAACAATTGCTTCAACGAATATCCTTGGCATTGGGCATTTCCCACAAGCGCAGCCATTCTATAGCAGAGATCCCAAGACATGGGATTGCTGGTTTAAATATTACCAGCTTTTAAAGTTTTGCCCGATGTGTAATTCCACTATGTATAAGACTACCTGTTGCTCTACACTCTTACGAGCTTGATAATTTATCTGACTTTTATCTTTGCTAATCTCAGTAAAGCAAATAATATATCATCCTAATTTGCATTTTGTTTATTATGTGTGAAGTCAAGGATCTCATAATGTCAGTGACAGACGTTTGTACCACCACATCCTTTGTGAATTGGCTGTATGTCTCCTTTACTTGTTTTTTCCTTTGAGTTATAATTTTTTCATATTATCACTCGTTGTCTTTCATTTTATGGTATTATTTTTCATGCATAAAACTATTTTGTTCAAAATGTTTAATTTTATGGGTTTTGGGTTGTAATGAGAAAGGTGTTCACCACTCTGAGATGATAAAAACCTACGTGATTAGATTGAGTACGTTATGTCCTTTAATTTGTCCACAAATTAAGGTGTTATCTTGATTTTTTTGCTTTGGAAAATGCAGTCTTTGTGGGGTGGTGAAAATGTGTGTTGTCTGGGATCACCTAGGGGCCATGATCTGGTCTCACAGGTTCCTCAACCCACCCTGTTTCTCTCGGCATCCAGACTTTTCAAGGAGCAGTCGTGGTCAGGATGTTTTAGGGTGTAATGAGATGGGGTAGCAGACATTTGGAGAGCTGACCCTACCTGTCTTTCACAGCCGGGATCCCTGCAGGTCTTTACTGGCTCCATCCCTGGGACCCCACCGTGGCCCTGACCCCTCACCTTCTGTCCATTACTCAGGAGGCTTTATCTAGTCATGGTCTTGGCCTTCTGTTAACCTGGAAGATAAACCCTTTAAAGTTCATTTTTGTGCAGGGAATGTCACATTCTAACGCTGCCCACCACTGCTCTCCAGGCAGTTCAGTCACACCAATTCGTGCCAAATCCCTGAGAGGGTGAAGCTTCATGGTCCCACAGGCTCTCTGCCTTGGTCATTGTTTAAACTGGCTCAGTCCCCACTGCTGGTAATTTATACCCAAGCTTCTGAAAGCTGTAAACCGAGTCACAAAAGGGCAATAATTCCAAGGGGAAAATACTAGACTTCCAAGGAGGGGGTGAGGCCCAGGGAAGGGGGCAGCTGCACTCGGGGCAGAGGGAAGAAAGGGGGCGACACCCAGGGAGACAACCAGTTTAGGGGCTGGTCTGTGACCCACGAAGGGGAGGCAGTCAGATCTTCTCTCTCCTGAAAAATCACACCATGATGGACCGGCTTGAGTCGGAAGCTGTGGATGTTTATAGTAAGGACTGAGAGGGACGAGCGAGGCTTTCTGGGAACGAGAACAGCGTCAGACAGCTGCTGCCTCCCCCTCTCTTTGAGAGACAACATCTCTTATCTCGTCTTTGTGTCTCCAATCTGGCGTAGAACCTATTTCTGTGCTTCTCACTGTTTTCAAGGTAAGGAGGGAAACAGGGACATGGGGGCTTGGTGTACAGCCGGCTGCTTTGCTCAGGATCATGCAGGGACTGTGCTAAGCAGGGTGGGGGCTGCCAGTGTGGGCAGGAGCGTGAACCATTACAGATGTGAGAAGGTCTGTAAGAGGTGGGCAGGGCAGAAAGAGTCTTCGGAGGATGGCAGATTGAGTTGGTACCACCTCCATCTCCTTGGGGTGAAGACTCCTCTGCTCCTGCTAGTTGACCTGAGAAGGAAGTAGGGCACAGTGAGGGGGAGTCAGTTGAGTAGAACCCGGGCCTCTGGGACCCCAGGCTCAGGCATGTGGGGAGGGTAGGCCCCTGGCTGGTGGAAGAGAGTGGGAAGCGAGGATGGTTCAGAGAGAAGGAAGAGGCTCTACAGGGGCAGCTGGATAGGAGTTCCTTGGGTGATGAGGTTCCTAATAAAATCATACTTGATCATACTTGAGTATAAGTAAGTTGTCTCTTTCCAGGCCCAAGGGTTCTGGCCACTGTGAGAGGAACAGCTCACCTGGAGTTACTCTCCCCTTCTCTTACAGCCAGCTTCTTCTGGGGACCTCTTAATTTTGGCTTAACCCCAAGTTCATCTTTCCAGGGCTAGTGGTTGCCATGAACCCACTGGCTTTGAATGAAAGTGCCTTGGACCCCTGGAGCCCAGCAACCGTTTCCATCTGTCTTGGTTCCTGTTCCTGAGAAAGAGCCTGTGACTGGTGCTGCTTGGGCAGCTGTGCATCCCTAGACCAGCGAGAAGTGGGCAGAGGGATGGGTCACCTTGCACAGCTGTGGCTGCAGGGATGGCACAGGAGACAGGGGTCCCAGGGGATCTGTTACACTTGGATCTTTTCTGATGGTTGAGAGCTGCCGTTGGGCTGAACTCATCACTCAAGCACGGCTTTTAGTTGGCTCATTTATAAAATGAGGCCAAGAAGGAAGCAACCAAACCCAGACATTCTCAAGCCAAAGGACACCTGTCAAAGGAGAATCAATGTATCTGTCAGAAACATCACCCCTTTGGCAATATCCTCCCCCTTGTCTCCTGCTCAGGCTGCTGCTTTGGGCAGTTGCTGGATGGGGGCCTATGATTTAAGTCCATCCCTCCCTCCCTTCCTTCTTTCCTTAATTCATTAATTCATTTTTGTAACCTGGGGGGGTGGCATGAGGACCAATCTCTGTGTAGAGGGAGGAGAGGCACAAACACAAGTTTGATTTTCTATTGTCAGCTTTTTCTGTGACCGCTGACTATGGGAAAACTGCAAAAAGGTAAATGAGAAGTAGTGTCTGTCTTCTTGCAAGTTCAGAACTATTTACAGAAGCGGCGCTCTCAAGACTGTGTGGGTGGGTGTGAATAACTGGCTGGTCCGTTTCTTCTCTCTCTCTCTCTGTCTCTTTTGATCTCTGTGTCTCAGTCTATATTTTGATCTCTTTCATGCCTGAACACACGTGCACACACACACGCACACCCACAGATACACACGCTCCTCTCTCTGCCCAGGAGGTTTAAGGCATGACTTGAGGTAAAACCCCGATGACTTAAATGAAAATTTGGAGCTTCAGGCACTGCTGGCATCTTCTGGGGGGCCTGCTCCCCAGACTTGGATGGTGACTGGCTATGGCAGACTCCCATTTGGTGAGCATCACGGAGAAGTGGATAAAGCCATCAGGGGGAGAATGTGACCACAGTGATTAAACCAACACCCAACCATTAACACCTTGGTTCAAGCCCTGACTCTGCGGCATCCCTGCTGAGTTACTTTGGATGAGTTCTCAGCCTCTCTGTGCTTCTCCACCTGTAAAATGGGGCTGAGATCAAAACCTCCTTCTTATATCCTTGTGAGGGTTAAAGAAGAAAATGCTTGAAGATCACTAAGCACACAGCATCCCAGGTTCTCCATAAACATGAGCTGTCACCGGCGTGAAACAGTGGAAAGGAACAGAGCAACTGGGTGTGGGTCTCGCAGGACCACCTGTATCCTCAGGCTAGGATGGAGTGTCCACACTCAGAAAAATCTAGACCAGCACTGCCTAATAGAGATGTCATGAGAGCCACATACGCAATTTAAATGTTTCTAGTAGCCACATTAAAAAGTAAAAAGAAACAGATGAAATGAATTGTAACAATATATTTTAAATATTCATAATATATTTATATATTTAAATATACTAATGTGCTTTATTTTATGTATTATTAAATATTATCATTCTAACATGTAATTGATATAAAAATATTAATGAGATATTAATATTTATAGGATATTTTACATTTCTTTTTTTTTCTCGTTGGTGTCTCAAAATCCAGTGTGTAATTTGTACTTCCAGCACATTTCAGTTCAGAATAACCATATGTGGCTAGTGGTTGCTGTGTGGGGCAGTTTGGGTCTAGACCCCTTCCAGGAGAGCGGGGACAGAGGGGGCGGGGCGAGTGCTCTCAGTGGCTCAGTGTGGTGAGAGACTCAGGTCATGCTAAACTGGGTTACTCCAAATCAGAATTTTGTTCCTCAACCTGGCCCCCCAACCTATTTTTGTCTTTGTTTTTGACAGGACTACACATCTGAAAATTCAGCCCTCCTCTCCAGTGCCAAGAACAGTCCACAAGACTCAGTAAGTAGAAGCACTTTGCTGAGCAGATTAGAGTTTGAAACTGCTTTTGCCTCCTTTTCAGCCTCCTTGGTCGCTGTCATCAATCACCGGGAGTGGTTTTTACCTGAAACTGATCTTGCTGGAGAAGTAACTGGGTTTGAGGGAATAAAGGTTCCCAGGCACTCGCGGAATTTCTATTAGGAAACACCTGGGGCCAGAGTCTCAGCTGCGGTACATGATGTGAAAGATGAGGACCTCCCTCTGAGGAGGGCCAGGTCCACTGGGGAGCATCTAGAGGAGCAGCGACTGGGGGAGGGGCCACAGGCTAATCTCTTTACTTCTTGATGTGAGGATGGACCCCATGGTGCTGGGAAAGTAGGAAGGAAGTTTAACGTCGTTTCATTGTCCCCGCAGTAAAGATAGGGATGCTAGCTGAGTGCTTTGGGGCCCCACATGGTGGCAGTGGACTTGGGTCTTTAGGGCATGTGACTGTGGATGGTGCCAGATGTGGATCCTGTGCACCTCCCAACTGACATCCAGGTGTACAGTGGCAGAGATGCTCCCTGCGCTTACAGTTCCAAAATCACTCCTGCCCAGACTCTCCAGGATGTTTAACTGTGTGGTGCATTCTCCAAGTGCGGTCTGCTTGTGTACTGGTGGGGACCCTGAGATGATTTCAAGGGTCACACGGACTTTTGTTGTTGTTGTTTTCTATTGATCATTATTATTTGGTTTTATGATGATCTTCTCTTTATACCAAGTGATACTGGCTTTCTATTTATGGTAGTGATCTGAAATATCTTTTGAAAATATTTAAGTGAAAAAAAGGTGAGTTGACTTAAAGAAAAAAAATAGTATGGGAAATAAGAGTATGGAAGGAATAACAATGCAGATTATGGCAAGACATTATGGTAGTGTTAAGTGAATGGCTGAGAATAGATTCTTTTATCAGAGATGTTCGCATGGCCCTGGGCAGTGTCCGTGTGTGTGCTCTGATTTGGAATGCTTCCCTCTTATGCCCCAATCATGCTGATACTTTGTACAAAGCTGGACTCTCCAAGGTCCCACCTTTTGGCCTTTGTCTATTTCCCCTAAAAGACTTTTGAGGTTGGGTTTTTTATAATAAACCTCATTGCTGGATCACCTGAAAGAAGAATTTATCTGAGATGCCAAGAGGAAGAGGAAGAGGAGGAAAGAAGATGAGAAATGGCAACCACACAACCGACTTTCTTGTCCCACATTGCAGTTGACCAGACATTTCTTCTTTGTTCTCGCTAAGTCCCCTGAACAACCCCGTAAGGTAAGTGCTGTCTCTGTCTTCACTGTACAGATGAGGAAACCAAAACTCAAGTGCAGTAAATGTACCCCAGAGCACAGAGCGTGGATCCACCCTCTGACCCACTCCATCACTGGGGCACAGTCTTCTGGCTTCACCCCAAAGTCTGTGAAATTGTCTCCCCATCTTGTGGATGCGAAGATGGTTAATGGAGCAGGAAAGTGTGTTAGTTACCTCTTGCCACATAAAAAAATAACCCTGGGCCTCAGTCCAGGTACAAGGACAAACATTTATGATCTCACAGTACCTGTGGGTCAGGAATCTGGCTTTGATGGGTGGTTCTGGCTCATGGTTTCTCATGAGCTGGGGCTGCCATCATCTGAAGGCCTGACTGAGGCTAGAGGATCCACTTCCAAGATGGCTTAGATCATTATTGTCAGCTGGCCTCAGTTCCCCCGTGTGGACGTCTCCATAATGCTGCTTGGGTGTCCTTATCACATGGCTGGTGGATTCCCCCAGGGTGAGAAATCTGAGAGAGAGCAAGGCAGAAGCCATGATGCCTTTTGTGACCTGTCCTTGGGAGTCACATGCTGTCACTTCTGCTGTATTACTGGGGGCCACTCTGGAGGTTGGCTACCACACTTTTCATAATCTTAAAATAACCACGTTTTATGGTTCCACACAGCATTCTTGTAACCTCACACCAAGTCTATGAAAAGAAAACATAAAGATCCTAAACACATTTAGCAGATGGGAAAATGAAGCCTGAAGCAGGAAAGTGACTCACCAAAGAGTCTTGCAGTTGGGGGTGCAGTGCAGAAGCTTTTAAGGAGAAAGTAGTTGGAAAAGAGTGGAGAAAACTCTCTACCTCCTATGCTCACTGTTCACAGTAAGACCAGTGGTGGCTGAGATCTCCATTTTCCATGAGCTTAGAAGAGCACCCCCTGGATTTTCTGCTTTCTTGGGTTGGGTTAAGGATTCCTCAACCACCAACCTCACCTCATGAAGTCTGACGGGTTCCTTTTACTGGAAGCAAAGATACTATACTGCTGTTTCCCCCTGGAGGCTGCAGACTTTTAGAGGTTTCCTGAGATTCAAGCTGTGAAGATCAGAAGACCCTAACCCTCCCGTCCTTCCCCACATTTGACCTTCACAGTACCCTGGTCTGGGTCCTTCTGGCTGGAATCCACAGGTCAGCCTCCCAACCCAACATGTCTTAGGTAGCAGCAGTCATTTGTGTGACCTCCTTTGGTGGCAGCATATGGTGAACCAACCACTCTGGGTGGCAGTTTATCTCACATGTCTCAATGTGCAAAACGTGTTCACTCTTTGATCCAAGTAATCACATTTCTAGGAATTTACACCTTGGGGATGATTATACGAGTGTGAGAAGCTGTGTTTGTGTATTTGTTGAGGGATGATTGTATTAGCAAAAATAATAATAAAAAGATACACCTTCAATATCCACCACTAAGGAATTATTTAAGTTAATTATGTGCATCATAAAGTCTAATTCTAAGCTGCTGCTAGGATTTCATGGTGAGGATTTATATTTATTGACTTGGAAAGATGCTCATGACATATTGTGGAGTGAGAAATACAGCATATATCATATGATTCCAATTATGTGCAATTATATTCATATATTAATTTTCTCTGAAAAGCAGAGAGAGATGTCAGAAAGGCAGATGGGAAATTCAACTAAACGGTGGTTTTTGCACTTTTTTTGACTCTTCAGATTTTATTTCTTTTTTTTACATTAAGCAATTGTTTTCCTTGATAGTAGAAATAGTAATAATAATATTGATAATGACTATTTTTGAAATTAAGCAGCCAGCTCTGGGCTGTTAAGGGAGATTTCCAGGACAGCTGATGGCATTTTAGTAAAGTTTCATTCTCAGTTGTCATAGAAATGCTGCAATCCCCTTGGAGGGGTGAAAATGAGGTTTACCAGACTGAACCAGGGCCCAAAGACAGACTTTTTGGTCCTTGGCTGCCCCAGGAGGCAGGATGCCTTCGGCCCTGGCACCTTTCCACTCACTGCCCTGTGGTGCTAGCCAGCTCTGCAATTTCTGACCCCAGCTTTCCACTTTAGTGCTGTCTTCCAGAAAGGGCCTTTCCTGGACGCATTAGATGCCACTCACTTGCACCCAGAATAAGGAAATAATAATGGTTGAGGTGCCCATTATTAGGCACCTAGGAAGTACCTGGCATTGTGCTCGGTATTTCAAATGTATTATCTCATCTATCCCTGGAGCAGCCCAGTGAGGGAGGAACTATCCCTAACCCCATTTCACAGGTGAGGAAACTGAGGCTCAGCAGAGAGTGACTTACTGAGTCTTAAGCTAATGGGTATTGGATATGGAATTTGAACCTAGATTGGGCTGTTTCCTGAACTGAGGATAAGGCCACCCGGTTCTGTCTGGTGGTTCAGGGAGCATTTATGGGAACATCTTAGATGTGGGGTTGAGTCCAGAGTCAGCAAGTAAGGCAAAAATCACACCTGGTCAAAGTTACCTGCTAAAGATCCCATAGGGGGATGCCAGGCTGAGACCAGCCTTTCTGCCCCTCCACACATCTGAGACAGCCATGCTTTCCTCGAACAGTAGAACAGACCGGAGTCTTTGCTTAGGCACTAGGTGAAGTGCCTGTGTTGAGGTCATCACACTGGATGCCTGGCATATGCCTGTCTTTAAACATTGGGGTCACTGCAGTCAAATGGTCATGTGGTGAGAGTTGCTTAGGGAATGAGACAGATCCACACTCAATTTGGGTGTTTGCTCTGGAGTGAATCCCTCCTAAAGCAGATGGAGGTGACACTGCTGAGCACAAATAACATTCTGCTCGCGTTTTTCTCTCTTTCTCGATTATCCTGGAGACATAATGCAGTTAAGTAGCAGAATCCAAATTTCTACTTTGTTTTGCCTCATTCCAGAGCCATAGTTCACAACCCCTATACATTTCTGTAACAGATATATACTGTATTCACTTTCTTTTGTTACATAAAAAATCACCTGAAACTTAGCAGCTTAAAACACTTGTTTATTATCTCACCGTTAACGTGTGTCCAAGGCCCAGGCCTGGCGTGGCTGGGTCCTCTGCTTAGGGTCTCATGAGGCTGCAATCACGGTGTCAGCCAGGGCTGGGGTCTCACCTGGAGCTCACTGTTGTTGGGAGAATTCTGTCCCTTGTGGATGGAGGGCGGTGGACCTCTGCTCCTAGAGGCAGCCCTCAGTTCCCTGCCGCCTCTCATGGGCAGCTCCCTGCTCATGGCAAGTGGGAGAGTCTCTGTAGGGCACACTAGCAAATCGGAGCCTTAGGTCTATACATCCTAACGGAATCATGCAAGTGGTATCCCATCGCCTTTGCTGTTGATTAGAAGCAAGTCACAGGTCCTGCCCACACTCTAGTGGAGGGGATTATAAGTGGTGTGAACAGGGGGCAACCCTGGGGTCTGACCACCACTGATTCTGTGCTATGAGAGTCCTAAGATGAGTCTAAAGTTCTCCTTGTCTTGGGGTGCAGGGTCTTTCCATCCAGTATCCTCCCTTCCTCCCCCAGTAGAGGGCACACAGCCCCCCCATCAGTGCTGGGCGCTCCAGTCATCCTGACCTCTGCCATTTGGCCATCTGGGTGTCTTAACTTCCTCCCCATGTTAATTATGTGGGAGGCTCCCTGCTGCAGCCTCAGCAGCAAATGAATATTTAATGGAATGCTGCCACCTTTTGGAATTTAGCAAAAGTGATCTGTGTTGTTTAGAGGGATGAATGTAAAGCTCTGGGAAGAAAACGTGATCCCATTCCCTTTTACACCCACACCCGCTTGCCCAGCCTTTATTCTGCTGGGAGTTGACCAAGGTTTGACGCCAGATTCTAGAAGAAAGAAAGAAAAGGAGCCAGTTTCTTCGTGAGGCAGGTTAGTTGGTCATTTCTTCTCTGGTTCATACTTACTGTTAGTGCTAACAGGCCTGTGCCCTGTTTTAAATTCCAAGAGGCAGCAGGACATACAAGAAAGAGCTTTGGTGCTGGATTTCATCCCCGGTTCCGCCACCAGCTCATCTGTAAAGTGTGGGTCCACCAGGCTCTTTCAGCTCTCCACCCCCTGATCCCCCATTGTGGTGCCTGTGACCAGGTATGGGAGACATGTAACACCCCATTTATAGATGCCAGTCAATGGGCGTGGAGCTAAGGCCACTCCTGTCCTCAGCAGGAAGGAGTGGCACCTGCGATTATAATGATTGGTAATTAGGGCGGAGTGGCAGTACAGGCGCCATGCCAATGCCAGGTGGCTCCTGGAGACTCACAGCAGCCGACTCGGAGCTGCCTGGCTGCCTGCCTCCCCTGTTGGTTCTCTTCCTGTACATTCAAAGGCATTGCCACCCTCCTGTCCCCCGGCATCCTTGGCGTTTCCCTCTCTTACTCCCCATCTGAAGTCAGCAAAGCTTATCCATTCTCCCCTCAGTACATCCCTTGTGGACCCACTGCTCTGGTCCATGTCTTCCTTATGTTGCATCTGGATTTTATAACCAACTCTACCCAGTCCTCCACTTCCAGCTCCTCCCTCTCCAACTGGTCAGCCTCACTTGTTTGACCAGGATTCTCTCCTTTTCATCATGTTTCAGTAGCTCCATAGGGTGTGGGAATACAGTACAAACTCCTCCGATTCCAAGTTGGGCTTGGGCCCCATCCTGCTACTCCTTCAGCCTGGGTCCTCCCGTCTCATGCGCCATCTTCCCTGACTGTGGACCCTGGCTCAGTTTATCCCCTCTGCTCGAGGTCACCCCCACCGCCAAATCTAACTGTCCGGATTCCTCGCCGTCCATCAAGATCCATCAGAAAAACCTTGCCCCCAAATTCTTCCTAAGTCTCTCTGGCTGCATTGAGTTTCTCCATCCACTAGATGCCCTCCACCCTCCACTCCCCCTTCCTTCCTCACCTGCTGTCTTGCTTACCTCCCCTTCTCATCATCTATCCCTTCCTTCACTCCCCTCCCCTTAAACAAACTCTGTTGCAGTCAGTGCTAAGAGTCCGAAGGTACAAAGGTGAAAGAGACCCAGACCCTGCCCTCCAAGGGCTTGCAGTCTATGAGGGAAGACAACAAGGAATACAAAGAAACCCATAATCGAGGCACCATCTGATTGCTCCTCAGTGGAGGCAGAATACAAAATTCGGTAGTGGCACAAATAGGCAGTCAGAGAAGGCTTCCTGGCAGAGATGACACAGAGGGGCAGCGTGGGCATGGGCTTCAGTCTGGCTTAGGTTCTGGAGGAGGGGCTGTTGGAGATGAACAGGAGGGGTGAGCACACCCCCGTGCTCCACACTAGGCAAGGAATTGGGTTTTTGATGTGGTTGTTGTGGGGTCACTGGAGAGTTTTAAGCTTATGATTGTCTTGATCCGATTTGCATCTTAGAAAGAGCTCCCTGGGACCTGGCTTGGGAGCCGCGGACCTGGAGAAAGCCTTGGTCCTCCTCAGGCATTCTTCGCTCCTGCACCCCTCCGGAGCTGGCCTCTGGAGCAGAAGTGTCACCGGCTTGACACCCAGGCTTCCAGGCACGCTCTGCTTCTCATAGCTAATATGCCTTTCCATAGCGTCTGCTTGGCAGAACACCAAGTGTGAGGATGAGATAACAGCATTAAGAGCGGAAGGACAAAGCTGATGCTCGGGGCAGTGAGACATGGAGGCTTAAATTCTTTCCCTTCAGAATGTCGCACATGATTTTGGCCACGTGGTTCTGATGAAAGCAAGCCAGGCTTGCCACGGTGAAATGCTAAGTGGTGCTCATGACCTCGGGCACAGCAAGTGCAGAAGTCTGTTGCTCTGATGAGCAGCCATGCCATTTCTCCCCACCGCTTGCTGCCAGATAAAAGGGGGGAATCTCTTTGGTGATGTTCCTAAATCCCTGAGGATGGCTGTGCCCCCTGGAGACATAGGGATCCTGATAGGTTTCCAATGCGAGCATCACACTTCTGGTTGGGAACGCGCTTTCTCCCCATCTCCTGAGGGAGTGTCTAAAATACAGTGGGCGCTCAATAAATGCTTGCTGCTGAAATGAACGAGTGAGTGGCAGAATCAGTTTTACTGATTCGGGACACCCCCAAAGGCTCCCTCGTGCCTCGTCCAAGTCAGGACTACCTCTCACCAACTATCCTCCTGATTTTTATCACCAAAGGTTGATTTTGCTCATTTGTGAACTTCATATAAATGGACCCCTGCAGTATATATGCATATACCTTCTTTCCTTCAACATCATCCCTGGGAGATTCAGCGACGTTATTGCATGTATCAGTAGTTGTTCTTTGTAAAATTGTTGAGTAGTATTTCATCATTTGCTTATACCATAATTATTCCATTCATTCTCCCACTGATGAGCAGGTGTTTTCAGTTTGGAGCTACGCACACTCGTGTACCTGCTGTTTGATGGATATATACACCTATTTCTCTTGGGAATCTACCATGGGGTATGTTTGGTCACAGAATAGTTACATGTTTAGTTTTAGTGGATACTACCCCAAACTTTTCCAAAGCAGTTGTACAAATTACCATTTCCACTATCAATGAATATGAATCCGCTTGCCTGCTAAGCCCTTTGAAAGAGTATGTTGTGATTCGTCATAATGCCCCAGAGTGGCAGATGTGGTTATTATCACCCTCGATTCACAGAGGGACACACTGAGTCTCTGCTAACTTGGTGAAGGCCATTCAGGGGGTCAGTGATGGTGGGGGGCTTAAAGCAAGGACTCTGCTTCCAGAACAGCAGGAGCTCTTAAACCAGCATCGTGTACTATGGATTCTGGGCAACTGGGCTCTGCCGTGGAGATGCTGGGGTCCAGGAATGGCTGCGAGACAGAGGGCAGGATGGCGGAATGGTTACGTGCACAGACTCGGGAGCCAGGCTGCAGGCACTGACTTCCAGCTCTGCCACTAACTCCAGATGTAAGGCTGGGCAAGCGGCTGGACCTCTCTGCACCACACTCCATGTCTGGAGTTGATAAATCAGGTTGTTGTGAGGATTAAGTGAATTAATATAGGTAAAGCCTTAGGGGTGGGCACCAGGGAAGGGTTAACTCATATTATTATTATTGCTGCTGTTGCTGTTATTTTCAGCTCTACCCACTTTAATTGCTGGACTTAGCTTTTGGGGAAGAGGGCTGCAATCTCAGCCAGCTCTAATACTTGTCAGGCAGGCTGCATAATTCTCAACCCCTTCCCCTACCTTCTGAAGGTAGCTGACCTTCCGGATGAAATCTGGAATCTAATTTTGAGCCCTGATCATTGGTGTCACGAAGCCTGCTGGGGTGCAGTCCGGCTGGTCGCTTCTGAAATGAGTCTCTCCTCTTTAGTGCCCCTGATAAGAAATGCAGTCTGTTTGCTCAAGGCTTTCCCCTTTATAGAAATGGTCAGATTCCTTTCTTTCCACCATCTCCATCCAGCAAATCCATGCCAAATATTGATGTTTGGTAACTACAAATATCACACATAGCTTTTAATCAAGAGAGACAGAGGGAAGATAAGGGAAGTAAATATGTCTCTGTAAGGTAGTTCAATATTCTCAGTAATGATTTTGCTAAGAAATCAAATGACTGGAGGGAAGGGAGAGGCTCTGTGATGTGCATTAGAAAATGAGCTGGACCAACTGAAACAGGCTGGACCATGTATGGGCCCTTGCTTCCAGCCCCAGTCTTGGATTTAAATTAGATCGTTCATTACCCGAATCAGTAGATATGATCTCATTTTCAGAAGGGACAGCTGTATTTTAAATGTGAATTTCCAATATGCCATCAGTCTCTCCCATTCCCAGCAAAACACATCGAGCCAACTTCTGTCCTCTGTTATCGCTTGTCTGAGACGGGAGTGGAATGTGAATGTCGGGTGCCCCACTCTGGAGAGAAGTCAGCCTGCTGGAGGCTGAGGGGAGGTCAGCCTCCAGGCTTTTGCCCACCAAGGTTATACTTCCTTCATGTGGGGACAAAGGGCAGTACCTCCTGGAAGGTTGGCAGGTGTCACACATCAGGAGATGTTTGGCCAAGGTTGACCCAGGGCTACCCCAGGCCAGCGGGTGACCAAACCAGGTGAGACCCCATGACTTGGAACCAAACCCTGGTCCACAAGGTGGGCCCCAGTAGCTCACTGCAACCCAGCATCATCCCAGTGCCTGCATGTTGGAGGAGCCTAGCACATTCTGAGTGAGTGAATGAATTGGTGGGCTTGCCTCCCCACCGGCATTATTGCTGTTGTCTTCTTTGGCTCCTACTTTGGCTTTTCTCACCTTTCAGTAGCCTTTGCTTTGGATTTTGATGTCTTCAACTTCTTTTAGCTGACAAAAACGACAAATCTCAGAAACCACTGTCAACAAAAACCAGTGATCCATCCATCCACCCATTCATCCTTCATCCACCCAGTTTTGGGCACCACCATGTGTCAGGCCCTGTGTAGCTGCTCAGGCTATAGTCATCAGCCAAGACATGCCAAGGCCTACCCTCCTGGAGCATACAGTCTAGTTGGAGAGACAGAGTAAGCAGATAAATAGTAAAGGATGTCTACAGATGGAGGATGTTGCCCTGGGAGGGCCTGTTACAATGAAACCCGGCCCAGACGGTGGGCATATCTGGAGTCCCCCCAGGAGGGAGCTCATGAGCTGAACTCTCAAGGAGGAGAACAGGATCAGGGCAAAGGCAGGGAGTAGAGCCTTTCAGACAGAGGCAGAAGTATGTGCAAAGGCCCTGTGGCCAGAGGGGCATGGTTATTTCCAGGAACTGTCAGAGTCTTCCAGGGTGGTTGTCTCCCAGATGAGGCCAAAGGGATGGACAGGACAGGGGTCAGCCCACACAGGGCTCCCCAGCCATGGGGAGACACTGGTCTTTATCCCAAAGCAATGGAAGGCCTTGAAAGGTTTTGTGGGAGGTGATCCAATTTGCATTTTTTGATGATCCCTCTGGCTCCCTTGAGGGGCCTCACTTGGAGTAGGGAGCAGAACTGCAGAGGCTACAGAAGGAAAAACAGCTGTTGGCATGGCAGTGGTCATCTCCTCAGGCTCCAGGAGGACGTCTACCTGCCATCCAGGTGGACTTCCTTCAAAAGTCTTGACACATATGCCCGCACTACACTTGCAATCGCACAGTTGAAGATGGATTCCCCAACATAACCTTCTGGATTTTTGGCAGAGGGGGAGTAAGTAGATATTTCTGTACTTTGGCTGCAGCATTACCCGTACCCCACCCCATGCATATAGGATCTTCTGCTTGCTTTTATGCTTTTATGTCTGCCCAGCTGCTGATGGAGCCTGGTGACAGCCCAGAATAGGACTCCCAGAAGCTAAGGTTAAGTTGTCTAAAAATAGGGGGCAGGGGGAGAATGAGGGAGGCATGTCCCAATCAGGAATTTTCATTCCTAGATATCTGTGAGCTGATAGTGACCCAAGAATATCAGATCCAGCTCATGGGACTGGTTCAGACTATCATTTTGCGGGAGGAAGCCTTCCAGTGCTGGGGCCAGGCTGAGGTCGTGTTAGTGGGGCCAGGGTCCATCACTGAGTGGAGGGGTTGTAAGAGTACTTGATACGCATGTGCCTCTATGCCTTATCTTTATTTTATTACTCGAATCAAAGAGGGTGGCATTTTTTTTTCCTGGCTGTCATCTGATGGGTGGATTCACTGGTGGGCCTCAGAAGTCCCTCTCTCTGATCTTTCTCATCTCCCATTCTCCTCATCTGGGGTCCCCTTGGACTTTTTATCTTGCCACCACCCTCTAGGGTCCCAGTCACCCATCAGTTTTCCCCTCGTGGGGATGTGGGAGGGAGTGTCACATCCCTTGGGAGCCCTGAGAAGAAAGTCCAGCCTTTTCCTTGCTAAGACTGGCCACCTCTCTTGGAACACTCTTGTGTATTCTCACACTCCCCAGGTGTCTTTTCTATCTTATCAAACACCCCTCTTGGTTGGGAAGTGGGGTCGGGTGGGGGACCCTGTTCTGTTATACACAGCCTGGGACTTGCATTTTTCTTTCAACAACTGGGACTGCAGACATTTTTAAACTAGAAGGAAAAAGCCAGTTTGGGCACAGATTAGAAACAAACTCCATCACCCTCCAGGTCCCCCGGGGACTGTTCAGGAGGGCTCCAGACAGGTGGGGGTATTTTCAATGCAACTTTCATCTTTCTGGTTTTCCTCCCTGAGTCCATGGGGATTTCATAAACATTATGTTGCTCAATTTCAGTTCAATGGCACGGAGTCATTCCAATGTGTTCTAATTACTCAGACATAAATGATTTCTGGTGCACTTTAAATGATTTTGGATGCACTTTTGTCTCTCAGGCTGCTGATTTATACCTCCCTGGGACTTTGATGTTGTGCTTCATTGATTTCTTTTAAGGCTCTTCAGAGGTATATTGATTATAGATGAGGCATTTCCCTGTTCATTTGCTCTGTAATTCTGAAACACTCTCATTTTCCAGTCGTCAACACTCCGCCCTTACCCCCTGCACTTATGCTGTACCAACAGCAAGAAGACACATTTATTGAGTGCTTACTGAATGCAGATCTGGGTACTAGAGGCTATGGGTGAGTGGAAATACACAAATTACATTAAACACACATTCCTTCCAAGGCATCCTTATCATTTAGACAAAGGGAGAACACACACACGGACTCATGGGACATGACGGGAGGCCATGGGGGTTTGGTCCACAAGCTGCAAAGGATGCTTGGCAGAGAAGAGGAATGAGAGATGGTGGGGCCAGATCTCTGTAGTGATGGTCTGTTGGCGTGGTGCTTTAACAAGGCAGCTGGGTGTGGTCCTGAGGATGTGGTAGGAGTCCCAGCTCATTCCCATGCTCGTAGTCTTGAGCTTACCACTCGATGTTCTTGAGCCTTAGTTTTTTCATCTGTAAAGTGGAACACATCCATCTTGTCAGTTAGCCACCGTGGGTTGAGCACTTAGTATGTGCCGGGCAGGGGCAGAACCATGTTTTGTGGGACCTGAAGCTTAATTTTGGGGGGCCCTTTAAGAAAAAGAACCGGGCTTCCCTGGTGGCGCAGTGGTTAAATGTCCACCTACCGATGCAGGGGACACGGGTTCGTGCCCCGGTCCGGGAGGATCCCACATGCCGTGGAGTGGCTGGGCCTGCTGAGCCTGCGTGTCCAGAGCCTGTGCTCCGCAACGGGAGAGACCACAACAGTAAGAGGCCCGCGTACTGCAAAAAATAAAAATAAATAAAAATAAAAGAAAAAGAACCCCTAGTTATGAATGTCTGACTGGGTTTCTGCCCTATGGTGCAGCCCACTAGGGTTAGCACCAGGGTCTTCAATGCTTTTTAAGCCCTGGACTTGTTTTCCTCCCAAATTATTTGTTGCATGGATGTCCGGTGTGTAAAACAAATAGTGGAGCTTCTGCGTTTGGGAACCCTTCCCTTCCTCAAGACTGGGCTCTGAGGTGCCTCCAGGAAACGTGTTCTGTGACTGCTCTGGGGGTGGAGTCAGGATCAGGGGAGGGGGGGCCCTCTTCCCCCCTCCCCACTCAGGATGTTTCTTGGGGAGCATCTCTAAGGCAAGCCCGGTCTTGAGAGGGACAGCATGGACCCATTTAATGGGCAGAAGGGGAGACGATCGGCCACCACAGGCTGCTCTGCCATCCCCCGGGGCTGCCTGCAGGCGTCCATCAGTGGCCAGACCCTCCCCTTTCCTGAGGTGCCAGCCTCAGGATCCCACAGCTGAGACCTGCAGAAGGGAAGATGCTGAGCACCTGCCACCTAGTGACCGTTTGCCAGAGCTGCCACTCCCAGCACCACCTGGGAGGAATCTTCTCTCTGGGCAAGAATGAGGTGGCGGAGGCTGGTCAGCAAGGTCCCCAGGCTGCTCTTTGAGAGGACATGGCTCAGATTAGCATCTTGCTGCTGCCTTAGAGCAGGAGTGACTCATGTCAGATTACCCCGATTCTCCCATGGAGCCTCTGCCGCTGTGAACATGGGCTCCCAGTAGTGACACCTCCCTGCCTCTTCTCCCCTCCATCATCACTGTCCTCCCTGTCCTGCCTCTCTTCTCCTGCACTCCCCTCCACCCCTTCCTCCCTTCCTCCCCCGTCCTCTTCCTTTCCAGCCTCCTCCTGGCCCTCCTCCTCCCTCCCTCCTTATCCTCTCCCCGTCCTGTCCTCTTGCTCCCAATCCTTCCCATCCTCTGCCTCCTTCCTCCCCTCCCATCTCCTTCCTCCCTCTTCCCGTGGCTCAGCCAGCCTTCCTTTAACTAAATAGATATTTTTGGTGGTTCTGTTATTTGGTCTAGGTGGAACGCAGGTCAGTTGTTGCGTTAGAGGCTAAGCCACGAGCACTAGCTGTGGATGCTGAGGGGTTAAGATTTCCCTCGTTCATTCATTCATTCGTGCAGGTGTGCATGCATGCACTCACTCATTCACGGAGGCATGCACAGATTCAATAAAGACATTTTTGAGGCTAACTGTATGTCAAGTATCATGCTGGGCACAGACCCCATTTCTGGCTTTGACCCTGGACGTACAGCACAAGGTTTTTCCTCTCTCTTCTCTGCCTGGAAAGCTCCTACTCACCTTCAAGTTCGGGTACAGACTAGGCTGTGAGAACTCACTCCTCCCACCCATTAGCCCTGGGGTTTTTTGAAGAGTTTACTGCTTCTGTCTCCTCCAAACCCAGTCAGTCCAGGGTTGCCTAGCAGTCAAAGCCAGCCTTACACTGAGTCACCTCACCGCCAGCCCCCCTCCCGAAGCTGGTTTTTGTCTGCCTGGCACTCTGCGCTCTCCAATGGTTACTCTAGTTTCTCTCCCTAAGGGCACTCTGTACACAATAGCACCCCTAGAAATCCAGAAATTGGAGCACCAACAACGTGGGAAGGGCAGATGAAAAGTTTTCTGCATCCTTGGGTTTTACCGATCCCATTCGAATAGAGTTCTGCTTATTCCTAGGGATTTCATGAAAAGGAGTGCTTTCTGAGGACTGACTCCTGGATGTCTTGTGTTCTATTTTGGTTTTGCTCTCTTCCTCTGTTTTCCCAGGTTAGTGGTGGGAACAGGTAAAGTAGGCTTGCAGTTATGTTTGTCATTACAGAGTGCAGCCAATTATAAGATGAGAAAGAAGGACGGTGAGGGCATCTACACTTGGCAGCATCTCCCAGCGTTCTCTGTGGAAGACACCACTCTCATCTGAGGATTATGTCCAAATGCCGGTGTCTAAGCTCTGGTACAGTAGGTGCTCAATAAATGATTGGCAATTTAAAAAATCAGGGTATAACTTACAGATCATAAAGTACATATCTTAAGTGGCAGCTCCATGAATTTTCACATGTGCATACCCCTGGGATACCACCATCCAGCTCAAGATATAAAACATTTTCATGCTTGGAAGGTTCCCTGGTGTCCCTCGGAGTCAGAGCCACCCCGCCCAGAGCCTCCACTACTGGCTCACTCCCTCCTTAGATCAATTTCGTCTGCTTTTGAACTTCACATAGGTGGAATCCTGACTTCTTTCACTCTACATTATCTGGGAGCATTGTCCATGTAGCAGATGGTTGATGAATCTCAACTTGCTTGTTGAATTTATTGTCCATGCTTTGGACTTCTCGTCCTGGGTTGAGTGGAAGCCATCTCAGGAGGGTGAGTCGGGTTAGTTTCAGCTCAAGTTTGCTTCTCCTTCTCTTTAACATGGACTTTACTGAGCCTGGCACCAGCTAGTGTTGGATCTGTCACGCAGCCTCCAGTTGCTGCTGGGTGGGATCATGGGATCCTAAGAACCCGGTGTGGGCAGGGGACATTGGGTCACCGATGGGCTCTAATTCCTCCCAAATACTCACTCCCTGTGGTTTCAGGGAGTCTGGGCTCTTTAGGTGTCCTGGACCAGACACGACGCCTCACGTATCTATCGTCGCTGTAGCTCTTGCCCGATTTGTGGCAGTGCAGGAGCCTCAGGAGGACATTGACTGGTTTACAAGCCACCCCGAGGGGTCACCTGTGAGGCCATAGCTCTGAGGCTGTGTTTATTCTTGGAAAATAGCATAGGCCCCATTCTCTCCCCACTGAGAAGTCTGTAGGATGCCCAGTGACAGGCCTTTCAGGCTCCTGCTGGACACCAGGGTGGACAGCCAGCCTGGGACGGATGGCCTGAGTCCCCGGACAGGAAGTGCCGTGGAGGGACATGTTGAACATGCCATTAACGGGCTCTGGAGGGAGGCTTGGGGACCTGGGGCTCGGACTAGATTGCTTTGCGAGGTAAGCTCTTGATGTCATGACCTCGTCTCTCGCCCCAACCTAGAGACTTCACTCACAGTCCAGGTTGTTAACACGGAGAGATCTTATCCTGTTAGCCTTTTGCTCAAGAGAAATTGGATTTAAAATCTTGCCAGACTGCCTCTGGACAGAGCTTTTCCATCAGCTGTGAATGACCCTCTGGCATGGAGAGTTGTTTTCCTTTATACACCATTAGCAGGTGACAGAGGGGAGGGCGTCCCTCTGTCCTGCTGCCGTCAGAAACTCTTGGAGACAAGTTCCTGCAGGGAGCTGCTGCATGACCCATGGCAAGATGTGGGAAAATCACCTCCCCTCTCTGTGCTGGAATCACCCCACTACATGTGTTCGTCCCTCAACAGTCTCAAATGGAGACAGTCACACCTGGGTAAGTCACCTGGGGACATGGGAGTCAACCCTTCTCCAGGTGCCCCAGGTGCCTCCCCAGGGGCCTTAGGGAGGGGCACATCTGCTCTGCTACACCCATTACTTTTACTGTGCCCATCCTGCTTTGTATTCAATCTCTGTGTGGCATGGTAGATTCCTGGGCTACATTAAAAAATTCTTAAAGTTCCCCAGGATATGAACTCATGATGCCCCCTGTGTTGGTGCCCCCCGTCTCATTGGCTTGGTATACTCTCCTGGTCCAGGAAAAAGTAGCAGTGGCTTAAGCTGGAAAATGATGCTCCAGCTCTGCCTCTCTAGATATCCCAGACTTGGAAAAATCAGGTCAGATTTTCTCCAGCCAGGTGTCCTGACAATGGCTTGGGTTGGCCGCCATGCTTCCAGAATCCTGCAGAGCAGCTGCATTTTCTGAGCAGTTACTGTAGCTCAGGCGCTGGTCTGGGTGCTTTGTGCGATGCTTACATTATCCTTTCATTATCAACATTTTGTGGATGAGGAAACTGAGCCCTAGAGGGATCTGGCACACCCAGTCTGAACTCAGGTCTGTCTGATTTCTAAACGTGTTCCCTTACCTGCTTCACTGCATTGCCTCTCTGCAGGGTGGCAAGAGCTAACATCTACTGAGGCTTTTTCTTCCAAGTGCTATTAGCTTGCTCAGGTTGCCGTAACGATGATCCACAGACCGAGTGGCTTAAACAACAGAAATACATTTTCTTACAGTTCTGGAGGATTGCAGTCTGAGATGAAGATTTCAGTAGGGCTGCTTTCTTCCGAGGCCTCTCTCCTTGTTGTGCAGATGGCTGTCTTCTCCCTCTGTCTTCATAAGGTCGTCCCCCTGTGCGTGCCTGTGGCCTAATCTCCTCTCCTTTTTTTTTTTGGCCGCGACCCGTGGCTTGTGGGATCTTAGTTCCCTGACCAGGGATCAAACCTGCGCCCCCTGCAATGGAAGCGTGGAGTCCTAACCCCTGGACCACCAGGGAAGTCCCAATCTCCTCTTCTTGTAAGAACATCAATCGTGTTGGATTAGGGCCCACCCTAAAGACTCCTTTTAACTTAATTACCTCTTTAAAGAGCCTACCTCCAAATAACAGTCACATTCTGAGGTACTGGAGGTTAGAATCACCTAAGCAGTTGCTTAAAATGCATCTTTCTAGGCCCTTCTGGTGATTATGGGACGGGCCCAGGAATTTATTCAGTCATTAATTCAGCAGATATATACTGAGCACTTACTATATGCCAGGAGCTATTCTAGGGGCCGGGTATACCCAGTGAACAAAACAGGCAAAGTCCCTGCTTGTACGGGCTTACACCCTAGTGAGAAAGCACTAAGAATCATCACACACACACACATCCCTGTGCAGGGTGAGTGGTGATAAGGTCCCTGAAGAAGGGAGAGCAAGGCTGGGATTACAGACAATGACAAGGGGCGGCAGAGAAGGCCCTGTGGCAGCATCTGAGTGGAGACCTGAGGGAGGCAAGGCAGAGAGACTGCATGGAAAGAAAGTCAGGGAATGGAACTGCAGCCTTACACACTCCCTGGATGATGCCGTGCAGGTGGCCATGGAGGACCACACTGTGACGGCTGCTTTCTTATGTTCTCTGAGAAGTTATTCTCAGGGGCTTCTTCCTGTGTCCCTCTCAGTAAGCTGGCAACTGCCCCCACCCCCCAGTTACTTGTAGTGTCTTTCTCTATCCCACCACCTCTCCCTCTCCCCCAGCTCCCCACTGAATCCGGTTAAGAGCTGACTTGAAGTCCTAGGATGGCAATACTCCTTTACAGTTTATAGAGGCTTTTCTTATATTTTTAATAACAGCTTTATTGTGATATAATTCACATACTATACAATTCACCCATTTAGACTGTACAATTGAATGGTTTTTAGTATATTTACGGAGTTGTGTAACTATCACCACAACCAACTCTAGAATATTTTCATTACCCCAAGAAGAAATCCCATACAAAGTCTTTTGCAGACTATTTTATTTTATCCTTGCAGAACCCCATAGAAAGAGCAGGACAGTTTCCACTCCCATTTTACAGAAGGGCAAACAAAAGTCTTGGGGAGTTTAATGATTGGCAGAAGAAGATTAGGGGAAAATTTTAGGTCCTTTTTAATACTAGAAGGTGTCAGGGAGTCCCTTTTTAGGACAAGCATGTGGAATCTCTGAGCTCCCAGGATTTCTTAAGCTCAGGCTCTGGTCCCTCACCCCCCACCTGATAGGCACAAGGACAGTGGTGGTGACGGCCTGGGTAATAGATCCAGGCTGCCAGCCACTCTCTGAAGGGCTGGCTCTGTCCCATCTTGCATATGCATCAGGCCGGCTGGCCTGAACACAGCCACCAATGAGGGGTGACAGGGCCCTGGGGCTTGCCTCAGGGACCCTTCAGGGACCTCATACGTTGAGTGGCAGGTGGCACCACAGAGCTCTTATTGTGGGACAGGGAGACCAAGGGAGTCGCTTGCTGAGTGGCTCTGGGAGAGGAGACAGGCCTTTTGAGACCATCAGGTAGGTTTATCTGGAGCCAAACGGCAAAATGCACAGACATCTGCAAGGTCTCTGCCCTGATTTGGGGAACTGTGATTGAGGGTGACTGTGGTGCCAGAAAGCCTGGCAGGAGAGAATATTAAGTCACCCATCTTGGGCTATTCCAGATTATATTTAAAATGGGTTTCAGGATCACTACATATAGTGCACTGAAATGGACCAGGCATTAGAATTTTGCATTTAAGCCGTCCTTCCCTTTCTTACTAAAGGGCCCTTATTATAATTATTAGTTAACCTCCACCAGAAGATCAGCACTGTAAGGTAGGATGTTTTGTCAGTATCCTCATATCTAGAGCAGTTCCTGGACACCGTGTGGGCTCAGGACGTATTTGTGGAATGAATGAAGCAGTGAGTTTGTTGAGTGGTCCCCCCGGGTCAGGTGTCACTCTACTTGGATCCTGACTGCAGTTCTCAGAGAGGTCAAGGAACTGGTCACAGGTCACAGAGCTCCTCAGTGGTCTGGATGGGATTTGAACTTGGGCATTCCCTCCCAGGCTGGTATGCCTAACCACTGTGAGGTCCTTCCTAACCAGCCAAGTCATAAGGACTAGTTTGGGTTTACTTTGTAGTTTCTCAAGTCTTCCAATTTATCCTCTGAGGGAAGAATGATTCAGTTAATAAATCTGCTTAATTCACCACTGGTACAGCGATGCTGAAATAAACACAGACTCTGCTCTCAGTGGAGTCGCAGTGTAACTGCAAGAGAAGAGACAGATTTTGTAAGCTAGCCAGGATACCCAAGACCCTATATTAGTCAGCTAGGGCTGACATAGCAAAGAACCACAGACTGGGTGGGTTAAACAACAGAAATTTTGTTTCTCACAATTCTGGAGGCTGGAAGTCCGAGATCAAGGTGTCAGCAGGGTCAGTTTTTTCTGAGGCCTCTCTCCTTGGCTTGTAGATGGCCATCTTCTCCCTGTGTCTCCATTTGGTGTTCCCTCTCTTTGTGTCTGTGTCCTTGACTCTTCTTATAAGGACACCAGTCACACTGAGTGAGAGCCCACCCTAATGACCTCATTTTACCTTAATCACCTCTTTAAAGACCTTATCTCCAAATACAGTTAACATTCTGAGGTAATGGAGGCTAGGACTTCAACATATTAACTTTAGGGGGTTACTGCTCAGCCCATAATGGACCCTAATCACAAAGGGTCAGGAATCCTACTTCTAAATTCCTGCAATAGCATTTCTGCCCTCAGCCCCCCTGCCTCTCCCATGGGAATCAGGTGTCAAATGTTAACATGATGCCCATATTTGCCAATTCTAAACGGCTGGTTATACTCAAATGTTTAGGTGGAAATGAGTTCCCTTATTTTCTTGTGATGGATCTTACTTGTGAACTGAGTGGAGGTTTCAACCAGAGGTTAAAAAAAAACCCTCAACTCTCCTACTTTCTTCAGCTCCCTTCTGAGCACATCTAAGCAATCATTTTTATTTTATTTTTTTTTGCAGTACGTGGGCCTCTCACTGTTGTGGCCTCTCCCGCTGCGGAGCACAGGCTCCGGATGTGCAGGCTCAGCGGCCATGGCTCACGAGCCTAGCCACTCCGCGGCATGTGGGATCCTCCCGGACCGGGGCACGAACCCATGTCCCCTGCATAGGCAGGCGGACTCCCAACCACTGCACCACCAGGGAAGCCCTAAGCAATCATTTTATCAGTCATTTTTTTTCCATAAGAAAGAATTTTGCTTAGTTCAGATAAATCAGCTTCCTTTTAAATTATGATCTTGGAGGAAATAATGATCTAACTTACTTTTTGTTAATTACTTTTAGGTGAATTAGACATACCAACTTTGCAGTCCCTTATTTCCTCAGAAATATTTAAGCCCTCAAATCTATTTAAACCTTTCTTTTACTCAAATTAAGATGCTGAAATATTCCACCATTAGAAATAATTTAGTTCTTTTTTTTAATTCAGCTTCATGGCTCTGTAATTTTAAATAATTTGAACTGAAAGCGATTCTATTACCTCCCGTGTAGTGGCACCAAATTACTATTTTTCCCTTCAAAATTGTCTCATGTTATTGATGTGTCAGACTCAGTAAACAAATATCAATAAATAGAACAGAGAGGTAATGAATAATACAATTCATCCGGTAGAATTACAAAACATAAACCAAATTGTGTACCCCACAGATAGGAACTATGACTTTAACCATAGTAATCATGGAGTGTGTGTTTCTGTGTATTCGCAAGAAAATAATCAATAGTAAAGGACAGAAAATGCAATAGGTTTAAGCACAAAACAATAGATCTAAAAATGAATGATTCCTCTTTATTATACAAAAATTCTAAACCTTTGGAAGTAAAGCAGTAAGCTCATTAATAACAAAGATATTAAGAAGGGAATTAATATTTCACAAGAGAAGAAGCACATAATTAAAACATAGTGAGAAGTGGCCAAAGAAGTATTTAGAGGCATTCTCATAGCCTTAGGTTTTACCATCTCTTCTGTCATCCGAGAGAGGAACTTCTTATATTTTGAGTACTAAGTTAATTAGTGTAAGCATGGTGGTCTTTCTGCCTCTGCCACCTCCTTCCCAATCAGTATGAACTTTGTACAGAGTTTCAGTCCATGGAACAGTTTAGTGTTTGGCACTGGGTAGCTGCCTTCGTATCAGATAGTTTATTGATAAATATAATGCAGTCTAGTGTCTGAATTAAGGATTCAGGAATGAAGGAACCCAAAAATTGAAGTCTCCCTCTACCATGCAAAATGGTGGTCTTATTTGTGATGCCAATTTTCATAAGCAACATTCTTCTTTCTCTGTTTTATTTCTGCTCTTTATTGCCCTCTCTGGATCCTGGGAATATTCCCCATTGGGAACCAAATCAGAAGGAACTCCTGAGTTCTGGGGACAAGGAGCCATTGATATAGATTAGGTTCCCAGGATCTGGGCTGAAAAAGGAATGCTTTAAGCCAGTTTTCTAGTATTTAACTCTAGAAAAGATCCCAGATCTGAGGCCTGCAGTCTCCTGGTATTACTGCTCTGTCTTTATCCCCAGTGAGAGGGGAGACACTCCAAGAACTTTCAAATGACTGGGATAAATGATGGAGGAAACCTTGCTATTATGGTTCTTGATAGACAGCCAGGGCCTGTAGAGCTGTCTCCCATTTTTCACCTGCCAAGTTCCGACTAGAGCATTTCACATCCCCAAGAAATGCCAAATCTGAGCAGTCTCATGGCTAAAGTGAGATTCCATGGGGCCTGTGTTCATCCTTTGTAAGAATGCCTCTTCTCCATGTAATGGGTCCTACTGTAATGGGTCCTACAGCATCTGACCAGTTAGTCCAGTTAGTCCTCACCTTCGTCAGATCAGGCACAAAGGAATCTTGTACCTTTATGTGGCTAGCACGATGTGCTGATGCCAGATGTCATCAGAGTAAACTGTGGGTGTGATCAAATGCCTTCCCAGTGATGCTGTCCAGGCCCTAAGCACCCATCATAGAGCAAGCAAATGCTCTGGAGCTGCAGTAAACACTAAAGAGAAAAGACAAGCTCGTGATCCAAAGGGAACAAGCTACTGTACTCTACATTCTCCGAGAATGCAAGGCTAGAAGACGCTGTGGTGACAGGGATGCCGCCAGTACCTGAATTCAATCCAAAATGATCCTGGAAGGCCTTCCTTCTATTCCCACTCGTCGATATTTTAAGGAGGTACCAAGGTAATATTCAATGTTTAACAACCCATAGGGCTCAGATACCAATCAATACAAATAGATGCAGCAACTAAACAGAGCAGATTCAGCTATAAAGCCTGTACAGCCATGCCAGGTGAACCAGCTGACTAACAGTGGTGTACCATGCCCTCTGTTGTATCTTTAGGACTTTGTCTACAAATTCTCAGACAGTCCCCAGAGACTCAAAGCCACTACCCAAAGAGGAACGCATAGGTTGCATAAGCACTGGAAAACTCAGTAACAAGAGAAGAGAGTGGATAGTGTCTGAATAAAGACTAAGAAGCCAGTCTAGCTGAGGGCCGATGCCACAGATGCCTCCTTTTTCACACAAACGATCTCAGCCTTGGCACCTGCTTGGGTCCTGGAATGACAGTGGTTCCCTGAGCCTTAGTTTTTCTGTCCTACCTGCCTTCCTTCTGGCTTAAGGTTATATTTAGCCAGCTGTCCATTTCAACAGGAGCACCTGGGCTCAGTGGTTAGTGCTGTGCATTCGGTTGGAGGCAATAGAGCAGATAGGTTGAGAGGGCAGGTTTCGGAGTCCATTAGAACTAGGGTCAAATCCTGACTTCTTACAAACTTAGTTTCAAGTCTCATTTTCTAAATCTTAGTGATCATGAAAGTACCCATCTTATGGCATGGTATGATTCAGTGAGCAAATGCTTATGAAGCACTTAACTCTTAGCAGCACTCAGCGCCTGGTAACTCTTCTTATTTGGTTGGGGATAGGATCTCTCTTTGTCCTGGGGCTGTTCCTTGCAAGAGGTCAGGGCAGATGCATCCCAGGACACTCTGTTTTCCCTTCTCTATCTCCATCCATCCCTCAGAGGTCATTTGAGGCTCAGAGCTCGGGGATATGGTGCCTTCTGCAGGAGGAGGGAGCGAGGAGCAGGCATCCGGACTAGACATTGCTCCCCATCATCTGATTAATAATCAACGTGGCTACAAAACTTTTTCAGGCTCTGTTTATGGATTCCCCTTAAGACCTTTAGAGCATTATTGGGCAACTTGCATGGCACTCTCCATGGACAGGACTTGGGTCTCTCATTATTGGTACCAGTGCCCTCATCAGCCAGCAGTTCCCAGAGACGAACCCACTCCTTACTGCCTTTTCCATCCTGATGAGGGACAAGGGCTTGTCATTTAAACCTAGGCAGGATCTAGGGGGCCGACTTTTAACTCTCACGTTGTTAAAGCAAGTTGTTAATTGTTGGAGGAAAGCCTGAGTGGATGAGGAAGTCATTTCAAAGAGGAGTAAGTAACCTGAGCTTTACATTTTTTGGTTGCTGATGTTTAATGACCAAATATGGTTTTTAGATGGATTCTGATGTTATTTTCTCCATTTATTGCAAAACAGCTGTAGAATGGCAACAGTTGACATTTAAGAGGGGGAAAGTAGGGCAGTGAAGTTATTTCCCTTGGAAAGGTCACACTTGCATCTGGAGGTTGTCCACAATAAATGGCCAAACCAGTTTCCCAAACTGTGAGTGTAGACACTTGGAGGTGCTGAACCTGTGTTTAAAAAACAAAGGAAAGAGAACAAAACTCTTCTGGTTGTTAACTGTATGTCAGAATTTGCTCTGATGAAGTTGATGATTGTGATGATGCTGATGACCCATGTTACTGGTTAGACTCTCTGAGGCTCTTCCTAATTCCCCCATATGCGTTTTAAAGTCTCTCTTCTATGTACCCATTTCCAGCTTTTGCTTTACTTCTATTATGTATAATTTATCACATGAGCTTTTCTCTTGAGGAGCCAGAGTTTTGCCAAAGGCATCTCCCAGTGCGGGATCATTTCCTGGGGTGGATACTGGGGTGACAGACAGGTGAAATGGCATTCCTGCATTGTAAAGAAGGGCTAAGCCTCCACATGTCTGCTCTCTGTAAGCTTGTATCCAGAGATCTCAAGAGAAGATTGGGCACCTGAGATTTCTTTTCCAAGGCTACTTATGTTAGGGAGCCGGGGAGGGCATGGAGTTGTCAGAGGTTTCTTCGCAAAGGACACAGAATGCAGATCAGCCACCTATCATGACACCTGTCACATGTACACAGTCAATACATTATTATTATTACATTATAATTAATATTATTTTATAGCACAGAAGATGTGAGATAATTCAGCTAGCCATGGTCTAATGTTTGAGAACAAGATGGATTTCTGATGGGTTCAAATTCCACATCACTACCTGTGTTCCTTGGGCAAGTCATTGTACCTGAGTTGTCCTGGCCAATGTTTCTCCCCTGTGAGATGGAGACAATTATACCTACCCTGTATTTTGTGATGAAGATCAAAGTAAGTAGATGAAACGTGCCTAACATAGTTACGACTCGGTGAGTGAGAGCCATCATTTTTGTTATTGTTGTTATTTTATTGTTCAGAGAGGCAAGGGGTTTGGTGTCTTTTAGGAATAGTTGAATTTTGACATTACACATATCAGTGGTGATTCATCCAGAAATAACATCCAGAAATAACAATCACCTCCAGTCTCTGCCCACAAGGCACCTAACCCCACCTGTGTTTATTTTGTCTTCTGCTTTCAGAGCCTCTGAGGGGACAGTGGGAGGGGTGACTATAGTAAGCACTATAACTGTGCTTTAGTGAGCACTTACTCTGTGGCAGATACTGTGCTAACACTCGACAAAGATGGTCTTAGTCCTCTCTTCATTCCTGTGAGGTAGGTACTATTACCATTCTTCTTTAACCAGGGAGAAAATTGAAGCACATAGAAGTTAGGTAACTTTCTCAAATATATCCAGGAAAATGCAGAGCAGGGAAACTACTCACTTATGGTTGCTTTTCTCAACTCAAAGCGTAGATAGATGCACATTTTACAGCCAGTTCCGTACCATTAGCAAACCCGCCATGAATATAATGGTGTGTAAAGAGTTCCCTCTGCTGCCACCTATGCGCTTGAACTTAAGTGATAAGTGGTGTGTTGTTGCACAATTTCCGATGTTGTCCAACTTTCAAATGACCCTCATTCTTTATCTGTTAATGAATTAACATTTTGGGTTATTGCATGCTGGTGCTGCCTGCTAGCTACTGGTTCAGGTTTGGCAAAGTCTGCAATTTTGTCCTTAATGCAGTGTTAGTGCAACCATTTGACTATTTCCTTCCGCTTTCATCCTTAATATTTTACAAAGAGTGGAAAACAGGCAAATTAAAATGCTCATACAAGTGATAAAAAGCAGGGACCTCAAGGACAATTGAGACAAAAATAGAGACTATTTAACTTTAATTGGATACTTACTAGATTTAAACTAATTAATCATTTTAAATTGCAAAGGAGGAAAAACAAAATCAAAGCACTTGCACAAAATGCTAAGTATTCATTATCAGATACCTAAGTGTGATTAAAGATACATATCCATCCTTTCTGTAATTGAGTACAAGTCAGGATGTTTTCGGTGACAAACACTACTTCAAATTGTTTAAGCCAAGGGAAATTTATTGGCTTACATAGTTGGGAAGGATCCTAAGTCCGGAGAGTTAAGGAAGAATTGTAGGACACAGGGAGTTGGGATGGAGACCCAGGAGTCAGGGCCACCATGCTCTTTCCATCTATCTTTCATTTCTACTCATTTCTGATGGGTTTCATTCTGCTGACAGACTCTGTCCAGATAGCATAGATGGCGGGGAATGTATCCACAGCTCCTTGGCTTTGTAACCTCATATTTAGCAATACCAGAGGAAAGAGAATCTTCTACTCAAAGCATTTATATATCAATCCCAGGACAGATTCTGATTGGCTCTCCTTGGATGCTGCATCCACCCCTACACCAATCATTGGGTCCAGGAGAAAAGGGTTACCATGATTGGTCGGGAGTGGGTCACATGATCATTCATGTGATATAGAAAGCCCAGAGTCTGTTACTGGAAGAAGGAAAATGGAGGAAAAATATGCCAAACAGCTACCATTACAGTCCATCACTGAACCACACTCTCTCCCTATCTTTCTTTAATATTTCACTTTTGACTTTTGAGCAGTTTCATCACATTTAAAAGAAAGGGACTGATTGTATTGGTGGTCAGCCATCTGACAGAGTCCCAAGCTATTCAGCTGTATCAACCTCACCGCATAAATTGAATAAATAATTTACATTCTCTACAAAGATCATACAAATAGTTTTGGCATAGTGGGAATTTGCATCCTCTCCACCCATCCCTCTCTCTGAATGTGATTCCCTAGGCAGCAAAGTAGCGACATCTGTTTTGAACACCTGGTGGCCTCCATCCTTCAAGGAGGTAAGCTGAAAGTTAAAGAGAATGGAAATGGGGCCAGGGACTGGAGGGACTTTGTTGAGTAGAGCCTTCTGGCTTTGAGTGACAAATGTGTTGAGATGTGAAGGAGAGAAATACATATCCCATACAGATTTGTTTTTCATGTAAATAAGTGTTTTAGCCTCAAACTTTCTGGCATTTCATTATGCAGGTGACTTAGTCATTGGCATGCATGCAATTTGCATTTTCCCACTTCTTTGCCAAAAGGGCAGGGACTGTAACTTGGCCAAATTACACATCCTGGGTGCACAAACAGACCGCCATCTTGGCTGCATTTGTAAATACAGAGGGATAGACCCAGCCAGAACAGGACTCAGATCCTGTTGATTTGTAGTAATAGGCTTTTCTAGAGGATTTTATCCTATTTGATTGCTAACATGTAGCCCTTTCTCGTGTTAAGGATGTTGCTACCAGACATGTCTGGGGCTGGGTATGGAGGGATGATATTAAAAATATTTAACGACCAGTCAGGTGTGGACACCAGCAGATCAGAATGGATTCTGGCCAGAGAGCTGGAATGGGATCTGAGGACCTTCAAGATGCCAGACATTAACCCTATAGTTGCTGGGTCATAGAGAGGTCGGGAGGGTGATCCTGGGCCATTTAGCAATGTCAGGGCAACGATTATTTACTAACTGGTATGGCAAGATGCCAGTGATTTACCAACTGGTCTGGCCACTCTGGTGCGTACGGGCTGACAACCAACTCTTGTAAGTGTGCAGGCTTATGGACTGGTAGACTTGAGATCAAACCCTAGGAGAGCTGCCCAAGGAGACCTGGGCAGCAGACCAGGCAGGATCGCAGGGCTGCCTTCTAGAGCTGCTCCTGCTTGCTCTCATTTTCAAATGGGAATTTGATTTAGGACCGGCCTTTGGTTTCTCCCAGACCTAGGAAGTAAACATTTCTCATTCTCAAAACCCACAAATTAATCATTTTTGCAAATCAGAGCTGAGCTCTGAGCCTCTGACCAGGAGGCCTGAGCCTACTGGCCTCAGGAGCCTGGATTTGCCAGCGTGCGCTGCTAATACATATGCATTTGTTCTTCGGGAGCTCGGGCCCGCAGGCTTCAAGGGGTGAAGCTCTGCTCACTAATCATAATGCAATATCAGTGTTTTCTGCAAATCCCCTTATTATCTCTGCATCATTAGCAGTTTCTGAGCTTGTCTACAACTAATTTCACAGTGAATCTTATTTCTACCCGGTATTTTAAATAAGCTATCATGCCGGGCAGCAGCTGACACGCCGCTGAGAAAGAAGCAAATCAACCTAAAGTGAGCTTTCAAACTGCCTCGAACAATTGAGCACTGGGTCATCGTCCAGGGTGGGAGAGGGTAGCAAGTTTCTTAGAACCCCTGTCTCTGACTGCAATATATTTAGTCATACCTTACTCATTAGAGAGGTGATCTCCAGAGCCTGGTTTCCAGGGGTCTCATTTCTGCTCTGCTGCTTCCTTCAGGTGACGCTTAGTATGTAATTTAATGTCTCTGAGCCTCAGATGATAAAATAATATCTACTCATAGGTCGTGTGGGCTTAATGAGCAAATGTTTATAACATGTTTAATGTAATGTACCTGGTATATTGAGCATCTTGTGTGATCCATAAATGTGGCTTTTATTATTTTTCATTCCTTTATGAACTATTTAATGAGGGATCACTTTGTGCCTTGTGCTGTACAAGGTTCTGACACCACTCGTCCACTCTCCACTTCTGGTCAATCCAATAGGTCACTGAGGAAGCTGATGGGGGAGAATCCCCTGAGGGTCGAGACAGGTTTGTACATCCAGGCTGCAATAAGAGAGAACTTGTGTTCCGTGTTGAAGACATTCTGTCCCTGGTTGAATGGTGAGGAAGGAGGGCAGCTAGGTTTATACCCACTCTGGGTTCCAGGGACCTCTCCCACCTGCTAAGCTATGGACGGCTGCTGTGCCCTGGAGGAAACACCACCTTTTCCTTGGCTGAGCACCAAGACTCTGTAGGAAATCCGGTTTTCTGAGATGTTTCCTCTCTGAACGTGTAGGAAGTCCATGGCTATTCTGTCCTTTAGGTAAAATGGGCTACGCTCCCCCATCCCCCTGCCATCCATATTGGAGCTCCTTTGCTAAATAACTGAAAGCAACAAGGAATTAATCGTAGCAAATGTTACAGAGAATTTACTGTTCCTGTATAAAGTGCTGAGCATGGTACATATGATTATTTAATACCCACTATAGCCCCATGGAGAGGGTATAATTATTACTGCCACCTTATAGCTGAGGAGAGGGGGCTTGGTAAGGTAGTGTAATATGCCTCCAACCACCCAGATAGTAGATGGAATAGCCTAGAGCCCAACCCAGACATTCTGATTCTGTCACCACCATCCTACCCAACCTGTGGCATGGCTTTAACTGAAGATGCTAAAGGCTGTTTGGTCAAGGTGGTTTGTGAGCAAACAGCCTGGGCACAGGGTCGGCTGCTGATTTTGTAGGCTGGAGTTTACAGGGGCTTCCATTCTATCTACCTTCACCTCTGCCTATTGCTGCCTGGAATAATCCCCCTGCCACACCCCTGCTCCTCTCAATAAACATACTGCTCCCCTGCAAATGATCTAGTCTGATGTCTTTGGGGTCCAAAGGAGATATGAGAAAGTGGGATTGTCGGACTGGGATTGTGTCTTCACCTTCCCCTCTTCTCACCATTAACATCTGCAATTAATACATTTTTAACTCCCTATAGTTTCTAGATGGGGAAGATTAGAATGGGAGAAGGAAGGGAATAAATTTTCCATTCACTCTCCCCATGGATACTATGTCATAAAGCTTCAGTAGGACACTGTGCTAGTTTCAGAGGCATCCAAGGAGGGGAAAAAAACAGAGTTAGATTCTGGGCTGAGTGGGCTCAGAGAAGGCAGGAAGAGAAGATGCTTTGGCACTTGTGGTTCCTCTGCACCATATCCTTCCTCTGAGTAAACTCCTACACATCCTGTAAAACCCAACCCAAATAGCTCCTCCATTAATACCCTCCTTGATTCTTACAGAAAATGCCATTCTCTTCTACAGCAGGTTGGAGGAAGGAATAGCACACTTGCTCAGGAGAACTGGGCCTCCTAAGAATGCTGAGACCAATTCTGATCCCCTACACTCATCTCCCTCTACCCCATCCTCTACTCATCTCTATCTGTGAGATCCCTACATTCCTCTAGGCTAGAGACTGAGCTCTGTTTGTATCTAATTCTGAGGCAGAATGGGCTTTCACTACCCGCTTGGTCCTTTCCTTGGCTTCCTATCACAGAAGATGTTCTGGAATTGTGTGTGCACACTCATGCATGTGTATACAGGAAGTGCCCTCATTAGATGCACAATTGTGCTGATGAAGAACTACATAAAGGCTGGAACTTCAAATATCTAAGCTCTTATTCTCATGAGTATGACCTATGGGTATGTCTCATCCACAGATGTACTTTATTTGCTTGCAGAGTTGTCAAAATTTTGGATTTACGTGTCAGTGTTTCAAAACGAGGAGGTTTAATAAGAGTCTTGATAAATCAGAGGATCTGGTAACATTGGGTCCATATCCCAAAATGATGCTAGTCAACCAATCAACAGCTTCCCCCTTTAGAAGGAGCATGAACTGTTTGCCTCAGTCTCCACCACTCTCTATTGCCCCCCAACACCAAGGATCTGGGTGAGTTTCCATTCATCATCACTGTGATGCTGCCACCTTTATCTGTCCTGCTTCACTCATGTATATGTCCTGTCAGGCTATAGGTCCTGAGGCAGGGGCTTGATTGACGTGTGAGTGGAACCAGATGACTGTGTTTACTTGGGTGTTTGGCAGAGTGTAGGCATGATCTCTAGTCCCCTGGGTTGGTGGCACTTTGGTCTCCTTTTTATGATTGTTGATTCATTCACCTTGTGCCTTTGAAGCCACACAATGTTTGGTTATGAGCTGTTTTCTGCTAAAGTAAGAACCGTTATGTTAACCAGACAAACTAAGCGTCTCTTTGACCCCTCCCTGCAGAGAGCCTTCCTTTCCAATCAGTGGGGTTCACCGGGCATTTGACTATTTCTTGCCATGGTGCTGGGTGCTGCATTTGATGGCAACTAAGTGGGTCACCTTTGCTTTATGCACAGCTGAGGAAAATTTGAAGAATATAAAGGGGCTTCTGTAGCAGCTGAGGAACCAGAAGTGGCCTCTTGCCTAGGTGTGGGGACCCTTTCCTTGGCATTGAGCCGGACCACATCACTCTCGGAAAACTGCAGAAATGAAAGGGGTTGATTTGCATGAAAGTGCAGTTTATCCATCAGTCCCAAGTTATTGTGAATCAGGGGAGAGAGAATATTTAACCTTATACATGCACACACACGTGCACATACATTTTCACGCATGCACACATGCAAGCGCACATTGTGTACTAGTTATTAGATAGGCTCTGTCCTAGGTGCTGAAAGTTCAGTGTGTGTGTGTATGTGTATGTGAGGGGGTGTGGTGGCAGATACAAAGTCCCTGATTTCATGGAGAATGAATTCTACCAGAGAAAGACAGGCAATAAACTACATAAGGAAACAGATATATGATGTGATGTCAGGTAGTGATGAGTGCTATGAAGACCAATAAAGTGGGGTGGGGAGGAAAGAGTCACAGAGGTTTTTTTAGCTAATGGTGAGCAGGGAGTCTTCTCTGAAGGGAAGGCACTTACCCAGATCCTTGCACAGGGCAGCCATGCCACCCAACACCTGGGGACACTGCTCATATTGTAGACTGGAGTTGGGCCACAGGCGGTGCCATTTATGTCCACGGCCACGTGAATGGAACCCCCTGGAGGTGTTCCCAGATGTGGCTTGAGGAAGCACACCTGGGCAGAGAGCACAGTCAGAGCAAATGTTTTGAGACTGGAGAATGTATGCTGAGTTTGACAACAGCAAGGAGGCCAGTGAAATAGGGTGAGAGGACAGGTCCCATGTCCAAGAGGTGGTCAGGGGTCAGTTCATGAAGGGCTTTAAAGACCAGAGCATCTCAAATTTTAATGTGCACACAAATAACATGGAGATTTGGCTAAAATGCAGATTCTGGCCCAGTAGTTCTGAGGTGGGGCTCCCAATTCTGCGTTTCTAATGAGCTCCCAGTGATGCTGCCTCATCCACACTTTGATGTGCAGAGCTGGGGGTTGTGGTCTGGACTTAAGAAAGCCACTGAAGGGTCTCAGGCTGGTAGTTTATTCTGCTTGGCTG